>NC_136071.1:567466232-568066232 GCF_964261635.1 Lissotriton helveticus
GGACGCCCGGGGGAGGACTACCGTGAATACCATGGAACCCGACCCGGGCAATCTGTCCATGCCGTTGGCCAGGAGACCCGGAAGCCCGGGGGAGCGACTGCCCGGGACGCATGGAGCCCATCTTGGGCACTTTGACATGCCGTCGGCCTGGAGGAAGGAAGTCCCATGTGGCCTAGGGAGGTGTTGCCCAGGCATCGCCCATCTGGTCCCCCATGGCAGAGAACCACCAGCCTGGGAGGGGTGTCCGGGCGTACCCTGCCCCTAGAAATCCGGAGGAAAATTACCCCCCTTTCTTGTAATCTGTGCGCACCGAGTGACGGAGGGGACCCAAGGCATGAAAGTACCCGACCTCCTGGAGCCCTCGCTGGGATCGGGGAGGCGAATGGCACCTCATCGGGACTTCCAGGGAAGTTCGGCCATCTGGTCGCCCCACAGGAAAGCATTGCGGGCGTCCAGATGCCCGAGGGGATCTGTGCGACCAGATGGCCGAGGTGATCTGGGCGACCAGATGGCCGGGCACAAAAGGGAAGCCGCCTGGACTCTCCCGACCCCGTCCCGGGAACCCTGCCGCGCGGCAGGACCCAGGAAGGAGCCCCGGGTGGGGAGGCCACCCTCCCTGGGGCCCCTGGGGCTCCTGAACCCACGGAACCCCGTCCCGGGCCTTTGGCAGTGCGGCAGGCTGGGGGACAGGGCCCTGGGCCGGAGCACCCCACCTGGGGCCCCAGGCCCAGAGGCGCAGGGGTAGCCTTCCCCAGGCCCTCTGGACCCCGTCCCGGGCACCCTGCCATGCGGCAGGACCCAGGACGGAGCCCCGGCCGGAGCTCCTGAACCCAACCAGGCTCCCCGGCCACAACCGAACCCCCGCCATCCCGGGCAGTGCGGCAGGCTGGGGGGGGGGCAGGGACCCCAGGCCCGAGCCCTCCCGGACCCCATCCAGGGCATCCTGCCATGCGGCAGGCCAAGGGACGGACCCGGGGCTGGGGCGGCATCCTGGCCCCTCCAGCTGCCGGCTGAGGACCGCTAGGCCGAGAGGGGTCCCAGAGTACCTGGTCCCTAGTAATCCGGAGGAAGGCTACCCCTCTTTCTGGGAACAAGTGCGCACCGCGAGGCTCAGGGGACCCTGGGCGGGAACGTGCCTGACCTCCTGGAGCCCTCGTTGGGATCGGAGAGGCGAATGGCACCTCATAGGGACTTCCAGGGAAGTCCGGCCATCTGGTCGCCCCATAGGAAAGCATTGCAGGCGACCAGATGCCCGAGGGGATCCGGGCGACCAGATGGCCGAGGGGATCTGGGTGACCAGAGGGCCGGGCACAAAAGGGAAGCCGCCTGGACTCTCCCGACCCCGTCCCGTCCCGGGAACCCTGCCGCGCGGCAGGACCCAGGAAGGAGCCCCGGGTGGGGAGGCCACCCTCCCCAGGGCCCCTGGGGCTCATGAACCCAGCCGAGCAAGGGGAGGCTCCCCGGGCACCACGGAACCCCGTCCCGGGCCTTTGGCAGTACGGCAGGCTGGGGGGGACAGGGCCCTGGGCCCGAGCGCCTGACCCGGGGCCCGGTGGGGCCCCTGGACCCAGCCGGGGCTCCCAGGCTCGGAGGCGCGGGGGAAGCCTACCCCGGGCCCTCCGGACCCTCCGGACCCCGTCCCAAGTACCCTGCCACGCGGCAGGACCTAGGACAGAGCCCCGGGTGGGGAGGCCACGCTCCCCGGGGCCCCTGGGGCTCATGAACCCAGACGAGCAAGGGGAAGCTCCGCCGGTACCACGGAACACCGTCCCGGGCCTTTGGCAGTGCGTCAGGCTGGGGGGGACAGGGCCCTGGGCCCGAGCGCCGGACCCGGGGCCCGGTAGGGCCCCTGGACCCAGCCGGGGCTCCCAGGCTCGGAGGCGCGGG
The DNA here is from genome assembly GCF_964261635.1 of Lissotriton helveticus. Lineage (NCBI taxonomy): Eukaryota > Metazoa > Chordata > Amphibia > Caudata > Salamandridae > Lissotriton > Lissotriton helveticus. The sequence goes on from NC_136071.1 coordinate 567,468,120, forward strand.
GGAAGCCTACCCCGGGCCCTCCGGACCCCGTCCCAAGTACCCTGCCACGCGGCAGGACCCAGGACAGACCCCCGGGTGGGGAGGCCACCCTCCCCGGGGCCCTCAGGGGCCCCAGACGGAGCTCCTGAACCCAGCCGAGCACGGGAGGCTCCCCGGGCACCACAGAACCCCGTCAGTGCGGCAGGCCGGGGGACAGGGCCCTGGGCCGAAGCACCCCACCCGGGGCCTGGCGGGGACCCGGGACCCAGCCGGGGCTCCCAGGCCCGGAGGTGCAGGGGAAGCCTTGCCTGGGCCCTCCCGGACCCGATCTGGGGCATCCTGCCTCGTACAGGCCCAGGGACAGACCCGGGCCTGGGGAAGCATCCTGGCCCATCCAGATGCCGGCTGAGGACCGCTAGGCCGAGAGGGGTCCCAGAGTACCTTGTCCCTAGTAATCCGGAGGAAGGCTACCCCTCTTTCTGGGAACAAGTGCGCACCGCGAGGCTCAGGGGACCCTGGGCGCGAACGTGCCTGACCTCCTGGAGCCCTCGCTGGGACCGGAGAGGCGAATGGCACCTCTGAGGGACTTCCAGGGAAGTGTGGTCATCTAGTCGCCCCATAGGAAAGCGTTGCGGGCGACCAGATGGCCGGGACCGAAAGGACTCCCTGCTTCCCACCCCGAGCCTTCGCTGTAGGGCTTCTGCCTGCCCACACCGGGCAGGGCTCGGGGACCCAGGCTGGGCCTCAGGCACAGTGAGGACCACTGGAACTCTCAGGCCCGGACGCCAGGGGGACGAATGCCTGGGACGCATGGAGCCCAGGGGAGGACCACCGTGAAAACCATGGAGCCTGACCCAGGCACTCTGCCGTGCCGTCAGCCTGGATGGAGCCCCGGACGCCCGGGGTTCGAATGCCCGGGACGCATGGAGCCCGTCCTGGGCACTTTTCCATGCCGTCGGACTGGAGCCCCCCCCCCGACACCCAGGGGAGGACCACCGTGAAAACCATGGAGCCCGACCCAGGCACTCTGCCATGCCGTCAGCCTGGATGGAGGCCAGGACGCCCGGGGGTCGAATGCCCGGGACGCATGGAGCCCGTCGCGGGCACTCTGCCATGCCGTTGGCCTGGATGGAGCTCCGGACGCCCGGGGGACGGCTGCCCAAGAGCCATGGAGCCCGTCCTGGGCAATTTGCCATGCCGTTGGCCTGGAGGAAGGAAGCCCCGGATGGCCTAGGGAGGTTTTACCCAGGCATAGCCCATCTGGTCCCCCTGGCAGAGAACCACCGGCCTTGGAGGGGTGTCCGGGCGTACCCTGTCCCTAGTAATCCGGAGGAAAATTACCCCCCTTTCTTGTAATCGGTGCACGCGAGGTGACAGAGGGGACCCAAGGCATGAAAGTTCCTGACCTCCTGGAGCCCTCGCTGGGATTCGGGAGGCAAATGGCACCTCATTGGGACTTCTATGGAAGTCCGGCCATCTGGTCGCCCCATAGGAAAGTTTTGCGGGCGACCAGATGGCCGGGACTGAAAGGACTCCCTGATTCCCACCCGAGCCTTCACGGTAGGGCCTCTGCCTGCCCACGCCGGACAGGGCTCGGGGACCCCGGCTGGGCCTCAGGCACAGTGAGGACCACTGGAGCTCTCAGGCCCGGACGCCCGGCGGAGGACTGCCCGGTATGCATGGATCCCGTCCCAGGCACATTGCCATGTTGTGGGACTGGAGATGGGAGCCCCAGTGAGCCCATCACGGCCATCCGGGAACATAGCCTGGCCGCAGGGGAACCTTTATTATGTCGGGCGGAAAGACCGTCCGCGGCGGGTGCGGGAAAGACCATCCGCCATCGTAATATACCCCTTAGTATTAGGTATTTGGTTACAGCATTTTCGTTTATGGAAGTATTCCGTTTTTTTAACTAAAGGAAGTGTATTTTACTTGTTTAAAGTAATACTTTTTTACACTTCCTTTATTATCCGGGTTTTCTGGAGCGTTTTTTAAATTTGTACATGTTTTCAGTTTTTTAATGGATTTAGGTTTGCAGATTTTTTAGGGAATTTCAATGGATTTGGCACAGTTGTATTTTTACATTTTCTTGGGCTTTTTTTTAATTCAACATTTAATTGGATGTGAATTATTTTCGATCCCTTGGATTTGGTATTTCAATTGCAGCGCAAGGTAAGTTGTTTTATATTATTTTTATTGTGGGTGGGGAATGTACTATTTATATGCTGATGTTTATTATATATTTTTTTGTCTATTTATTTAATTTTCGAAAATAAGTAGACAAAATAAATACTTGTATTTTGTAATTGAAATGTGTTTGTTGATATGGTAGGATTATTTTGTTTTATTTTAATTGGATAGAGTTTCTATTGTTAAATTAGTGTTTTGGCAATCATTTGCAAGTATTCTAATCCTTTTGTTGTAGGATAAAGTTGTACTTGTTACTGTAAATATTGGTACATTTGAGCCATTTGTCTTGATACTTTTGGTTTTAATTGCAAGACTGATTGCTCCATTCTTAATTCTTGAAAACTTTGTTCTTTTTGTATTGCTATTAGCAACTTGTGTAGTGTAGGAGTTGTTCGGCCAGTTGAAGTTAGGAAGGCATTATGCCAACCCTCAACTGCATTGTTTGTTTTTGCTTCTTGATTTAATGTTGGGAGATATACATTCCAACAAGTTATTTGGAATCCAGGTTGTCGTCTGTGGCCTGATCTTCGTAATCTCCCCACCCAGTTGCCCTCGAAATAATCTAGAAGAGGGGCTAGTTTTTTTCGTTTTTAGTATAGTATGCACTTTCAATTAAAATGTTATAGTGCTCAGCCACGTCTGTTATTGGCACGTATGCTAGTGCTATTATGTGTTTGATTTGAAATGCAAATGTTATATTGGTTGCATATTCAACACTAAGGGGCCCATTATGATGTCGGGCAGATTGCCTCTGCCAGGCTGGCAGTAGCCACCGCGGGCCTGGCGGAGACAATCCGCCCGACACCTGTGCCCGGATTCCCCCCCGCCGTATTAGGATGGCAGGGGGGAGCGCGGCGGGCGGAGAGACCGCCTGCCGCTTTACTGCCGCGGTCGCCTTGCGCTCGCGGCGGAAAGGGAATAATATGGTGGCTGTGTCCAATGGACACCGCTAGCCATATTACAATGGTGGGTGTAAAAGGCCTTTCCGCAGCGACATTGCCGCCACAGAAAGGCAAGCGGTGTGTGTTGTGGGGGCCCCCTTTACTGTTGCAAACATTATTATTCTTTTATCTTTGTTATTATTATCGTAGAAGATAAAAGGTTCATCATTGTGGGTTACGGTAAGCTCAGGTGGAATTATTACCTCTTCAAAGGTTTTAGGTGTTGGGATTGTAGGCCTTGTGGATTTTTTTGTTCTAGCTATTGTTCTTTTTATGGAAGCAATCGTTGGTAGTTGACCTCTTGCTTCTCTAGGTACTTTTGGAAGTAATTCTTTTATTATTACACTTGTTGGTAAATCAGAGGTGCTACTTAATTCTTTAATGTTTTCTAGAGTAGATCTAACCTCTATTTCAGAAATGTTAGGTGGATGGTTGTGTTCAGTTGTATTTATGACACTAGTTTCTCTAGTTGTTGTTCGTCCATAACATTTGTTAGATTAATACTTTGTACATTTCCAGTTTATTTTAAGATCTTTTTGTTTCTCTTGGGTATAAGTATACCCCATATAGCATAACAAAAATTTCCCTTTTTGAGAAGTGATACATTTTGCATCTTCAGTCATTGTGATTTTCTTTAATCTAGGAAAGATGAATTAAACATAATTAGAAAATGTTTTTATAAAATAGGATTAATTTATTCTATTTCTACTTTACTTATGTACTTACCAATTATCGATGTGTTGACTTTGAAAGTAGATATTTGTTTGTTAGTTGATGCTGTTTTGTCTTTTAGTGCTCTGTGAAAATAAAGGGAAATATGTTTTAGTCAATGTTTACATATGTATGTTGGTTTAACACTTTGCAGGATAAGAAATGTAATTATGGATATGTTATATTAATTCGAAAATATTTTAAACATGTTTTACAAATATAAGTTATTTATTTAGTCTAAGTGAAATTTTACAATATGCTATTTTTCATGAGAAATATAGTACATTTCTATTTATTTTATACTTACCAAGTGTTATGCATTTGAAGATGAATGTAGATGTTTTGTTGATCTGCTGCTTGTTTTATTTTTAAGGTGGTCTGTGGAAAGAAAAAAATAATGTTTTATTTAATGTATTATCCTGAATGCAAAACTGGAGATTTTTTTAGGCTGTTTGTCTAATATCTTTATTTTAAAAAGTTTGTACATTTTTATAAATTGTGGAAATTAAACATGGACTTAGTTTGCTCCTTTTAAAATGTGAGCATGTATTTTTGCTCTTTATAAGTCTAGAGAAAAATGAATTAGTATAATTACTTTTGTAGTTTGTAGTTTTCGTTACTTTTAAATGTTTAGAATATTTGTATAGTTGGATCTGTTGTGGAGATATAAAAAGAGAGAAATGTTATTAAGTATTTTAGAATTGTTTAAGCATAGTAGTTTGGTATTAGTTATCTAGTTATTTTACCAAGTTGTGTCTACTTACTTTTTTTAATCTGGAATAGTTTTCCTTTCAGTGTAGTATGTGGTATTGTCGAAAATTGAGCAGAGTCTCTTCTTCCTGAATTTTCTTTGTAGGTGTTAGTGCTTAGATTTCTTTGGTTTATATAGTGTATATTTAATTGTTTCTTGTATTTCATTGGTTAGATCACTTTCAAAGGTTTTTCTATTGGTTAGTTTGAATTTTTTTGCAGTTAATTAAATGTATTAGTTGTATGTGAACTACTAATGTTGAGGTATGTGTTTTATTCGTGTATTTCGAATCGTTTTTATCAGTAGTTTTGCATTTAAAAATGTATTATATTATTTTAGAAATGTGTATAATTTAATTGTGTTTGTTTATAATGTTTAATTTGATATATTATTTTTAAATTAGTAATGTCCGCATATTTTAATTTTAAGCTGTGTTAGGTAAGTATTATAAGTATTATATGTGTGTATTTATTATAGTTTAAAGTTCTAGTGTGTAAAATAAATAATTTTAGGTGTTTTTGTGAGGTCGATAATTTTTTATTGCGATAATATTGATGTAGATATTTTTATTATCGATGTTTTTGTTAGGTGTTATCTTTATTTACAGTTGTCGATATATTTAAAATCGATATGTGTGTGTACAATATTTTTTGAGTCGATTTTTTTGTTTTGCGATAATGTGTCATCGATGTTTTTGTAGTTTATTAGTTAAATATAGAGTGTCGATGTATTTGTTATCGATATTTAGTAGACGAATATTTTGTATGTTGATTTTTGTAGTTTCAATATTTTGTTAGTGATTCAATACGATGGGCTGTGGGAGATGCTTGCCGCCACGGAAAGGCAGGCGGTCTTTACTTTGGGGGCCCCCTGCGGGCCCAAATGGTGAAGGCAAGGTGAGGGGTGCCCATGGGGGTACCTGTGGTACCCCCTGCATTTGCATACACAATGCGGCAGGCACCGCGCAGTGCCTGCCGCTTTATGTATGCAAATGCATGCCATGCATTTTTAACATTACGGCAGGCGGTGCTTTCACCGCCCGCCGCAATGTTATAAATGTGGGATGCGCCCGCCACTGTGACAGGTGCATCCTAATTCCCCCCACGGGACCCCACCCTTATGGCGGGCGGTCACAATCCCGGGAGGATGGCGGGCGGGCAAAGTCTGCCCGCCATCCTAATGACCCCCTAAGATTTCCTAGGCTTCTGGGACACTATTGCATCTTTAGTGTCCTCTATGGAAAGAAGTCAAAGTCAAACTGCCATGGAGAATTATATACCAAAAGGAAGAGACATCTTTCCTTTTGGAAGCCTATAACAGATTCTGCTGGTTTTGGTCAATCCAGCCCTTTTTACTAGTTGCTAGCATCTCTTTGTAGTGGCTTCTGGGCTTGCATATCAGTGAAGGACTCAACGATGTTGTAGCTGCTAACAAACGTGCTTTAGCCTGTCTGAAATCCTTAGCAAACCAAGGATCCAAATCAGCAGCAGAGAACACCTCGAAGAGACAGCTTAAGGGATCAAACCAATGGCCATGAATAGTAGCAATGAGAATTGGATACAATCACCATGGGGAAAGAACTGAGGCCAAAAAAATCACAAATTGAAGCAATCCAATTGCTCTGAACCAAAGAGTTTTATTTCGCTATAAAGGAAAATAATTCCTAAGCCTATGAGGAAGCTGTGTGCTGTTAAATAAGCATTACATATAGGACAGGGTCATTTGAGGATCTCTCAGCGAACCAAGTCATAAAAGAAGCCCTTCCCCAACAGCTCTCTGCGGGTTTGACGTGCAATTATTTTGTCCAGCCTTGCCCCAGTGACAAACAGGATGCCTCCTTAAGATTCATGGATGAGGGCTTAGAATGTCTGCAGGCAATGCTAAATCTCTTTGCATTGTTTAATAATGTGGACTATACTATTCTTCTAAATAGGCTATACACAGTAGTTCAGGTTTACTACTCAACATTAAGGTGGTTTCAATCATTTTTGATCCATAACTCACACCCCAATTTCGCCTGCAGATATTTTGCCATTCTATATGGTATCAAGAGAGATGGGAGCTTTTTTTCCCATTTCAGCTGGCAAAAGTGAAGCTGAGTTTTTTCCCTCCCATTTCTGGTTGGAGAAAGCAGCACATTACTGGCTTTTCAGAACTTTTTCCTAGCTTCTCGCACCCCTCCCTCACTCATCCTTAGCACTTACCTTCACAGTGCGCCAGGTCATTGTGTTTCTCAGGATCTTCTGGCACTGTCATTGCTACCACATCATGTTGCATTCCAAACAGGACCTGTTCCTAGATCTATGTTCTTCTCCCTTCCTGTGCCACTTAGGCTTTGTCTTCAATCAAAAGATACTTTATGCTATTTAAACATTGCATGCTCCATCTCAAGCTCTCCACCAATCTTGGACTTCATCTTGGCTTCCTCCCATGGTAGTTCACACCATCTAATCAGTGCAGGTTTGTTAGTCCATGTACCTTGTACTTCTCACACTCCTTAACTTAGTGAGGTTTCCTCATTACGTACACCAATGTTGTTTAGTGCCATCAGCGCACATTTAGGTGTGCAATCTCCTTGACCTTCTTGCACTCTTCAGGATCCTCTATCTACATCGCCTGAGTGTTGCCTCAATCAGTGCACACTCCTTGTCGCAAGGAAGGATCCTTGTGGCTCTTTGTGAGCCTCTCATTTCTATGGCTTTAAAAAGCCAGTTTTCAGCACATATCACCTTGAGCCAGGGCAAGGATAGGAGGACCTGGAGCCAGCTAGCTTCAGCAACACTGCACAGCCAGGACCAAAACCCTTGCACAGAACCAGGAGGAAGCCAATAAGCACCCCACAGCAGCCAGAAGCAACCCCCCTCTGCTAACCCTCTTCCTTTACCCATATCTGCATTTCACCCCACCTCCCTCTCTCTTTTTCCCCTTTCACTTTTAGTCTTCCCCATGCCCTCTCCCCCTCTTACCATTCTCAAAGTCCCAGTCCCTCATCGACCATTCCCTGTCTTGTTATCATTTCTCTTCCCACCTCTATTTTTGTTTCCTCTTTTCACATCCTTCATTTTCACTTCTTTACCTTTTCTTCTTCTCCGTGCAGCCTTATGAATTGCATTCCCACAACCGTCATTGCGGCCTCAGTGGAGAGGACTGCCAACACAGATGCTCTCCCCAACCCTGCCATTATCAGTAGTACCATCATCAGTGCCTTTACAATTGTTACTATTACCACAAGAACCAGTGGGCATGCACAGATCAACTCACTCATGCAGAGTCCCTCCATCTTCACAACAGCTCCTGGGCTAATAGTAAGCATTCATCAGGCTCATTCCAGTAGAGAGAGAACCACAGCAGAAAGGAAATACCTTTTCATCTCCATCACTTTGATGTCACTGTGCAAAGACCTTGGCCTGAGAGTAGCACCAAAACAGCTACACCTACAGCAATTCTGAAGAAGACACCTCTCTTACCGGTAGCAGTCTGCATCACCTCAGCCGGTGATATGGAATCACAGACTGAGGAAGGAAGATATATTCCAGCACCACTCCACAACCAAAAGTGACCATCTAGAATTCTACCAGTGAAAGAGCACCAGCAAAAATGGTACTAGTGACAATTTAATTCAAAACAATTCCAGCAGCAGCCCATACAAAAGTATCACCAGTAACAAAGCCATCACCTTCAGCACTGACAGCAGCATCACCCACCTACAGTGCCACCTGTGACAGTGGTGCTGCACTATCCTTAGCATCATTTGCCATGGTGCCAATATCACCATCCACCCTGATACCACCACCAGAGACTGATCAATCAGGAGAGTTCCAACAGCTGTACCAGCATCACCTGCAACGGTACCAACATTTACAATATATCCAACAGTACCACTAGAGATAGTGCCACCAGAGACATCTCTATCCACAGCAACAACAACATAAACATCATGCACCTGCAATACTTCCAATTTTCTCTCGAAAGAAATGCTAAGATTTGTTCCAGTAGTGACCTCCCAGCTCTTTGGAAGTGTGAGAATGATGGCCAGGTGGAAACGATGAACTGAGTGTGTTTTGAATGACACGGCATTCTAATATCTAGTTGTGTTCCTGGTACATCCACAATCTTAAACCCAACGTGATGCTCAGCTTCTCCTGCACTGGTACACTATTGTTGTTTCCTTTTTGTTGTTTTCCCATACTATCATCCTTGTTGTGGAATACAGCGTGCTGTGGTGATGCTGTTTCTCCTCTGTCTGGTTCATATCTTCCCTTTCTGCCAGCCCTCATTTATGCTCTCTCTTGTTTCCTATTCTCACTGTTTTTGCACCTTTTCTATCCTCCATGTCTCTGCTTCTGGTCTTTCCTTGTTTTTGCTCTACTAGTTTTCCTCTCTTCTGCCACTTTTCATCTCTATGTTTTTACTTATCTCTCTCTCCTCTTTTTCTCTGCCATTCTTCTCTCTATATTTCTATTTGTTGCTCTTACCTCTCTGGTCTCCTCGCCCCTCCTCTCTCTTTTGAACTGTTCCTCCCATTTCCTTCATTTTTCACATTGTCCCCAGTTGTTCTATTTGTCACTATGCATTTTTGTGTTCTTTTTCTCACCCTGGTTGCAAAGACAATCAACCATCACAGAGCCCTGGAGGGTAGTAAACGAAAAGAACTGAGAGCCACCTCACTTGGGTTTAGAATAAAGGCCAGGGGGTAGTGATGATGGAGATATACAGAGTTAAATGAGGGGAGGGGTTGGGGCTCCAGTTAGTATCACAATGTGACACCATAACCCAACCTTTTTTACTCCTAGGGATGTTACGATGTGTTTTTGTGTTTCTGTGTCTTGCTCTTTCACTTACTGTATCCTGGAGCAGAGACAGAATATCGATTACAAAATATTGAGTTGTACACATATCGAGTCTAATGTTAAAAATATCTTTTTTTATTAATGTTTTGTATTTTAGTATATATTTTATATGTATGTGAAGTATGTTTTATATATGAGAATTGTTTGTATTTTTAATATATATGTTACATTTTTTGTTAAAAAGAAAATATTTTAATTTTGCGTTTTTTGTTCCGTAGTGGGTTGTGGGTTTATAGGGAAATAGGGTGGGAAGTAATTTAATTATATTAAATGTATTGATTATTTTGTATTTAATAATATTTGTTTAATTGAGATATTATTGTGTTAATAGTGGAAAGTTATTTATTATTAATGAATTAATGATTTGTTATTAAATAATTGTAATTAATTAATTGGTAATTAAATATTGTATTTGTGTAGTTATTATAGGTATGTGTTGTGGTGTTTATAGGTGTAAAGGGTGGGAAGTAGTTTATTTTTAATTTATGAATTAATACATGTCTGTTAATTAATTTTCATTAATTAATTGGTAATTATTTGTGGTATTTGTGTAGTTAGTTTTATGAGTGTGTTGTGGTTTTTATAGGATTAAAGGGTGGGAAGTAATTAGTATTTAATGAATTAATATATAGTTGTTAATGTTAATTATTTGATATTTATTTTGGGTAATTGTTTATTTTTGTGTGTGTTCTTACTTTTAAAGGGGTAAAGGGTGGGTATTAAAGGGTGGTAAACTCATCGAAAAGCACGTTAATAAACATCTGTCTAACTTCCTGGAACAATCTGGAAGCCTGGACCCCTCTCAGTCCGGTTTTAGGCCGAAATATAGTACAGAATCGGCCTTGCTGTCGGTTACAGATGATCTGCGCATGTACCAGGACAAAGGTATCCCAGTTGTCCTGGTGCTGTTGGACTTATCGGCAGCATTCGATACTATATCACACAAAATCCTGATCGAACGACTGGCTGAGAGTGGACTGGAGGACATGGCACTGGCCTGGCTAAAGAGCTTTCTCTCCGACCGCACTCAATGTTTCACCATGGGTGAGTTCCGGTCGGATGAGGTTAAGATCACCAAGGGGGTGGAACAGGGCTCCTGTTTGAGCCGAACCCTCTTTATTATCTATGTGGCCCCCCTGGCAAATATTATGAGAGCCTTTGGTTTTTGTCCAGTGCGTATGCTGACGATACCCAGCAGCTTTTTCCAATAAAATCTTTGAGCCCGGAGGTTAAACGATCTTTCTCCGAAGGGATGAAAGCGGTATCCCAGTGGATGTCTTCCAACTTTCTTCAGTGTAATGTTGGTAAGACTGAGGTTATGCTTTTCGGTGATGCCAAGATAATATGGTCTCCTGACTGGTTGCCACTAGATTTGGGACCAGTCCCTGAACCAAAGCAAGTTATCAAGAACTTGGGGGTCCGCCTTGAACAGGAGTTGTCCGTGAAACAACATGGAAATTATACAGTGGGGTCATGTTTCCATATGATAGGACTCCTTCGTAAGGTATTTCCGCTCATCCCTGACTTTGTTGTCATCCGTTGCTGCAATTAGGACAGTCTCAGTGCTGTGGTTTGGCCTGAAGCCTGATTAAGAAGGTTGCGCAGGTTTTTTTCTTCGAGGTAGTCTGTGAGCTGGCGGTTGAAGGCTTTCTCCAGGACTTTGGCAAGGGAGAAGAGAGATGGGTCAGTAGTTTTTGCGGTTGTTGGCTGAGGGTTTCTTCAATATAGGTTTGACATCTGCATGCTTCCAAGCATCTGGGACAGTGGCCGTGGTGATGGAGGTGCCATGGAGTACTGTGAGGGTCCCACTGATCACTTCTCTTCATAGGTTATAGACGTGTTGGGGGCAAGGGTCTGAGGGAAATCTGGAGTGAATTGATTTTATGATGGAGGCAGTGTCTTCGACTGAGAACTTTTTTTCAGTTTGTGATTCAATGGGGTGGGAGGTGTTGGTTAGAGTGCGGTGGTAGTTGAGAGAGGTGGGTTGGGGGCCAAAGTTACCGTGGATGTTGGAGATCTTGTGGTGAAAGTAGTGTGCTAGAGTGACACAGAGGGCTTTGGAGGGACGGATCGTGTCTCAGTTGAGGAAGGGCAGGAGAATTCTCAGACGATGCTTCAAAGCAAATGCTGATTGCTTCTTTCTTGTTTTTTTTTAGCTGGAGTCGAGGTTTGCAGGAGTTCGTTGGAGCACCAGTGTCTCTCCAGTTTCTTACAGTGGTGTTTGAGGGTCGGAACGTCTGGGATGTACCAGCTTGCTTGATTGGTGGGTCTTCTACTCGTGGTGGTTTTCCAGTGGCAATGGTGTTGGCTGCTGACGAGATCCAGTTGGAGAAATGTTGTAAGTAATAATAATAATAATAATAATACATTTTATAAAGTGCATGGTTACACTGGGAGCAGTGTGTCCCCGCTCTAAGTGTGACTGGCCTAGCCAACAGACGGATCATCCCCACCCGGTTCTTCCCTACTAACCTCCTCAGTCTCTAGCCAGAGGAAAGAGGTAGGTTTTAAGTTGTTTCCGAAAGATGCGCTCCGAAGTCTCTGATCGCATTTCATGTGGGAGTTTATTCCAATGTTGAGCAGCTTGTACTCGGAAGGAACGTCCACCCATCGGAGCTCTTCTGAACCTAGGTACCTTCACCAACCCTTTCCTGGAAGATCTCAGGTCCCGGCCCGGGTTGTAAGGATTCAATAGATCCAGCAGATAGGATGGCCCCTTTCCCTGCATGATGCGGTGGCTAAGCAGTAAGGTCTTATAGAGCACCCGTTCTTTAATCGGAAGCCAGTGGAGGGATTCCAGGGCTTTCTTAGATGATGCTCTTCTGGGTAGTTTCAAGATCATGCGGTCCGCCATATTCTGTATCCGCTGAAGCCTAGTGATGCATCTGTTATTGGCTCCTAAGTACAGAACGTTCCCATAGTCCAATCTCGAGGTAACAAGAGCATGGACTATGGTCTTCCTGGCTGTCGTAGGGAGTAAGTCCAATGTTTTCCGCATATTTCTCAAAATGCCGAAACATTGGCCGGCCACCCGAGTAGTATGTTGCTCAAAGGAGATCTTGCTATCTATCCAGATACCCAAGTTCTTCACTTGTTCACTAGGTGAGGGTAAAGGCCCCAGCACTTGCGGCCACCATGCCGATGTCCACACCAATGGTGCAGGTCCCACCACCAGTACCTCTGTCTTACTGCCATTTAATTTCAAGCAGTTATTAGCAATCCAGACTGTTATGGCTTGAAGGCACAGTGAAAAGTTGTTCGCTGCTGCCCCCTCTAACTGTGCAAGAGACACCACCAGTTGGGTGTCATCTGCATAAGTTACTACTTGAACCCCAAACCTCTCCCTAATCTCTGCTATAGGTGTTACATAGAGATTGAAGAGGGTGGGGCTCAAGCTAGACCCTTGGGGCACTCCCTGATTTAGCATAATACTCTTAGACCAATGAGGGCCTTGGGCGACTTGAAAGCTCCGATCCCGTAAGAACGATTCTAGCCACTCCAAAGCTCTGCCCCTCACTCCTCCTTTTTTCAGACACTGCAGCAAGATGTGATGTGCTACAGTGTCGAAAGCCGCGTTCAGGTCTAAAAGGATCAGCGCTGTGGTATGGCCTTCGTCCACCAATTTACGCATGGTTTCTGTGGACAGAAGTAGGGCATATTCGGTCGAGTAGGACGCCCGAAAACCTGATTGGGTAGGATGTAAAAGTTTACAGGTTTCAATGTGCTCTGTCAATTGCTTATTGACAAATTTCTCTGCGATCTTAGAGAAATAGGGAAGGAGGGAGATTGGACGTAGATTGTCTAATTGCTCCGCACTGATGTTGGGTTTCTTTTTTAGCGGAAGTACCACTGCCTCTTTCCATACTGATGGAACACTCCCTGAACCAAAAGACAGATCCAGCAGTTGGCGTATGTGAGGTTCCAGTATGTTAATACTTTCCCTAAGTATTTTTGCAGGTGCTGGATCCTTAGGGGAGCCTGATTTAATTTTGGAGTCTATATCAATTAAGATGTCCTCTTGGGGAGTACTGAAAGATACTAGTAGCTCAGTTCGTTCAGAGTTAACAGTGGCATCTTCTGTCATGAGCTTTGTTCTAACTTCCACTGGAAATGAGGAGTAGATTTTCCCCACTTTATCAGCAAAAAATTGGGCCACTCGATCGCAGGATTCCACCGAGCCTTCCAATGGGCCGGCGCTGCTGGAAAGGGAGCCCACTTCCTTGAACACAGCAAACAGTTCTTTAATTTGCGTTCTCTGCACCCTCTATCCTATCTTTATAGTGTGCCGTCCGATGCTTCCTAATCGAAGCATGATAGCCCTTAAGCTTAGTTTTATAGGCCATCCTGTCTGCCACCGAATAACCTTTCCTCCAGCGTCTCTCGAGCTGTTTGCAGGCCGCCTTTTCCTTGGCAAGCTCGGGCCCAAACCATGGTGCTGATTTAGATTGCCTCCATGGTCTGTTATTTGTCCAAGGGGCTGTATGATCAAGAGCTTGCAAGATGCGATTATCCAGTATTTCGCAGGCTGCCTCTATCTCTTGACCTACTGGGGGTCCACCCTGTTCCATGAGGTCATTGAATTTAGCTCTGGAAAAGCCCACCCATTTCCTGCGTCTAGTTATCTCGTCGGCCTTATGTGCTTTCCCCCTTCGTACCACAATCTGAAAGGGAGTCTGGTAGTGGTCCGACCATACCACAGGCACCGGAGTATCTATACTCAACAATTCCCAGTTGGAAAAAATAGGATCCAATAAATGCCCATGGGTGGAGAGTTCAGATTTAAGCGTCATTTGCATAGCTGCAAGCTCATTGTGAATCTCCTGGGCTTCTTTGTTAGTGGGATCATTGAAATGAAAGTTTAGATCCCCCAAAAGCAGCAGCCTCTCATATTTTAAGGCAGGTTGTATCAAATGTTCTATCAGGCTTTCGTAAATCTGGTCCCTGGACCTGGGGGCCTATAGATCAGAAACCCTTTCAGGATCTGACTGTCTTGACCTGAGATGGAGAAAAAGGCCGCTTCACTTTCTTTAATATCCACTGGCTCCAAGGTGCAGCATATTTCTAGTTTAGCGATTGTAGCTAGTCCACCTCCACGCCCCGTGGGTCTATCAATCCGCTTAATATCATACCCTGGTGGTAGTGCATCTATTATGTTGGGTGCAGAATCTTCGTTAAGCCAAGTTTCTGTTAGAAACAAGGCATCCCGCTGTCCATCTATTAGTAGGTCATGGACCTCCATTTTGTGCTTCCCTAAGAAACGACAGTTAATGAGGGACAGTTTCATTCTCTCCCCAGCATTCGCCACATTGCGCTGCTGAGCCAGAGTGAAGGGACAATAGTTAAATCGATCTTGCTTGGAGACCAATGTAATGCTATGTCTGCATTCCTCCTCAACTCCCTGCGTTAGTGCCAGGAGTTGTTTGGCACTGTATGTCAGTATGGCAGGGGTTTCGGCCAGGGGTCCGGCCCCTAGCCCCGGTCGGCGGTGGACGGGCGCAGACGGGCTTGTCTTTGGCGCATCTTTGGCGCATCTTCAGCGCGAAGACGGCGCGCCCGCTGCGCGCGTCCGCTGCGTGTTCGCTGGGGCATGGCTCCTTTAACCTAAAGCGCTCCCAACAACTAAAGCGCTAACCTCTACAACCAGAAGTGCCTGGCTCTACCTGCCCGCCCTCCGCGCAATGGTACTGGCTACCGCATCGGACCAGGGTGGGGAGGAAGGAACGCCGAGCTCAGGCCTCCAGGTAAGTGCTGTCTGCCCCCCAGTACCCTTACAGTATTGCCTTTGTTATTTAAAAAAATATTCCCGTGATAGTAAAACAAATTACAGTTTTTAAAATTAGCAAGAGAACCTGGTAGAGGTGCTTGCGCGATTATCCAGGCTTGCCACCAACAGCTCAGGGGGACACTGCCACTGCCCACCTTCGCCGTGAGTCGAGTATGAGGGATTCTGCGGGGCTGGGCTTGCTTCCTTGAGGGCATCTGTCTAGAGAGTTTCGGTGACTTTGCTCCAGTGGTGTCGAGGGAAAGAGGGGTGTCTCATCAGGGTTCCAGTGGGCTGTTGATGGAGAAGTGAACAATACTGTGGTCTGTCCAGGCCAGTTTGTTTGTGTGGGAGAAGTTGGCATGGTCTCTGGTGGGAAATATGGGATCCAAGGTATGTCCTGCTCTGTGCACAGGGTGGTGACCAGTTGAGAGAAGCTGATAATGGTTATGTTTTTGAAAAGCATGGTGGAGTCGGTGTCATTGGGGTCATCAAGGTGGGAGCTTAGGTCTCCCAGGAAGATGTAGTGGGTGGAGTCTATAGACAGGGGGGCAATGAAGTCCAGTTTGGTGCTGCAGCAGCTGGATTGTGGGCTTGACGATCTGAAGGCGAGGGCACTTCTGATGGTTGTTTTGAAGTTGGGTTGGATCTGGAAGCCGAGGTACTCCATGAACAGAGTAGTGTCATCATTCAGGGTGCTGCAGTCAAGGGAGTACTTGCCAATGACGGAATGAACATCATGTTGAGGGCGAGGGTTTTAATGGTGTTCCAGATTTCCGGAGCGTGTTTGCAGAGTGATCTGACATTGAGTACTGTGCAGTGGAGCTGTGATAGCTAGTGGGTTGCATGTTGCTGGTTGGAGGTTCTGAGTGTTCTTATGTCACAAGGGAAGCTTCGTTGTGGCAGGTGAAAGGTCCTTTTGTGGAGCATAGAGAGGCACTGCTGCAGTTGTTATCTCGAGTCTTGGTCTTGAGGAGTATCAGTGGCGGGCTGAAGGACCAGGGATCCCGGTGCTGGCCATGGTCCAGGCACAGACGGGATTGCCTTTTGCGTGCCGGTTGTTCAGCTACGCACCAGCCTTCATTAAATAGCCCTAGGAGATAGAAGGGATAGGCTGGGAGGCAGGAGCGCAAGGGGCTGGGTGAGAGGACGGCGAGGTAAAAACCGAAGTGAGCTGGTAAATAACAGCAAGGAGGCCACAACAATAAATGAAACAACACGGGCCAAAAAAATGAACGTAATGAACAGACAACACTGACAGATGAACAGTGAAGAACACGCTAAGGCTAAAACTTAAACACAGGCATAAATTCCAAATTAAGGCTCAGCAAAATAAAACACAGGCAAACTTACAAATGAAGGCAGAACAAAATTAAACACAGGCAATAATTACAATTAAATGGTGGAAGGAACTCTCCACCTGCGAAGGCAGGAGAGCAGCACCGGGACTGAGAACTGGTGACAATGCAGAGCAGGAGGACCTGGCGGTGGCTCTTTAATGGGAGGCTGCACAGGGGGAGTGGTGACTAGACCAGTAGTCTGCAGGTGTTTGGAGGCAATTTGTTTTCTCTCCAATCCCTCCAAAAGGAAATTCTTTGTCATATCCTAAACATAGACATTTTCCAACCCCCAAATCTGGAAAAAACTTCACATATGAGAGCCAGGTGAAATTTATGGACATATTTTTATTTCATTATTCTTCAATCTGCCAAAAGGGATATCCTCTTGCACAGTAAAGCATGTGTCACTCATCATCCTCTGAAAGAGATACATATCTAATATTGTCTGGTGGGTATGCCACTCTGCTCTATTGGCCTTTAAGCAGGTCCTTTTATCAGTAACTATACGGCCAGCAGCAATAAACTTTCTCTGATGGATGCTGACATGTGGGTAACTGAGTGATTCCATCACTACCCCACATCTGCCTTATATTCTTCCAGTACAGCAGTGACTCCCCGGAAGCAACCATTTTTCTCCAGTCAATGAGTTATGCAATGACCATGACCGAAGCATTTGGTCTTCCTTGAGTCTTGGAAGAAATGAACCTTTGCTGAGAAAGGAAGACCAGCACTTGATAGATTGCAAACAGACTAGCAATGGCACGCACACACCCTTCCACAGCCATTAGCAGTTCTTTGGGATTCTTTTTGGACATTTGTACTTGTTACTGCCACATCAGATTCCCACTGAAGGCAGGGTTCACTTTAAAAAGAGAACCTTAATATCTGCTTGCAGTTTGCTAGACAGTCACACTGTTTTGCTCTGCAGTGAACAAGGCACAGACACGGTCCCTGAAGCATCAGTCCAGAAAAATGGCCAGAAAGTACCAGTCACTGCCCTTGTTTTCTGCATATCCCATGATCTTGCAAGCAAACAATCATTTTCTCTGCAAGGCCATTGATCTCAGTCAGGGTGTTTCCAGTTTTGCAAAGGGGAAAGTTTGCCAAGTCTATCTCCATCAAGCAAATTGATGTCAGACAAAAACAAACACCAGGGTTAGATAACCTATTTAACAAGATCAACACATCAAGGTGTACAAAGGCTAGAGTCAACCGTTTTATTGGGTGACAGAGTTCCAAATGTCAACATAACATATCCAGCAATTAAAACTGATACTAACCCAATCCCCATGGCGCATAAAAAAACTTCTATTCTAGGAACATTATTCTTTTAAACCAGACGTCCATGACTAATCATGTGCCCTCTGGGGCCTCGGCAGAGACAATCACATCATGTGTGTCAGGAAAAGTTACCTATATTTTTACTGCGCCCATGTGGTGGACCAGCTAGCTTGTTTGGAAATATGCAGAGCATGTATACGTAATTCATGTACAGTTAACCACGGCGGAAATTCTGCCGCGGTGTGGGTGAAATAAAAAGTGGGCGTGGTTCGGACAGCCCCCGGCCGTCCTCCGCACACGCCTGCTGGGGGCCCTCCGATGCATCCAAGGGGTTAAACAATATATCTAGCTATCCATGCATCATATCTATGTCTTGCTGAGCAACAGGCACAACCCAAGTGGGTATAGTCATGGTTCTGCCATTATGTGACGAACTGTCAGACTTAATTGTACATCATCAAGACATCATAATGTGATGCATTGACCATCACTGCAGAGGAATGGTAGGTCACAGGACCATGAGGTTCCTAGTGGACTATCAATGTCTACTGACTTTATTCCACTCAATGGAATCGTTCAGTCCAACCTGATCCGCTCTTTCAGAAAAAATACATTTAGCTTCCTTCCTTGCCAAAAAGAACTCAATGTTATGTGTCTCACACACCACCCTCTCGAGAACAGTCCATCTCAAATCCCTATGATCATGTTGTTTCCCGTGAAAGTGTTGCACCAAGTGCCTTGTCAATTTTTTGGCTTTCAGGGTGCTCAGATGTTCTTGTACACGTACTTTCACCTTTCGGGAGGTCAGTTCAATGTAATGCAACCTACAACTACATGTCAATCTATAGATGACATTGGTGGTGTTGCAATTACTGAACTTATTCAAAAACCATGTCCTACTGTCTCTCAAGATGACACTTTTGGTGGCCTGAGTCAGGCTGCAAACAGAACAACCTCCATAAGGATAGTGGCCAGATGGAAGGTTATATCGAGAGGGAACGGGTATGGACAAGTTTATCTTTAGGATTGGGAGCTCTCTTAAATGCAAACCGTGGGGGTGGCATCTTGTTGATGGCTGTATCTAAAATGGACCAGTGCTTCCTCACTATCTGTCTCACTTTTGTTGATAGTGGGTCAAATGTTGCAACAATTGGGAGGCATTCGTTCTTCTGCTTCACATTCCTCCCCAATAATGCGTCACGTGGAGTATTCAAAGCACGTTTGCGTGCATATTTGATGACTTTAATAGGATAGTCTCTCTCTTTTATCTTGGTCACCAGTTGCTCTGACTGCTCCACAAACTTGCTGGTTGTAGAACAGTTGCAGCGATATCGCAAAAATTGACCCACCGGGAGATTATCCCTTAGAGCTCTTGGGTGGAACGAACGATAATGAAGAAGGGAGTTCCTATCTGTGGGCTTCTGGTGGACATTGGTAACAAAAACCATGGTCTTTGGCTGTAATATCTACAGGTAAAGAGCAAGCACTCATCAGCTTGATTGAGCAATATCAAAAATAATAACATCCGGTCCTCTAATACAGTCCAGATACAGAGGACATCGTCAATATACCTCCTCCAAAGAGAAATATTCTCTTTGAAGGGGTTGTAGGCATGATGTATGATATTTTCCTCCAACTGGCCCACATAAATGCAGGCCAGGCTGGGGGCAAATTTAGCCCCCATTGAAGTCCCAGACACCTGAAGGTATAGTTGGTTCTTATACTCAAAAAAGTTTCTAGTGAGTGCCAATTCAATACCTTACAGGATGAACCAATCCACGCCAGCCTTTCCATGGCAGCGTTGCCGCCATGGAAAGGCCTTTAAAAATCGACATCCTAATATGGCGGATGGTGCCTGCTAGGCACCGCCACAATACTAGTGCCCCTACACCACCCGTCAGGCATTTGTGACAATTGTCACTGATGGTAAAGTGGCGGACAGACTTTCTGTCCGCCACAATACCCTTCACCATCATAATATGGTGGGGGTAAATCTCAGGACAATGGAGTAACGATCGCCATCACCTGAGGGGCGGCGGTGGCGATTGTTACGCCACCGTAATGAGCCCCTAGATGTGTTGGAGATGGGCCTCAAATGTACACAGCAATATCACTGGAGATTGGCAGCTTATCTCTGACACAGAATATGTTGAAGGCAGAAACTCTAAGTTACTCTGAGGAATACATACTGAAAACAGAGGGAGTGCTGTTGGGATTTTATAAGATGGATGACAATGCCAGTCTCATGCCTCCTCATGAGCCGAAGTACAAATACTTTGTTAGACACAAGTACAAGGTATAAGACCCTAAGGAAAAAGGGAATGAAATGTTAGTGAAAGGTGAAATAAGGGAGTAGCCCCCGGACTTCAGAAGTCTCCACTAATCCCTTTAAAGTTAGTCCACCACCTACGGTGAGACACACCACAATAATATGAAGAAAATGGATACGGATAACAGTAGACACAGTACATTAATATGCAGAATATGGCTTAGAATAACAGCAATAATATATTTGAATATGTATACGGTTTGCAGTGTGCACCATCATAGGTTACGGGTGAGAAGTCACCAGTAATGGACCCAGGGGAGACCAATAGAGCGAGGTCCTAAGGAGCTAACTTCATGAAAAAACAAAGAGCAGAAAGAATGGATGAAATTCTTAAATTCATCTCAGCCACTAGTAATTATTTGGGCCCCATCACAGAAGACCCTGATGTTTTTGCCCACCTCAGATTAGACCCAGCATATGCAAAGGTCCTTCTCCACACGTCAAGATCCTTTTTGAACCAGAACACAGGCAAACCAAGACTGCTTTTCGCCTCTTTAAACTACTTCAATAGTGCAGTTTTGTTTCCATTGTATATTGCTCAAAAGGAAAAATATAGTCTTTTTAAAAATTGGTAATTTCTCTTTTGGATTTTTAAAAATATTTCTTAAAAATAAAAGGGGTGTCGAATATTTTTGTTTGTCATGCATTGTTTTCAAATATAAGACTTTGCAATGTATATGGAGAGCGGCTCATTTAAGGTGTGGCTGACAAAAAAAGTGTTAATGTATCGCACAGCCATGTGGCAAGAAATGACTGAATTGGTTAATATTAATTCTTGACTTACAAATGTTGTCATATTTGCCAGGCCTACCTATCTCCACTTGCACTCATTTTGAACTTTCTCATCTTCTACCTTATTTCACCCATAAATCTTTTCTTTCCCATCCACAGACCGTACATTCACTTTAAGACATTCATCCCACAGGGCTTCCTAAATACCAGCCAGAGGCTATAACGCCAGTCACAGACTCATCTTTTTCTCCACATTCAGGTGCTTTATCCTCCAGTCTATTTGCCCTAACATAGCCCTCTAAAGATCCACTTCCATGCAACAGTGTTCAGTCTGCTCTCACTAATCTTACACAGTAGATCTGAGCTTAGAGACAATACTGAGTAAATAAAGAGAGAGAGAGAGAAAGAGAGAGCAAAAGAGAGAGAGAGAGAGAGAGAGAGAATACAACTAGCAATACATGTAGAAAATGGTACAATCCATTTCATAAGCTTTATTTCGATAAAAGATATATTGAAAGCTCTGCGATCCTGAATAAAAAGTGTGCAATTAAGGCAAAATACATTTTTTTTTTAAGTATACAGTGTACAAAAATTCGTTAAAATAGCAAAGTTCGTTAAAAAGTAGAAAACATTATATTATAGTAAAAAAAAATTGCATTTTCAATTACATAAAAGGGAGGAGGAAGTGCAAGTTAAGGGAAACACGGGTCACATGAGCATTTTAATATAGAAAAATGGCACTTTCAGCAAAA
Source organism: Lissotriton helveticus (assembly GCF_964261635.1). Classification (NCBI taxonomy): domain Eukaryota; kingdom Metazoa; phylum Chordata; class Amphibia; order Caudata; family Salamandridae; genus Lissotriton; species Lissotriton helveticus. The sequence goes on from NC_136071.1 coordinate 567,489,737, forward strand.
TTCAAGAACATACACAAAGACACAGGTGAGCATGCATCTCCCACACATGCAGTTGTGCAGTCAGAAAGTGCTCATTTACACTGCAGCCTGTACTGCGGCCCCATAAAAGGGGGCCGGGGGCGTGGGACGGGGGCCCAGTTTGGGGCCACCAAAATCCCTTCCTAACAGTCTTTTCATGACAGTTTGACTACCATGATAAGGCTGTCGGAAAGGGACATCATAATCCTGATGTCGGTGCCTGCCTCAGCACTGCTGCCATTCCAGTAGTTCCTGTCGGAGGGGGTTGTCTTCCCCCTGATGGACTGACCGTCTGCTTCACAATGCAGCACTTTGACCTAAGGGCTGTCTGTCGGTGGCACCGCCAGCTATGGCCTGTTAGTGCGGTCCCACCAACATCGTAAAGACACCCCCAAGTGTTTGTCCGCTCAGTGATGGAGGCTGGTGGGGACAGTAAGACTATAAGGGCTGTGGGGCTCATTGAAAAACGGATGGGTGGCCTGCCAGCTCATTTGTGCAGTAGAGGCCTTCTCCCATGGCTCTCAGTGAAGAACTACTGTCCGTAATTAGTGATGCCTACCATGATTGCAGAACGTTTCGGCGAAATGGCTCCTCTCTATATGACAGGATGATTTTACCCCAATCAGTATTGTCCTTCAGCTGACAAGTTATAGTGGAGACCCTCGGCTTCGGCTGTGCTCCTGAACCAGAAAACCTAACTAACCTTTAGTGCTTATTCTTTTGTGTCGATTTTTCCACTGTTGCCCACCTTTTAGATTTATTGTAGGCGTATTGCATTATCACTGTTTGTATTTTCTTTATTTATTCGACCTTTTTATAGTCATCTTTTTTCCTAGTGAAACAATAAACTTTTAAATACAAAACATTATATAACAGGCTGGATTAATGGTCTCTCTTCAATTATTTTGTTTGTAAAGTTTTCAGACATGCCTCTAAGTTCAGAACTGTTAGCTATCTCTTACAAACAATTCTCTACCGAAACCTCTGAATTCTATGCACGCTTTGACATTTTGCAGATAAAAGTACTGAAGCATAGAATATATCATTTCAAGTGCAAATGTGCAACTGAATAAGATGGACCGACCCCACTTTCTTCTCCCTGGTTTTCATTTGAGTTGCATTCTGCTGACTTTGGATCGGACGCTGCCTGACAGAGGGGACCAATTCATAATTGCTTCATATCTGCCTTTTTTAAGCGTGTGACTGTCATCAAGGACACTGTTGTAAGTCGAGATGGCAGCGATATCAGGCCGCTAGCAAGGGCATTTTAAAAGGTTTAAAAATATGTTATACCCAAAATTGAATTTTTAAAGCAAAATACATTCCAAGTGCATTTCGTTAGCTGAAATGCGGACGACAAATGTCTGACACGTTCCACTTTCTGCAGGTAAAATATTTCTACATAATTCAGAATACTAGCACTTTTCCAAAAATAATAATAATTTCTTACAAATAATTATGCGTTGGTGCCCTAACAGTGCAAACAGTCGTTTCTGCCAATTGTGTTTTACAATATTTTTCAGGAACCCTCAATAAATTATCCCTATTTACAGTTCCGATAAAGTGAAGTCTTACAAGATATCATTGTGATGACCTTGTTTAAGTTGACACTAGTCACCGCTGAACATATGGATGAGTGCAATAGTCTTGCCCAGTAGTACTTTTTCAGTAGATATTGATTGCGAAAAAAAAGTTGAAAAAAAATCTAATTAATGTATATGAATGTATACATTAGCCCTCATATTGAGTGACTTCTTAATGCTGATTTAGGTGGAACAGAAGTTTCAACCATAAAAAGTATTTAAAGTATTGTTGCAATTTCACATGAAATGAAGAATTACAGCATGTAAGATTATCACAGGCGTTTCTGTGGGTTGAATTCTTAAGTTAGACCTGGACGGGATGCGTGGTAAAGGCATCAGTGTGGCTAAGGCATGCATGATAAAGGCAGTGCTTAATTTGAGTAGATGGTTTCTACTTCACGGCACCAACACTTAATTATCAACAGCGGCCTTTATCCTCATGACTGACTTCAACATGGTGGTGGTATTTGTCTACTTTAGAGATAATGCAACAACAATCGTTTATGAATTCAATGTACATGAGAAATGTAAGTCCCTCTCATATTTTTGGGGGCCTGGAATGGTCTGAACTGTCCCACTTGTAGTAGTGAGATGGTTCTTAGTTATGTCTGTACTGTCATTGGCAGTGCTGGCATGGGTAATGTGTTATCCAAGCTGCAATGGTCTCCTGATGAGGGCCCTGGTACTTATGTTTTTTTTGATAAATTAAGCACTGGGTAAAGGCCTATGTGTTGTAAACGTATGTGTGGTAAAAGATATGTGACAAAAGCAAGCATGGTAAACTCATGCATTTTTACTCTGCCTTGCAGAGTTCCTCAAGGGGCGTCTCTCAGCCCTATCCCTTTTAGCCAAAATGGTACATTCTTTTGACTTTGCCACCATTGCGTATGCTAACAACACCCAGAAAGTGGTGTCTATCCCAAGTAGCGTTGATGAAGTTGAAAATAGGTTCAATAACTCTATGCATGCCATTGTAGATTTTAGGAGAAGTAACTGTTTAATATTAAGCACTCAAAAAACAGAGATTCTCCTTTTTGCAAGAGGTGTCCCTTTTTGAAATAATTCCTGGTGGCCACAGCCCCTCTCTCCCCCTGCTCTGACAGATTCTAAAGTAAGAAATCTAGGAGTGATATTGGACACTGAGCTATCATTTGTGGAACAAGTCAACAAATTTACATCTTCATCCTTCTTTGTAACAAAACTTTAAGGAAGGTGCTACACTTTATTCCCCGTGATCTGCAAAAGTCAGTGCTCATCTCCCTAGTTTTTTCTAGGCTCGAATACTGTAATGCCCTCTATTTAGGCTTAAACAGAGACCTCTAAATAAGCTTCAGATGCTGCAGAATACAGCTTGCTGTCTGCTCAAAAAGGTACCCAAATGTAAGTCCATGACAGCTGCAATGGTGAAGCTTCATTGGATCTCCGTAAGGAAAAGGATTTCTTTTAGGGAGCTATTCCTGGCATATAAAGTGTTTCACAGAGTCCTATCCCAGTATTTTTGTTTCAAATCTGTTTTATTGAAGTGACACATCAAAGAAACAATCCAACAATCAAGCATTCATGAAGAAGGAGAAAGTGGAAAAAAGAAAAGAAGAGGATAAGAAGAGGAGAGGATCAGAAAAAGGGAGAGGAAGGAGAGGGGTGCAGCATGAACAATTCCAAAAAAGTCGGCAAATGAAAACACGAAAGATAAAGCCATGGTGGATTACAAAGCTGTCATTTATAAAAGACAGCACTCTGAGAGAGAAAAGGCATCTAAACTGTGAGGAGGAGCTAGATGGTGACAAGTCCCTTTAGGGTGGTGGGGCACTTGTGAAGTGTAGACAAGGTGTGCGGGATACCCCACAACAAGGAATCGAGCCCCTGTAGAAGAGACATCCATAGTAAGGGAGGACCCAAGCAAAGTCATGGTAACGCACAAGAAGAGTACCCTGCAGGTGAGAGTTTAGGAAGCTTCTCTATTGGGCTTCCAGAGTCTACCCGCGTCACAGGGAGACACGCTGATCTCAAAGAGGTGCAAAAGCTCGAAGCCTCGGGGGCTGAAGATGGGCCTGTGACGCTTGCAAAAATAATCTATCAATGGTTGCCAAATCTTCGAAAATTTGGTGTTGCGTAGTTGTAGTCGCGCTGTGAGTAACTTCATTGCCATGGTATGCCATAAGCGGGTGAACCACACATTCACTGAAGAGGTGTCAGCCTTCTTCCAATATAATGCTACTATTTATTTAGCTGCGCCAAGCATGTGTAAAATTAGGTGCCAGTCCCTGTGTGTCATGGCGAGGAGGTTTGTGGGTTTGAGGCCTAAGATGAGTGTGGCCGGTGTTTCGAGCAGTGGGTAGCCAATCATCTGTTTGATGTGACTGAGGACCTCTTTCCAGTAAGTGGTCAATAGCAGGCAGTGACAACAAATGCGGAGAAAATCTCCAGCAGCAGTTGTACAGCGCCAGCAGACAGGGGAGGAGTTGGGGAACATTTTGTGCAACTTATGGGGAGTGTAATACCATTGTGTCATGACTTTGTATGCGGTTACCCTCTGAGAGACACTGCGAAGAACCCTTGGGATGTCGCGCCATTGTTGCTCCGATTGTTTGGGCGTGATATCAACAGAGGTGCCAGACTGCCATTGGACTGATATGTATGAGGAGGAAGACGCAAGGCATGTTGAAGGACTTGATAGGTCCGGTATATCAAACCCGTGGAATTGTCAAATGAGCGCACCAGCGTTCGAAGGAGGTGAAAGGACAAATGGCTCCCGGGGTGGAAGGCGACGCCTTTACCCAGTGCCGAAGTTGGAGATACCGTAATCGAGCCCACTCAGAGAGCTGGAAATCCCGTCTGCATTGGTCAAAGGATTTTAAAGGTGTGTCCCTCAAAAAGGTCCCGGAACGTCTGACAACCCCCATCGGACCAGGTCCGGAAAGAGTGTGAAAGCAGGGCAGGTGGAAAATGTGAGTTGCAAGCAATGAGAGTTTGAGGTGACAGGAAGAAAGTGAGACCCCTGGATAATGTGAGCTTGTCTCAGATGTCCAGTACAGTTTTTGTAGGTATAGCCATATAGGCGCTGCACGACGAGCCTCCCGTGAGAGCCAGGCGAGATCCCATATAGGTCTGCAGGCCACCTCCCTATCCATATGGAAACAACCCTTCCCGCTCTTTCTCGCAACCCATTCTGAAATGAAACGGAGATGTGAAGCTCAATAATACTCCAATAAGTTGGGGCAATCCAACTCCCAGTGTCCAGTAGCAGCATAAGTATTTTAATGGAAAAGCGTGGTCTTTGCCCTCCCCAGATAAAGTTAGTAAGCTTACGTTGAATATTCTGGATCTGGTGTGGCGGAAAAGGTTTTTGGTCCACCCCTCCGAGAACAATGCCAATGATGTCAGGAGACTGGCGGATCAGAATGACAAGAGGTTCAACGACAAGTGCAATCAACAGGGGGGATAAAGGGCACCCCTGCCGGGTGCCCCCGTACACATGAATAGGACCAGTAAGTTGGCCATTGACCCGGAACTGGGCTTGAGGCTAGAGGTAATGTGACATGATCCTAGCAATCCTAGCAAGTTCTATCTTATGTAAAATGGCCCGCAGGAAGGCCCAGCCCACCCAGTCAAATGCTTTTTCAGCATCGAGTGACAACAGGCATGCAGGTATGTTCCAGTGGTGGGCCTTCCTGACTAGATGAGCAATTCGCTGTACATTTTCCGCGCCCTGCCGGTGATGAATGAAGCCATTCTGATCAGGCTAAATAAGCCAGGGTAAATGCGGATCAAGCGGCTTGGCCAGAATTTTAATGAAGAGTTTGAGATCTGTGTTTAAAAGTGCAGTGGGGCAAAAAGAGGAGCACAACTTGGGGACCTTCCCTGGTTTAGGAATAAGTGCAGTCTTGGCCAACGCCATAGAGGTGGAGGGTCCTCCAGTATCCGAAAAAGAGTTAAAGAGGTGAAGCATATATTCTTGTATCTGCGAGAGAAAAGTGCGGTAGAATGAGACCAGGGGACCATCCAGGCCTGGAGTCTTACTGAGTGGGAGGTCTTTTAGCACACCAGTAAGTTCGTTTAACGTAAGCGGTTCTTCGAGAAGTTGCGCATGATACCCATCAATCGGAACCCAGCTGCATTCCCCCAGTACTGCCTGGATCGAATCAGATTTAGGCAGTTTCTGCGCATAAAGAGAAGTATAATAATCATGGAAGCCTTTTAGCTTGGCGGTTTCAGTGGTAGCCCACGTGCCATTGTCCAATTTTATTTTTGCAATGTAAGCCTCTGGTTACAACTTCCGGAGGTGATGAGCTAGGACCAATCCTACTGTGTCCCCCCCGCATAGTATTGTTGCTTTAATGCTAAAAGAGCATTCTCCGCCTTATTGGTCCTATGAACCCATAGCTGGCAGCGAAGCATGGCCAGATGCCGCTTAGTAAGGGCCAGAGGGTGTTCCTGGTTTTGTTTTTCCAGCGCTTTGATGTCCCGGGACAAGTTGTCCGGAAATAAGCTAACCTCCTGAGCGCAAGCTATCGCTATAGAATTTTATGCGACCCCGAATCGTGGTTTTAAAGGTGTCCCAAACCACAGGTAAAGGAGTTTCAGGAATGTAATTGGACGAGAAGTAGGACAGCATAGCATCACAGATCTCGGCTACATCCATGGGGTCCTGGAGAATATGGGGGGGTAGTCTCCGGGGAGGACGGTGGCATATGTGAGGTGTGCAATTGTGTAGCAGAAGCTCCACATGAGCATGGTCCAAAATGGAAATAACGGACATAGAAGCCGCTAGGACGTCACGTACCAAGGAGCGGGAAACAAATAGATAGTCAATGCAGGAATAGGAGCGATGGACATGGGAATAGTAAGAGTAATCACGAGTAGCTCGGGAGTGATAGCGCGATATATCCAGCAATCCTAGTTCAGTATGCTGTTTCCTCAGGGAAGCAGACATGACCCCCGCTCCATGAAACGTGCAAGCAATACGATCCAATCCCGCATCCCACACCAAATTGAAGTCACCCACAAAATGAGCTGATGGTCGTTGTGTGTTATCTGTTCCCATAGGAGTTCCCTCATGAAGAGATCCTGTGCTTGATTGGAAGCATAAATATTGCAAAGAGTGAGTGTCTGTACGCCAACACAGACCTCCACCTTGGGAAATCCACCATAATTGTTGCAGATCACTCTAGCAGCCCCCTGTTGGATACTTGGCGTGCAGAGAATAGCCACCCCAGCCTTTTTAGTAGGAGCAGATGTCCAGCATTGAAAGGGATATTTGGGGTGGGCCATACGGGAAGTATCCGCCTTTACCAAATGAGAAAAAAGAAGATAATGTCTGGGTTCTGTTGCAATAAATAGCGCTAAACTTGGCGATGCTTGTTAGGGGAATTAAGACCCTTGACATTAAGAGAAAGGAGTTTCAAACCCGGTACAGAGGTCATGGTAAATGCTGATTATAGGCAGCCACCATTGAATGTGGTGAGAGCAAAATGCAATGCAGAGCCCCCGCCCACCCCCAAAAGACCTCCATGGAAAGCAAACAGAGCCGGAATGCATCTCAATACCCTGCATCATATAAGAGAGAGTTGATGCACAAATGAACAGCACTTGGTCGAGAAACATCACACTCCCAATAGCGAAGCCCTCCCACCCTCCAGACAGGGAGAAAAAGAGAGAGCAGGAGGAAGAAAAGAAAAGGAAAAAGGAGAGTAAAGTGTCAAAATTGAACAATGGGCAATGTGGCCAACAAGACCTATTCCAGTCTTGAAGCAGGCCAGGCACAGTGGCACAAGCCATCCCAGAGTTGTCACTCTCTTAGGAATAGAGGGGGGGGGTCTCAGAAAATCAGCACCGCTGTCAGGAGGAGCACACTGGCACCACTGCCATGCATGGTCAGGGCGAGGAGGGAGTAAAAAGAGAGCATGAGAGTCCACCCCTGACTCCGTGGGGAACCGCTGGTGACAAGAACAATGGCCCTCTAAAACATGGCAAGTCAATAAGTCCTCCTTCGATTGGTGTGAGTGGGAGATCACCCTCTGTACAGAGAGCAAAAATGGTGAATAATGTCCTGTTTGGCCTGAGAGGTGGACTGCCCCCCATGCTAGGCGGAAGAGAGGAGATTGGGAGGCGAAGCAGTTAAGCGGCCTCCTAGAAGGATCACAGCGCACGGCGTTTGGATTCCCATTGAAAAATGAGCGCAAAGGGATGATCCCACTGATACTGGATGCCCAACTCATGAAGCTTGTCAATGACAGGATTGAATTCCCTGCGGCAACGAAGCATGGTATCAGCAAGGTCCTGGAAGAGCTGGATGGGGAACCCTTGTATGTTAAATCCAATTTGGAAAGTGCTGCTTTTGAGATGGCCTCCTTCTCCATAAAGAAATGGATCCTGGCCAATATGTTGGGAACCAGGCCAGGGTTACCGGAGGGCCCTGCCACACAGTGAGCCCGATCAAGCGCAGGTGGGGAGGCATCATCGTCCCCTCTGATTTCATGGAGCAGCTCCGCAACAAAAGTTACAATGTCAGAGCCCTCTGCCCCCGTCAGAACTCCCCTCAGGTGTATCTTATTGCGGCGGCTCCGTTTTTTTTTTATTCTCTTGCTTAATTTGGAGCTCAATGTGTTGTTCCTCCAGGGGGGCCAAACGTTGACAAAGTTATTCCTGGTCTTCAGTGCGGGCATCAACCTTCTTCTCGAGGTCATCCACAGGTCCTCCGATTTCTGTGACAACTCTCCTGAGTTTCTTGATGCAGGTTTGAACCTCGGTTTCGAAGAGTTCCAATTTCTGACTTCAGCTCTTGCAAAAAACTGGCCATGAAGGATTGGGTAAGTGGATCTTAGGGGCCCTCCTTCGAAGACGTCATAGCCAGAGAGGGTGTAGAACCAGGTTTGTTCCACAGGGGTGTCACAGGATTGTCCTTTGGGGTGCAGCGATGTCTTTCCCAGCCTTAGAATGTGGCATGGCACCTCAAGCACCAACACGCCAGAGGGGGAGCCATGGAAGGCGAAAGAGGCTGGAGGCCGAGCACCTCCCCCAGTATGAAGTTAGAGGCAACTGCGGCGTAGAGGGGTAGGGTAATCCGCAGCGGAGGGAAGAGGAGCAACTGCTGTCCCCTCAGCGTTCAAAGCCCCTCTCAGCTCCCCCGTTTTGTGCTGTACAGAAGGCCAGAGGTTTCAGGCAGAATGGACGATAGAGCCTCATAGAGTCCCAACAGATGTGGTAAGTCCCACAGTGATCACATATGGTGCCCCTCAGAGCCTGGGACCAGACACACACCAGGGGTGAGAGGTCGCCGGTGGAGGAATACGGGAGAGGATGCCACAACAAGGCACATGTAGGGAGCCCACACCATATCAGGCTTGTACTGTGGCTCTCCAGGGTACCCCAGGCCGTCCCATCAGCAGGGACCAGGAAAGTAGAAGCAGGAGGACCCACAGTGGTCCCAGGGCCGCAAGCATACACAACTGATAGAGGACGCCCCCCGGGATACGGAGCCAGGAAGATGGCAGAGCCAGTCTAGGACCTACATCCAGAGTGCACCCTCAGCAGGAGGAGGTGATAGGCTCAAGGGTGAAGTCCAGCGAGGATCACCACTCACCTCGCCCCACCTCACTTCTCGATAGGTGGCGCAGCCTCGCCGAATCTCTGGGGCACGGGCGATGCAATGCAGAGTCCGCCAGGGGCTCTGCGGCACGGTATCCTGCACCACCTGGGGAGAAACAAGATGTGGCAGTCGCCGAGTCCTTCCATGTACGAAAGCAGCGAGAGCAAGGTACCACACCTCCGACTCGGTCTCCAGGCATGTTGGTGAAGCTCCCTGGTGTGCACTGCGGGCTGGAAAAAGACCCCCGACAGCCAGGTGCTCTCCGCGGCCAGCAGGATTCAAGATGGTGGCCATGAGCACCCCGGTCAGGCCAAAGCTGCTAAGGACACCACCAACAGCGATCAAGGAGGTGCGCTGAGCGGGCAGGGGACTTCCCGTCACCTCCGATGCCCATACACTACAAGCAGCATCCTCGGCAATGCCCTGGAGCCACGATAAAAGCTTCTGAAGGCAGCGGCTGGCCGGAGCTCCCTTGGCGTACATCTCACTCCATGTGTAGCAAGACCACACTCACCGTACCCCAGTATTTTAAAAGTAAATTCTGATGGTACTTCCAATAAAAGAACACTGCGATCAGCAACAGCTAGATCTGTGACTGTCTTAAGATTTAAGAAAGTGACATTGGGTGGTTGTAGATTTGTGCACTGCACTCCACTTTCAATTTGTTGAATGATCTGCTCTTTTCTCTTAAAAGTCAGGATATTTTTTTTGCTTAAATAAGCAACTGAAAACCTGGCTTTTTTCAATTTCCCCTATAGATATTACTTTCCTCGTGGAATAAATAGTCTGGTTTGAAGTGAAGGAGTTACCAAGTACCAAGACGTCAGTGGGCAATCGCATGCTTTAGAAATTTTAAACCAATTCAAATCAAATGCTTTGTAAGTTATACATCCAACCTGGAGAAATTAATTCCTGTAAAATGTCCCAGAATTTGGAAACAACATGCAGAATTTGGTTCGGAAAAATTCAACATTGCATATGGGAGCCTTAGGGAATTATTCATAATCCTGTCTTAATTGCAAATACCAGAGCTAAAGATACCTCGGTGTAAATAATTCCACCTGTCAAATTAATTTATTGGAATTACTTATTGGAATTACAGAAGAAGGTGTAATTGAGCCCTTAATTGACAATGTATGTACATAAGTGTGTGCAAATGATCTGTGTTGCATTTTCGTATATGATGATTAGATAATAAATAGGTAAAAAATATTTTTAAAAAATCGGGATTTGAAACTGGGATTGGTGCAAACGCCTACAGCAGTTTATGTGGTGTATTACAAATTGGATGCCCAGATACTCTGATCAGGATTTTCAATATTTCAAACAGTACTGTGGCAGATTGCTTTGTCTGGTCTGCCTGGCACCACCATCCGGCCTGCAAACCTTTTTGTGGTCTCTCTTGTATCCTGCATCTTCGCATGCCTAGAGTTTTTGGGGTGGGGTGATTTCCTGGCAAAAGATTTTTCACCCAAGAGACATCTTATGACTGAATACTGTTACTGCTGGCAACCAGGAGAGTTATTCTTTGCTTGGGCAATAGCAGGAAACTCCACCTGCCCTTTGCTAGGGTGTGGTTCTCTTACTTTGCATATGACTTTGCAAGCAGAGTTCATTAATTTGCCCACCTCTCTCCAAAATCACAACACCTAGTATTCTATCAACTAGGAAGTGATCTGAAGTTCCAGGGTTTACATTATGAATGTTTTCTCTAAATATCCTGCTGTCACAATGGCACATGCATACTGGTTACTAAGTTTAGTTACAAGTTGATATTCAAAGTGATGCGTGGCTGCTTGGTGAGTATCTTGCCATTTCATAATTAGTGAGCAGCTCAGCTGATCTCACCTGCATGACTTGGTGGGATATGTTTATGACTTTCAAAATGACATGCCATAGTAAACTGCTGACAAATATGAAAATCCCTTTTGTTCTTCTGGATTGTGTCTTTGCCACACTTTGACTGACCCTTCTGGGCATCATTCTTGTGGGATTTATCGCTTTCATCTGTCTTCTGTGACTCCAGTTTTGAACCAATCTTCTTGGCCTTGATGGGCCTGCTCCTTGCAGGTTTTTCACTTACTTACCTGACCGACAACTCCTTCTGAGTATTTTCCCTCTAGGTCAGTGCCATCTGGAGGCTGACTGCTTGGAAACGATGACCACAGGGCTGTCAATATACTGGCGGGTGTGTGTGATTGTGTGTGTGTGTGTGTGTGTGTGTGTGTGTGTGTGGGTGGGTGGGTGTATATATGTATGTTTTTGGGCTTGTGTGTTTGTGTGAGTGGCGTGTGTGCGTGGGCTTATATGGGTGAGTACGCTTGTGTGTGTTTGTGTTTGTGTGTGTGTGTGTGTGTGTGGGTGGGTGGGTGTATATATGTATGTTTTTGGGCTTGTGTGTTTGTGTGAGTGGCGTGTGTGCGTGGGCTTATATGGGTGAGTACGCTTGTGTGTGTGTGTGTGTGTGTGTGTGTGTGTGTGTGGGTGGGTGGGTGGATGGGTGTGTATATGTATGTTTTTGGGCTTGTGTGTGTGTGTGTGTGTGCAGGCGAGAATATTCATTTGCCTGAGCGTGCAACAGAACAGTGCAGAGGAACTACGTTATGTATACACTATATTGAACTTTTAAAACAGTCGTTTAACATTCTTCAATGATTTGTCACTGAACAGTCAGTGTTTGGACTCAGCAGAACATTTCTGGGCCGAGCATAGTCAGGATTAACAGGATAATAAATAATAAAATGTTGATCAAGTCCTACAGTATCTCTGTCACAGTCAAAGCAATGAACATTCAGTGTATGCCGTGGTACATAAGTGACAGAAACAGTTTAAAAGGCTTGAGAAATCTCTAGAGGTATCAAACACATCCGCTTATCAAACTGCCAGATTTAAATGCAAATTTTAATTCACTAAAGTGATAATCAAGTGTATCGATCATACTAAATGACTGATCGTAAGTGTGTGGCTGGTTAAATATTCAACTAACTATGAATTTAGCACTTTGAAAGCAGCTTTGTTTAACAAGGAATTGCTTAAATGACACATAATTGTGTGCATAGTGGGTATTTAAAAAGCAGTTAGAAAAGTTGTTAGATTATAGTTTGTGAATTATGATTCTAAACAGCAAAAAACAATATTAATATGTGAAATTTTTTGAAGTGTCAAGCTAGAATATTGAGTAATGGAAACACTTGAAAAATAAAGACATTTGAAATTCCAAGACTGAAGTTCAAGTGTAAACTGTGCAATTGCAAAGCATTGCGGGTCATCATAGTGAGCCATATGGTAGAGGGATATTGTTACATAGTAAGTGGCCCACAGAACCTCCTTTTACCTTCATTAGCAATAAACCACACACCCAAGAAAGGGATTCTTGCAACTATGAGTGTTTAAAGTTGCGGTCAGCAGACTCACAGCAACATTTTTTTTTTTTTTTTTTAATACACCGTTAACTGCAAACCATGAAAAGCTAATACAAAATACCACTTTGCTAGCCATTCCTGGCACTGCGACCTTCCTGTCACTCATCATCTGTCCTTGGATAGAAAACACACAACCATCACATCAGATACTCAGAGCCTGAGTCCTCCTCTAAAGCCATTCCTGCCCCTGGACCCCACCTTTTCTGTGATCGCCCCCATGGTTTCACGTGCCGAGGTCAAAGCCTCCATGCAGTATACTGGGCTTCCCAAATCCCACCCAAAGGCTATGCAACCAATCACAGACTTATCTTTTTATCCACATTCAGTTGCTTTATCACCCAGTCCATTTGCCCTAACATAGCCACCCAAAGATCTACTTTCAAGCAACAGTGTTCAGCCTGCTCTAACTCATCCTACCCCGTAGATCTGAGCTTAGAAACTATACTCAGAATAACTAATAAACAGAGAGAAAGAGAGAGAGAGAGAGAGAGAGAGAGAGAGAGAGAGAGAGAGAAAGAGAGATGGATAGCTAGAGAATACAACCAGCAATACATGCAGAAAAGTGTCTGAGTATTACAGCAAAATCCAAGCACATACACAAAGATATGGGCAAGATATGGGCAAGCATGCCTCTCCCACAAACACATAGTATATCATATCATGGCGTCACCCATTATGAGAGAGAGCATGATGTGCATGCATACATGACCCATAGACAACATATATATAGGCATACAAGCAACCACTCACACTTCTGAAGGCACACATGCACATGAAGCACATACATTCAGACTTATGCTCACCAAGAACATGCATATACGATATGTGTATAAATGTCCATGCACACAGAGACAACCCCTCAGGTATGCTTTCAAGGGGGTGGATGAGCATGCAGAGCATCAGAGAGTGAGCAGTCAGATGGGGAGACTTTATATTAAAATGTTCTATAACGGGGCAAATGAGTGGTTGTGGAGGGGCTTTATTGCTCCATTCACAGAGATAGGTGTGATGCATGCAAGAATACATAAATGAGTGGAAGTGATGTATAGATGAAGGAATACATAAAAGGAAGAATACATATGTAATGAAATGCTGTGTAAAAAAGGAATCAAACAATAAATCATTCTTTCAATGATTAAATAAATAAATCAGTGAATATAGGATTAATGGACTAAGGACAGTTGAGTTTTTTTTTAATGACTTGATCTGCGGCTCCCATTGTTAACCAACATCCTAAGCTCACTTTGCCACTGGATTCAAGCAAGCCGGGCTGAAGATGCTTGTTTCCACTCCAGGGAAGGCATGACTTGGCAGTTCGGGCGGGACTGTTCCCATGAGGCACAGGGTGAGACTGATTTGCATATGGCCATGTCTGAACTGGGGTGGCTGAGTGGGCTAAAGAACGGCGATGGATTAAACCCAGATCTGTTGACTGGGTGTGAGTGTTTGATTGGTTCAGATGCTCCGTCCATCACCACCCCCTTTTGTAAAACTTTGTTCGCCATAAGTTGGCAGGGTATGCTCAGACGCGAGTCCCTTGCTCACTTTGCCACTGGATTCAAGCAAGCCAGGCTGAAGATGGCTGAAATGCCAGAAACCGGTCCTCGGAAGCTTGTTTCCGGTCCAGGGAAGGCATGGCTTGGCAGTTCGGGCTGGACTGTTCCCATGAGGCAGAGGGTCAGACTGATTTGCATATGGCCATGTCTGAACTGGGGTGGCTGAGTGGTCTAAAGAACGGTGATGGATTAAACCCAGATCTTTTGACTGGGTGTGAGTGTTTGATTGGTTAAGATGCTCCGTCCATCACCACCCCCTTTTGTACCACTTTGTTCGCCATAAGTTGGCAGGGTATGCTCGGACGTGAGCCTCTTTGCTTACTTTGCCACTGGATTCAAGCAAGCCGGGCTGAAGATGGCTGAAATGCCAGAAACCGGGCCTCAGAAGCTTGTTTCCGATCCAGGGAAGGCATGGCTTGGCAATTCGGGCTGGACTGTTCCCATGAGGCAGAGGGTCAGACTGATTTGCATATGGCCATGTCTGAACTGGGGTGGCTGAGTGGGCTAAAGAACGGTGATGGATTAAACCCAGATCTGTTGACTGGGTGTGAGTGTTTGATTGGTTCAGATGTTCCGTCCATCACCACCCCCTTTTGTACCACTTTGTTCGCCATAAGTTGTCAGGTTATGCTCAGACGTGAGTCCCTTGCTCACTTTGCCACTAGATTCAAGCAAGCCGGGCTGAAGACGGCTGAAATGCCAGAAACCGGTCCTCGGAAGCTTGTTTCCGGTCCAGGAAAGGCATGGCTTGGCAGTTCGGGCTGGACTGTTCCCATGAGGCACAGGGTCAGACTGATTTGCATATGGCCATGTCTGAACTGGGGTGGCTGAGTGGGCTAAAACAAGGTGATGGATTAAACCCAGATCTGTTGACTGGGTGTGAGTGTTTGATTGGTTCAGATGCTCCATCCATCACCACCCCCTTTTGTACCACGTCATCTTGTATGAGTCCGGGGTCTGGGGATTCTGTAATGTTTCTACCTTGCAAACAAGTGAAAATATTTTTCTTAGAAGACTAATGTCAGTTCCTTTCAGCCTCCCAAGCATCTTATGTCAGATGGAAGTAGGCCTGTCTTCCTTAACATATCGTATTCAAATTTCCCCTATTATGTTATGGCTCTCGATCTGGACAAATGAAGACCCAGCCCTTAATCGAGCAATAATACAGCCTTGTTTGAGTTTGGATCATGCTCACAAAATACCCTGGCTTAGTTACATTAAGAGGCAGCTGGAACTTATAGGTAGGCAAGATTGCTTTACTAACCCACAACTTATTACTACCGGTAAAAAATATGAGTTAAAGCAGGAATTTTTAACCGTTTCAATGGAGCGTTGGGAACGTATTGAATTTAGCAAGAAGCTTGTAGCTGATTATCTTCCTCTGGTAAACACAGAAAGAATGGAGCCATATCTTTTGTTCCGATTTAATCACTCTAAAAGATTTTGGGCCAGATATATCAAGCGTTTTACCGTTCGCAAACGGGCCAATTCGGAGAATTGGTCAGTTTGCGAATGGTAAAAAGGCTTTTAGGATGTATCATCTCAAAAGGCATTTGCAAAATAGGGAATCGCAATTGCGATTCCCATTTTGCAAATGCATTTAGGGAATCGCAATTTGCAATTCCTTAAACGCAATGAAGGAATCAAAAAAAAATGCGACCTGGCTTTAAGAATCGCAAATTACCACCAACTTCAAGTTGGTGGTAATTTGTTAATCCCTTAGGGCATGTATGTGCGTCACATGTGCACACATGCATATTTCAGGGGTGAAACAGAGTGTCATTTTGGCACCCTTGCACCCTTGAAATACAATGCACAATTTGCGAGTACCTGTTGGATGCCCTTAGGAATGAATGAGAAGCCATTCCTTATTTGCGACTCGCAATGTGTGAGTCGCAATTGAGGAGTGCATAGAACTGGCAATTTTATTAGCGAAACATATAATACATTGCATTTTGCGAGTCCATAATAGCGAATCAGTAAAATTCGCTATTAAGGACTTTTTTTTTTTAATAATAATAAACTTTATTGCGTGATTTAAAAATAAACCATTGCAAGTACAAAACATTTAAGAGGTTCAAGATTGCATTTAGAATGTTGAGTTCATTAAAAGTCAGTAGTATGTATGGATGATAACAAGTGAAACTTCCATTTAAAAAGTCATATACTTTAAAGCCAGCAACAGCAAGTAAAATTTGGCAGCATTATTCCAATGGGGTGTCGCAAACTCTGGGCAGCTCAGTAAGTTTTTTTGCAGCGCGCTCCATGAATCTTACTAGGGCACAATTTAATTTAGTGTTCCTAGGGTCGAAACAGGCCAAAACTGCTGCTCTACAGCTTCTAATCATGTTTCTATTCCAGTGATGCTTGAGTAGGGCCCGTCTCTCTGTCAATAGTAGAGGGCATAGGCATATGATGTGTATGATGTCTTCATTTTGCATCCCACAAAGTCGGCATTGAACTTTTCCATGTTCTCTTTTCCATTTTGGCCAATGAGTCAACAGGTTAATAGCTCCCAGTCTCAGTTTTAAAAAACTTAGTTTCATCCGAGCACTAAACAATATAGTAAGGTACGGCTGTGGAATTAGCGAGGCATAAGATTGAAGGGTCATCCACCCATGGCTTCTTTTTGCAAGGCTGGCTTTGTCTTCCACTATTGATAATTGTTTAGTGCTGATTTTCGCTAGCCTTTTAAATTCCATCTGACTTGCGTGCAAGTTCCAGAGGTCATTTAGGCACAGGGTTTTTAAGCCTTTTGACCAGTATTCATGTCCTGCTCGCCATGAGTTGTTATCAATGCTGGCCCACAAATGGTATCCTAAACTTCCCTCCTTTGATAACCTCAATTTGTGACAGCACACGAGGAAAGACATGGCTCTGGCCAATCGTTGTTTGCAGATGCCAAGTTCCAACCTAATTTGTGCCGGTGATGTATGGTTTGGTAAGTTGAACACAGACCTGTAGATCTTAGTAATTATTTTATCCAGGTGGTCACTGTCCAATCCTTTTAAAGCTTCGCTGCCGTAAGTTAAGGTAGGAATGATTTTTGCCTGAGCCACTTGTAGAGTGGGTGCAAGAGTAGGGCCATGTAGTTTCTTTTGAATTAGTCCGATTGCATAAGCAAGTGCCGTACCCTTCCTTTTTTGCTCTTCTAGGTGGGATTTGTATTTTCCGTTGTTGTTGAAAGTGACTCCAAGGTACCTTTGGCAGTTTGATTCGACAATGCTTTCATTGTTCAAAGCCCATGACAGTTTCTTAACTTTCCTTGAGTGCACCGCTAAAATTTTCGTCTTCCTGTTGTTGATTCGAAGCTCATTGTCGTTTGAGTAGTCGGAAGTAGCATCCAGAAGTCTTTGCATTCTGATCTTTGTTTTACTTAACAGTACCACATCATCTGCATATAGTAGATTTGTCAGCGGCAAGCCAGATAGTTTGGGAGCGTGGGAATTGACCTTATTAAGGGCTTCAGGGAGGTCAGCTAAGAATAGATTAAAAAGTGTCGGGGCCAAGACACAACCCTGTTTGAGGCCTTTTTCCGTCGGAATCGGGCGAGACAGCCTTGAGCCGTCCCCGATCTTAATTCTAACCCATGTGTCCTGGTGTAGGAGTTGTATGGCTCTTAGAAGGGCCTCAGGAATGTTGAGTCTGGACAGCTTCTGCCAGAGTTTACTTCTGTTGACATTGTCAAAAACCGCTTGGTAGTCAATAAACCCCATATAAAGTGAACAAGAGCAGAATTTCGCTTGGTCAATTAAGCATGATAGGGTCATGAGGTTGACTGAGGTACCGGTGTTTATTGTGAAACCTGTTTGATTCGGAGGAATTATAGAGTTTTCATCAGCCCATGCCCTAAGAGAGTTGAGCAGCACTCCCGCAAAATACTTTGCTTCGTTGTCAATGAGTGCGATGAGACGGTAATTCCCTGGGGATTTTTTGTCCCCGCCTTTGAAGATTGGTGCAAGGATGGATCCACGCCAGGAGGGCGGTATGGTGTTCTTTTGCAGACATGTGTTAAAAAGGGGGCTTAGTTTCGCAGCCCAGAAAGTTGCATCTTCCTTGAACAGAGCTTGAGGAATTCCACCTGGACCAGGCGCGCCATCCTTGCGTCCCTTTTTTATTATTTTTTCAATTTCGTCCTTCTGGACTGTCGCAAAATTGACGTGGCTTTGGGTCGAGTGACGTTCTTTTGTTGGTGTCATTTTATGACCTAGCTTATTTAGGGAGTTTGAAGTGTTCAGGAGAGGTTCCAGGACAATCTCTGTTTGTGATAATGTGTCCATGGGATGGAGATTTGGATGGTTAATGAGCAGTTCCTGGTCATTAAAGTGGGAAAAGAGAAATTCAACCCACTCTATTTCAAGAATGCTCGAGGAAGCAACTTTGGATGTGCGCCCAGATGCGCTATTGATTGTGCGCCAAAACCTGGCAGAGTTGTTTGTTTTAATGTCATGCTGCAGTTTGACCCAAAACAGGTTCCATTGGCTTGTGCGTAGTTCACGTTTCGCTTTCTTGAAGTGGTTACGGGCCTCTCTCAATTTTATTATTTTAATGGGATCCATTGGATCAGCTTTTAAAGCCCGCCATAAGCGATTCATCGATCTTGTTGCAGATAGTATTTCAGAATTTGAGCGCGGCGTATACTTTTGATCAGTTTGACTTGTGTATTTTGTTGGTTTGGCGAATCTGTCAGTAAGTTCGGTAGCAATGTTGACCAGTTGGCACATATATTGTCCAGGCATGTTTGGCGCTCAATTATTTGTTTGGCCTCTGCTGATATGAGTTGAAGATCCTTAAAGGAGCATTTGATGCGTTTGAGGTTGATTGTAAGGCTCTCAGATGGCATGTCCCTTACCTTTTTGTGTTGTGTGAGGCAAGTCAAATTCAAATTCAAATTGACTTTATTTCGGATATATTGCAATCCATAAAAGTACACAATAGATAAAACATAATAAAAACATCACAGTAGTCACAAAGTCAATCTTAAATTACATACACTCAAATATATCATAAAAACGAGTGCATTGACAGAATCAGAATAAAAAGTGCAAGTAATGTCCAATACAGAATATACAAAATAAAGTGCGATAGTGCCATAAACTGCAGTTAATGCACATTTACTCATCCAGACAATTTCTTAGTCTCATGGTCATTTTTAAAAATTCTAACACCTGAAGAACACTATCAGGATGCAACAACTGTAAGTACACAAGGGCGGGTCTAATTTGGTTAAAATTTAATTTCTTTAAAAGGGTAACCAGAAACCGCTTACGGGGATATTCATAAAACGTACATAAAAATATAAAATGCAGCATATCCTGTGGAGACTTCCCGTCGCAGCCACAGGGAGCTGCTGGTTTCTTAAAAATGTCCGACTTGGGTCTAATTAAAAGCTGATGAAAGATGTTAAACCTGAAACGGGTCAGCAAACATTTTTCATGGGTGGTGAAGGAGCATGTTAGATACAGTTCCATTGAATTACAGGTACTCAGCATAATGTACGTTCTAACATTAGGTTTCAAGAGCTCAACTTCATCTCTTACAGCATTACGGTTCAGGTAAAAAGCACTCTTAATTGCAGCAACATCACCCTTAACTATGTCCCCCGGGTTATCAAACAAGTTTACTCGGCCAAGCTTCAAGAATTGAGACTTCAAATATTTGAGCCAGGGCACTCGCATTGCGTGGTCAAGCGATAAAAGATCCTCCACTATCAAGTGGGTCAAAGGGATTGCATCACTTAACCATAATTTTACCCAGCACAGCAACGGTTTTAGTCCAACTATGTCAGATAAATGCAAGCAGCCAAGTTCTTCATGAGCAGCTAAATTCGGTGTGCTCCCAGGGACACACAGCAGACGCTTTAAAAATTTATTTTCAACTATTTGAAGTTGTTCATAGTTTGTGTAGCCCCATATCTCACTTCCGTATACTGCAGTGGCTATGGATTTAGCGTTATATAATTTCATCATGGCCACATTTGGCTTTTTGCCCAGTTTAGAAGCAAGATTGAAGATAGAAGCATTTACCCTAGACATTTCCCCCTTTTTCTTGGCCAAGTGTGGGGCCCAACACATCTTCGTATCAAATAAGACCCCCAGGTAGGAAAACGACTGGGTGATGGGTATCAGAACATCATTCAATTTAAAATTGAACTTCTTCTTTGGTTGACGGCCAACATGCATTATGAAAGATTTTGTATTGTTGACCGTAAGGTCCCTATCAGACATAAATTTGTTAAAACCATTCAAAAGTGCCTGAAGACCTAGTTCTGTTCGTGAGATTAAGACCGCATCGTCGGCATATAAAAGCAAAGGAATACCCCTCGGACCCGCCCTTGGACAATCAGATTTTATCTCCTGTAATTCAGCCTCCAGGTCATTTATATAAAAATTAAAAAGATAAGGGGCCATAATGCACCCCTGACGTACGCCTTTATTGGTTGGAAAACAACCCGTGGTTTCCCCAGTCGAAGAATACCTCACGTTGGCTCTTGTTTCATTGTGCAGATCCGCAAGGAACTCCACAATACCCCCATCTATTCCCTTCTCCTTCATGGTCCTCCACAGCCTCCCCCTGTTGACACAGTCAAAGGCTGAGGAGAGATCCATGAAGGCAAGATGAATTACACCCTTCTGAACGACCGTATATTTATTCAGAATAAGGAACAGATTGAGACACTGCGTTATAGTAGAACGCCCCTCACAAAAGCCATATTGAGAAATTGTCAGAATGTGGTTCTCATTCGACCAACTTATTAGGCGTTGAAGTATAACTCTCCCCATGATCTTCACCAATGAATCAATTAGGGATATGGGTCGATAGCAAAGTGGACTTCCCCTATCTCCCTTCTTGAATACAGGAACTATAGTTGATAGTCCCCAAGATTCTGGACATCCCACAGTGGCCGCAGCATTAAATACTGCGACCAGAATGGGCGCCCAGAAAGCTGGATCCGACCTGTAAAGGTCAGGGGGTATTCCGTCAGGCCCTGGTGCTTTATTAACAGTGAGGCCCATAATGGCTGCCCGAACCTCACTTTCATAAAAAATAATAGGGCTAACCCTGTCGCAGGGGGCATCAGTCATAGAGCTAGCATTTTCAGAGTAGTATAGACTTTTAAAATGGCCTTCCCATTCCTCTTTGGATATACAGCAAACAATTCCGTCCCCGGGGTCCTCGGACAAGAAAGGTTTCTTAACCAAAGCCCAGAATTTGGTGCTGTTATTCAAGGTAGAGGGGTCAAGCAATTCCTCCCACGCCTCTTTCTTCAATAGCTCCTTACGGGAGATAGTAATAGCCTTATATTCCTTTCTACAGAGTTTTACAACCTCCCGATCCCTCGGGGAAGCTGACAAAGCAAGCCTCAGCTTGCGAGCAGCTACAGTACAATCATGGCTAAACCATCTAGGCCCTACTTTTGTGTGGGTTTTATTAGGAACGGATAGGAACGCTGACACCTTCTCCGCTATATTTTGATAAGCCTCTAGAACCGTTTTAGGTTCACCTCCCCCGTTAATACAAACGTCAATGTCCTCTGCACACCCTTCAGAGATGTTTTTATAGAGTGCATCCGCTGAGTCAATTGACCATTTTAACCGCCTCCTCCCATCTGTTGTGCCCAAACTTCCTTGAACAGTATTTTTGGGACCACTTTCCCCCACGGACAGTTCAAACAGATTGTGACAGGATTATGGTCACTAAATTCACTGGGGAGGATGCAAAAAGAATCTACAAAGGTTTGCATAGTCCTCGAGACGAGAATATGGTCAATGAAGGTGCCCCTACCATGTCCCTTAAAAGTAGGGATATCAAAACAGTATGAAGGATCCTTTAAAGACATAGCCAAAGAGAGGTCAAGGTCATTCATTAAGTCATTACACATTTCCCCCTCTACAGTGTGTTCCATATGCAGACAATCTGCGCGCGCACAGATCATTTCTGGTAAGCATTTGTGCAATGGATCAACACATGGATGCAGATTAAAATCCCCCAAAACCATGAGGTTATGGCCCACTTTTTCCATAAAATTAGAGACAAAGGAATTAAGAACATGGATGTGTTTCGGACCTGCACTATCAAGAGCAGCATTGTAAAAATTCACTAGTCCCACAAGAACATTACCACCAGATAGAATTAGTCCCATGACCCCTGCATGCTGAGCTTCCAATCTCCGTACTACACATGGTATCAGTATGGAGACAAAGACTACAAGACCCCCCTTGGGCCTTCCCCGCACAGAAGGCAGGGCCGGCACAAAGAAGGCCCTATACCCTTCTAAAAACAGATCACAGCCCAACTCCCAGGTCTCTTGGAGACAAATAATAGAAAACTGCTTGATGTAAATAACCCAGTTTACATCAGACATTTTGGCCGCAAGACCAGCAATATTCCAGGAGACAGCAAGGATTCCTGAGGATCTGCCCACCGGGTTCAAAGAATTTGTAGTTTCACCTGAAGCCCTAATAATCTGAGCCGCAGGTGCCCCCAGTCAGTCACACTGCTCAAGACCGGATAACATTTCGAATCTATTCTGTATATTTACATTCGACCCATGATGATAATGGCCGATACTTGAACTCCTATTATGAGTTCTAATGGGCCCACCAGACCCACAGGGATCAGTAACATTATAAAAGAACTGAGACTCCTGCACAGGAGTATAAGGTTCTAGCCCCCGCCTGGTTAAGTTCTGTTGTGATGTAGGTTTACAGAGATGCGCATAA
Source organism: Lissotriton helveticus (assembly GCF_964261635.1). Lineage (NCBI taxonomy): Eukaryota > Metazoa > Chordata > Amphibia > Caudata > Salamandridae > Lissotriton > Lissotriton helveticus. Next base: position 567,512,627 of record NC_136071.1, read on the forward strand.
AAATAACCCAAGGGACGTACACAAATACTATTCGTGTTATATACCAAAGCAGAAGCTCTCAAAAGGATAGTTGCCACGTGCTGGGGGTGTTTAAAATTTACGACTATACAGTCCCCAACCCCAGTCTTTTTAGATGGCCCTACCCAATTTACACGTCTTACTGTCATAATTTGTTCCGAGTATGACACAGGGAACCCACAATTTTTGTTAAGCCAAGATACAGTCTTATTTTTCAAAGAGGATTGGGATTCATCAAAAGGAGATGCTGGATGTGTCCCACAAGGGGGCACATTAGTTAATACAGCCACAAACGGAGCACAATCTGGAGGTAAATTAAGATATCGATTATACCTCGGGGGTCTGGGCACTCTACTATTTGTTTGCTTTGTAGATGGTATCAAAGGCAAGTCCTCAGAATAATTTCTTGCGGGCAGTGATCACTTTCTGTTCTGTTTCCAAGACAGTATCCTGCTACTTGGTGGAGCAATGAGATGCTGACGAAGGTATAGTCAATTAATAAAGTGCCTTTTTTCGATAGATATGAGAATCGAGGTGGCTTGTCGGCAGGATAACGCCCATTTAAGGCTCTTAAGCCCAGATTTTCAAGGTTACCTTGTAGAGAACTTCCATTTGGATCGTCCTTGTGCCAACCAGGCTTGGCTTGTGGTGGAATCACCCAGATGCTATCATGTGATTTAGTGACCTCATTTTTTTGGAGGACTGACATTAACCACATGTTAAATAGGCTATTAAGGACTTGCAAAAAACAATGTTGACACGTCTTCCCCAAGATCTTATTAGATTTAGATTTAGTATTGCCCACTTTCTGGTTTCTTACCCCAGCAAAGTATATCGCAACTCTCACCTGGACCCCTGCCCATGTGACTCCAACTCAACCCAGAAAATGCTGCACTTTCTTTTTGCCTGCCAACTATACTCTAAACCACGAAGAGAATTTATTATCCCACTATTGAGGGTGCTGAATATTAAGAAATGTAGGCCAGCATTATTTTACCTTCAGCTCCTTCAAACAGAAGACATATGTCATCTCTGCCACAGTGTGATTAAGGAGTTTAGTAGGGAAACAATTAATTTTAATACCCAGCACTGCAATTTCTGTTAACAAATTGCTCACGTAGACTACACTTTTTTTAACGGACATCAATTCTTTTACGTTTAGTTGGCACTTTGCAGTTTAAATGTCTTTTATGGATATATATGCCAGTTGATCCATAAATCACACCCTTGTCACTGTTCAAGTAAAACTGTAGTATAACTTGTATGATTGCACATTTTTTAGTGATTGCTAATTTTTTTAATAACTAAGCATTAGAGCTCACAAATCTGGAAAGGTTAACACCTATTTTTAATGTATCCAATTGAGGACTTTGAGTTTTAGATGTTTTGACATGGTTAGTGCATAACTGGTGTAATGAATAATGATTCTTGATTATGTCGATGTCTTTTATTGTTGTCAAACCAAATAAAGTTTGTTGACTGACTGAACTATGGATTACTAGACTAACAGATTAATAAACATCTGCAATACATCCTCAAATGTGAATCACCAGTTAGTCCAATGCAATACTGCAGGGAACCCCAAGATGTGTCATGTTGTACAAACCAAGAGACTGATTATGATATTGGAGGGCCAAATTACAATATGACCGATTTGATGGGGTCGTAAAGGGCTCCTTTATATCGCGGCCAAGGAAAAAAGTTGCAGCAGAAGCCCCTGTTTTAATCGAGCATGAAGTGCACATCCATGCACCGTGTGCCATGCACTATGTGCTGCGTGGCACATGGTACATGGATGTGCCCCCAGGGCCACTACACGTGCCCCCAGGGCCACTACACGTGCCCCCAGGGCCACTTTACAATGGCCCACGAGGGGCAGAGGCCCTGTCTGAGGGTCCCAAAGACCCTTTCTCACTGTCAGAATGGGACATCATAATTCCTCTGCACTGCCGCCATTCAAGGAATACGATTTGGACTGCCACCCCAATGGGATCGTAGATCCTGTCGGAGGGGGCGGTCTTCCCCCGATGCAGTGGGTGGGCTGAAGGGCTGTCTGTCAGTGGGATCACCATTGACAGCCTGTCGGTGGTGGTCCCACCAACATCGTAATGATGCCCCAAGTGTTTGTCAGATAAGTGATGGAGGCTAGTGGAGACGATGCAGACTTTGGGGCTCGTTGAAAAACTGATGGGCGGCCTAGCAGCTCACTGGTGCGGCAGAGGCCCTCATCTCCATAATTAAGAGATGTCCACCAAGACTGCGGAACATTTCTGCGAGAGTGCTCCTCTCTGTATGGCAGGAGAATTTTCCTCAATCAGTATTGTCCTTCAGCTGACACGTCATGGTAGGGACCCTCGGCTTTGGCAGGGACACTACGCCACTAAACCTCACCTAACCTTTAGTGCTTATTATTTTCTGTGCATTTTTCGCCTGTTGTGATTGTTGCCCCCTTTTCGATTTATTGTAGGCGTATTTCATTATCACTGTTTGTATTTTATTTATTTGTATGCCCTTTTTATAGTTATCTTTTTCCCCTGGAACAGTAAACTTTTACAAACAAAACAGTAGATAAAAGCCTGGATTAGCGGCTCTCTTCACTTATTTCGTTAGTAACGTTTTCCGACATGCCTTTAAGTTCAGAACTGTTAGCTATCTCTTACTAACAACTCTCTACTAAAACTCGGAATTCTATGCACACTTTGACATTTTGCAGATAAAAGTACTGCAGCATAGAAGATATTATTTCAAGTGCAAATGTGCAACAGAATAAATGGACGAACCCCACTTTCTTCTCCCTCGTTTTCGTTTGAGTGCATTCTGCTGACTAAGGATCGGACGGTGACAGAGGGGACCAATTCATAATTGCTTCATATCTGCCTTTTTTAAACAAGTGCCTGTCATCAAGGACACTGCTGTGTGTCGAGATGGCAGCGATAGCAGGCCGCTAGCAAGGGCATTTTAAAAGATTTAAAAATATCCTTATACCCAAAATTGCATTTTTATGCAAACCACATTCCATTCTAAGTCCGTTTCGTTAGCTGAAATGCGAAAGACGAATGTCTGAGATGTTCCAGTTTCTGCAGGTAAAAAACTGCTACATAATTCAGAATACTAGGACTTTTCTAAAAGTAATAATAATTCCTTACAAATAATTTATACATTGTTGCCCTAACGGTGCAAAGAGTAGTTTATACCAATTGCGTTTTAAAATATTCTACAGAAAAACCACAAGAAATGATTCCTATTTCCAGTTCCCTTTAAGTAAACTATTACAAGATATCTTTGTTTTGACTGATGTGTAGGTTGGCACTAGTCACTGCTGAACATGTAGAAGTGTGATATACTCTCCCCCAGTAGTACTTTTTCAATGGCTATTATTTGCGTAAAATGTTGACAGTATATAATGAATGTACATGAATGTACAGACTAGCCCTCATATTGAGTGACTTCTTACTGCTGATTCAGGTGGATCAGTAGTTCAAACCCTGATCATTATTTAAGGTAATTTCACAATTTTGCATGAAATGAAGAATTACCTGAAGTCAAATTGATACATGAGTGTCCGTGGGGGGAATTTGGTAAGTTAGACCTGGAAGGGATGCATGGTAAAAGCATAAGCATGGCAAAGGCAGTGCTTAATTTCATCCAGTGGTTTCTTCTGCACAGCACAAGCACTTAATTGTCAACAACAGCCCCTATGACTGACTGCCACATGGTGGTGCTGTTTGTCTAATTTAGATATTATCTTCTATTCAAGTGAGGGGGAAAGAAGCTGGGATTCATTCTGCTTCCATGCAATAGATATGTAATCACAAGGGAATGAATCACTAGTCCTGTTTATAACCAGGATCTTGGGTTCTCATCATCTTAAAAAACCCTCATTCACGAGTAGACCATAAGTGCGGTAAATCTTGATTCTCCACTTGTTTGGTTATGTGAAATCAACATCGGGTCTTGGTTATGCATTCCTCCACCTGGAGGAAGACCAACTGGTATTTACAGTAGTGATCAGAAATGGTGAGGGTGAAAGTGAAGTGCGTTTAACATTACCTCCATCTATCAATCTTGATTTTAATGTGTTGAGGATGGGGTAAGGATAAAAGAAAAAGCAGTGCAAATATAGAAGGGCTGTTGTTCTATAGCACCTACTGGAAATTGTGGGTGACCGACATGTTTTAGCCCATAGGTGCCCATAGGTGCCCTGTCGGGTCAGCAGGCTTTCTTCAGGACCAAATGGTTGCACAAGACCAGGTTGTGACGTGCAAGAGTAAGTTATGCACTTACCCTTCTTCTTAAGTGTGCCTATTCACACACTTGCAGGTTATAGATGAATTGTGTCTATAACTAGAATAGAAAAAAGAGAGACTGTGAAGACAGAACTAATTGGATTGTACAACAATTGTTGATCTATTATGATCGCATTCTGTCAGTAGTGATGCCAGTAGTTAACTGTTCATAACTATCATTACTCTGAATATCATGCGGGAAAGGTAAAAATTAAAATACACATCAGGGCATTTTGACTATCATTGTGGTGAGTACGTGCGGTAGTTAGTGGAGTATGCCTGCCGTTTGTGGTTCTAAGCACGTGTGTCGAGAAAGTAAAATTTTTTACATGAAGGTATTTTGATAATTACTGCAGTCTCCAAATGTGTTCTTAGATTGTGTGCCGCTTGTAATACTTGGTGCAAGTCACCAGTTACTGGCTACAATTGTTTTTATAGTTTAAAAAAGCTGTTACTTTAATAAGGAAACATTTGTGCTCCATAGGGAGTGAAGTACCTGCGCTGCCTGTGATACCGAGCCCTTGGAGCGAGAAGGTGTATTTGCATGACAATGTTTTGTGATAATTACAGCGATCAGCATGTTTGGCAAGATGTGAAGTATGCTTATTGTAGCTAACCATAAAGACTACAGTTGTCTTTACAGTTATAGAAGCTTTTACCTCAATTCAGAAACGTTTGTGCTCCGTTGGTGGAAGGGTGGATGTCCTCTCTTTGTGGGTTGGAAGCAAAGGGAGAGAGGTTACGTCGTGAGGTGCGCAGTGGTGTCCGCGTTCCTTCTGCGTGAATTGACCTATCTCTGCGAGGTCCTGCTTGCAACTTGGGCATAATTGTAGAATACAGTTGTTCTGTCTTCACGGTCACTCTTTTTTCTATTATAGTTATAGATGTAATTCACCTATAACCTGCAAGTGTGTGAATAGGCGCTCTTAAGAAGAAGGGTAAGTGCATAACTTACTTTCACACGTCATGACTCAGTCACTTGCAACCATTTGGTCCTGAAGAAAGTCCACTGACCCGACAGGGCACCTATGGGCTGAAACATGTCAACCACAGACGATTTCCAGTAGGTGCTATAGAACAGTAGCCCTTCTATGTTCGCACCACTTTTTCTTTTACCCTTGACCCATCCTCAACACATTAAAATCGAGATTGATCGATGAAGGTAATTTTAAACACACTTAACTTTCACCCTCACCATTTCTGATCACTACTGTATATACCAGTTGGTCTTCCTACAGGTGGAGGAAAGCATAACAAAGACCCGATGATGATGCTTTTCACGTAACCAACCAAGCGGAGAATCAAGATGTACCGCACTTACGGTCTGCTCTTTAATGATTGTTGTTAAGATTATGAGAACCCATGACCCTGGTTATAAAAAGGACTAGTGATTCATTCCCCTGTGATTACATATAATTTAGCGATTATACAACATCAGTTGTTTATTAATTCAATACGCATGAGAAATATAACCCGAGTCGCTCTTAAAGCTTTGGGGGCGGGAATGGTCTTAACTGTCACACTTTTGCAAGCTGAAATGTTCTCCTGAAGAGGATTGTGGGACTCATGTATTTTTTTGCAAATTAAGCACTGAGTAAAGGCCTATGTGTTATAAAGATATGTGTGGTAAAAGATATGTGGCAAAGGCATGAATGGTAAACTCATGCATTTTAAAGTAAGACATCAAAACTGGAGGAATTAGTTCCTGTAAAATGTCCCAGAATTCGGAAACAACTTCCAGAATTTGGAGAGGAACTATTCAAGATCGCTAATGGGATCCATAGGGGATTATTCATAATCCTGTCTTTATTGCATATCCCAGAGCTATAGATACCTTGCTGTATAGTTTTGGAAATGTGGGTCTTTAGTTGGCAGTGGTAGGGCACCTTTGTCCAAGATGGAACCCTTCCTTCTAGTCAGGATAAGGGAGTTACACACTTTAGATAACCCCTGCTCACCCCCCTAGTAGCTTTGCACAAGTAGACAGACTTATCCCAAAGGCAATGTGTAAGGTATTTGCACCCAGACACACAGTAACACAGTCAAAACACTGCAAATGCACAGCACACAACAAAATCAAACATGCTCAAGCAATTCAGTACATGGAAAACTATTGACGCAAAACGTTCACACAAAGTACCACAAATGCGCCAAAATTCACAAGGCAAAACAGCCGCTGAGAAGTGAAGCTGCAGAAAAAAACTGTGTCCTTGGTGAGGCAATGCGACAGTTCTGCTGCACACAGACATGATATGTGGATTCCAGACTGTAGGGGGAAGTGATGTGTTGATCCCAAGATGGTTTTGGTGTAAGGGTGATGGTTTGGAATACTTGCGGCACAGGGGCGATGCATGGAAATCTGGGCACACTGGAGGTCGATACGGCAGTGACAAACAGGTGCAGCATCGATTTCTTCAGCCGTGATCCCATGATTCGTCGATTCTTTAAGCCACACAGCAGGTCCTGCGTCGGAGCCACAGCTGGGATCTCGGACTTCGGAGAGTGATGCACAGAGCCCGGCATACAGCGGTTGTTTAGGCTGCTGGCATCAGTTTGTATGGCCGCGGTGTGTGCAAATTCTTTCTGCTCAGTGGTGCAGTGTGAGAAAAATAGGCACTAGAAGGGCGATGCGTCAATATTCTTGCTTTATTCAAGCTTTTTCAGCTCTGGGCAACAGGGACAACATCCAGAGGTCCAGAACAGAAACAGGCACGTCCTCGCAGGTCAGAACTACCAACAGCTGGTGGTGAAGTATTTGTGTTCCTCAGACTTCAGAACAGGTAACAAGCACTCATAAGCCATTGGAGATTCTTCAAAAGCAGGTTCACAGCAGAGTTCTAGTCTTTTTCCTTTACTTGGCAGCAGCAGCAACTGCAGGCCAACCTGGCAATGCAACACACAGCAAAAGGGCAGTCTCCCCCTCACAGCTCTTCTTCCTTAGCAGAGGCTCCTCTTGATTCCAGAAGTAATTTAAAGCTCTGGGGTTTTAGGTCTAATAATTATATCCCATGTTATCTTTGTAGTCTTTGTTGCAAGAGACTATGAACTCAGTAAAATCCAGTTCTGTCCTCCCTGGTCCAGATTCACCACAGGAAGTGGAGACAGCATTGTGCAGAACAGACATAGCCTATTCAGATGCTAGTGATAACGTCTACATTCATTATAAATGCAGAAAAGTCTATTCAGCCTGGCTATGACTCACCCAAGATTAGGCAGGACACACCTCAACCCCCCTTATGACTGGCTAGAGTAAATGCACATCCCAAGCTCCTGTCACTTCAAAACCAGACAGTGAATACACAAACAGGCAGAAGCACACAGGATGGTTAAACAAGAAAATGCTCACTTTCTAAAAGTTAAGTATCTATGGGGTGACCCAGTATCCTAAAGAACCTGGGCAGTAAGTCAGATTATAAACAATCAGTTCATTTGGGTGCACTATATTTCTTCACTTATCTCACATTTTACACAATATGTTCATTCGATGCAAGATGATTATCTTAACCCAAAATAACTAATAGAAAGAGGAATCCAAACCATCTGCAGTATTGCAAGATACTTTATAAATTGTATTCATTTATAAGTACTTTCATTCAAGGTATAAAAGGATGTCAACTTTATACAGTGGTGCGCAACGTGAACATTTTCGGGACAATTAGTGCTCAGTGAAATTTTGCGCCAGTGTAATATGCAATATATACAATGCCAATTTCCGGTAAAGAGGAGGGGTAAGGAATGGGAAAAGGGGGAGCGTGACCAATATTAAACATTCACTTAGGGTGTTCTGTATACCACAGTAGTCAGTTTTTAGTACAGAATCCTTAGAGAAATGGTCCACTGAAATGTTATGTTGACATTTCAACCCTAATGTGGCGCTCTTGAAGCATCTGCGCGGGTCTTCATCAGGACTTAATGCCTATGTTTCCTTAGTGTGGTCCCAAAGGATCATAAGCATTAAGAAATTAACTTTTGAAGCCACAGCCACAGGATGTATCATCAGCGAAATCGCTCTATATTACAAGCAATTTGATGTGATCCCAATGAAAGATTGGGACTTTACATGAACTATATCGAGAACTTGACATTTAAGGAGTCGTGCATCACTTGATTGACTAGCGGCAAACACCATACTCCAAAGGAAAGCCCGACTGGGTCGACTTGGAGGCTGCCACCCATACCCCTACCTCCCTCACACAGTGCTGGTGAAGACTAGCGCAGACGCTTCAAGAGCGCTACATTAGGGTTGAAATGTCGACATAACATTTCAACCTTTCAGGGGGCCCCCTGATAGACCTCGCTCTGTTCTGCAGACAGTCTTGCCCTGATGACCTTGAATAATTCTTAAACAGATTGTTTTAAAAACGTTTCCCTTTAATTTATTTTGAATGTGGATGATATGTGAGTTTTATTACAGATATTTTCCAGACCTGACATTTGAGAAATGAGATGGTTCCATAGAGATTATTTGCGGTAATGTTAGTTGCTGCTGTGTTACAATATTGAACATACATGTCACTATCCCTGTATATTAGAAGTAAACACATTTAGAATGTGGAGCAGTTTGTCATTCACTGTCAGTGACCTGGTCAAAGAGAGCACGAAAGAGCAGAAATTAGGTCATATGATCAAATCTGTTCTGAACAGGGGCCCCCAAAACACGTTTGGCCCAGGGCCCCCCAAAGGTACTAGAAATACTCCCTCATGGCCTATCTATTAGTTCCATTACGAATTTAATCACCAAAGGGCTCAATAACACATTATATCATATCATGAAGACTTCACAATTTAATTTCCATTCTCATTTCTTTTATTATTTCATTTCTTTATATACCCCATACATTTTTATTTTTTATTTTATATTTTTTACTTATTTTTTGCAATTTTTAACCAGGGCCCCCCAAATCCTTAAGATGTCCCCGTATATCATGAGTAATCACAAATTAGAATTTATAGGACACACTGTACAGGGTGGCGTAGCATCTGTCTTCTGTGCAGGGTTGTGGTGTAGTTGAGTTTGATTTATTTTTCCAATATTTTCAGCAGTTTATATATTTTAATTAGGGTCACTTTAGCAGTAGACAGTGAAATTGTATTTGTCATTGGAACAGGGTTGCAGCGTGTTCATGAGGTTTCCATTCACGACCTACATAATACATTAGGGTAATCTCAGTGGGCGGCTTGGCCTTTGTTATTTGAATAGGACATTCATTGATTTGTTTATTTTTTTAATTCAATTTGTGCTGCAACAGATTGAGAAATAGATTCAGGATTTCTTGCTTTTTGATTTGAGTTGTGTGTAATCAATTAGGGTCACTTTTAAAGAATACCCATGTTTAGCACTGTCCTCAAAATAAGCCATTCATCATTTTGGCTATTTTTTATTGATGTCATACCATTTTGAACAGGCTGACATGATTGCTTTGTCCATAAAGGTTTATTTGAAGTATTCAAACGACATAAGTAAAGTGGATCTCTGTGAAAGTTTGTACGTGGCGGTTCCGCAAGTAAGAGAAATGTGTTTGCTTTCGTATTTTGGGAACTGCTCGGGCAGTCCTATTCCGGTTTCCAATAGGAAAGACGCTAGTTTCCAAGAGGGTAGCATATAAGATTGTCGAATACGAGACTAGATGGAGGCGTATGGTGACGAAAACTGAGGATTAATGCAGAGAACGCAGGAATAAGAGAAAGGTATGTGACAGTGAGGCTGAACCACTTTATTAACTGGCAGACGAGATTTAGGCACAGATAAGATAATACCAGTTTGTTTGTGCTTCCATTGCAGTGAGGCTTATCAAGATGTTGGAATCAGCATCTCTGGTGGCATATTGAGATTATAGTTATGATTTACTCTCCCATGAGAGAGCATGAGTATGTGATCCATGCACATTGAGTACTGTTTTAACTTAAATATTGCTTTCTAACCAGTTTCTTTACAGCGTGTTCCAGTTTTTTCATCAGATGCTATCTTGATGAATGATATGAATAGTAGGTTGGCACATGATATGTTAAGTTAATAGGTTATGATTCACGCAGTGATCCGACAATAGGACACTAAGGTATTGGGCTTTATATTGTAGCATTTCAAATTTTTATTTGGGTATTACACGGGGTTACTAGATCTTGGTTCACATGTGTATTTTTTGATTAGGTTAGTCCATTATTTCCCTGTTTTTTTTGCTGACTCAAGCTGTTCTGCACCATTCTTTTAAACAAAACAATATCAATACATGACAATTTCACTCTCAAATATCTAGGGGCTTATTTATAGGCCCTTGCATCACTTTTGCGCCACTTTTGTGTTTTTTTTGTGACGCACCAGCGGCGTAAAAAATGCGCCATGTTGTGCCATATTTACAAAGAGACGCATGTAGGTAGATGCATCACTTTGTAAACCCCTGCGCCATATTATACGTGCCCCAGGTATAATGTATGCGGGGGGCACTCCGACACAAGAAAGGGTCGTAAAAAGTGACAGAGTGACATCTATAAAATTTCACTACACCACTTCAAGGACGCAATGCGCCGACATAAGACTGACGCAGGAACATTTAACATGGGACTTGCCAATGTGTAATGACCCATTGCTGGAGTTGCGTCACTTTTGTGACACACTACAGCAATGTGTCATTTTTGCGTTGACAGATATGTCAAAAATACTGACTTATCTGTAACTCCTTGTGACATGATGCTTCATACTGAAAATATGACGCATTATTGGTGTCTCAAGGAGGGCGCAATGAAAGTGACGCATCGCTGTTTTCTCGCAGCAATGTTTCACTTTTCATAAGTGAGGCCCCTAACTTTTAGTAGGATGAGGAAATTTCACTCATGTTTAAAGCATGAAAAACAGATGAATAAACACATGAATTAAGTATTGTTGTAAATTCTTTTTTTTGTAAAGATAACTCCTGAAGAATGGATCAAATCCTGAAATGCATTGGGTCTCAGCAGATTGCCATTTAACTGGAAATTAACACAACATTTTAGTGTTGTGTTATGTGTATTGTGTGAGAAAAACCAATTTATTTAATTTAAGACATAAAAGAAGCAACAGGTTCCGTCTCTGTATTAGAGCAGGAACGGTGCATTATAAATTTTTTATTTACAAGATAAAAAAAAAACACAACCATGCATAATTAGATGGAGGTCATGAATCTGATAAATGTGTTGACTGCGAATTACATTGAATGATAAATTCCATTAGCAGTGCTGACTGAGAACAGGACACTGTAGTTCTTGGCTATTCTAATAATTTTGACAAGCATTTGACAGGGAGCATATGTTTCAGATAAGCATGCAACTGATAACAAGTATTAGTTCCTAATAAAGTTGATAATACAGGTGTGCACAATACATTCATATATTATTGAATATCAATTTGATTTGATTTGAATGTGCCGACATTGCAATGGCAGGTCTGAGACACCTTTGAAAGGCTACTGGTGAGGATGACACAATCAGTGCTCCAGGACCCCTGGTAGCATTTGATTTACAGGCCTTGGGTACACACAGAGCACTTTACTAGGGGCTTGCCAGCAAATCAAACATGCCAATCATGGATAACCAATCAAAATCACACTTTACCCTGTGATCATTTGCACTTTGACCCTGCTCAGAAGTGGCAAAGTGCCCAGGGTACCTAAGCCAGTAGAAACAAAATAAAGTGCGCAGTCTAAAAATACAGGAGGTAGAGGCAAAAAAGACAGGGAAAATCACGCAAAGGAACCCCGGTCTAACATAGATAGTGCCAAGTTTCAAATTAAAATATAGGAATTACAGAAGCAGTTGTAATTGAGCCCATATTTGACAATGTGTGTGCGTAGTTACAAAGTATGTGCAAACGATCTGTGCTACATTTGAGAATATGATGAGTACATTATAAATGCGTACAAGATATTCCTTTTCTGGGGGATTTGAAACTGGTATTGGTGTTAATGCCTGTTGCACACATGGTGTATGACAAATTGGATGCCCAGATACTCTGATCAGGATTTGCTTATATTTCACACAGTACTGTAGTACATTTCTTTGTTTGGTGTGTCTGGCACCACCCTCTTGCCTGCCAAATCCTTCCCTGATCACTCTTGCAATCTGCATCTTCCAATGCTTAGATTTTTTTTGCGGGATTTCCTGGCAAAAGATGTTTTGCCCAAGGGACATCCTGCAACTGAATACTGTAATAGCTGGCGACCTGGCGAGTTAATCTTTGCTTCGGGCAATGCGAGAATGCCCCCCTGCACTTTGCTAAGGTGTGGTTCTCTAGCATTGCACACAATTTTGCAAGCAAAGTTAATTAATTTACCCACCTCTCTCCAAAATCACAACACTTGGCATTCTATCAGCTGAGAAATGATCTGAAATTCCAGGGTTTACATTATGAATGTTTTCTCCAAATATGCTGATATCTCATTGGTACATGCATACTGGTTACTAAGTTCAGTTAGAAGTTGATATTCAAAGTGATGTGTGGCTGCTTTGTGAGTAGCTTGCCATTTCATAATTAGTGACCAGCTCAGCTGATCTCACCTTTATGACTTAGTAGGCTATGTTTTTGACTTCAAAATGACATGGCGGAGTAAACTACTGACAAATATAAAAAACCCTATTGTTCTTCTGGATTGTGTCTTTGACACACTTTGACTGGCCTTCGTGGACCTCATTCATGTGGGTCTTATCTCTTTCCTCTATCTTCTGTGACTCTAGTTCTGGGCAAATCATTTTGACCCTGACGGGCCTGCTCTTTGCATGTTTTCCCCTTGCTCACCTGGCCGAGACCTCCTTATGACTCTTTTCACTCTAGATCAGTGCCATCTCGAGATTGATTGCTTGGGTACACTGACCCCGAGGCTGTCAATGCTGTCAATATAATGGCGTATGTGTATGCGTGTATGTGTGTGTGTTTGTGTATGTTTGCGGGCTTGTGTGTGTATTTGTGTGAGTGGTGGGTGTGTATGTGTGCGTGGGCTTGTGTGCGTGTGCACGCTTGTGTGTTTATGTGTTTGTGTGTGTGCAGGTGAGCGTATGAGGCTCCATGTGGCTGAGCATGCAACATAACAGGACAGAGGAACTACGTTATCTAGACACTATATATAACTTTTGAAGCAGTTGTTTACCTTTCTTGAATGTTTTGTCACTGAACAGTCAGTGTTTGGACCTAGCAGAACGTTTTAGTGCCTGGCATAGTCACAAATATTAGGATAATAAAGAATAAAATGTTGAGCAAGGCCTACAGCATCTCTATCACAGACAAAGCAAACAACAGTCAGTTGTACATAAGTGACAGAAACAGTTTAAAAGATTTGAGAAATCTCCAGAGGTCTCAAACACGTCAGCTAGTCAAACGGCCAGGTTTAAATGCAAATAAAAATTCACTAAAGTGATAATCGTAAGTTTCGTGGCTGGTTAAATATTCAATTAACTATGAATTTAGCACTTTGACTGAAAGCAGCTTTTTTCAGCAAGGCATTGCATAAAATGCACGTACATGTGTCCATTGTAGATATATAAAAAGCAGTTAGAAAAGTTGTTAGACTATTGATCGTGAATTACAAGAGAGTAAAGAATATATATATATATATATATATATATATCACAGCTACACTTGCACCTGCCAGACGCACTCCCAGGCTGGTGCCTGCTCGTCGGGGGTGCACCCGACCATAATATCCGCTTCACGGTCCCTCCCCACACTCTTGGGAATTAGGTAGCAGCACTCCGGGGTACAGTTTCAGGTTTTATTGATCAAAACGCGCTTTCGGCACTCGGCCTTCGTCAGTGTTCAGAGTGACAGTGCCGCGCAAGGTTTACAAGTACTTAGCATGCAACACGTGATGTTAACCTAGACACAGAGATAGGACCAAAATAATCCTCATGGTCGCCATCTTTGAATGGGTAAAGTAAAATCTATGTCGCTTACCGCTCCATATTACCAGCAGTACACAGCTACATATATGTGAATAGATTCAATTAAAGTATATACAGAGTCAGAAAATTCATCCCTCAGTATCTGCTTATAACATAATGCCCACCGAATGAGAATGGGGAAGTTGTGAATAGTGTACATATGTAAGCCCATCTGTGGGCATTATGTTATAAGCAGATACTGAGGGATGAATTTTCTGACTCTGTATATACTTTAATTGAATCTATTCACATATATGTAGCTGTGTACTGCTGGTAATATGGAGCGGTAAGCGACATAGATTTTACTTTACCCATTCAAAGATGGCGACCATGAGGATTATTTTGGTCCTATCTCTGTGTCTAGGTTAACATCACGTGTTGCATGCTAAGTACTTGTAAACCTTGCGCGGCACTGTCACTCTGAACACTGACGAAGGCCGAGTGCCGAAAGCGCGTTTTGATCAATAAAACCTGAAACTGTACCCCGGAGTGCTGCTACCTAATTCCCAAGAGTGTGGGGAGGGACCGTGAAGCGGATATATATATATATATATATATATATATATATATATATATATATATTCACTGAAAAAAACGTAGGTTTCACACCAGTTATAGTTAGCTGAACATCTTACTCATACAAAACCATTGAAATTCCCACGTTATAGTTAGTTGGACTCACTATAACTCGCGCGCCCGCAATCCACTGCTGATGATGTCACATATTACATCATTCATGACATGGTCAGTGACATCACTGATGACATCTAAAATGACATCACTGATGATATCACTGATGACATCTCAAATGACATCACTGATGACATCATCCATGTGATAATATGATGCTCCTCCTCACACTCTAATCTAACCTTTGATACATCCAGTGTTGAATACAGACTACCATTCCTGAAACCATTGACACACCAATACCAGTTACTACATACACACTCACTGATTCCTAAGTCTACACACACATCCACTCATTCACCCATACAATCACTCATACATATAGTCACTTATCAATACAACACTATCATATGCACTCATACACCTATACAGACACTCACACACTGCCACTCATCCATGGAGTTACTCACACACCTAGTCAGTCATGCAAAGAATCAATCACACTCCCATTTCCTCATCTATACAGTTATACACACAAAACCTTACTTATTCAAACATAGACTAACACATACTTACTCTCTTTTACAACCACTGATACAAGTACACATTGATCCATACAGTCACTTATGCAATCACAGGCTCTCATGTATAGTCATTTATATATGTCAACTCTCATATGCACTGTATTTTACATATGTACTTACTTGGACATGTAGCACTGAGATATCCATTCACTCACCAACACACCCATGCACACAGTCAACCGCCCATACAGTTGTTTCCACATGCACTCTTCAACCAATACACCAAGTGAATCAACTGCTCACACGTGTATGCACAGAGTCACACACCTCCTAGCCACACACACAAATCACTAAATGAAGGGGAGAAAGTGACTCATGGAACAAATGATAGATGGGGAGTGAGTAAAGGTGAGTTGATGACAGTGAGGAATGCAAGGTGAGTGAGGGTGAGTGAAGGGGGAGTGACAGAGTGAGGGGATGGAGAGAGTGAGGGTAAGACAGAGGGAGTGAGGGAAGGGGAGTGAGGAAGTGAAAGGACAGAGAGAGTGAGAGAAGGAGTGAGTGAAGTGGAGTAAGGTGAGTAAGGGAAGGGGAATTACTGAGGGAGCAAAAGATAGAAAGAAGGGGAAGGGAACTGAAGTCGAGTGACTGAGAGCTGGTAAGTGGTGGAGGGGAGAGAGGGGAAGGGGAGTAAAGGATTGGGGAATGAGAGGTAGTGAGCGAAGTGGAGTAAGGAAACAGGGGTGAAGGAGAGTGAGAGAAGGGCAGTGAGGGTGAGTAAAGAGGGGTGATAGAGGGTGGATAAAGGCAAGTGAGCATAAGACAAGGGGAGTGAGGGAGTGAGGAGACAGAGGGACTGAAGGAAAGACTAAGAGTAGGGGACTGAGTGAGGGAGCATAGAAAGCTAAGTGAGGGAGTGTGGGTCATAGCTATGTTCACTGGAGTGAAAAATATGCAGCTACCAGAGGTATTCACAACCTTCATTTTCCAAATGTAGATATTATGTGGATTGGACAGAGAGGATTGAGAAGTCACCAATTGATACCATTGGTAAAATCCTTTATGCATCTGCCACACACTGACCTCATAATTGTGCACTGTGGTGGAAATGACCTAGGCACTTTGAATGGGGTAGGTCTGGAAATGCGTTGGGCAATTGATGTCACTTTTTCCCAAAACTGCCTTGGTATTTTCTAATATATGCCAAAGTCAAAAACGGAACTGGTCCAACCAATTTTGTCCACAGATTGAGAAAGCAAGGAAACATGTGAATAAATCAGTTTCTGCTTTCCTCAGAGACTATGGTATGGGTTCCATATACCACAACAACTTGCGTTACAACATACAAGGCATCTATAGGAGAGATGGTGTACATTTTACAGATGAGGGGAATAGACTCTTCCTCTTGAATTTTAGACTCTGCATCGGTACCTACTTGTAGGTACAAAAAACACCCACATAACACAACAGCTCTTTTCAGAGCTACCCTACCTCTAAGCACTCTAAATTATATTTTTACTCTAATTTTTTACACTGTTTTTCCCTGTGGTGCACTCAGGGTACGCGTACCGGGAAGCCTACATGGGAACGCACCCATCGCTTACCCCGTGAAAATTTCAAAAAATGTATTTCAGTTTTTTTGACCTTCAGGGTCCTTCTATGCCCCCCTCAGAAAGCCTAGGGGGTCAGGGGATGTCTACCCTGCTCCCTTTTAATCATTTCCCCCTTTCTTTTTACACCTCTAGTGTCTCGATTCTACCGAGACACAAGATGGCGGACTCTCCGGACTGTTTAGAATGTTGACAGACACCCGAGAGCCAATCAGCTTTCCGCTCGGCAACTTCCGTGGCGCGCTGGGTGCGCTCCCCGGTACGCGTACCGGTAAGCGCTGGAAGCGCGCATATAGATATATATGTGTTTTTGAAGGTAATTTTCGAAAAAACCACTGGAGCAATTTTCACCAAATATAGAAAAGGCACTTCTGCCTACCAGTCCCTACAAATTTGCAAAGTTTGGTGTAATTCCATTCAGCGGTTTGGGCTGTAGCCTTGTCTATTCGTCCTAGGGAAATTAACATGGGGAAAACATGTTTTAGGACCCCCCTTTTTACTCGGCCCCCACTTCACGAATCCCCCCGAAACTTTCAGAGATGGAGCAGAGCGGAGCTGGGCTAAATTTTGGAAAATTACACGCAAATTCCTCAACCGGCGGCCAAAGTTATTCGCAATAGAATGTTGCGGATTTCCTATGGTAGCTAGGTCCTAACTATAACTACCTACTGGCGACCGCCAGTAGGTAATATATATATATTATATATATATATATATTTATATATATTAATTTGTGAAGATTTATGACGTGTGTAGCGAGAATATTGGGACAAAATAAGTAATGGAACAAATAGAAAAACAAAAAAATATGAAATTCCAACACTGAAGTTCAAGTGTAAACTGCATTTGCAAAGCACTCTAGGTCACCATACTGAGCAATGTGGTAGGGGAATAGTGGAAGGGATTTTTGAAACTGTGAGTGTTTAAAGTTGTGGTCAGCAGACTCACAGCATCGAGTAATTCTTTTTTAAACTTTAAAACACAGCTAAACTTTAAAACACAGCTAACTACAAACCATGTAAAGCTAAAAACATAAGACCACTTTGCTAGCCATTCCTGACATCGAGAATATTCCTGTCACTCTACATCTGTCCTTGGTCAGACACCCTACGACCAACACATCAGATACTCAAAGCCAGAGTCCTCCCCTTGAACCATTCCCTGCCCCTAGGCCCCACCCTTTCTGTGATCTACCCCAAGGTTTAATGCGCCGAGCTCGAGGCGTCCACGCACTCTAGCCTACTATGCCCTTTGCAAAGTCACAATTCCTGCCAAACCTCTACACCATATCCAACTGTAAGTTATACCGCACTGAGTAGGAAACTCTAAGTAGCTCATACTGACTCTTAAGCGGCCGGGGAAGACGGTCCTCTCCCCACTAGCCTCCAAAGGTTTACCTGCCTACTTTATCATGATTTTGCATTAGAACTCTGCAAGTGCATTTCTGTAGCAAGTGTTCCATCCGACATGGCAGGAGCATGGCGCCCTGCTCTGTATTAAAACAAAAAAAAGTACTCAAACCTGACAAACTTGGGGGCATTTTATCAACGGGCAGCGATAATTATTGCTGGCCGCGCTTAGCAATAGATTTTTTATCGCAGGAGATTATAGCCATGCTAGCGCTGTATCAACAATGCATAGCACAATGGCGATAATAATTCCTGCGATAGCGGTGTTTTCCATGGAACATCGCTGGTTTTCCAGCAATGTTCCATGGAAAACGGCCATAACTTTGCTGATACGACCCTGTGGTCATATCAGCATAATCCAGCCTCTATGTTGTGAATAGGTAAGTCAGAATTTTAGCAGACGTTAGTTTTTGGCGAAAACCGCGGTTTTTGCCAAAAACTAACGTCTGCTAAAATCCTGATGGCCACCTTGTAAATATAGCGATGTGCATTTCGCGATAATTTACAAGGTAGTCCGTCAGGGGTACGCCCAGTGACGCCCACGACCAACACATCAGATACTCAAAGCCAGAGTCCTCCCCTTGAACCATTCCCTGCCCCTAGGCCCCACCCTTTCTGTGATCTACCCCAAGGTTTAATGCGTCGAGCTCGAGGCATCCACGCACTCTAGCCTACTATGCCCTTTGCAAAGTCACAATTCCTGCCAAACCTCTACACCATATCCAACTGTAAGTTATACCGCACTGAGTAGGAAACTCTAAGTAACTCATACTGACTCTTAAGCGGCCGGGGAAGACGGTCCTCTCCCCACTAGCCTCCAAAAGTTTACCTGCCTACTTTATCATGACTTTGCATTAGAACTCTGCAAGCGCATTTCTGTAGCAAGTGTTCCATCCGACATGGCAGGAGCATGGCGCCCTGCTCTGTATTAAAACAAAAAAAAGTACTCAAACCTGACAAACTTGGGGGCATATTATCAACGGGCAGCGATAATTATTGCTGGCTGCGCTTAGCAATAGATATTTTATCGCAGGAGATTATAGCCATGCTAGCGCTGTATCAACAATGCATAGCACAATGGCGATAATTATTCCTGCGAAAGCGGTGTTTTCCATGGAACATCGCTGGTTTTCCAGCAATGTTCCATGGAAAACGGCAATAACCTTGCTGATACGACCCTGAGGTCGTATCAGCATAATCCAGCCCCTATGTTGTGAATAGGTAAGTCAGGATTTTAGCAGACGTTAGTTTTTGGCGAAAACCGCGGTTTTTGCCAAAAAACTAACGTCTGCTAAAATCCTGATGGCCACCTTGTAAATATCGCGATGTGCATTTCGCGATAATTTACAAGGTAGTCCGTCAGGGGTACGCCCAGTGACGCCCACTTTGCATCTCATTAGAGATGTTAAGTGAGACGTCTGCAAAACGGCTGCTAACATGCGTTAATGCATGTTAGCAACGGCTTGCAAAAAGGGGGATATGATTATCTCTGCTTTTTTGGCTTTAACGCCAAATAAGCTGAGATAAGGCCCTTGGTAATATGCCCCTAAGAGTCTGTTTGTAGGGTGTGGGGGGGGCATCCTGAGTTTTTCATCTCCATGAGTGCTTTGCTTTGCATGGTGGACGAGAGCAAGAAAAACCTTTGTTGATAGCCCTGTGGTAAACAGGATAGGCCTTCCAAAAAGACCATAAAATTCTAATGACAAACACAATCATGAATGACAGGTTGGGCAGCCAAAACAATGCAAAAGGAATCCAGTTCAGAGTACCTCAGTGTAAGACGATTTTTATGCCTTGGGACCATTTTCTTGAAGTAAGGCTCCTCTCAGAAGTGTGGAGGAAAGGGCAGCTGTTCACAGCAGCAGTGTAAATGAGAACAATTATGAATCCACAGGAAGGTGAGGATGTAGTGGATGAAATAAATGAGCTTTCAACATCATATTAAAACTGTGATATTACATAGTACATGACATTCTGCAGCACACATAGACAGAGGAATGAATATGCCTCTAAGGATCACTGGTGCTTGGATTGGCAGGAGGAGGCACACAGTGTGCCAGCACTATTAGAGATCAGAAGTGTGGTATATTTTAGTTGATTTTGTGCATTCCTACTCTTTCACTTTCACACATTTGTCCTTGCTGCACTATGTTGCATGAACTCTTAGTAACTGTGACCGTCAGTGTTAAGGAAATGGCCTCCAGGCCCTATGTGAGGGCCTTTTCTGTATCATTATGTTGCACCCTTGCAGGGCACGTTACTGTGTGCTGATTGAAATGGCACAACAGTAATGTGTGAAGTATGCTAGAAGGGTGTGCACTTTTTTGCATTATTTTTGAAACATGCAAAGAACCCATCAGGCTGAAAGAGCATAATTGTTCTTTTTATTCAAAAGCTAGGAAATGATTTTTATGGAGTTAGATGAATGCAACACAGGCCACCAAAAAGTGGTTGATGTCTCATTACCTTATTAAGAGTGTATTGATGTCAACATACAATCTAAACATACAGGATGGAGCATCAGTCATTTCTTGGATGTTTTCCCATTGTGCCAAACTCTAAATAAGACCCTAATTTACTAATATACCGCATATCATGAAAAATATGCCCAAGAGTGATGCTGGCTGTCTTGAAAAATGGGTGTGCACTCAGGTTTCTATATTTAGCCTCATTAATATTTTCCTATACTTTCCTGATTCAAAATATCCTTGTTTCTGGTCCATGGAGGACCTGGCCTGGCAGTTCAGTCTGGACTGTTCCCATGGGGCACAGGGTCAAAACTGATTTGCATATGGCTGGGTCCAAACTGGGCTGGCATAATGGGCAAAAGAACGATGGATTTAACCCAGATCTTTTGACTGGGGGAGAATGTTTGAATTGTCAGCATTCCGTCCATCATTTGTTTGCTGTAACTCTTTTTGCCCTAAGTGGTATGGGAATACCCAGACGTGGGTGCCTAGCTCACTGTGCCACCGGATTCAAGCTAGCCTGGCTGAAGAAGGGTGACATACCCTGAAACTGGTCCCAGAATGCTTGTTTCTGGTCCAGGGAGGGCCTGGCCTGGCAGTTCGGTCTGGGCTGTTCCCATGGGGCACAGGGTCAAGACTCATGCACAGATGAATATCAAAGCTGCTTACCCTAATGATGGCTTGTTCAACAGGCCTCAGCACCATACACACAAGCACAATGAGCTCCTACTGGATTGCTTTTTAAGGCTGTACCATCAAGAGCTCTTGAGTGTTGTGCTGCCGTTGAATAATCAATTTGAGCAAACCACTGCTCCAGGGGTTGCTATAGCATAGAGAGCATTCAATTCCAGTGGGTGCATACCTCAGACAGCATTTGGTATTCTAAGAGAATGCCATTGCT
Source organism: Lissotriton helveticus (assembly GCF_964261635.1). Taxonomy (NCBI): domain Eukaryota; kingdom Metazoa; phylum Chordata; class Amphibia; order Caudata; family Salamandridae; genus Lissotriton; species Lissotriton helveticus. The sequence continues at coordinate 567,534,376 of NC_136071.1, forward strand.
TGAATTATTTGAGAACTTTGTGTGCCATGGTCAAATGATTGAAGTGTGAGCCTATCTTGCTAGCACAAACCAGCATCTCTGTGAGTGTGGCATCTTTCAGAAAGAGGCTGAGAACGAGATTCAACACAAAAGCAATACACAGAATGGTTAAGCATTGGTTTTGTGAATATTCATGGTCCCACCACTGCATTTAAAAATGTGAAGGTGTCATTTGGACAACATTACATTTTCTAAAAAAATATTCGCATGATTCAATAAAAAATGAAGACTAGAGAAAATGAGCTAGATGCTAAAAAGCTCTTTTGCATCCAGTCGCAAACCCTGTGATTTACAAAAATGCATAGTTTGGAACCGCAAAAAACGATTTTCATAATGTACAAAAGTCCTTTTGTGAGTCAGAAAATGTTTTCTGACTTATTAAAGGGCCGTTGCCGTCATTTCTGAATATTCATTAGGCAGGTAATTTTGTGACCTGCTGTGAATGAAAAATGTACTTTGTGACCTTTTAGTTCATAGGTCACATAGCAAACTGCATTCCCATTTTCATGCCAGTTGCTGAGCAAATTGCACATCTCAAGATAGCAAATGGTACTGATTTACCTGGCCCAATATTATTATGTTGCATCGCTTGATGAAGTATTGCTGTTTGTTTAGTATAGACCCAACTTCCAAAGGGGTGATTTGGTAAATCTGTATGATGAATAGTTATAAGATCAGGTAGTTGATTGCAACAGCTTTCGTGTAAATTCTTGTGAATTGTAGTAAAAATATCAAAATAATATAAAGTGTTGTAGATGGGCACAAACTTACTGAGCAATATCAGTGGAGATTTGTAGCTTGTCCCTGACACAGAATATGATGAAAGCAGAAACTCTAAATTAATCTGAGGAATACATACTGAAAAAAGCAGAAATGCTGTTGGGACTTTATAAAATGGATGACAAAGCCAGTCGCGTATCTCTTCTTGAGCTAAAGTTCAAATACTTTGTACAAACTAGTACTATGTATAAGAACCTAAGGAAACAGGAAAGAAATGTTAGGGAAAGGAGAAACAATTGAGTGCTCCAAGGACTTCAGAAATCTCCACCAATCCTTTGAAGTTAGTCCACCACCTACAGTGAGACATGCTACAATAATACGCAGAAAATTGATAAGAATAACAGTAGACACTGTTTATTTATTTGCGGAATATGGCTTAGATTAACAGCAATAATATATTTGAATGTGTATAAAGTTTGCAGTGCTCGCCAGTATAAGTTAATGGTGAGGAATCATCAACAGCGTGAGCAAGAATTCCAGTATTGGACCCAGAAGAGATGAAATTTCAATTGTCGGAGATCCTAAGGAGCTGAATTTATGGAAAAAATGAAGACCACGAGTGATGGATAATACGCGTATATTTATCTCAGCCAATAGTGTATATGCAGGCCGCGTCCCAGTCCCTAATTTATTTGCTCACCATACTACCTCAGATTAGACCCAGTCGTATCCGAATTAGCCTTGCTCCTTCCCGACACGTCAAGGTCCTCTTTGCACCAGAGCACAGGTAACCCAATACTTATTTTGATCTCTTTGAGCCCATTCCTATGTCCACCCCCTATTTAACCCACACATCTTTCCTCATCAATCCACAGACCTTACATTCACTTTAAAACATTCAGCCACTGGGCTTCCCAAATCCCACCCAGAGTATCACAGCAAAATTCAAGAACATACACAAAGACACAGACAAACACACACATAGTATATAACAGCATGGTGTCTCCCATGATGAGAGAGAGCATGATGTGTATACATACATGACCCATAGACAATGTGTATGCAGACATACAAGCACCCACTCAAACTGCTGAAGGCACACATGTACACGAAGCACATACATTGTGACTCATGCTCACCAAGAGCATGCATATAGGATATGTGTGTAGATATCCATGCGCACAGAGACAGGTCTTCAGGTATGCTTACACTGTGGTGGGTGAGAGCGCAGACCATCAGAGAGTGAGGAGTCACTGCAAGATGGGGAGGATTTTTCTGTGATGGGGAAAATGAGTGGCTTGGGAGGGGCTTTACTACTCCATTCACAGAGAGAGGGGTGATACATGTAAGAATACATCAATCAGTAAAAGTGATTTATAGATTAAAGAATACATAAAAGGAAGAATAGATATGTAATGAAATGCTGTGTAAAGAAAGGAGTCCGCGAATAAATCATTACGTCAGTGATTAAACTAATAAATCACTGATTATAGGATTAATGGACTATGGACTACTGGAGTAACGGATTATTAAACATCTGCAACACACCCTCAAATGTGAATCTGTGAATCGCCCATTAGCCCATTGCAATTATCCAGTAATCCCAGGACTTTTCATGTTGTTCAAACCATGGGCCTGATTATGGCATTGGATGCCCCAAATATGATATGACTGCTTTGGTTGGGTTGTAAAGTGCTCCTTTACACTGTTGCCAAGGAAAAGGGGTGCAGCAGAAGCCCCCGTGTTAAGGAGCACTTAGTGCACATCCACACACCGTGTGTCATGCACCATGTGTTACATGGCAGAAGGTGCATGGATGTGAGTGGACAGAGGCCGGCCCCCAAAACTCCCTTTACTGATGTTAGAATGCGACATCATAATCCCAATGGCAGTGACTGCCTCAACACTACCGCCATTCAAGGGATACGATTCCAACTGCCACCCCAACGGGATCATAGAGCCTGTTAGAGGAAGCGGTCTTCCCCCTTTAATAGATTTGGTCGACCACCTGCATCATAATGCAGCGGTTGGACAGAAGGACTCTCTATCGGTGGGACCACCTACGATGGCCTGTCGGTGGGACCGCCAATGAGGGCTTGTCTGTGGGGGTACCACTAACATCCTTATGAGGCCCCAAGTGTTTGTCTGATAAGTGATGGAGGCTGGTAGAGATGATACAGACTATGCAGCAGCTTGAAACACTGATGGGTGGCCCACCAGCTCACTGGTGCAGCCGAGGACCTCTCCACTGACTCCCAGTGAAGAACCAGTGTCCATAAATAAAAATGTCCACCATTACTGAAGAACATTTCGGGGAGAGTGCTCGCCTCTGTATGGCAGGAGAATTTTCCTCAATTAGCATTGTCCTTCAGCTGACACACCATGGTGGGGACCTTTGTCAGGGCCCCTGCACCACTAAACCTTACCTAACCTTTAGTGCTTATTTTTATCTGTGCATTTTTCCTCTGTCTTGGTTGCGGCAGGCTTTTTAGATTTATTGTAGGATGATTACATTATCATTGCTTGTATTTTCTTTATTTATATGCCCTTTTTATAGTTATCTTTTTTTCCTAATGAAACAATAAACTGTAACATGCAAACCATGAGATAAAACCCTGGATTAGCTGTCTCGGTTCACTTTTTTTAATAGTAAAGTTTTCAGACATGCCTCTAAGTTAAACTGTTACCTATCTCTTACAAACAATTCTCCACCAAAAACTCTAAGGGCCATATTATCAAGGAAGGGCGAAACATTATCGCTGCTTTTATCGGCAGGAAACTGCCCCTAAAGCGGCGATAATGGCTTGATAATATGCCCTTGTGAATTCCCATTGAAGCCCAGGTTAACACCAGAACCTGGGCTTCTATGGGAATTCACAAGGGCATATTATCAAGCCCATTATCGCTGCTTTAGCAGCAGTTTCCTGCTGATAAAAGCAGCGATAATGTATCGCCCTTTCTTGATAATATGGCCCTAAATTCTATGCACTCTATGACCTGTTGGAGATAAAAGTATTGCAGCATAGAAGATAATTTTTCAAGTACAATTGTGCAACTGAATAGGTGGAAAACCCCCACTTTCTTCTTTTTCGTTTCAATTTGAGTTGCATTCTGCTGACTTAGAGTCATACACTACCTGGCAGGGGGGACCAATTCCTAATTGCTGCATATCTGCCTTTTTTTAAGCGTGTGACTGTCATCATGGACACTGTTGTAAGTCGAGATGGCAGCCATGGCAGGCCGCTTGCAAAGGCATTTTAAAGGTTAACAAATATCGTTATACCCAAAATTGCCTTTTAATGCAAACTACATTCCAAATCCAATTTGTTTGCTGAAATGCAAAAGACAAATGTCTGAGACGTTCCACTTTCTGCAGGTAAAAAACTGCTAGATAATTCAGAATGCTAGCACTTTCTGAAAATAATAATAATTTGCTGACAAATAATTATTCGTTTGTGCCCTAATTGTGCAAAGAGTATTTTCTACCAATTGTGTTTTAAAATATTCATAACCTCAAGAAAGCGTTCCTTTTTGCAGTTCCCATCAAGTAAACTCTTACAAGATATAATTGTGAAGACAGATGATTAGGGTGGCACTAGTCACTGCTGAACATATAGACGTGTGCAATATTCTCCTCCAATGGTACTTTTTCTGGGGATATTATTTGTGGACAAAGTTGAAAACATATAATTGATGTAAATTAATGTATACATTAGCCCTCTTATTGGTTGACTTCTTAATGCTGATTTAGGTGGAACAGCTGTTTCTGCCCTAATAATTAATTCAAGTAATGTCGCAATTTTGCATGACATTAAGAATTACTGCATGTAAAATTACCGTAATAGGAGTATTAGTATGATAAATTCAGTAAGTAAGACCTGGAAGGGATATTTCGTAAAGGCATAAGCTTAGTAAAGACATGCGTGGTTGCAATGCTTTATTCCAGCCAGTGGTTTCTCCTGCATAGCACTGGCACTTAATTGTCAACACAGGCTCTTATGACTGACTGCCACATGGTGGTGCTCTTTGTCTAATTTAGAGATAACACAACAACAGCTGTTTATTACTACAAGTTTTTTTTTGCTCTTATATAGTTACAACATCATTATGTAACTAACCATTAAAGCAGCGCAGGAACATCTTATGACAGGAAAAAAAATAGAGTTGCACTATACACCAGTTATCCATCAACATGTCACATAGTTCTATACATCCAAGTATCTACTCATTAGTGACTACAAAATCAATCATCCGTGACTGTAGTAGGAGAGTTTGCCACTTTATAGACAGTAGGCAGGATGTGAGTGGGGCCCAGAAGTCCTTCTGATGGCATAGGAAGTTCTCCAGCATAACATGCCAGCTGGTCCCTGGAATATATAACATCTTCCAACCAGTTTCTTTTTTTGGGAGGATTTCTACTATCCCAGGTTTGAGCAACTTTTGTCTTAGCCAGGAGCAGAGCGATCAGAACTAATCTCCTATTCTGCGGTTATAGATGCCTGGCAAGGCCCAGAAAACAAATCTGTGGTGTACATTCCACTGGTTCCATTACAATATGGGTCTTGGTAACCTGCTCCCAAAAGCATATACCCTCCCACAAAACCAAACTAGATGTATAAAATCAGCATCTTGCATTTTACATCTACTACAAGTGTCTGACTCTCATACCAATACCTCTTTAACTGCTTCGGAGTATAGTATAGTTGTACACAAATTGCAATTTACTGTCAGTATCTTTGTGATAGAGCAGCTATAGTCCCAAGTCTTTCTCTGTAAGTGGCACATCTAGCACCGTATCCCATTTTCCCTGGCCCTACGGCTTATTGGCGCACTGTCAGCCTGCATTGCAGTATAGAGTCTGGTCACTAATTTCAGATGGGTGGGACCAGCCAGCATGACTTGAAGCGGCTTCAGAGTTAGCGGTTCTGCAGGATGTCATGCGTTAAAAGCTTTAAGGGCCTCCTTCAATCTATAATATGTCAATATCATTAGTGGGAGGCTTGGTTGAAACGCCTGTATCTCCTCAAGTGTAATGAATGTACCTTCAGGGTATGCATCACCCATCGAGAAAACTCCCATATCTTTGAGGATGGAAAGTTCCTGGGGCTCCTGTAACACAGATATATGCATGTGCTGCGCCAGCGGCATGTTCGGTGCACATACTGGGAGTTTCCCCGCTCGCGCCACCAATGTTTCCCACTCCTGTGCGGTGCAATCTATGGTGCTAATTTCGCCTCTATGGTACACTGGATGTGCCTTATGTATCGAGGCCGTCAGCGGATCCGGAAATATCTCATCCACCTCCACTGCAACATGTAGGATGAACAGTGGAGGGAAGTACCAATAATGTGCAAAGTGCGCCTGTGTGCACAGATAATATAAATATAGATCAGGGGCTTCAAAGTACGGGTGGGCATAGTTCACGAAGTAGCGCCACGCGTAGCTATGCAAAGTCAGTTCGTACTACGCAAGCTTTGCGTAGCACTACGCGAACTGTGTAGTAGCATGTTTGCACTGTGCAACATGTCGTTTTCAATGATTGCACAGTGCGGACAAGCATCCGGCACTGTGCAATCATTGAAAACGGCATCTTGCACAGTGCAAGCTGTACTTTTCTTTCGCTCAAGTAGATTTTTACTCGAGCTGCAGCTTTCTCAACGCTGACTGGTAGTTTCTCATCACGAGCGATCGCGAGCATTCACGACCACTCGCAAGGAGGAACCTGACTTCCCCGCGTTGAGAATCTCGCCGGGAGGTTTATTTTCCATGCTCGCGATCGGCAACTTGATGTTGCTCATCGCGAACAAGGAAAAAGGTCTTGCGAGGATGTCATTTTGCGTGCTCGCGGTCTCCAACTTGACGTTGAGGACCGCGGTCAAGCAAAAAATGACCGCAGCACTACGCTACGCGACGCATGTTTGCACTGTGCTATGTGCAGTTCGCGTAGTGTGAAGTTGCGCAAACTTCGCAAACTACGCGAGTGTAGCGTAGTGCTTTGCCCAGGGTTACTTCAAAGCCTCCTAGGGGGTGTGGCTTAGTAAGTGTTCTCCAACTGCATCGTGATTGCTTACCTGCCCAGACCATCCTGATGAGAAAAGAGTGCAATTTGTCAAAAAAGGTCTTTGTTAGATCGATGGGGACATTTGTGAACAGATATAAACATTTCGGAAGAACCATCATTTTTATAACAGCTACTCTGTCTGATAAAGACAGGGGCAGCCCAATTCATCTGCTCACTTGTTCTTCTGCATGCACTAGCGCCCACCCAAAATGTTCTCTCACAATGGTTTCAGGATCCTTGTGGATCCATACACCCAGGTATTTAACAGAATCCAATGTCCACTGCAGCGGGAATTCTAGTTCTAACGATCGCTTGCTCAGTGTTAACGTGAGAATGGTAGATTTATTTCAGTTAATCCTGAGCCCCGAAAGCCGTTCGTATGTTATGTACTCTCTGTTTAACCCATGTACTTCCGATTCAGGATTTTGGACATATAATACCATGTCGTTAGCACAGTATGTCAAACATAAACTGCCATTTAATGAAGTCGAAAGCTTTTGCCGCATCTAGCAGCACAGCTGCCGCTTCGAGAACCGGGTCAAATTGTGCATGACAGCAAATAATGTGCGTATATTATGTGCAGTGGAACGAGTCGGGATGAACCCTGACGGGTCCAGCAACACCAATGCTTTGAGCAGTGGGAGCAGTCAAGTCGCCTCCAGTTTTGCCAAGATTTTTCTATCAATATTTAATAGTGAGAGAGGGCAATACGACTCACACTGTCTTGGGTGTTTACCTGGCTTTAATAGGGTTATTATTAAGGCCTCTCATAGTGTGGGAGGTAAATTCTTGTTTGCATATGCCTCACTATAATGTTATGGAGATGAGGGGCCAACAAATCTGCATATGTTTAATAAAATTGGCACAGCAAGCCGTTGCTACCCAACGCCCTACCAGAGGGATAAAATTTGCACGGCAAGCCGTCGCTGCCCAACGCCCTGTCAGAGGGAGGGGACGGGATTGCCTCCTTAACGTCCTCAACTGTGAATTCCTGCACCAGGTATTCTCTTTGCCCTGGTGACAACCAAGCAAGCACAATTTCCTCAAAGAAGGCCAGAATCTCATCGCTAGCATCCTCCTCTACCCCACCATACAAATCAGAATAGTATGACATGGATTGATTAAGGATTTCAGCTGTGCTATGACTCTCAGTGTCATCCTGATTCTCAAGCTTCGTAACATAGTCCTGCTTCTGTGGGGTCCTGATCTTTGCTGCCAGTGTGTGACTCGGACGGCCATCCTCCCCATACACTTTAGCAACACAACACCTGGACATATGTTTGATCTCTTGGTCTGCTGTTTCATTATATTCAGTGATCTGCTCTCTGGTTTCAGCTAATGTTTCCAGTTTGTGTGAGGTAGCGTACTCCTGTTCCATTCTAATTAAGGATTTTTCTATTTGCATGTTCTAGATCTTAGGTCCTTAAGCACACCTGCCTGTAACCCAATGCATGTCCCCCTCATTGTGGCTTTAAATGTCTCCCAAAATGTACCTGCTTCAGTTACTGTGCCCACATTTTTAATGAAGAACAGCTCGATAGCCTGTTGCATCGCCTCACGGAAAACCGGATCTAACAGCGAGGAAGGCTGTCACCGCCACTGAAAGGGCGGTGAGTGATGTGTGTGAATATATACATTCAAGACTACAGGGGTGTGAGCCGAAAGACTGTGTGGTAAGTGCATTACTCCCTTAACCCATGGAACCTCCGCACTCGATATCTACCGATCATCCAACCTGGACCATGTTTTGTGTACAGAGGAAATATGAAAGACCTCCCGCACCCCAATGTTCCTTACCCTCAATATATCAATAAGCTTATGATTATGCATGATATCATGTATGACTTGTGCCGCCCTTTTTCCCTGCCATACGGTGGTCGCACTGCGGTCTATATCAGGATACAGATACATATTCATGTCTTTCCCCATAATATCACTTCTGGTTGTAGACAAAGCAATGTATTCTCCAATCTCTGGTAAAAAGTCGGGTCATCAACATTCGGGCCGTAGGTTGTAATGATTGTAAGGTTTGTACCTCCAAGGCATCCCTGTAATAATGTGAACCTGCCTATGTCATCTGCCTTTGTATGCATAAGTTGAAAGGGAGTCCCCTTTTTCACTAAGATCATGACCCCCCTAGCATAAGAGGAGTAAGAGGAGGTCGCTCTGACCACTGTCCATTTTGCTCCTACCCTGACCTCTCTTATTCCAGTGAGGTGGGTCTCCTGCAGTAAAGCCAACTGTATCCGATGCCTGTCTGAGTAGGCCAATACCTTCCTAATTTTTTGGGGATTGTTCAACCCCCTAACATTCTACTTCACTAACCTGATCTCACCTTCCATTGATGCAGAGTGTTTTATTCTTGCAAGTTATTTGTCTACTGTGATGCAACATCTGTATCCACACCGCAGGTGTGACAATATGTCAGTGATGTACCATATCTAAAACTTCAAACAATAAGCCAAATACACCCCCAGCCACTTTAGCATCCCAATCATGCCAAAGACACTCCCACATAACAGGTGTATTCAACATTATAACCGTATTGGAGAACACCCTCAGGGGGCAGCCTGGTGACTGTTCTCCCACCAACAGAGCGGGTGTGACCGAAATAGCATCATAGTCTGCGGAACAGACTGCAAGCATCTACTTTAACGTATTTTTCTAGCATGCAAAACCGTTACACTGTGTAGTAACAAGGTACATATTCCCTACAAACATCACCCAGCACAAGAGGATTATATCTTCTTAACCTCTCTGCTGCTGAGGATATTCCCCTGCTGTGCTGGTAAATCGTGAATCCCATTGTTTCATGACGAGCTGGGCTCGTCATGAGCGTGCGAGGAGGCTACACCATGACGAGCCCAGCTCGTCATGAGCGTCGAAGGGGTTAATATTGACTGCCCCGTGCAGCTGCAACATACAACGTTACCCATTAGCCTTCTTCACAGTAGTGAGACTGTACATGATACATATGTTATAGTGAAGGTATATCTCAACCTCCAGCGCTTATCTGCCCATACATATGCAAACGTAACAAGGAGTCAGCGGTTCTCTCTATACTGCCCGACAAAGTTCAAGGATCTCAAATGTCTATAAAACATATAGATCCTGAGGTGTCGTTCCGGCACACCAATCCATTTGATTCTACTTTCATGCATGCAATGATCCACAGTCTGTCATTTTTGGGAACCCCAGAGCTACCTCTATAAATCTGAGTGTGTGGGGGGAGGTGATCACATTGGACTTTTCTGTTTCAATATCAGCTGTTTTAGGGAAATCCTGGGCTAATTTTGGCGTTGCGAAGACTTTCTTCTTGCCCTCATGTGAAATCCGCAGCAACGCGAGGTGCAACATTGCGTAGGGGATTTCCAGCTCCCACATTTTCTTTTTGACCTGGTAACAGGTGTGCTGCTTCTCCCTTGTCATCTGCAGCACTGCATCGCGATCAGGATAATTTAAAACTTTGGGCACTTAGGGCCTTGGAGGCACCCCCGAAGGCAGTCTGGGGGCCAATGATCTGTGCGCTCTCTTATTTACTAGAACCTGTGAAAAGTTCTCCGCTCCAAACATATCTTTGAGCATTGCTTCAAATGTATTATTCCGATATACATGATAAATTACTAATACAAGCAAACCAAACCCCTCTTATAGCTTTGGGTGCCTGGTCCAACTGCCACACTTATTGAAGTGCGATGGTTAGTAGTCATGCCCATACTGTCATTGGCAATGCTGGCATGGGCAATGAGTGGTACAAGGCGCAATGGTCTCCTGAAAAGGGCCCTGAGACTTATATGTCTTTTTTTACAAATTAAGCACTGAGTAAAGGGCTAGGTGTGGTAAAGGCATGTGTGGTAAACGATATGTGGCAAAGGCATGTGTGGGAAACTCATGCATTGTAAAGTAATACACCCGACATGCAGGAATTAGCTCCTGTAAAATGTCCCAGAATTTATAAACAACATTCAGAATTTGGTGCAGAATGTTTAAACATCGCATATGGGATCAATAGAGGACTATTCATAATCCTGTCTTAATAGCAAATCCCAGAGCTATAGATAACTCCGTGTAGAGAACTCCTGGTGTCAAATTAACATATAGGAATTACAGAAACAGGTGTAATTGAGCCCATATTTGACAAAATATGTGCGTAATTACAAAGTAAGTGCAAATGATCTGTGCTACTATTGCGAAAATGAAGATTAGATAATAAATAGGTAAACAATGTTTTTTTTTTCGGGATTTGAAATTGGTATTGGTGCAAAGGCCTGCCGCAGATGCTATGGTGTATGACAAATTGGATGTCTAGATACTCTGATCAGGATTTCATTGTGGCACATTGCTTTGTTTTGTGTGCCTGACACCACCCTCCTGCCTGCAAACCCCTTCCCTGGTCACTCTTGCATCCTGCAGGGTATACAGCCTTTACAACGAAACTTTTACAACAAACTACCATTACAACGCAACTTTTACAACGCAAACCATTACAACGCATAGCGCTGGGGGGCGCTCTAGGATATGGAATAGGTTTAATGTACTATCCAACACCTTCCCTACTATCCACGGGGACTGGAGTTGGAATAGTAAATTAAACTATTCATTATCCAGCGCCCAAAAGCATTATGCGTTATAATGGTATGTGTTGTAAAACTTGCGATGTAAAGGTAGGCGTTGTAAAAGTATGCGTTGTAACGTCATACATCCATCCTGCAGCTCCCCATGCCTAGAATTTTAGAGTGATTTTCTGGCAAAAGATTTTTCGCTCAATATACATCCTGCAACAGAATACTGTTACTGCTGGCAACCAGGAGAGATATTCTTTGCTTTGCGCAATGGCGGGAAACTCCACCTGCCCTTTGCTATGGTGTGGTTCTCTAACTTTGCATAGGACTGCAAGCAGAGTTCATTAATGTACCCACTTCTCTCCAAAATCACACCTGGTATTCTATCAATTAGGAAGTGATCTGGAGTTCCAAAGTTTACATTATGAATGTTTTCTCCAAATGTACTGCTGTCACAATGATACATGCATACTGGTTACTAAGTTCAGTTAGAAGTTGATATTCAAAGTGATGTGTGGCTACTTGGTGAGTAGCTTGCCATTTCATAATTAGTGAGCAGCTCAGCTGATCTCACCACCATGACTTGGTACGATATGTTTTTGACTTAAAAATAACATGGCGTGGTGGGCGGACTATCGTGGCCTTGACCTGGACCCACCCTTAGAGGAGGAGGCCATCCAGTGCGTCTGATGGCCTTACGGCCTTTGTACTGGCGAACAATATGCGGCGCTTGGCACGAAACGGACGGAGTAGGCAGCAGCACGTATGGGAGGGGGCGGGGGGAGTTGAGGGTGGGCGGACAAGGGCGGAGGGGATTCTTGTACAATTGGACATTTCTTTGATTACACTCTTCTCCTGATTCACCGCCTATGAAAATGTTTGCATGCTGTATTATTGATCATTTGCTCTAGTGGTTGTCTCTGGTGCTCAGAGAATTATGTGATATATTTCTGTCATGCAACTAATAAAATCTGTTTTCGAAAAAAAAAATAACATGGCGTAGTAAACTGCTGACAAATATCAAAGCCCTTCTTCTGGATTGTGTCTTTTCCACACTTTGACTGGCCCTCTTGTGCCTCATTCTTGTGGGCGTCATCTCTTTCCTCTGGCTTCTGTGACTCCAGTTTTGGACCAATCGTCTTGGCCCTAATGGGCCTGCTCCTTGCAGGAATTCCCCTTGCTCACCTGGCCGAGACCCCCTTCTGACACTTTTCCCTCTAGATCAGGAGATTGACTGCTTGCATACACCGACCATGAGGCTGTCAGTATATTGGTGGGTGTGTATATGTTTGTGCGCTTTTGTGTGTATTTGTGTGCTTGGGTTTTTGTGTGTTTGTGTGCTTGTGTGTCTGTGCAGGCACACATATCAAGGTGCCATTTGGCTGAGTGTTCAATACAACAGTGTGCAGAAACTATGTTGTCTAAACACTATTTTGAATTTTTGAAGCAGTTGTTTACCTTTCTTCAATGATTTGTCACTAAAAAGTCAGTGATTGGACACAGCAGAACGTTTCAGTGCCTAGCATAGTCAGGAATATCAGGACAATTATTAGTAAAATGCTGATCAAGGCATACAGCATCTCTGTCATAGTCAAAGCAATGAACGGTCAGGGTATGTCTGTGGTACATAAGTGACAGCAACAGTTTAAAAGGCTTGAGAAATCTCCGGAGGTCTCAAACACATCCGCCAATCAAACGGCCAAATTTAAATAAAAATTAAAATTCACCAACGTAATAGTCAAGTCTATCGATCATACTACATGACTGAACATGTGTGTGGCTGGTGAAAGATTCAATTAACTATGAATTTAGTATTTTGACCGAAACAGCTTTGTTTAACAAGGCATTGCTTAAAAAACACGTACATGTGTGCATAATAGGCATTTAAAAAGCAGTCAGAAAAGTTGTTAGATTATAGATCGTGAATTATGATTCAAGAGGGCAAACATATATATTAATATGTGAAGGTTTTTGACATGTGAGAATATTGGGTCCAAATGAGTAATGGAAAAATTAAAAAATAAAGAAATTTGAAATTCAAACACTAAAGTTCAAGTGTAAACTGTGCAATTGCAAAGCATTGTGGGGTATCAATCAATCAATCAATCACTCAATCAATCATAGCATGTATAAAGCGCACTACATACCCATTGGGGTCTCAATGAGCTAGAGGGGAGGAAGCTGCTACTGTTCGAAGAGCCAGGTCTTGAGAAGTCTCCTGAAGGTTAAGAGGTCTTCGGGCTGCGGCAGGCAGATGGGGAGGGTGTTCCATGTCTTTGTGGCGAGGTGGGAGAATGATCTATCACCGGCGGTCACTCTTCAGATGCGGGGGACGGTGGCGAGGGCGCGGTCTGCGGAGCGGAGCTGGCGGGTGGGGGTGTAGAGGCTGAGTCGGCTGTTGAGGTAACCTGGTCCGGTGTTGTGGAGTACCTTGTGTGCGTGGGTGAGGAGTTTGAAGGATATCCTCTTGTTGATAGGGAGCCAGTGCAGGACTCTCAGGTGGGGTGTGATGTGGTTGCGGTGAGAGATGTCGAGGATCAGGCGTGCGGAGGCGTTCTAGATGCGTTGGATCTGTTTCAGGAGTTTGGCCGGGGCCCCTGCATAGAGTGTGTTTACGTAGTCCAGTCTACTGCTGATGAGGGCCTGGGTGACCGTCCTTCTCATTTCGGTGGGTATCCACTTGAAGATCCTGTGAAGCATGCAAAGGGTGTTGAAGCAGGAGGAAGAGATGGCGTTGACTTGCTTCGTTACGGAAAGGGTAGAGGCAAGGATGACCCCTAGGTTGCGTGTGTGGTCGGTAGGTGTAGGGGGTGCTCCTAGTGCAGTCGGCCACCAGGAGTGATCCCAGGCCAAGTAGGTGGGTCAAAGGATGAGGACCTCCATCTTGTCTGAGTTCAGCTTCAGTCAGCTGTTTCTCATCCAGTCGGCGACGGCCTTCATTCCTTTGTGGAGGTTAGTTTTGGTGGTGTGGGGGACTTTGGTGAGTGAGAGGATCAGCTGGGTGTCGTCGGAGTAGGAGATGATGTTGAGGTTGTGCCGTCGTGGGACGTGGGCGAGCGGTGACATGTAGATGTTGAACAACATTGGGCTGTGGGATGAGCCTTGGAGAATGCCGCAGATGATCCCGGTGGCTTTGGAGCGGAAGGGGGAGGCGGATGCTCTGTGTTCTGCTGGAGAGGAAGGAGGTGGTCCATTCCAGGGCCTTCTCCTGGATTCCGGCATCGTAGAGGCGTGTTCGTAGGGTGCATTGGCAGACCGTGTCGAAGGCGGCTGACAGTCCAGGAGGATGAGGGCCGCTGAATCTCCGTTGTCAAGCAGGGTCCTAATGTCATCGGTGGCGGCGATGAGGGCAGTTTCAGTGCTGTGGTTGCTACGGAACCCGGACTGGGACGGGTCCAGGATGTTGTTCTCCTCGAGAAATCTGGTCAGTTGTTTGTTGACGGCCTTTTCGGTGACCTTCGCCAGGAACGGGAGCAGGGAGATGGGTCGGAAGTTCTTGAGGTCCTTGGGGTCCGCCTTGGGTTTCTTGAGTAAGGCATTGATCTCTGCATGCTTCCAGCTCTCCAGTAAGGTCGCTGTCTCGAAGGAGATATTGATGGTTTTCCAGAGATGGGGTGCGATGGTGCTGCTGGCTTTGTTGAAGATGTGGTGTGGGCAGGGGTCTTCCAGGGATCCGGAGTGGATGGTGTTCATGATCTTGATGGTGTCGTCATCATTGATATTGGTCCAGGAGAGCAGGCGGTTGGTGCGGGTGGTGGTCATGGGAGCAGGGGTCTCAGTGATTGCCGGGGTGGTGACGGTGTCGAAGCTGTCATGGACGTCTGTGATCTTGCGAAGTGCACAGGTCTTGTAAAGGTGGGATGTCGTGGGTGTTGGAGCTGGGGTTGGAGAATTCTTTCACAATGTTGAAGAGCTCTTTGCTGTTGTGTGCATTATTATCTAGGCGGTCTGTGAAGGAGGTCCTATTGGTGGATCTGACGAGGTGGTGGTGTCCGCGGGTGGCGTTCTTGTGGGCTGTGTAGCTTTCCGGTGTTCGTTCACGGATCCAGTTTTTTTCAAGTTTTCGGCAGGTACGCTTGCAGGCCTGGAGGTCTTCGGTGAACCAGCTGGCTTTCTTGCTGGTGTGGGAGTTGGAGGGCTTATTGAATGGGGTGAGGGTGTTGGCGCAGTCATTGATCCACTGTACGAGGTTAAGGGCTGCGGAGTGGGGATCGGTCGTGGGTTCTGGTCAAGGGTGGTGGTTAGCTGGTCTTTGGTGACTTTGCTCCAGCGGCGACAAGGCATCTGCTGGGTGCGGTGGTGGGTTTCTGGAAGGTGAAGTGGATGCAGCGGTGGTCGATCCAGTGGAGTTCGGTGATGCAGTTGAAGAAGACGTGGGAGCTTTCTGAGAAGATAGGGTCAAGCGTGTGCCCGGCAATGTGGGTGGGTGCTGTGACGCGTTGTCTAAATCCGAGGTTGGCGATCAGGGTGGAAGAGTTGGAGTCGTTGTTGTTCTTGAGGTGGAAGTTCAGGTCCCCGAGGAGCATGTAGGTCGTGGAGGTGATGGCGTGTGTGCTGAGGAAGTCAGCGATGGAGTCGCTGAACTGAGGCCGGGGTCCAGGGGGTCTGTTGATGAGGGTACCTCTGAGGGTGGTGTTGGGGTAGGTGTGGATCTGAAAGTACTGGTATTCGGCGGTGCTGAGGGTGTCGTCGGTGCATGTCGACATTTTGAGAGTGTTCCTCTGGACGATGGCAATTCCTCCTCCTAATCCGTTGGTGCGGTCCTTGCGGGTGATCTTGTAGCCTTCCGGGTTGGCTATGGCGATGTCGGGTGCCAAGGAGGGGTTCAGCCAGGTCTCCGTTAGGAAGGCGACACCTGGGGTATTGGTGTCGAGTAGGTCCCAGAGTTCGATGGCGTGTTTGCGGGCGTAGCGGGTGTTGAGCAGGATGCATATGAGGAAGTTGGGTTCTGCGGTCGGTGGGTTGGCTTGCCCGATGCTGGTGAAGCTGCAGATCCGGCAGGAGAAGTGTTCTTGGGTGCGCTTCGGGCGGGCAGGCTGCAGGTGTGTGATCGTCCAGCGTTGAATGCGCGAAGGGAGCTGGAGTTGTAGCAGAGTCGGGCGTCGGGGTCCAGGCGCGGACGGGCACAGATAGGCTTGCCTTAGGAACGCCTTCAGTGCGCCGGCAGTGAGACTGATGCGTGGCCTCCGTACGAGGGGAAGTGGGAGGGAGGAGCAGCTGGGAGGCGGGAGCAGGCGATGAATGGGAGTACGGGGGGAGGGGCCGCAGGGATGCAGCGGCAGGAAAACGGGTGAGGGGCACCAAATTGGTGAAAAAAGAAGAATCGAAAGAGGCACAGAGAGAGTAGAGAGTAAGTTGGGCACATAAAAAAAGAAGAGAACAGAATTAGGCTGAACAAAGAGGGTGCGGGCGGCAAGGCAGGAGGGGAACAACAATTAGGCAGAGGGAAGAAGCAGTATGGGTACAGAGTGAACAATTAGGCACAAGAACAGATTTCACAAGACAGGTTATCAGGACAGAGCGGGTAAAGTCAGGGGGGTGGGATGCAGAAATAGAGGAGCGGCGGCTGGTGGAGGCACTGGCAAAGGGGCTGACTAAGGTGTCTGTGGCAGGCGGGAACTCTGAGGAGGGAAGGCTGAGGAGTCCCAAGAACTGCGATGCTGGGGAGAGTGCTGGCTTGGAACAGAGGTCTAGGTTCACCCTGAGCAATATGGAAGGGGAAGATTGTTACACAGTAAATGGCACACAGAACAGCCTGTGACTTTCATTATCAATGAAGCACAACCCAAGAAGGTGATTATTGCAACTATGAGTGTTTAAAGTTGTGGTCAGTCGACTCACAGCATTGAGTCATTGCTTTTTAAATTTTAAAACATTGCTAACTGCAAACCATTAAAAGCAAAAAAAAAAGACCACTTTGCTAGCCATTCCTGGCACTAGTAAACATCCTGTCACTCTTCATTTGTCCTTGGATAGAGACACCACAACCATCACATCAGATACTCAGAGCCTGAGCCTCTTAAACTATTCCCTGTCCCTAGACCCCACACATTCTGTGATCTCCCCCAACGTTTGATGTGCCGAGCTCGATGCCTCCATGCACCCTATCCTATTTTTTCCTTAGCAAAGTCACAATTCCCACCATACCTCTAACCACCATACCACCATTTAACACTGAAAGATATACTGAATAAAACCTGAAATAACTAATACTGACTCTTAAGACCCAGGGGAAGAAGGCCCTCTCTCCACTAGCTGCTGAAAGTTTACCCACCCACTTTATCATGACTTTGAAGTAGATCTGCTAGACAATGTTTCTTGCAAGTGTTCAAACCGACATGGCAGGAGAATAGTGCTATGTTCTGCATTATTTTTGTTGTTCAGAAGTAAAACCTCTGGAGTGGAGGTTTGTTTTTGAAAAACAAGAATAAATGTCCTTGAACCTGACACAGTGAGAGTTTGCTACCAGGGTGTGATGGGCATTCTGAGTTTTTCATGTCCATGAGTGCTGTGTCTTGCATGGATTGACTAAACACGAGCAACCTTCATTGATAGGCCCGCCGTAAACAGGATGGGCTTTCCAAAAGTCCAATGCAAATCTATAAACAAACAGAAGCACATTGAAAGGGGCAGGCCCATAAGTTCTAGATTGTTCGTGAATCCCATTCTGGTGATTCTTGCTCACAGCATGAAAGTGTAAAGGGGAGAGAAGGTGTTAAGAAATAGATCAATTAGCCAATAATTCCTTTGTAAACATAATAACTCAATGACAACTACTTACAGTTAGTTACTTTATTACAAAGCCAAAAATAACTGAACATAAAGACACCTGAACACCAGACCATATAAGTACAGAGGAACCAGCATGATGCCAAATCTGTTCATCCCGTTTATATGATGCAGTATAAGCAACACAATTTATTCAAGAAGTAGAATACAGAAAATCAGGAAGCATGAGTCCAAATTAAACTGCATCGAGGGTTGATGAATAAAAATTAAAACTCTATCCCTATTTTAACGCTAAGGTGACATATCTAAATAGGCATTTTTAGAGGGAATGTTAAAAGGTGTTGGCACGTGGATTCTTCCTAACAAGTTCCCCATGGTCAATGGTTCAAGTAGCATAGAGCTAGCAAAGACAGACCTTGTTCTAGGATGCTCTCTCTCTAAGGGCAAGAAAGAAATGGCGCACTATCTCTAATTCCAACATACAGTTAATCTCAAGTGCCACTCCCATGGTGCACTTCGGATCACGTCATCCACCCTGGGTATAGTCCTGAAGGAAATTTTCCAAGATGTTGGCGATGTACCTTCTTCGATAAAGTTTGTCATTGGTTCCCAGGCTTTCTCCTGTGTGAAACACAATTATATTCCTTTATCCACACTAGCCACATGAATGTAACTTCTTGTATCATGGCCTAGCTAGTAAAACAAAGACATTATTCTACCTATGAGCTCTTCTTTCGCCTGAAACACAAAATGTCTCTACCAGACTATTGATTTTTTCCTCCATGGTCTCACAGTACTCTTGGATTCTCTGCTGGTTAAGTTCAGATGTAGCGTATCTCTCTCTTAACTCTGTTAAAATAACAGCCATTGTACTTTCAAGTCCGGCTGGGTTAGTATCGGTAGTGTCCTGCAAAGGAACAGATGGGGGTACCTCTGGCTCTGAGTCTGTGAAAGAGTTTTGTTTATCGATAGATCTGTTGTCTTCCGGGGCGGAGATAGTACTTTCGTTAACACAATCTATTTTGGCATTTCTTCCTTAGTGCCGGATGCCATTCCCCCTTTCTCTTGAGTATTTAGAGTCTCCTGCTGGGATTTTGGTGGTACTGTATAAGTATCCTCAGTAGCCGGTGGGCCCTGGGCTCTCACTTTAAAATAAGAGCAAAGCAATAGGGTAACTTTTATTTTTTCAGGTATTTTCTTTGTTTTTCTCTTTCTGTTTGTCCTGACACTTATGTTTTCTGTTGACGCTTTGTTTAGTTTCAGGACAATGCAACAGCTTTTGTGTAAATTCTTGTAAATTGTAATAAAAATATCAAAATAATATAATGTGTTGTAAATTAACCACACATTAACTGAGCAATATCACTGGAGATTGGTAGCTTATCTCTGACACAAAATACATTGAAGGCAGAAACTCTAAGTTACAATGAGGAACGCATATTGAAAATAGCAGGATTGTTGTTGAGACTTTATATGATGGATGACAATGCCAGTCTCGTGTCTCTCCTTGACCCAAAGTACAAATACTTGGTAGAATCTAGTACTATGTATTAGAATCTAAGAAAACAGGGAACAAATGTTAGGGAAAGGAGAAACAATCGAGTGGCCCCATGACTTCAGAAATCTCCATCTATCCCTTTGAAGTTAGTCCACCACTTACAGTGAGACACACCACAATAATATGCAGAAAATAGATATGAATAACAGTGGATAATAATATGAGGAATATGGCTTAGAATCTCAGTAAAAATATATTTGAATATATATAAAGTATGCAGCGCTCCTCACTGTAGGTTAAGGGTGAGGAGTCACCAACAGCATGAGCAAGAACTCCAGAAAAGGACCTAGAAGCGAAGAAACTTCAATTATAGGAAGTCCTAAGGATCTGACTCACGGAAAAAATGAAAACCACAAGTGATGGACAAAATGCTTAAATTCAGTTCAACAAAATACACTGAAGATGCCAATACTGATAGTTCTTACAAATAAGTTTTACCACGCCATATGAACATTCATCAATAACAACCGGAATTATTCAATAGTTTTGATTTTAGAATTTTTTTTCATTTTTATTGGTTTCTTTATACATCACATTTCAAAAGAATACATCACACTTTAAGAAAATACATACAAAATTACAAGGACACAACCAACTTTAAGTGAACGTAGAAAAACAAAAATTCACTACAATATGGACTCACCTCAAAATTCTCTCTCACAAAAATGTTCAAGCATCCACAAGCATAATGCAAAACTCCCTGCATACCAGACTCACTCTGCTTACCAACCGAAGACCTGGTCTCATAACGAATTCGTACACTTTTAAAGACGTATGCCCACATGCATCAAGGTAATTTTCATTCGCCATCGGTGCGAATCGGAAAATTCGCCCGTTTGCGAATGCAATTTCCTTTTTTGGTATGCATTATTTTTTTCATTTTTTCGCAATTTAAGGAATCGCAATTATGTTGCCCCCCCATTTAGCAATTCTAGCTGGTGTACGGTAAAGCGAATATAAAGTCTTATAATGCTGGGATTGTAGGGGAGCTGAACACAGAATAGTGCTACCCAGGTCCAATGACTCCTTAAAGGCTTCAGGATCCACACCTATTTTCCCTATCCATTTACTGCTATGCTTAGCCATATCATCCGGTTTACCATTCACCAAGAACGCATACCTGACCTGATAGTTGATTCGCCATCACTAGATATATTCTCCATAAAATCATTACCATTTTCCCCCGCTGGGCCCCCCTGTTTATTACCCAGAAAACTCCTGACTTGTAGAAACTTAAAAAAATCTCTTCTGTCTATTCTATATTTACTTACAAGGTCCTCAAACTGCATTATTCCCTCCTGATTCCTTAAGTCGCCTATCTGTCTAATTCCTTTAACCTCCCAAGCAGCCATTACAGAATCAGAAAAAATTTCAGGGGGAAATGATTTATTATTATAAACTTTGATATATCTAATATATCTGCCCAGGCCCGACTTCTTCAAAAAAATATTTCAAATTTTAAGGGCCGCACTTACAGTCTTTGATTGTTTCCTTCTCAGATGACCTAACTCCGTATGATATAAGAAATAGTTTTCTGCCTCCTGCCCTAACACTACTGCATATATTTCTGTGGACATATTTGTTATTTTCTGTAGCTGACCGCCCCCTCCAATCAATCCCTGCATATATTGCAATGCCGCCACCAGATAGTACAGCCTGAAATCTGGCGCGCCCCAGCCCCCTCTTTCTCTTGGTAACGACATAAATCTATAAGCCCTCCGAGTTTTTCCATGAGCCCATAAAAACCTATTTAAAATGCCTTCCAACGTGTTAAACCATTTAGCCTCAAAAAAGAGGTGAATTGATCGAAATAAATAAAGAAACTTAGGTAAAATCAACATTTTTAACACATTAGTACAACCCACCAAAGAAAGATGCAAATTATTCAGCCTCTCCAAGTCCTTTCTAACATTAGCCAATATAGGAGCCATATTGATCTCAACCACAGTGTCCAAGTTCGCGGAAATTATAATCCCCAGATATGTTGCTGAGTTAACCACCCTACTATCAAAACTCCTAGTGAAATGATTTATGACAATTTGCATCTTGGATTTGTTTAGACTATATCCTGAAACTTGACCAAATCTTTGGGCTTCCATTTCCACCCCCCTAATAGCAATATCTGGGTTTGGGGATAGTATAGCCACATCGTCTGCGTAGGCTAGAGATTTAACTGTGCAGCTATTCAATTTCATTGGTGGAATCCCTTCATTTCTTTCTAATCTTCGTAGAAATGGCTCCAGATATAATGCAAAGAGTAGTGGGGATGACGGGCACCCTTGCCTTGTCCCCCTTAAAATTTTAACTACATCTGAGTGTCCCCTATTTACTCTGATATTTGCAGTAGGATTATTATATAAGACTTGTATGGCTTTTAAAAAGCCTTCACCAATACCACTCCACCTCAAAACTGCCCATAAGAATTTCCAGGCGACCCTATCAAAGGCTTCTCGGCATCTAAAAAGAGTGCCACGATAGGGTCGCCCAGGCCCTCGGCAGCATCGAACATAGTAATTACCATTCTAACATGCTGGGCCGTGCCCTTCCCAGGTATAAAACTGTGTTGTGATGTGCTTACCAGATGTTCGATACTCCCTGCTAGTCTTTTTGCCAACATCTTTGAATAGATTTTAACGTCTGAATTCATCAGAGTAATAGGTCTGTATGAACTGGGAAGTGTTGTAGGTTTCCCTTTTTTTGCAATGACAATAATATCCGCCCCACCCCAGGACTCAGGAGGTATCCCACCCCGTTGTGTGTGATCCATAATCTCAAACATGTCGACCAATAGAACATTTTGAAACACTTTATAGAATTCAATCGGAATTTGGTCTGGCCCAGCTGCTTTCCCTGAGCGGAGGCTACCCAAAGCCCAAGTAAACTCCTCCAAACGGAGAGGGGCCTCTAACATCTCCTTTTCCTCAGGAGACAAACAGGGGGGAGGAATATCGCTGAGATAACTGTCTATCTCATTCTGGCTTGTTACTTCACCCTAGGAGTATAGATCATCATAACATTTCCTAAAAACTTCCCTTATCAAGTCTGGATCTGTAACGGAGACCCCCTGTGAATCAAGGATCTCTTTTATATCGGTTGCAGCAGTGCGCTGCCTGGTTCGTACCGCCAAGACATGACCAACCCTCTCACTCAGTTCGTACGCATCCTGCTTTTTAACCATATAGTTCTCAGCTGCTTTCCTGCTGAAACCTTCTATGGCCTCTCCTTTGAGGGCTACAATTTTAAGCAAGAAAGGCTCCACTGCGATATTCTGACTTATAGCTGTAACTAACTTTTCTTCCTCTGCAATCAACCTTTGTCGAATTTCTTCAATTCTGGTTCATTCCCTCTTTCGTTTGGCCAATACATAGCTCATCAACTCCCCTCTTATACCAGCTTTGAAGCATCCCAAACCACCCCTGGGGATGCTGAGCCTCTGTTTATATCCCAAAAAAACTTTATCCAGGCTTCCATATGTTTCTGATAAGCCCCATCTTTTAGAAGAATACGTTCAAAGGTCCACCGTGTATTTTTACTCTCAGCCATAGGCATATTGAATGTTAGCACCAGGGGACTATGATCTGAGACAATCCTAGGATGTTTTTCCACTTGGACACCAGTGATTAACGACTTAGAAACTAAAAAGTAATCCAATCTGACCAAAGTTTTGTGAGGGGCCGAAAAGAAAGTGCTACTATCCGCATGAGGATGTTGCTCCAGCCAAGCGTCAGCTAAAGAGTTGTGCTGTACCAGGTCGGCTAATGCCCTATGTGTCTTTTTCTTCCTCCCTGTGTATCTACCCCCCGGTACTAAAAACGAACTTTCTGGGTCGTGAATGTTAAAATCCCCACAACATACAATGGGCTCTGGCCACTGGGCAAGTTCAATATCCATAAACTGCCATACATCAGGATCGTCATCAGTAGAACCATAAATAGTAACCAATGTGAATTTTACCCCTTTAAACCAAATTTCCGCTATAGCCCACCTACCCCATTGATCCTCCTTTTTCCTATGAACCACAGCATCTCTGTTTCTCCCCAGAATAGCCACCCCTCTAGTCCTAGTTCCTTGTTTACTGGCTGCTAATACGGTGAACCCCAGCTGATCCAGAAGGTATACCTGTGTGGTCTCAATATGGGTCTCCTGGAGACATACCAGATCTAAATGGAGAGTTCTCAATAATCCCGCGACTTTCAATCTCTTATTGGAATCGTTGTGGCCACATACATTAATTGAAGCAATTTTACAAGACATTAAGAAATATCAAATAACTTTCTTATCATAAGCCATCCTTCAACAGAGGAATTATACAAAATATATATACATTCTACTTTCTTCGTGTATAATCTGTACTGTTTATACTGTGGCTGAACCTCAATGAAAATGTGTGTTATTGCAATAAAAAACAAAACAATTTTAACCATATTTAAACCCCCCCCAAGCCCTCCCTTGCCTTGCCCTCCCCCTCTACCCCCACTTTACAGGCAAATAGGTCATGAATGACCTATGTATGGTTGTTTCTGAATTGTGACAGTCGCACCCCTCCCCCATCACCTCCCACTAGCTAATAAAGCCCCTTTAAAGAATCCCTCAACAAATAATCCTATTAGCACCCATGTGACCCCTGCTGCTGCCACTACATATCCCCACCAGCACTTTAATTCAATCTATTCCTTGCCCCTCTTTAGTTCTTCCATGTATTGCTGTGCTTTAATTTCTGAAAAGAACATTCTGACTCCCCCTTTCGTAACCACTTTCAGTTTAGCGGGAAATAGCAGATAGGCCTCTGATCCCAGCGCCTGAAATTGCGAAATCAACTGCCTCAACCTCCACCTTCTCTCAACTGTCACATGACAAAAATCAGGTCTGGCAAAAAATGTGGTACCCTCAAAAGATCTCTTCCTGTCAGGTCTTTGCCTTGTCAATAATTTCTTGTCGTAACAAAAAATTCCCAATATTTACTAGAATAGCTCTAGGAAGGGATGCCTGGCCTCCTCCTTCTGCGCCATGCGCCTTCTTCTGCTTAAAAGGGAACCTGTGCGCCCTCTGAATCTCCCTGTCCCACTGCCACTAGGACTCCGGGAATGCATCATCAAGTAGATTCATCACAAAGCGCCTAGTGTCTTGGCCCTCCAGCCCTTCTGCGACACCCAGAAGTCTAACATTGTTACGTCTTTGACGATTTTCGAAATCTTCCATCTTCCACTGGAGGTCTTCTGACAGCTTTTCCTGCGTTGTTTTAAAAGATTGCCAGTTCCCAAGATCATCTTCCAATTTGCCAGTTCTCTCTTCCACCTCTGTAACTCTCCCTACCAGATAATCATAGAGCTTATTCGTTTTCTTCAATGCCAATTGAATTTTTTTAGAGTCCTGTCTTGCTTTCCTGCTTACTGATCTGGCCTCAGTCTGCATTTGCTTCAGCATATTGAATAAGAGATCAAATGGGGCACCATGTTTAGAGAGGCCGGCTGAATCCAGTTCCTGATAAGTCAGAGAGGTTGCTGAATAATCCCAGAGGAGCCTCTTCTCTGTACCCCCTGGGGAGCCTTTCATCCGTCTACTTGATTTTACCTGTCTTTTCTTCTGGGTAGTATCATTACCCATATCCGTGCCTGAGGAGCTGGAGCTAGGGCCCGACAGATCATCCTCATCAGCGTCTCCCCTCTCCTCAGATGACTCTTCACTAGGCAGCACTGAATCAGAATCTTCATTTACAGAGTAGAAGTGCTCCCCTTCCACTGAGCCGACATCTCCTATTTTCGCCATTTCCTGAGCCCCTGAGCCCCCTCCAGAACATAAATCGTTACTCACGAGACTGACTGTGCTCCCCCATGTAGCCTTAGTATTTTTTGAGGCACCTAGCTCCTTCTCAAGTGAAATAATAGCGCTCATCATGTCAGCGCTCCCAGTTCCAACCTCACCTTTGTGTGTAGTCCCTGCCGACGCCGACATCGCGCCCCCGACATAGAATCAGGCGCTGCTTCTTTCTGCTCCTGCTCCTGAGCCCATCTTGCATCCTGGGACCCAGAATCAACGATCTCTCTGTTCAACATACTCTGATCGGGCTGTTGCTTAGCAACGACCTGAGACGCATTCAATGCGTCCGCGGCGTCCTCGAGGACGGCTCCACCATTACTCAGCCCTCCAGGGTTACTGCCACCGTGACCACCGCTTCGCCCTGCTGACCGAGCGGTAAAAACCTCCGACAGGGTGGATTGTCTAAATGGTGTTTCCTTGGGTTTTTTATCCGCGGCGTTGCCTACAATCCTTGAAAGCGTATCGGCAGGGCTACACACATTAGCGTCAGGGATCGCACTAGATTTCACCCGCTGCTCAATCTTCATTTTCTGCTGCGGGATCACTGTTTTCCTTATCGCACCTGGATTCTTTGCTGGACGCGTGGCCTCTTCAGTCAGGACTTTCTTCAATTGAATCCGGCTGCTCTTGAGTCTTATCCTTATCCTTATCCTTCCCTTTATCATTCTTAGCGGAACGCGGGGGCATTTTGATCGGCTGTGGCTGCGGCTGCCGCTGGTGCTGTACAGATCTTTTAGAGCTAAGGGCACTCATCAAATCCCGTAACTTTCCCTTCAGCCAGAGATACTCTGCTAGTAGCCGGAATTTCAACACTGCACCAACGGAGAGCGCAACTCGGGATTGCCGCCCGAATTCAGGGGCCAATAATAATTTTCTTATATATAATTATCCGTTTGTGCCCTAATTGTGCAAAGAGTAGTTTCTACCAATTGTGTTTTAAAATATACAGGAAAACCTCAAGAAAGTATTCCTTTTTGCAGTTTCCATTAAGTAAACTCTTACAAGATATCATTGTGGAGACTGGTGTTTAGGTTGGCGCTAGTCACTGCTGAAGATATAGATGTGTGCAATATTCTCCTCCAGTGGTACTTTTTCAGGGGATATTATTTTTGGACAAAGTTGAAAACATATAATTGATTTATATGAATGTAACTGTTAGCTATCACACACAATACTCCATCAACAACTTTGAATTCTATTCACGTATTGACATTTTGTAGATACAAGAACTACAGCATATCATATATTATTTCAAGAACAAATATTAAACTGAAGAGATGGACGAATCCCATTTTCTTCTCCCTCGTTTTCATTTGAGTTGAATTCTGCTGACTTAAGATCGGACGCTGCCTGGCAGAGGGGACCAATTCATAATGGCTTCATATCTGCCTTTTTTTAAGCAAGTGACTGTCATCAAGGACCCTGCTGTAAGTCGAGATGGCAGCGATAGCAGACAGCTAACGAGGGCATTTTAAAAGGTTTAAAAAAATCGTCATACCCAAAATTGCATTTTAATGCTAACTACATTCCAAGTCCATTTCGTTAGCTAAAAGGCGAAAGACAAATGTCTGAGACGTCCCAGTTTCTGCAGATAAAAACCTGCTACATAATACAGCATTCTAGCACTTTAAAAAAAAAAAAAATTCTTACAAATAATTTATACATTGGCGCCCTAACAGTGCAAAGAGTAGTTTCTGCCAATTGCGTTTTAAAATATTCTTCCGGAAAACCTTAAGAATATATTCCTGTTTACAGTTCCCATAAAGTAAACACTTACAAGGTATCATTGTGATGACTGATATTTAGTCTGATACCTCCCCCAGGAATACTTTTCAGTGGATATTAAAAAAAGTTGAAAACATATTATTATTGTATATGAATGTAGATGTATACATTAGCCCTCATACTGAGTGACTTCTTAATGCTGATTTAAGTGGAAGAGAAGTTTCAGCCCTAATTATTATTTAAATAATGTCACAAATTTGCATGAAATGAAAAATTACCGCAAAGCAAAATTGCCACAGGAGTTATCATAGTATGAATTTGGTAATTTAGACCTGAAAGGAATGCGTGGTAAAGGCATAAGCATGGTAAAGGCATGTGTGGTAAAGGCAGTGCTTAATTTCAGCCGTTGGTTTCTGCTGCACAGCCCGGCACTTAGTGGTCAAAATCAGACCTTATGACTGACTGCCACATGGAGCCGGTATTCAGTGGTGGAATGGGGCGGGCTCCAAGTCCCAGTGTATCCTGCGGCTGCTGCTGCTTCCTCGCAGCTGTTCCTGCACCCGGAGGCGCTTAAAGGACTTGCAGGCTCCTGGTGCACGGGAGCCGGTATTCAGTGGTGGAAAAGGACAGACTCCAAGCCCCAGTGTATCCTGCGGCTACTGCTGCTTCCTTGCAGCTATTCCTATGCCCGGAGCCACTTAAAGGACTTGCAGGCTCCTGCTGGGCGGGACGTGCATGGGATGCGCCCAGGCGCGTGCCCGGACAAGGGGGATTTGGGGGGGCAGCCGACCAAAGGGAGGCTTGCACACCCGGGGATTTTTGGGGCAGTAGGGGGGGGGGGATAGGTGTACCAGACAGGCACCCGTAGCTTGGGCTGGTTGGGCTCTTTTGGGCGTTTTTTGGGCTGGCCGCGGTTAAATACGGCCATTTTGTCGGGTCCGGCACCATTTCAGGTGCAGTGACACGGCAGCCGGGGGTGTTCCTCTGTGAATTGTTGTCCCTCCCTCCCTCCCTGTGTCCCGTGGGGTGGATTTGGCCAGGGTGGGCCTCTGGGGGGTTGCGAGGGCTTTTGTTGGTTGAGGGTGCACCTGAGTTAGGGTACAAGAGTGGTTGTCGCTGGAACAGGTGCCAGGATGGGTGGCGTTTCCCTATGAGAAAAGGGGGGATTCACAGGAGGCCTGGGGCTGTAGGGGCAGTTGGGGAGCGGAGGTCAGGAAGGTCACTAAGGTCATTTGCAGTTGGGGGTAGGTTGCTGAGCGGATGTGGATACTTTGTTGCAATGTTGGGGATACAATTAGGGGTGGGGGTGGAGGGGGCTGTTAGGCGGTTATTATTTAGAGAGTACTAGTTTTGTTCGGCACAGGCCAGGTGGGGTTTGTTTGTGTAGGTGCACCTGATTCCAAATAAAGCGGCCTTTAACACACTAAGTTGGTGTCTGTTTCAGTGCTTCCCCCCCCCACCTACAGGTGTGCCCCAAAGTACGGCCCAGGACAGGCCCGTCTTAGCACATCATAGACCGAAAGAGGCCGGGCTGGGCCACCCCCCTTTCTTCTGGCTTTCAGGATATTGGCGCATTCAACATGCGATGAGTGACTATGTATGCTATTGCCTCCCTGTACCGTTTGCTACTTTGTGGGTGTATTTACTCACAGTTTAGTATTTATGAACTTTGAGTATGGGGAAAAGAAAGGCGGAAACAACCAATGGGGGTGACAATCGTTCAAGAGCCAGTACTTCGATCCTGTCCTTCCTGAACCGGGCTGTGGGAGTATTGTCCGAGGAGATTAATAGTGCTGAAATACAGCTGACGGGGAAGCATCAAACCATAACCCCTTAGAATTAAGTTGCAGGTACTCTGATTGGGGGTCCGGCCGATCCAAACAACTATATAACCAGCTTTTCTCATGTCCCTCCCCCCATTGCCCTTGACCCCGTAGTTTGCAACTCAAAGTTATCAGATTCCTTTCTCATCCTAAGGGACTCATAGTTGAAATGCCACTCCAAAAGTAAACTGGGACCCAGATGCAAAAATTCCACCCCGGGTTGCCCATATCCAACACATCGTGCAGGAAGATTATCCCAGGGCGTGTGCACATTCCATCCACTCCTGCAGTGACCTATCCTGTAGTCCCGGGAAGAACACCCCAGTTGACAACCTTCTAGCGTCTTTCAAAGACTTTGAATGGAAGTTTATTTCAGCCCTAAATGCCACTCGGTTTTCTGTATTCAGCAAACAGTCGGATCATTCAAGGGGTTAGTGGATACTCTATGTTCAAGTATAAGAAGCCAGCTCTCCGATTTCCAGAACACTTTTCCAAACGCAGGCCTGAGAACTCCCCCCGCGATGCCACTGACAGCAGAAGGAGGGGAGCAACACGTCAGGGTCAAGCTCAGGCCCATGTCTCACCGGCAGTCTTACCACAACTGGCTTTGCGATTTTGCACTCCCAATATATTTGACGTGCCGAGGATTACAGAGGCTAACTCTGTGCAGCAAACACCTGGCATGGCAACCCAGCAGGGAAGCTTGAGTAATATAGATTTGTTCACCGATGCCTAATCTCAAAACTCACAGCCGACACACTGCCCTTCAAATACCACTATCCAGCTGCCCCCAGTGGCAACTCTCTACGTTATTGTGTTGGGGGATGTGCCCCCTTTGAGGAGGGGGGCAGAGGAAAACTTTGATCAACTTAAGATTGTTCATTCAATGGCAACCAGGACTAATGCTTCATATCCCCCAATGCGGATGCTGGCAGAGAAAATTATAATGGTTCATAGGGTGGGTTAGATAGGCCAAACCCGGAAAACTGCAAAGGGAGATTGCATCATAGTGAATTTTAATACCCCCTGGAGGTGAGTTTAATTTTTTGAGCCTTAGGTTCGATGGGCACACCATCAGACTGCACAACAGCTCTCCCACTGGGCTTTTTCTACCCCGGCCAATAACACCAATGTTGGGGGCTTGAGACATTGGACTTTACAACAAGGGAAGCTACGGTTTCGCCTTGCTAATGCACAAGCCCCATCTAACACCACTCCTGTTACTAACCAACCGATTCCTCCCATTGAGCGAGATAGATGACAAAGATTGACTGGACTCTGCCCCCACCATAGACCCTCAGACCAATGCCATCCCAACTAAGGATCCTGTGTTTGTGACTCAAGACTTTATCATGGTCATTTGTTGGAATATAGCCGGCGTCCAGAGTAAAATGTCTGATGGTGATTGGCTCGGCATGCTAAGAACTTTGGTCTGGTCTGTCTACAGGAAACATGGGACACCAAGGGTTGCTTGTATCTTGATGGTAATTGATCCCATTCAGTTTTAACTACCCTCTCTTCTAGTGGGCATGCTAGTGGTGGCCTTACGACCCTACTTAAAGCAGAATATAACTGTAAAAAGTCCAGGTGATAAATTCCAAATGTAAAACTATCCTGGACACCCTTTTACTATCCCCTAACAAATGTAGACTGCTTCTTTTCAATTTTTACAATGATGTTTCCGTGAAAGATGGAATGGAAGCTATGGGTAGTCGTAAAAGTTTTATGGATGACTTTTTTTTGTCAGAGTCCCCTTTTACCCTTATTATGTTGACAGGAGATTTTAACCTGCACCTGTTTTAATAATAAGAAATCTGATTTTGAGGGGCCTTATGTAACCCAGGCACATTTTAAGCACACATGCCAAGGGGAAGCGGCAAACAGTCTTATCTCGGAGTTTAATTTGGTGAATTTATTGGTGAGCAAAGATTAGGATTAGGTGAGGAAATATTTTAACAAAATTGTAGGGTAATCTTACCCCATTAAAGGAACTTACATTTAGTTCTCAAGCATCTGTCTTCTGCCTTGTTGTATCTCTGCATTTGGTAAAAAAAACAGGATGGTAAAGTTGAGCAAACTGTTGTATAGGAATGATGTCATAGATAACACTCCTAACTTCTGCAATATTCATTTCGAACCTTGCCAAGTATGAGACATGAACTTGTGACATATGCTTGACTTGACATATGATATACACTTGACTTGAATTGAAGATCAAATGATTCTTCTAGAACAACGCATAAGTGGTAATATGTTTATCCCCATGGGCACATTTTCGTTACCCACTTCGGCTTATTTTAAAACCTGACAATATTTGATTCCAGCACATTTGAAAACTTTACAGTCTTTTTTTTATCATATGCAGAGAAAAGACAAGGCGTGGGTACTACATATAGTTTCTTTTTTAGGGTAAGATTACCCTAAGGTGTTGTTAACACATTTTGTCACAGAGCACCGATGTGCGGGGGTGATTAATTGGGAATATGGACACCACTGAATTTAGTCGCATGCAATCAAAATGAGCTTTTTGGAATGTGAGAATTGACATTGGGTCAGAATTATAGTATGTTACACCACTGTGTTTTTCTCTTTCTTCTTTTCCTCAGGTGGACCATGATAAAAATGGTCGGCCACTCTGTTCTGTACCTGGCTCACTGATGTATGGGCGGTATTACATTATCATATAATGTGTTGCAGAGTGACACTTAGGGGTCTATTACGATGGCGGGTGGACAAAGTCCGCCCGCCACCGTAACGGCAAAAGGGACCACCCGCCATATGTGCGGCGGTCCCGTGATGCAGATTAGGATGTGCCCGCCACACAGGCGGCGCATCCAGCATTTTTTACATTGCGGCGGGTGGTGCTTTTAGCAGCACCAGCCGCAATGCAAAAAAGTCATGTTGTGCATTTGCATGCACAACGTGGCAGGCACCGTGCGGTGCCTGCCACGTTGTGCATGCAAATGCTGGGGGGTACCATAGGTATCCCTCATGTGCACCCCACCCCCCAACACACTGGGGGCCCACAACGGGCCCCCACATGCAGACACCGCATGCCTTTCCATGGCGGCAACGCTGCCTTAGAAAAGCACATCACCGCCTGCATTAAAATATGGATTGCGGTGTCTTGCAGACACCGCCACCATATCATACCATTTACGTCCACCTGAGTCCCCCCGCCATCGTGATATGGTGGGAGGGAAATGGTAAGCAAGGCGGGGAGGAATGGCGGGCGGTAGTTGTGGTCCTGATAAATGCCCATGAAATTCAGAGACATAAATGGGCAGAAACATTTCGACCTTGTTACGAGTGAACTGTGCCTATGCTGAACGGTCATTTACTCTGTTTTCAAACCTATCAATGGGGGGCCCAGAATAAAGTATAATTTTTGCCCACAAGGGAGATTGTTTAAAGTCATCCCTGCACTCTGCCCCTCACTCAGACTCCTTATATTGCTTATCCAAAAAAGCACCTCCACTGTTGTAGTCCACAGTAAGGACCATTCAGTACTACTGTGAGGAGGAGAACCAATGATGAAATATGTCACCTCCGGGTGGGAGAGGGTTCTCGACCTAAAAATGGCACACTTTTTTCCCCTACTGTCCCTGTTCAGGGTACCATCTGGTCCTGATTTTTACACCAGACATACTTTGCGTGTGATTTCATTTTGAAAGGGAGTATATTACTTAAATAGTTAGGTGCTCACTCCCCTTTTGACCCCCTTGTGTGATTTGAATATATTTGTTTGTCACATTTTTTTTACATGAACAACTTTGCAATGAATATGGAGAGTGACTCATTTTAGGTGTGGATTGCAAGAAAAAGTTAGTTGTCGATGTACTGCACAGCCATGTGGCAGGAAAAGACGCTGTTCTGAATTAGTTATTATTCATTCTTGACTTACAAATGTTGTCATGTGTGCCAGGCCTACCTATCACCAATGGCAATCATTTTTACCATTCCCATGTTCTTCCTTATTTCACCCACAAGTCTTTCCTCGCCCATCCACAGACCTTACATTCACTTTCAAAACATTCTTCCAACAGCCCAATGGGCTTCCAAAATCCCACCCAGAGATTATGCAGCCAATCACAGACACATATTTTTTTCCAAATGCAGGCCCTTTATGCCCCAAACCAATTTCCCTAACATAGCCACCCAAAGACCCACTTTCACCCAGCAGTATTCAGTCTGCTCTCACTAATCCTACACAGATCTAAGCGTAGAGGCAATACTCTGAATAATAACATATAAATAGAGACATAAAGAGAGAGAGAGAGAAAGGAGAAAGAACGAGAGAGAGATACAATACAACCAACAATACATGAACAAAATAGTTCTGAGTATATCAGCAGAATCCAAACACATACACAAAGACACAGACAAGCATACATCTCACACACACACACAGTATATGATAGCATGGTGTCTCCCATGAGAAGAGAGAGCATGATATGCATGCATATATGACCCATGGACAACAATATATGTAGACATGCAACCACCCGCTCAAACTACTGAAGGCACACATGCACATGAAGCACATACATTAAGACTCATGCTCACCAAGAACATGCATATATGATATTTGTATAGATATCTATGCACACAGAGACAACCCCTCAGGTATGCTTACACAGTGGTTGGTGAGCATGCAAAGCATCAGAGAGTGGGAGTCATTGCGAGATGGGGTGGCTTTATATTTACATTTTCTGTGACAGGAACAGATGAGTTGTTTGGGAGGGGCTTTACTACTCAATTCACAGAGAGAGGGGTGATACATGTATGAATGCATAAATGAGTGTCCTGGATCCCCAAGATTCTTTAAGTTGTAGAAAGCGAGGGCCCAATTATGATATTGGGCAGTCGGATCGCTCTTTGTTGTTGCGGTGGTCAAGAGACTGCCGGACAAGCAGTCGGCGGTTCAACCTCCCAATTATGATATGACCGCTGTGGTGGCAGTCTGAAAGTGCTCTTTTACGCTGCCGCTTGTACTGCAGTTCAGGAAAAGTGCCGCAGCACAAGCCGCCACGTTAAGGAGCACTTAATGCACATCCATTCACTGTGGGCCATGCACCATGTGGTACATGGCACCATGGTACATGCCACACGGTGCATGGATGTCAGTGGGGGCACTACATGTGCCCCCAGGGCCACTTTGCAGTGCCACTAGGGACAGGGCCCCTGTTTGGGTCCCCAAAAGTCCCTTTCTGACATCCTTTTCATGGCTGTTGGACATGAAAAGGCATGCCATGAAAAGGCTGTCAGAAAGGAACATCATAATCCCGACAGTGGTGCCTGCCTCTGCATTCTAACTGCTGCCCCGATGAGATCATAGATCCTGTTTGGAGGCGGCAGTCTGCTTCCTTGATGGTTTCAGTTCAGCCCCCTGCATCATAATGCGGTACTCGGATCTAAGATCTGTTTGTCTGTGGGTCCGCCACCGACGGCCTGTCAGTGGTGGTTCCATAACATAAAGTGTATTTGTAAAGTGCTTGTTCACCCAGACGGGTATCTTTGTGCTGAATAACAACTCTTTATTGTTACCCAACCCAATGGTATTCATTTTATCAACCTCAGAAGGATGAAAGGCTAAGTGGACCCACCGGAATTTGAACCTGTTACCATGAGGTCGAACACAGGCCCCTTACGTGGACGCATTAGTCAACTGAGTCACAAGACCCAGCTCGTAATGAGACCCAAGTGTTTTTCTTATAATTGATGGAGGCTGGTGGGGAAAGTGAAACTATACAGACTATGGGACTTGTTGAAAAACGTATGGGTGGCCTGTCAGCTCTCTGGTGCGGCCGACGCCATCTCCTCTAGCTCTATGTGAAGAAGCTTTGTCCATAATTAGAGATGTCCACCATGACTGCTGAACGTTTTGGTGAAAGTGCTCCTGTCTGTATGGCAGGAGAATTTTCCTCAATTAGTATTGTCCTTCAGCTGACACATCATAGTGGGGGCGCTCAGCTTTGGCAGGGCCTCTGCACCACCAAACCTTACCTAACCATTACCGCTCATTATTTTCTGTGCATTTTTCCACTGTCGAGATTGTTTTCACCTTTTAGATTTATTGTTGCCGTATTGTAATATCACTGTTTGTATTTTCTTTATTTAGTTGCCTTTTTTATAGTCATCTTTTATTCTTAGTGAAACAATAAACTTTTACATACAAAAAGTTAGATAAAGGCCCGGATTAACAGTTTATCTTCAATTATTTTGTTTATAAAGTTTTCAGACATGCCTCTAAGTTCAGAACTGTTAGCTAACTCTTACAAACAATTCTCCACCGAAACCTCTGGATTCTTTGCACGCTTTGACATTTTGCAGATAAAAGTACTGCAGCATAGAAGATATTATTTCAAGTGCAAATGTGCAACTGAATAAGATGGACGAACCCCACCTTCATTCTCCCTCATTTTCATTTGAGTTGCATTCTGCTGACTTTGGATCGGACGCCGCCTGGCAGAGGGGACCAATTCATAATTGCTTCATATCTGCCTTATTTAAGCGTGTGGCTGTCATCAAGGGCCCTGCTGTAACTCGAGATGGCAGCGATAGCAGGCCGCTAGCAAGGGCGTTTAAAAAGGTTTAAAAATACTGTTATACCCAAAATTGCCTTTTAATGCAAACCACATTCCCCAAGTCCATTTCGTTAGGTGAAATGCGAGGACAAATGTCTGAGATGTTCCAGTTTCTGCAGGTAAAAAACTGCCACATAATTCAGAATACTAGCACTCTCCGAAAATAATAATTATTTCTTACAAATAATTATTAGTTGGTGCCTAAAGGTGCGAAGAGTAGTTTCTACCAATTGTGTTTTAAAATATTCTTCAGGAAAACCTCAAGAAATTATTCCTATTTATAGTTCCTTTTCAGTGAACTCTAACACGCTATCATTGTGATGACTGATGTTTAGGTTGGCACTAGTCACTGCTGAACATATAGATGTGTGCAATATTCTCCCCAGTAGTACTTTTTCAGTGGATATTATTTCAGAAGAAAGTTGAACACATAATTGATGTATAAGAATGTGCATGTTAGCCCTCATATTGTGTGACTTCTGAATATTGATTTAAGTGGAACAGAAGATTTTTCCCTAATCATTATTCAAAGTAATATTGCAGTTTTGCATGAAATAAAGAATTACTGCATGTAAAATGACCACAGGAGTTTCCGTGGGATGAATTTGGCATGTTAGACCTGGAAGGGATATGTGGTAAAGGCATAAGCTTAGTAAAGGCATGCGTGTAAAGGAAGGGCTTAATTTCAGCCAGCGGTTTGTCCTGCATGGCACCGGCACTTATTTGTCAACACAGGCCCTTATGACTGACTGCCACATGGTGGTGCTGTTTGTCTAATGTAGAAATAATACAAAAACAGTCATTTAATATTTCAATATACCTGAGAAATGACAAATACACGCCATCCAGGCCCCTCTTATAGCTCTTGGTGCCTGGAATAGTCCAGCTGTCACGCTTGTAGGAGTGTGATGGTCCTTAGTTATGTCTGTAATGTCATTGGCAATAATGGCAGGGGCAATGTGTGGTACAAGGTGCAATTGTCTCATGAAGAGGGCCCTGGGACTTATGTTTTTTTACAAATTAAGCGCTGAATAAGGCCTATGTGTGGTAAAGGCATGTGTGGTAAAGGAGGTGCTGCAAAGGCATGCATGGCAAACTCATGCATTGTGAAGAAATACATCCGACCTGGAGGAATTCGTTCCTCTAAAATGTCGCAGAATTCGGAAACAACATGCAGTGTTTGGTGTAGAACTTTTCAACATCGCGAATGGGATCCATAGGGGACTATTCATAATCCTGTCTTAATAGCAAATCCCAGAGCTATAGGTACCTCATTGTAGATAATTCCAGGTGTCAAATTATCACATAGGAATTATAAAAGCAGTTATAATTGAGCTCATAATTGACAATGTATGTGAGTAATTACAATGCACGTGCAAATGATCTGTGTTACATTTGTGAATATTATGATGTTTTCAGGATTTTAAACTGGTATAGTTGCAAATGCCTGCGGCAGTGTATGACAAACTGGATGCCCAGATACTCTGAGCAGGCATTGCAGCATTTCAGACAGTATTGTGGCACATTTCTTTGTTTAGTGTGCCTGGCACTACCCTCCTGCCTGCCAACCCCTTCCCCGGTCACTTTTGCATCCTGCATCTTCCTATGCCTAGAGTTTTTGGGTGTGTTTTTCTGCCAAAGAGTTCATCTTTGCTTCTGGCAATGGCGGGAAACTCCACCTGCACTTTGCTAAGGTGTGGTTCTCTATCTGTGCAAACGACTTTGCAAGCAAAGTGAATTAATTTGCCCACCCCTTTCCAATAGCACAATACCTGGTATTCTATTAACTAGGAAATTATCTGAATTTCCAGGGAATACATTATAAATGTTTTCTCCAAACATACTGCTGATAATGATACATGCATACTGGTTACTAATGTAGAGCAGTTCCTATATCCTTGATAGACTCTGCACTTTGGAATGATATATACCATAGTTTTGACATAGGACTGAGGTCAATATGTCTCTATCGAGTACATTAAACTTAATTACTTGTGTGTGCCAGCTAATTCAGAGGTCACTAGAAACTTCTCGAATGAACAAGAAGGGATTCGTTTCTGACAACCACATGAACATGAATAACTTTGTTTCCTTTAGAGTCGGAACAATCTCAGAATCGTGGAAACAATAGATAACCATTTCACTCAGTCAATTGTGCATGCTTCGTTTCTACAGAGTTACACAGAAATAGATAGACGGGCGTTTCAATAAAAAGGGTTTACTGACAGTCGTATTTCTCATGCAAGAGATATGGACTGCTACAATCGTAAGACAGAATGCGAAGTATAATATGTAGAGCATTAGCAGTAACATTAAATATTACTGCAATAGCATGGTCTGTAGCTATTAGCTATGACATATCTTCATAAAAATACATACATAAATAACACAGGCTTAAATACTAATCTGGTGCTTCTAAAATAAGCCTACCCCAGTCTACCTAACCTAAGTGTAGTACGAGGGAAGAAATGGCTGCTGTTCAGCTATAGTTTAGTTTAGCTATAGTTTAGTTTATCTTTAGTTGCCAAGAGTCCCTCTGGGTTCTAGTCTGCCCCATACCTTAGAATGAGAGAGGTTGGAATCTATTTCCTGGTTCCCGATCTCTAAGGGGAGTCAGAAACACTGGAGCTGGATTCTCGCCGAGGAGGATGGCAGCGTCTAGTCAGTGAGTTAGTTGGGGGCTGGACTTCCTTCCGAACTTTCCATAGCGAGCCGAGTCGTGCAAGTAGGCAGTCAAACGGTGGACCGAACCATGGTTTTGCCATGGCAAGTGAAGGCATATTTATAACTTGAAGGTGTTTAGGAATGCCAGTATTGATGTAAAAGTCAGGCATAAGAACATCATGTATGAACCCCTAAGAAATAGATGTTCATGCATAATAAATGAGTTCTTGGAGTAATCAATATCCAAGCAAGGGGAAGTCCTAACGGCTTAAGAGTCTGGTTTGCCAAGAACTCGTTGTGACGTAGATGAACGGATGTGGGTAGCCATGCCTGTATTTGGATATCACGAGCAATGCCTAAATAAGGGCTGGATTTCTATGCCTAAATAAGGACAATGTGAATTTGACCTATATAAGGGCATAAATCGGGAAATTCATTCAGATTCTAAATCGACAATCAACACTAAGTTCAGTTACAAGTTGATATTCAAAGTGATGTGTGGCTGCTTGGTGAGTATCTTGCCATTTCATAATTAGTGACCAGCTCAGCTGATCTCACTTTTATGACTTAGTGGGCTATTTGTTTGATTTAAAAATGACATGGCATAGTAAACTGCTGATAAATATTTTTAAATAGCCCTATTGTTCTTCTGGATTGTGTCTTTTCCACATTTTTACTGGCCCTCGTGGGCCTCATTCTTGTGGGCTTTATCTCTTTCCTCTATCTTCTGTGACTCCAGTTTGGACCAATCTTCTTGGCACTGATGGGCCTGCACCTTGCAGGTTTTCCTCTTGCTCACCTGGCCGAGACCCCTTCTGACACTTTTCCCTCTAGATCAGTGTGACCTGGCCACAGGCTGTCAATATATTAATATGTTGGTATGTGATTGTGAGTGCATATATTTGGGGGCTTGTGTGTGTTTGTGTATGTGTACATGGGCTGGTGTGTGTGTGTATGCACTTGTGAGTGTGTGTGTCTATGTGTGGGCTTGTGTGTTTATGTGTGTGCACTTGTGTGTGTGTGTGTACAGGCACACGCATCAAGGCTCTATTTGGCTGAGCGTACAACAGAACAGGGCAGAGGAATTATGTTGACTAGACACAGTTTTGAACTTTTGAAGCAGTTTAACTCTCTTCAATGATTTGTCACTGAAAAGTCAGTGTTTGACCTAGTAGTATGTTTTTGGGCCTAGCATAGTCAGGATTATCAGTTAATGAATATTACAATATTGATCAAGGCATACTGCTTGTGCGGACTTGTGAGCTGGCTGCTCCCGGGTGATAAAACCCCCACACTACGGTTATGTTAATTTGATTACCTGAGACAGAGAAGACGAAGGGAAGTGAGGAATTACCTTACTGGTGCGGTATGCTGATCGTCGTGGCCGCAGCAATCTCGGCAAAGCTGCGCCGCTTGCATTGGTGCTGTTGGTGGTGCTGCACCCAGAGATGGCGCTGGCATTGTCTTCCGGCATCTACATACCACGGCGGACGCAGAGGGGAGGATAGGGTTGAGGTAGCAATGCCTCCCAAAGAAACGAGAGGGAGGACTTGCCGTCATGTGGAAAATGCTGGTACTGGTCCAAAAGGCACAGTGAACACAGTAAGTGGCTCTAAAACGCCGAATAAGGTATTTGTGGCAACGGGAGGAAAATCGACGGAAAATGCAGGTAAGTGCACCACACCTCTACTATTCTCTGCCGGTAAAGTTAAAGATAAAGGAAAAGACTTCCAATTTCCCCAGGGCATGTCTCCTGCTGCAGTAACAGGGTACAGGACCACCACGGACCCTATCTCAGGGCAAGATGGGAGAGAGAAAGAATGCATCCTTACTGACGCTGGTATGGGCTCATTATCTATATACGGAGTTGCCCCAGTTAGAGAAATTGGTGAGGACATAATGGGGGATTCACCTGTTAATCTAGACATGCCTCCTACCTTGGATCCATCGGTTAGCGGTCCCAACGCCAATTCAGTGGATGCCAATGATCCTGGCATGGCTGTAAAAGGCGATACAAAAAGCGATGCCACAAGTCTCAAATCCTCATCGCAGGACATAGAGTCTGGGGACTATTTCATTTCACTCTCAGATCATTCAAACTCATCAAGTGACGACCATGAGTCTATAGTTCTGGCCTCAGCCATGACTCGTGCGCAGGGTGACGGAGGCAGTGATCGCAGCAGTATACATCTAGAGGACACCGGTGATACATCAGATGGTAGCCCGCAAACAGTGGGTAAAAGAGAAGATTTGAGAGGCGGTGCCAAACAAATCAATAGTGGCAATGGAAGTAACGCTCTACAGTGGGACTATTCCTGCTCAACTGATTTAAGCACTGAAAATGGGCATAGCCCGGTGACTGCTACTGAATTGCCAACTCTTGCGCCTGAGGACATATCACCAGCTTTGATCTATCAAACCTTGGTCATCCATAGAGAGTAGAGAATCAGAGAGTCCAGGGTTCATGTCTTAAACTACAGAACTCTGTGAGGCGCATAGCTAAGACCTCTAAAGAGTTTACAATGAGGTTTAATGAAGCAGAAGTGAGAATCTCATTTCTTGAAGAAGAATTGGTGGCACAGAAGGCCTTGATTGATTCTCTACGGTCTCTAAAAGATGACACACAATGAAAACTAGCTGACCTAGAAAATCATTCTCACAGGAACAATCTTAGAGTTTAGCAAGTTCCAGAGGGGGTCCAAGGACAGGACCCTCGTATATTCATCATTGACTTGAAGCCTTTCCGGATCTGGGAAAATGGGATTGGGCGAGAGAAGGGGAGAGAGCACATCGCATCCCATTTAATCTTCGTCCAAGATCTGGTCAAACTCTAGACAGGCCCAGAACAATCCTGATATCTCTTAACAGCTTTCTGGCTTGGTAGGATGTGTATTCCTTGGCACGCCCTAATAAAAAAAGGGCCGGGAAAGGGTTTGAGTTCTTTGTTAGGCCTGAGTTTTGTCATTTAACTGTTGAAAGGCGCTGGCATTTACGGCAGCTTATCGCACCATTTCAGGCCAAAGGGGCTCAAGTTTTTCTATTAAACCCAACTAAACTTAAAGGTAATGTTAAAGATCAAACCAGATTTTTTTCCGCTGAGGTGCCAGCGAAAGAGCTTTTACAATTGTTATAAAAATGTGTTTAATTTGGGTGGTTGTAGTTATAATTGATGCCAGGGTTAGAACCAAGATGTAGATTCGTAATTATATCATTTATTTTTCCCTTTTCTTTTTTTTCTCTTTCATGTATTATTTCACCCCATGTGAGATTGAGGTAATCTAAATAGGATAACTGGGCATTGGCAACATATATATATGGTCTAAGAATGTATTGAATTCAAATTTTTCTCTATGTTGTCATGTATGGTACATAGGGTAAGGGGTGTGTATGAGGGTGATCACCTGAGTGGCAGGAGCTTGTCATTACACAAATCATTGGTCTCAAAGTCTTATGGACGGTTAGGGGTAGGGTGTGGTGGGTGGGGTTTGGGATATGTAGGAAGTTGGGGTGTGGGCGGTTGAGGAGGGGTACAATAAGGAAAATAATCCACAGTACTGATAAGTTTCTGAGTTCAACAGATCTAATGTCTTTTTTGGAGAATTGAGTATGGGTTTGTTCCCCTATTTTTCTAATGGCTAGATTTAGACTTCGAATATGCTCCCTAAATGTATGTGGCCTAAATAACTATAATAAGAGAAAAAGGGTAGCTGCCGAACTTCTGGTGATTCAACCAGATTTAGTATGTTTACAAGAAACTCATTTACCTTGGGGAAAGCGGAAAATCTTATCAGAAATGGGATTCGTGCTTTTAGCTGCCTCTCAACAATCTTCAACGACGCGGGGGTGGCGGTGGAAGCCAAACCTGCCATGCAAACTTCGGGACGGGTATTAACTTATAAGCTGGGGCGATGGCTTATTCTGGAATGTATGATAGGGGAGAAAAAAGTTACGCTTTGCACTGTTTATGGCTCCAATCTTGATGAAGCTACGGTTCTGGAACAATTAATGTGGAGCTTGCACTTTGGCCTAACCCCTTGGTGTTGTGTGGGGATTTTTATATTAATTTGAATAATAAGGAACTTCAATCTGGTATACAAAATTACAAGGGAAGGAAACCCAGGAATTTTATGGTGCTATATCACTTACTGATGGAACATGGCTTGGTCAATGTATGGGATCATCTCTGCGTGCACGAACCTGACTTCACATTTTATTCCCACCCCAATCGGAAGCTGGTGCACCTCGATTATTTTTTTATATCGCCTTTATTATTTACCGAAGGCAAAATATGAGTATTCCCAAGAATTACATCTGATCACGCACCAGTAGTTCTAGATTGGGTTCCCGCATTGGGTTCTTGCATAAATTTACAAACTTTTACCTTTAATAGGAAACTTCTTTTTTTTTTAAATGTTTATTGTTCAGATCATAGCATATATAACAAATACATATTATACATAATTCTGCAACCACGGTGCTGTATATAACGAAACAAAAAGAAAAAGAAAAATAGCAAAAAGAGAGCAAAAAAGGAGAGGAAAAACAAAGGGTGTAAGCATCATCTTGACATGGTTTCACAGCGACATTTCCATATGCTGTAGCATGCGCTGCCAAATCTTCACCCCTAATTGTTTTTTCTTCATTGATTTAATACGATACGAATTAAATTCAAAATGAAACACATTATAAAACTTCGCTCGCCACATTTCAAATGATGGCGCCTCTGGTTTCAGCCACATCGTAGCAATGCATAATCGGGCTACAGCCATCGCCATAAAAATAAAATATCGAAAGGGATAGCAAAACTGTATATCTTCCCTGTCTTTACACACCCCAAATAACAGCAACTCTCTGGAGATCAAAACATTCACCTTCGTCGTTTGAAGCAGAAATTGTTCCAGGCACAAAAAAAATTGTGCTATGCGTTGTAACGGTATGCGTTGTAAAAACTGCGATGTAAAAGCATGCGTTGTAAAAGCATGCGTTGTAATGTCATACATTTAAGTTTACGCAACCATTTCCAGCCTTTATAAGCTGCGAGTATAGATTTGAATCTTGTACATTTAAAATAGCTTGGTTCAAAAAATGTAAGCAAAACTTCACTCGCCTGGGCACCTAATAACATCTGATAAATATTTGGGGATTCAAACTGCATTGGTTCTCCCCCAATAACTAAATACTTCATATTTTGCAAAAGGCATACCAAATAATAAAACGCAAAACTCGGGACACCCCACGCTCCTCGTGCCAATGGTAACATCATATATTTTGAAGCACGCCGGGCTTTCTTCCATCCCCAGATAAACATGTCCGTAATCGATTGCAGCTGCATTCATTGTGCACGCGTCAGCTCCAGCGGTACCGTCCGAAAATAATAAGGCTCTTTGGGGAGTATACACATCTTTAAAACGTTATGTCGACCAACCATTGTTAGATGTAGACATTATACCTTTTCCAACTGCCTTTTGACTGATCCTAGTATATCAGCCCAATTTACATCAATTCTCTCCTGAAGTGACATCCTAATTTTAATCCCCAAGTACCTAACCTCTTGTGTCACACACGGCTCGCCTGGGCAGAGCCCCTCTGTACAAACAACCTGAGTTTTTAAGATGCTCAACCTATATCCAGCAACCTTCCCAAACTCTTGCGTCAAGCGCTCAATCTCTCTTAATGCTTGCGCTGGGTCAGATGTAACAACCGCTATGTCATCAGCGTAAGCAAGTGCTCGCACTTGATACTCACCCACTAACATTGATTTTATAGCATTAGTATGCTCCAATAGTTGCAGTAGTGGTTCAATATAAATGGCAAAAAGTATAGAGGAACATGGGCCTCCTTGCCGTGTGCCCCTAGTAATATATTCAAAGGATGACTCATGTCCCATAGTGCAGATCTTAGCCCGAGGATGTTTATACATAGCCTGT
Source organism: Lissotriton helveticus (assembly GCF_964261635.1). Lineage (NCBI taxonomy): Eukaryota > Metazoa > Chordata > Amphibia > Caudata > Salamandridae > Lissotriton > Lissotriton helveticus. Next base: position 567,578,588 of record NC_136071.1, read on the forward strand.
AGGGAAACTTCTTCTTGATGACACTTTTATAGATCACATCAACAGTTGGATCAGGGACTTCCTTCAAAATAATTGGCATTCAACATCAGTGGAGGTTCTGTGGGATACTTATAAGGCTTGCTTTAGAGAGGAGGTCCTGAGCTATGGATTGTACCAGCAAAAGAAAGCTAAACTCGTAATGCAGGAACTGTATACCAAGCTTAAGACTGCAGAAGAAAATGTGGCACAGGGTATTCTGTTTAAGAATAATATTGCTGAACTACAAACTAATGTCGCTAGATGCAAGGGTAACATCAATTTGTCCTGGAGCAAGGGAATTGCAGCTAAATATTTAGTATACAAAAAGGAATGTTATGAGCATGGGGAGGCTGTAGGATGCTGCCTGGCTAACAGGCTAAGCTCTAAGGAGGCTGCTCATAGAATAGCCGGCATGAAGAATGTGTTAGGTGAGACGATGTATGATCCTCAAGCAATTCTTAGGATTTTTCAAAAATTCTATGAAGACTTATCTATGGAAAAAGAGACAGGGTTGTATATTGGGGATCCTGGGATACAACAGTTAGTGGAACAGGTTGGTCAGGAGGAGGCAGAGATAATGGAGGGCCCGATCACTATGGAGGAGTTAGAGCTAGCCATAAATAGTATGGTGATTGGTAAGGCAGCGGGTCCTGATAAACTCCCTTCAGAGATTTATACGGCCTTTTTTCAGGATATTAAACCAGATTTGCTGGCCGTCTTTCAAGCAGCTCAGATGGGAATGGCACCACAATCATGGGATGAGGCCAACACTTATCTTTAGGAAAAAAAGATAAGCCACCGGATCTGCCAGGTTTATATCGTCCAATCTCTCTTGTCAACTGCTATGGGAAGATCTACGCCAAAATTCTGGCGAATAGGTTGGCAAAAGTCATCTCTCCTCTGGTCTCTCCAAAACAACATGGATTTTTTTAAATGGCAGGGGGACTGTGAATCATATTAGCAGAATCGTGACGCTCTTCGATATTGCGCACGTGGAATCTAGGGACCTAGGATTAATTTTACTTGCTGCCGAGAAGGCATTTGATCGTGTAGCCTGGGACTTCCTCTGGGGGGTTATGCAGTGGATGGGGTTCGGTCAGGGGTTCATCCAGGCTATATGAGTACTATATCGAGCGCCCATGGCCAGGATCTGTTCTATGGGTCTTGTATCGGATCCTATAAAAATTTCAAGAAGCACACGGTAGGGATGCTCTTGCTCCCCCCTGCTGTTTGCCCTATATAATAATTATTTTTTTATGAATGTTAGAGAGGAGCACCCATATCAAACCCTTTCGAGTTCTTGAAGATCATTTCCACGTTTTTGCATATGCTAATTGCCATTATAACATTGGATACTTTCATGGCAATACCCGAAGTAGAACGTTTAGCACACGAGTTCAGTGCAGTCTATAGCTATACGATGAATGTATCTAAAACCCAGATCCTGTGTACAAAGCATTTTAAGGCTAGCAATCCTAGAGTGGTTAAGGAGATCACGTATCTGGGAATTAAGATTTGAGAATGCTTGAAAGATTTGGTTGACAGCAATTGGGGGGATATCACTAGTAAGGTAAAGCAATCTTTAGAAAGATGGGATTGCCTCCTACATCTGTCTTTGGTGGTTAGAGCCAACATTCTCAAAATGAATATACTCCCTAAGGTGTTGTATTTTTTAGATCAGTACCATTCGAGGTATCTCGCGACCAGTTACAACATCTGCACATACTTGGTGGTCGATTCCTGACTTCACACTCTAGTATTATTTGTGTCTTTTATCAAATATGCGGATAATGTTGACTGTAGAAGATGTGAGCAATCCTGCTGAGGCTCCCTCAATTTATCAGATGGTGTTAGGTAAGGAGGTTAAGAATTGCCTTTTCAAGAAGTTGGATAGGAGTTACTACAAAATAACTCATTTTAAAATTTGGGGGGAAGCTTTTAAGGTCTGGATCATGGTACGAACATTTTTACAAATACAGGGATTAACTTTTTATACTCCTACCATGGCCGTAGGTATATTACCATCGATATTTCATGACCAAGTGGCAACTAGCTGAAGACGGAACGATATTAGCCAAATTGGGGATTTCTATGAGGCTGGGGGGCCATAGGCGTCTTTTACAGACCTAGCAGATACATTTCTTCTCCATAAGAACCAGTTTTTTAAATTCGTACAAATAGGTGATTTTCTGAGCAAACAACCCATAGTGATGATACCTCTTAAATTAGTTGTAGCTATTAGGTGCCAGGAAAGGATAGGGGTCCTTTATAAAGTCCTTTTAGCTTCAAGGAGGGACAATTTGGATAAACATAACTGTAAGTGGGCACTAAAAGTGGGAGAGCTAAGGGTCTCTATAGAGAAGGCGATTGTTATTGCCAGGGAAATTTGTCTGTCGGCGAATCTCAAAACCCAGTTTTATAAAACCATATTTAATCTCCATCATACTCCTGCTAAAATGATGAAATGGGGGAGGGGGAATGATGGTAAATGCTTCCGATGTGGTATGGACAGCGCTGATAGTCTCCACATTGTTTATGCCTGTGCTAAATATAGAACATATTTAGAAGTTTGTAATGGAGATTTCGGGAGTTGTTGTCAAAATACCAGCTACCATGATGTTGCTGGGGACTGGCAAGGATCTCGAGCAAGGGAGACCCATGTATAAATACCAGTATTTGCTCTTTATTGCCACAGCGGTAGCACAGTTATGTTTAGCGTCTTTTTGGCTCCAGCCGGAAGTACCGTCTTTCGAAATGTGGCGAGCCCGGTTTATATAATATATATCATTTGGAGCACAGTTTGTATTCTGTTATTAGATCTGTATGTATTTATTGATGTTTTGATACTGTGGATAATAATAAAAAAGAAACAAGGCATACCCCATCCCTGTCACAGTCAAAGCAATGAATGGTCAGGGTTTGTCTGTGGTACATAAGTGACAGAAACAGTTAAATAGCCTTTAGAAATCTCCAAAGGTCTCAAATACGTCAGCTAATCAAACGGACAGATTTAAATGCAAATTACAACTCCTTAAAGTGATAATCAAGCGCATTGATCATACTACATGACTGAACGCAAATGTGAGGCTGGTTAAAGTTTCAATTAACTATGAATTTAGCACTTTCACCGAAAGCAGCATTGTTCAGCAAGGCATTGGTTTAAATGCGTGTAAATATGTGCATTTAGGGGGCCTCATTTATGAAAAGTGAAGCATTGCTGCGTGAAAGCAGCGATGCATCACTTTTCACTGCGCCCTCCTTGCGACACCAATGATGCGTCATATTTACAGTATGACGCATCATTGCGCAAGGAGTTACAGATACGTCAGTATTTCTGACGTATCTGTATGGCGCAAACGTGACGCATTGCTGGAGTGTGCCACAAAACTGACGCAACTCCAGCAATGTATCCTGCGTCAGTCTTACGCCTGCTGTGAGGCAGGCGTAAGAAATTGACGCATTTGTGTCCTAGAAGTGGCGCAGTGAAATCACATAGATTTCACTGCGTCACTTCTACGACCCTTTCTTGCATGAAAACGCCCCTCTTGCATACATTATTCCTGGCGCAGGTATAATGTGGCGCAGGGGTTTACAAAGTGACGCATCTACCTAGATGCGTCACTTTGTAATTATGGCGCAACAAGGTGCATTTTTTACGCCACTGGTGCGTGACACAAAGTGACACACCGGCGGCTTAAAAGTGATGCACAGCCTCATAAATGAGGCCCTGGGTATTTAAAAAGCAGTTAGAACAGTTATTACATCATAGACCATGAATTATGATTAAAAACAGCAAAAATAAAATCAATATGTGAAGGTTTTTTACGTGTGTAGCGAGTATATTGGGTCAACATGAGTAATGGAAAACTTGGAAAAATAAAGAAATATGAAGATCTAACCCCGGAGTTCAAATGAAACTGTGCAATTGCAAAGCATTGTGGGTCATCATACTGAGCAATGTGGTAATGGGATAGTGTTGCAATGTAAATGACACACAGAACCGCCTGCAACCTTCATTAGCAACGAACCGCACACCCAAAGAGGGGATCATGGTAATTATGAGTGGTTATAGTTGTGGGCAGCAGACTTGCAGCATCGAGTGATTCTTTTTCAAACCTTAAAACACCGCTAACTGAAAACCATGAAAAGCTAAAACAAGATCACTTTGCTAGCCATTTCTGGCACTGGGAAACTTCCTGTCACTCTACATCTGTCCTTGGTCAGAGACCCCACAACCGTCACATCAGATACTCAGAGCCTGAGTCCTCCTCTTGAGCCATTCCCTGACCATAGACCCTACACTTTCTGTGATGTCCCTCAAGTTTTCAAGTGCCAAACTTGTGGCCTCCACACTCTCTAGCCCACTGTGCCCTTAGCAAAGTCACCATTCTTGCCAAACCTCTACCCACCGTTTCCAACTACAAGATATACGGCACTGAGTATGACTCATACTGACTCTTAGTATAGAAAAACAGTGGTCCTAGAATATTGTAACTTGAAACTCAAAAAATGATCATAAATGTACTTGTTTTTGCACATGAGATCATAGGCACACATAGAAAATTAGAAGCAATATAAAGGCCACTTCCAAAGAAGGCTGGTAACTCGAATTTAATCATTCAACCATTTAGTTATATTGTAGAAATACACTTTGTTTTTTTCTGATATACAATGTTATATCCACACGGTTATTACCAGAGAGAAGGAGATACGTGATAAGGTAGTGCTCATGTGAAAGAATAAATGGAAAAGAAAAAGCAATGGTAGTAGCATAGGGGATCCTTTAAATATTTACAAAAAATATATATAGGGAGGCAACATGGGTTGTAATGGTCTCCCTTAGGAAACAATTCGGCCTACCCACATGGACACAGTTGCATACAATGTGTTAATTAGACTGTTATTCTTCACAGTGTAACATCATCTGTCCATCAGATGTAGGGGGCAGATGTAGGGTGTAGGCCTATTCGGAGGGTCGACGTTTCGACCCTATTGCAAAAGGGTAAGTAAGATCCTCAGCGGCGGGTCTTCCTCAGGACGGGGGTGGGGGATATAAAAAAACGGAGTCAGGTGAGTACCAAAGGCATTGGCCTCAAGGCAGGTAAACAGTAATTATTCCAGTGAATACATCTTGGAAGGGGAAAGCCATTCCCAACACCGCTGTGTATAGGGGCGGCGAGGGGGTCTGGCATGTTTGTTTAAGGCAGTGCGATACTACTAGAGACAATTACTTCGTGATTCTTGTATACCCTGGAAGGTCGCTCCATAAGTCATGTCCTGTCAGCGCGCTGCATCAGTCACGCATTTCTGCCCTTTCAATGGGCCTCATTTATGAGAAATGACGCATCGCTGCGTGAAAGCAGCGATGCGTCACTTCTCAGTGCGCACTCCTTGCGACATGATTGATGCGTCATATTTACAGTATGACGCATCATGTCGCAAGGAGTTACAGATACGTCAGTATTTCTGACGTATCTGTAAGCACAAAAGTCACGCATTGCTGGGGTGTGTCACAAAAGTGACGCAACTCCAGCAATGCGTCCTTTCACATGGGGAAAGCCCCATGTGAAAGGCTCTGCGTCAGTCTTGCGCCTGCTGTGAGGCAGGCGCAAGATTTTGACGCAACAGCGTCCTAAAAGTGACGCTGCGAAATCTCATAGATTTCACTGCGTCACTATTACGAGGCTTTTTGCGTGGGAACACCCCCTCTGCATACATTATACCTGACGCAGGTATAATGTAGCGCAGGGGTTTACAAAGTGACGCATCTGCTTAGATGCATCACTTTGTAAATAGTGCGCAACAGGAGGCATATTTTATGCCGCCGATGCGTCACAAAAAGTGACGCATCGGAAGCGCAAAACTGACGCAAGGCCTCATAAATGAGGCCACATGAGTTGTTGCACTTGTGGCGTCCTTGTGCCAATGCAGGCACCCTTGTCCCATAGTGCAAGGGTCTCTGCATTAAGGTCAGAATAGTTTGTGTGCAGGAAGCGGTAATAATGAGGAAAAAAAATGCTTCTTGATTTTATGCTACCCTCAGGCACGTGTAATGTTTTGGTGCAAACCCATGTCGGCAGTATTTTTTGTTTGCATCAAAATCCATTTGAGGATGGAAAGAAATACCCATGTTCTACCCATGGAATGCCTACCTGATGCAAGTAGTGCCAGGTTGCGCAACGGACAGCCTTGCATTACTTAGAAAGCAACGGAGGCGCTTGACACTAACCCGAAGCTAACCTTATCTGGCCCCAGTGTTTACAAAAATACCAACTTTATGTACCCTATAAATGCCTACTGTCAATATCCGACGTCAACAGCAGAGATATATTTTAAGACCACACCCCTCTCTCTCATCCCCCACTGGTTCGTTTTGTAAACCATAGATTGCTTTCTTTGAAAATGGGCTTTATTTATAAATTATTGAGCATAAGTAAACAGTCGGTTTTAAGATACATTAGAACCCTGGACATCTGTTTTCATTTAATAAATGTCATCCCGCAAATCATCAATTCAAACCTGTTCTTACACATGGCATGTATATAATTTACCAAAAAGCTATATACTTATGCATATGACAGTTTAGCAATCACTATTTTTCATTTTTATTCGCTTTCATAATATTGATTATCACCCTTGGATTTACATTTACACCTGGCACGCTATTTTCCAAGGATGAGATGAATATAGGGGCATATTATCAAGGGGCTTTGTCTCCGCTTTTTTGGCTTTAAAAGCCAAGAAAGCGGAGATAAAATTATCTCCCTATTACCTAGCTGTCGCTAACACCAGTTAGCGACAGCTAGTAGGAGATAGCGACCATCTTGGGCCCCACTTTGCATGTCAGTGATATTTATCACTAATGACATGCAAAGTGGGCGTGCCAAGATGTTAGCGACTGGAAACAGTCGCTAACATCGCTATCTCCTATTACCAACTTATGGAGATATTTGCGCTAAGCGCAAATATCTCCAAAAGCTAACACCTGCCCTGAGCAGTTCTTAGCCATGTTATCCAATGGGAGGTGGATAACATGGCTAAGAGCATTAGCTCGGTAATGCATGAATATCGCTGCCTTTTCAGCGATATTCATGCATTGCGGCCGTTTTTTATCGCATTTGCGATAAACCTTGGTAATACCAAGGTTTATTTGCGATAAAAATCGGCGCAGCTCAGCGGTAAATGTTTGTCTCTAACCAACCAATAGCGATAATTATCGCTATTGCTTGGTAATATGCCCCACAATCTTTAAGAAAGAGAGTGCTTAGAGATGCAGAGTGAGTGACTGAGCTACTGCTGTGCGGGGCACAATGACAAGATTTCCAGTTCAAAGTAAGGCAAACTATGCTTTAACCCTTGCTTTACCCGATTAAAGGAAAATCCTTTATTCCATCAATACCAGTGAGATAAGCCATATGCCATCCTTTAATGCTCTCGTTAGATGCCCGTGGAAGCTGTGGATTTATTTTCGCAAGTATCTTCTTCATGGTAAGTCAGCTTCTTTTTCAAAAGTGATTGATCAACTGTTATTCATTTTCATTTTGAATTTCATTAATTCCACTGACCATAAACGTATGACAAATGTTAACAACTTGTCTTTGGATTTAAAATCAGTTCTCGTTCACTGGGGCAATTATTTTTGATCATGTCAACAACAGTCACCGTCTGTGATTATTTATTACTGCTTTTCATTTAATGAATTACAAATACGGTTCTCCTTTGCTTTAATACTTCTCCTTATTAAATACACAACATCTCTATCTTGCTTTTTGCAAATTATAGAAGCGAAATAATGGGAAGACTGACCTGTGCTGCCTCCTGCTGGCCTGAAATGGTACTGCCTGCCCTTTAACCTCATCCTTTGTGATCCTTCAGCATTTTTGTCCTAATTTATGTAAAAAAACCTGATTTGACTGGAACGGCTATCCCCAAAGGAGATGTTAAAAACATGATATTATCCAATTATGTAGTTCACTGTCCACTATTAATAATTCAGTCATCAGAGGCAGATTGCATTCTTTGAGTGGGGGACAATTTTGCACTGGTACTGTAGACATATTTGCACGTTTTGGACACACATTTTCACCGATCGATTAACAGAAAATGTAGTTTATGCAAATATCTTATGGGAACAATTTACGGCAAATTTCCCGGAATGATTTGGAATTTGCTAAAAGGACGTACACTTTTCCGTGGCCCAATGTGTTCCTCAGGGGCTGCAGAGTGGGGCCAAGAGGTAACGGAGGTCATAAAGAAGCACGTGTTGTAAAAACTGTGGCAAATATGAGTGACAACTCTGCCTTGTACAACTGCACAACAAATACAAAAGCAACAACCACCTATTTGTTGGAATTAGCCAAGTGAAGAAACAATAACTATTACAGGCAACGCAACATATTCATTCTCCTGCATAAATCTGTATATGTACTCATTCTGCAAACTTACCTGACAGTTACACTTCTGTTTTATATACTGCATTAAGAACAAGCATTTGCAATGCGATAGGACTCACATTTATGCAAGACCTATTGCATGCAAACAGGAGTGTGCGCGGCCGGGGGGCACAGGGGCGAGAGGGCATGAACAAAGGGAGTGCGAGGGAGCCGAGAAGGCACGGACTGTGGGAGGGGCGGAGAAGGCACCGACAGTAAGAGAACCTCATCAAAGAAAATAGTGCTCACAATCTAAATAACACATACCGTGCAACACTCAAAGTAAAGGGGCCAGTAGCCATGGAAGGATACAAATAATGACATGGCCGTCAGAAGGAGGGACAAACACGCCTATAAACGAATCCGAAGGCAACATTTAAGAAGGACAAAGACACAAGCCAATGAAAATTATGGGCGAGGGAGTGGGTGGATCTTTCCTCACATATTGAACTACCACTGATCAACCCCAGAGCAGCGCTTGCCCGGGCGCAACCTAAAAAACTGCATGCAACAAACAATATTGCTCTGCAGGGCAGATCTACTAACATTTTGCATTGGGGTTACTTTACAAATGTGACAAAATCGACTGAAACATTTTTTTAAATTTATTATCCAGAGAAAAACTTTCTTTGCTCTAAAAACGAAACTGAAAGTAGCACACTATGATGCAAAGGTGTGTGAGTGGGGCTAGGTCGCCTAATTGTGCACAAGCACTAGTGAGAAAGTTGGACAGTGTCATATCTAAGTAGATATGCAACTTTCCTGCTCTATTTCCATTTAATGCAATGCTGCACAGCACCTGTCACGGCTGCTGCCTGGAAGTAGCAGTGAGGTGGGTGGGAGGGGAGGGGCGGGGGATAGGATTAAAACAGAAATTACTTACCTCCCGGTTGGCCGGCCAGCCGGCTGCTGCCGCCTTTTGTTGTGTTCTCTTCCTGGCTTCCTGGGAGAAATAGGAAGTAGGGAGCACCAGGGCTCCCACGTTACCCATAGCCAATCACAATGCTGCAATGCAGTGTTGTGATTGGTCTGAGCACCGTGAGACAGCGCTCAGCCAGGAGCTGGAGAGGTGGGCATGTTCTCCACACAGGCTGTAATGCAGCCTGCATGGAGAACAGGGAAAGTACTTATGACTGTTTTGGCTGGCCCGAAAGAGCTGTCCTAACAGTCAATGCGCACTTAGGAGTCTTCTACTACTCCTCCCCTGCTCTGCAGCCCTGCCCGCCCCCTTAAGCAAGCTGCTGCAGCAGGAGGACAAAATAAAATGATAATAACATTATGTTATTATCATTTTCTTTTTTCTTTTCTTTTGCTGCTTCAAGGTAGTGGGGCGACGCTCCTCCGCCTTCGAGGAGGAGCCACCACTGCACAACACCTTTGGTTGCTGCATTGTATTGCGTGACTTTTTAGTAAATATATGACTAGGTTTTTCTCTTTTATGCAATCCACTAGAAATGCGCAACTTAGACAATATATACCATCCATTGAACAACAAACCTAAGTACAGAGGTGTCTGACTAGCTTAAAACTTCAGAGTTGGCTAGATTGGCATGAAATTCGACGTTAAAGGATGAAGAAGTAATAGTGATATTGAGGCTATCAGAGCGGCATAAACAAGTCATGTGTATTTGGTCACCATCAGTGTAATTAGCAGAATGTCAGATTTGAGAGTGCATCTATTTTTAGCGGTGTTGTGCAACAATATTGGGATTTTAATATTGACCCGCCAAAATATTGCATCCATAATAAGAACTACCAACATGTCAATCCCAGTGAAATAAGCCTGATACCAGCAATGTATTGTAGATCAAGGTAGGTTGGTCAAAGAAAGTAGATATGGATTTCAGAATAGTAAATCTATACTTCTCTGTATGCATTCAATTATGTTTTGTTATACAATAGAAACACCATACAACTGTGACATACACTCCTTTTTATGTATTTTAGGTGCAATGGAAACTTTTTGTCCTGAACTAAATGTTTATTTTAGACCCTTTCTATAAAATAATTAATGTTTTAAAATGATCCTCAAAAGGGGGCAATGTACAGTACAGTCAGCACTGGGGAGAAAGGAAGGGTCAATCTTTTCCAGGTTCCTTACTTTTTCAGGGTCTGATGCTCCTTTTACAATAGTGTTTATCCATAGCTTTAACTTTCTTTTTTCTCTATTTCATGTTGCATCTTAAATGGCTTAAGGAAAATGGTTCCAGATGCAAACGTATGACTTGTCAAGCTGGGTCATTTAACATTTAAACATTTCTACATCTAGTCAGTGCTTAATTTGTGCTGGTGTTTGCCAGTGTTCGACACCATGGTGGCACTGTCTGCCTATTTTCAACAGAAAATATTAGTTTGCCAATGAAATATACACAATAAAATAATAACAGTGGAACATCCAGATAAGTAGTACTGGCTTTCGCAGTACTGGTAGGGGCAGTGGCGTTGCAAGCTTCGAAGCCCTCCTAAGCCATACTTTGGATACTGTTCTGGAGATAACAAATGCAATTTATGTGGTCTACTTAAGAATCTATGGTCCTCATTTATGAGAAGTGACAAATCGCTGCGTGAAAGCAGTGATGTGTCACTTCTCAGTGCGCCTTCCTTGCGACATGATTGATGCGTCATATTTACTGTATGACGCATCATGTCGCAAGGAGTTACAGATACGTCAGTATTTCTGACGTATCTGTATGGTGCAAATGTGACGCTTTGCTGGAGTGTGTCCCAAAAGTGACACAACTCCAGCAATGTGTCCTTTCACATAGGGTAAGCCCCATGTGAAAGGGCTTGCATCAGTCTTACGCCTGCTGTGAGGCAGTTGTAAGATATTGATACATTTGCACCCTAGAAGTGGATTCTGATAGACTTCACTGTGTCACTTCTATGAGGCTTAATTATGTGGGAACGCCCACCTTGCATACATTATACCTGACGCAGGTCTAATGTAGCGCAGGGGTTTACAAAGTGACGCACATGTGTCACTTTGTAAATAGGATGCAACAGTGGGCATGTTTTATGCCGCCGATGCGTCACAAAAAGTGATGCAACAGAAGTACAAAACTGTCTAAAGAAGTTAACAGCAGCGGCTGCGGCAGAAACACCACGATACAATGCATCAGCGTCCTCCGCGTCCTCTGCCGGTACACGCCTCTTATCTCAGCATTCAGCAGGGCGATCTGTTCCGCGGGTCCGCTCCGCTGCACACAATTTACCGGCTGAACACACACGGTTCCTCTTTCCAAGTGTGTCTCGCTTTTCTTTTCCTCGAGCTTTTCACGCTCACCGCACCCCACGCTCGCTCTCCCGCACATGGCTCAGCAGGGTCCCGCAGGTGAGGTAAGCTCAAGCGTCCTGCACGGGCGCCATCTTGCCTAACTGTAAGATGACATTTCCAGTGAGAAATGTTGGTCATAATCCTATGAGAGCCATTAATGGGGTAGTGGGGGAGGTACCATTACTCACCATAAATGCAATTGCAGTTATTGGATCTCACCATCGGCTTTTAGCTGCATTTTGTTAAATACTGATGGTGTACTATACCAAACCTTAAAATTCCGCTCATTGCTTACCATTGGTTGGTTTTCTTGTCAATCTCATTTGCTTACTTTTTTCAATGGCTTTCTGTAGTGTTGGCTTTCCAGCTTATTTTCTGCTGTCATTATTTGGAATGTGATTATTCATGATGACCTATTAGAATGTTGGGTTCAAGTAATAATATGAAGAATGGAGAACATAAACATAAAAATAGTTGAACACAAGAGGTGATAAATGAAGAAAGATTTAAACTGATAAGAGTCAAGAGAAGTAATGAAGGAAGGTGAATTAAAGGAAGGAATAAGTCAAAAGACAAAAGGAAGCAAAGCAAGGAGACTTAAAATGGTTGCTGCAACACAGGAACTTTTCATCACTTTTTGGGCTTTTTCTTGCTCTCTGAGCCATGTACTGCTGTCTCACACAATCACCATGCCACTGCACTCTCTGTATTGCTTAACACCAAGGTCACCATTTCTTCGCTGCCCCATCCGGACCCACTCACATTTTTTTGACCATTTTTTTGGCCTTTTGTAACCCTCTGCACCTACATCCTCCTTTGGTCCATCACTGCTCCAGCTCTTAATTTCCTCCTGCTTCTCCGTGGTGTTTACTTGCTCTACCCCGGCCCTTTTGCTAAAAAAAGATTCCCTAGGCAACCAGTGACTAAATAGCATGCAACACCATAATTATTATGTTCTAGGAGGAGAGTTTGTGTGCAACATGAAACTTGATAAAAACTTTTTATTCATACAAACTAACTTAAAAAACATAAGATTTATTCAGTTTTTCCTCATAAATAAACATTACTAATGCAATATCATAACATTAAAAATAAAAAAAATTACAAACTAATAGTTCTTCCAATACATATACCAACAGGCAAAAATGCATACCCTATGAATAAGGACCATACATATAAACCTATTCAATATATCAATAGATTAGAAACTTAAATTTGAGTTTCTAAACAAAAGTCATATTAACTGTAAAATTTAGAAAAAACAGAAATGTATTAGAGCTGCAAGATACAATATGGTGGCTTTGATTCAATGATGGGTCTTCATGAAATCTATATTCGTTTTGGCGAACTTGGCAACTTCATCAGGAAAGCCACATTGATAATATACCTAAAAATAAAAATGTACACTGAATCCCAGCAATTGTTTATTAAACCATTTTATTAGATTTTTCTGTTTGATGTTATTTGTTACAATGTCATCACACCTTTCAACATAGATTACCCTTTTACCTCTGATAGTTGTGCTTGTGCACTTGTCTGGGTGTTGTTTATTTGTTAGGTATTGGTAATTAGTGTAGTAATAAGAGTGTTCGTGCTTCATGTCGGATTGTTCTTCCTGTCTCATGTCTGGTGTATGGAACTACCAGGAAATTCTGTTGGTTACTAACTTTGGGTTCAAACTGGGTAGAAGTGGTTGGGAAGGGGAGGGTGTGCTTGGCAACCAACTTTTGTCTCTTGTGGCTTTGACTTAGGGCTTTAAGGGGTTTGTTTCCCCCTTATAATGGTTCTATCCTTGTTACAGCTGTTTGCGAGGGCTCTGTTTGTTTGTTATGTGCTAGGTGATTCTGTGGTGTTTGGGTTTCCGTGGGGGTCGCAATGGGTGTTTTGTATGTTGCTCCCCTGGGGTGGGAGATGCTTGCCTTTTATAGTCCTAGGGTTGGGAGGCCACTTGGGCTCTGTGGAGGTCGCTAGGGCTGTTTTTCATCACTATGTCTCCAAAGTCTTTGCCCCTCTCGAGGCTTGGTGCCTAGTTGCATATTTGCGTCTTTTGTTTTCTCTCCCCCATCCTTTGCTTTTCTCCTACTGCTTGCGACTCTCACCTGCACTTTAGATATGCTCTCCGTGGTGGGGGCTCAGTTGTGGGCGCCTCCTGGTTGGTGTGTGTGTAGGTCTTGGGTGTCTTAGTTTCTGGTATCCCTATGTAGCAATTTGGGCCTTATTCTTGGGGGCAATCCGGGGAATATCTGGGGAGTTCTCGCTGTGCCTTGGGCCAACGGGAAGGGTGCCTATTTTGTTTTGCTGCTCTCCCCGTTGATGGAGCAAGGTTTCGCTCGTAAAGAGACGTGCTTAGATTCAACCCTCTTGAAATAATAAATAATATTTTAATCCACATGTTTTGTCTTATTAACAATGCACCACACAACATTTCTAGTATCTAGGGGAAGCTTTTCAATGTGCTTCCTACTAACTGTAAATCAAGTGTCTTAAAATGGTCGCTGCAACGAGGGAACTTTTCTGCACATGCATCCGCCACACTCATGTGACGTGACGCATTCTTAGCTTGGTGGGAAAAACTTTGCTTCTGCGCACTAGAACTAAAGATGGCTGCTCAATGTTTCCATGTGCTAACGCTTGCATTGCTACTTTTGTTACATTGTTCGTTCTGCTTAATTCTTAACGCTGTAGTTAAAATAAAATAATGTGAATAGAGTAGAGATAAGTAGTATACAGTGTATTAATTTATTCTTGTTCTAAAACTGTTCTTCTTTAACTTTGCTATTAGCTCGTGTTTGGACCAATCAAGTACAATGTTGCTCCATCTTGGGTCCTGCAACTGCGCATGTGCTGCGTTCTCAAGAGTCCACAAGCCATGGCATTGAATCTATGCCAACAACAGTCTTGCTTGAAGACGCGCCTGGGAAACTCGCCCCGTGACCTCTGGAGAGGAAGAAAGATTGGTAAATTGTTTAACATTGTATTTACTATTAGAACATTCATTGTTGGGTGGAATAAAATGCATGGGAAAATAAAGTTATGGGCAGGAAGATAATTTGCATTATTGAATCAAGTGACCTCATAACTGGTATGGTGTGATGACCTCTCCTCGTCTTTTGATCAATCAAATTGAGATATACACACATTTGCAACATTGAGGGGTGGTACACTGCCCTGGAAAATGGTATATCCAAGGTAGGCTTAGCTAGTTAGACTGTCCGACTTGTCCGAATAGCTGACCTGTCACTGACCCAACGCACTCAATAGGCGATCGAGAGCAGAGGTGCTGGCGGAGCACTCTGTCAGAAAAATCGATACCCCAATCAGGGTTCTGGGAAGGAGATTCAATAACCCAATTGGTGCTCCTGAGGGAGAAGATTTGCTAACCCAATCGGGGTCCAACTGTTAGCCGCAGTGAGGGGTGTATCGCTGGCGTTGCACTTAGCTGAGGGTACCTGGTTCCAACCTGAATCCACCCTAATTTGGTCATCACTGGTCCTGATCTACACCTGTGCTGTCTTATTGGCATCAGAACAGCAAGAAGTCCTGTCTTTTATTCTAGCCCGTGGCCGAAGGGTTGGTCTTCACACCATTCTAGGTAAATATAAAATGAATGTGGGTATGTCATTGTACTGTTTCTTTTTCTAACCCTTCCTATGTTTCAATACTTAAAGAAAGTCTCATAATATTTATGCATCATCTTGCTTTGATTACATTCTTCTTAATTGAACAAGCTGTGACTAATTTAGAATGGACTCTGACATTTAAGAATTTACTTAGATAAAGTGTTCAAATCTTTCACGAGTCTGTGGTTATTTTTAATGCATGCAAATGTTTATTTACTACCTATTATTCTAACTCCCTTGATCCCTTAGGACTTTAGGTACCTGTGGCAAGGATTGGTAAGTAAGTGCATGGTTAGGTAAAACTGTAAGCACTGATTAGGAATTTTTGGTATAAATGTGTGAATAAATGATAGCAAAGGAGTTCGCTGGTGAAACTTTGGCCTTATATCACCTAGAAATGGTAAGTCCGATGGAGTAACAGGTTCTCTAATGTTTGTATGAAGAGTAGGCGGACGGGATCTACTCGGAGTGTGTGAAGAGTAAGCGGAAGGGATTTACTCGCAGTGAGAGAAATTATTCTGTCCTTTGAATTTAGTCACTTAGGCACAGTAGTGAATGTTTATACGTTGTTAATTAATGAATATTGCAATTTAAAAAGTGAAAAGAAATAAGTTCTCGTATTACCTTGCAAAGGAGGGTTGTCAGTTGTGGTGCTGCGCTGACGTCACCAAGAGCCGTGCTGATATTGGTTGAAACAGCGGGTGTGTAGCTGAGGTAATAATTGTAAAGGAGGGGTGAGTGCAGGAGCATGAGAACTTGTCTCACGAGAAAAACTGTGCAATCATTGGTCGAAAGCTGTTTGTATTCAAATCACTGATTGGGTCTCGAAAGTAAGAAACGAGCTGGTATTGGTAAAGCATTTAGTAAACAATTAAGTGTAGCTGCATATTAAATTTATCTGTGCAAATCATATGTGGCCTATAGATCCAGCAATTATAGGAAACAGACCCGACAGGAAGTACTTAAGTTTTGCGCTTGAGCAATTCGTAAGGGGAAGACCTCATATCATGTACGGAGGGGAGAGAAAAATGTCGCTATTTAAAAAAATTAAGAATTTCTTTAAGAAGGATAGAACAATTAAAACTAGAGAAGAGATTATTATTCCTCCACAATACGCCCACATCATACATGATGGTAGAAAGGGGTTACCACACCTGTGTGTGGTTAGAGAACTGGACAGAGTACCCAAAAGATGATGGTGTTTTGGCATTTCCAGGGCATGGTACCTTTAATGGTAGAATTTTGTACAATTTGAGAACACTCATGAATTAACTTGATCCCAGACCTAGATTGACTCAGTATGAAGCATTAGAAGAATGGTAAACTGAGGCTTTTGAGCGAGATAGACCCAGAAGCTAAAGAAATTGGAATACATTTTATCCCAGATTTCCTAAAGAGACAAGAGATAAACAAATGAAGAAATGGAGGCAGTCTATGTTAGTAGAAGGATTATATCATGTACTGACTTTAGAGGAACCGTCAGGAAGCAAGTTTACAGAGAAAATGAGAAATGTAATGACTAGTGGTAAATAAGTAGATGACTATTTGGAGGATTTGTTAATGAAAAGTCTGCCACCTTATCATGAAGTTAACCCTACCGCCCGTTCTTAAAACCACCTTTGGTTCTGCAAGTAGTGCATGAAATTTCGTTAGAAAAAGTGCTACAGGAGAGGGAACGAGAGGCCATAAATGAACAGAGAAGTTACTTAATTTAGAAAATTTCACAGTTGAATATGAGTCCGGAAGCCTTGACCATTCCGGTAACCATAGGTCCTGTTGTTCCATTATATGTAGAAAAACAGTCCTGTCCCTAACCTCCCGTTCTGACTACACCTGTAGTGTGATCTAGAAAAGAACCCTTGATAGTTGATGATCAAGCAAGTGAATGTGAGTCAGTGATTTCCCTGATGGATTTACCTATAAGGGAACCCTTGGGTGACTAGATCAGGAAAACCACCCCAAGAAGCTCTTGAGAGGTACGGATGGAAACATCCTCAGGTATAAGAAGCGCTACTGTAGTATCCCCAGAAGTGATAGAGATATGTTCCTGAGAATTAGAAAAGCCAAAATCTCAGCCAAAGGTATTGGACATTTTTAAATTAAGAGTTACATTTGAAGAAATTATGGCTGGAAATGTGGGATTGGAAAGGTTAAACACTTTCAGTGAGGACGAATTGTTGTCTATTTGTCGAAGTATCACTCGAAATACTAACACATTTAAAACTCAGAAACCTGTAGAGTGGTACAGGCAAGTCAAAAGATTTGTAAAAGTCTCAAAAGTATTGTTGAAAGATTTAGATGGGTTGTTTGATATTGGAGGCCCGCTGATTTATGGACAGAGTGTGAGATCACTATTGATTGGCCTAATGACGAGTACCCAAGAGACCCAAAGACAGGAGCACCATCAGATGACGTGATGAAAAAGTATCATCGAGTCATAACATATCTGAAAGGGAAAGTACCCCTGAGAGAAACAGATTGGACTAGAATAGACAGAACTACCCAAAATTAAGATGAATCAGTACATGCAGACTATTAACGCCTTTTACAGGTATTTAAGCAGTACAGTGGTTTGGAAAGCATTGATATGAAAGATATGACACATTTTATTTATCAATTTGTGCCAGGGTTAAAGCCAGAGATTTCGCGAATGATTAAAGATCATAAAATCTGCAGGTAGATGAAATACTTAAGTATGCAAAATATTGTGAGGATGAAATTGATGATAAACAAAAGAATTTAGAAGAAAAAGTAATGTGGGCACAGATAAAATTAGCAGAGCAGCAGGAACTCCAGTTAAATTAATTGAAAAATAATCAGAATCAAGGAGATGGAAATGGGGGTAAACGAAGAGGTAGAATAAATAGAGAGGAGGCCAAGAAAAAGTTTCCTTGTCATGGGTGCGGAAAAATGGGGCATTGGAGGAACAAGTGTAAGGCTGTATTGAGTAACAATAACCTTTGACCCTAAGCTGAATTTTAGAAGTTTAATTGATGAAAAGTTTATGATAATGTCTAGAGCTATAGGGCGATTAAGAGCTATGCCACACGGCTGGGGTACTGGACACCTGGTCTTATCTTAAAATTGTACAATTCTATTTGCTGTTCAGCTGCCTATATGACAATGAAGTATGGGATTTCTCGGAAACAAGCAAACTCCAAGTGGAGGAGAACAATTATCTGAAGTGTCTACTAAAAGTGCCACGCAGTTCACTGACCTTTAGTACGCATGAGGAGTTGAGATCTAGTTATATTTCAGATCTGGTGACTGTGAGACCTCTCTCATTTGCTGGCTAAAAATTTGGTACAACGAAGAGCCGGGACTGACAAAAACTGTACTATTGGACTGTCTAAAACTGGATTATAGACACAAGATACCATGGCTACAGTACGTTAAATCCTCCTTTTTGAAATTGGGCCCCGAGGATTTATATAGTAACCTGGAAACAATCGGGAACAGTGACAAGATGATTATAAAGAACCTCCACCACAAGTCTATGGTGGCCCTGCGTGAGGAGGCGGAGTTCACTAAACGTACTGTAAGAGAACATATCTTGGTGAAAACCACTGTTGGCATAGAACCCTACTTGGTACATGTAGTGAACTCACATGAAAGGTTTTTAATGACCTGTTTTAGATTTGATCTTATTCATTTTTTACTATCAGTGCCAGAAGGTTTTACTTTGAATCTAAGAGATAAAGGGCCCTGCGGCTGCGACAATAAGTCTCTGCCGAACACCCTACATTTCATATTTCTATGTTCATTTTATGCGGGACCTAGGAAATTGTATTTAAAGATTTGCTTAGGAAACTCAGGTACAAACATGCTAGGGTGGCATTGTTGTTTTTAAAAATGTCCTCTGACAATTTTACACTCTGTTGTACTTTAAGTTTCCTAAAGGCCGCACTGAGACTACGTAAGACTAGAGGGGTTGTTTTTTCTTAAATTACTGTAATGTACTCTATTTTGTGTTTTGTAAAGCATATGGGGGAGATTTTAAATGTAATGCTTTTATGATTTGACTCAAATCGAAATAAAGCCAAATGAATGAATGAGAGTAACAATGTGCAAAATGATAATTTGAATCCACAGACGCAGAATGGGGTATCAAGGAAGCCACAGCAACAGATATTACAGAACCAGTTACCACTTGCACCTATGCCACATTCTGGGAGCCAAGCAAATTACAAGGTGGATACCACAAATTGGGAGGAAAGTGGAAGGAGAGACACAGTGACATCACAATTTCTTTTGAGTGACGCATTTTTCGAGGAAGATAGTTACTGACGGTGCCTGAGAGGGGAGGACGAGGAGTGCGTACTTGGCACATTCTTGCGGGTAGATCAGTTAGATTCATATATCGAGGGAAAAGTTGAGGGAAATTATGTTACCTTTTTATTGGATACTGGTGCTACCTGTTCTACTGTAAGAACAGCAGATGTTCCAAACCTACCCCTCTGGGGAGAAGCGGTCGAAGTAGTGGGCATTTCTAATAAACAAATTAGTATCCCTGTTACAGAACCTATGGAAATCAGAATAGGTAATTTCAAAGAAATGCACAAGTTTGTAGTGTGCGACTCCAGTCCAGTAAACCTATTAGAGAGGGACTTATTGTGCAAAGTGAATTGCACAATCGTTTGTACCCCGAGTGGTGTTGAAATTCAAACTCCAGATAAAGATGGAGTATATAAACTAATGTTAGCCAAAAAAGAACCTGAAAATAAAAAGATGCTACTGGAAGACCTCCCAAAGGAATTGCAGCATACGGTGAATCCTGAAGTGTGGGATTTCACTGGGAAAGATGTAGGATTAATGGCAAATGACAGTAAAAGAAAGTGCAGTTTACCCAAATACTCGACAATACAAAATGAGCCCAGAAATAAAAGCAGGCATTGCAGTGGAAATAAAGCGTTTGGTTGAACAAGGTATTTTACAGGAAATAATGAGCAGTCCATGTAATTCACCTATAATTGGCATAAAGAAACCGAGCGGGAAATATAGGGTCGTACAAGACCTCCGCAAGGTTAATAAAATTGGTGTCCCATGTTGTCCGGTTGTGCAAAATCCAGCAGTGAACCTGTATCAGATACCGAGGGGAGACGGATGGTTCATGGTAATTGATTTGTGCCATGCATTTTTCTCCATACCATTACATCCAGATAGCAAATATATTTTCTCGTTCAAATTCGACGACCATGTCTACGTTTAGAACCGTGTCCCTCAGAGGTACACAGAAAGTCCATCGATTTTCAATCAGATATTGAAAAATGTCTTGAATCTTTGGTTCTGCCCGGACAGTCTGTCCTGGTGCAGTACATAGACGACCTGTTGGTGGTGTCTAAAACTCGAAATTACTGTCTTGTTGATACCATTGCATTGCTGAATCATTTGGAAGAAGGAGGGCATAAAGTGTCACCTGAGAAGTTGTCATTCTGCACCACATCAGTAAAATATCTAGGGGCACCAGATAGAGAGAGGTGTCAGACGAGTTACCTCTGAAAGAATCAAAATAATCAGAAACATGAATCTACCTCAAACGCAGAAAGAAATCAGAATGTTCCTTGGGGTAGTAGGTTACTGCAGGCAGTGGATTTGGAGTCCTAGCTAGACCTCTGATACAAATGACAACAAAAAAAGCAAAAGACCCAGTAGAGTGGGATGACGAAAGCATGACTTCCTTTTTGAAGCTGCAAGACTGTCTCTGCTCTGCTCCAGCACTAGGAATGCCTGACTATTCAAAATTGTTTGCGTTGTTCTGTGATGCACGTGACAATTGTACATTGTTTGTTTTGACCCAAACTCAAGGTTTAATGAGACGTCCTGTGGCATATTTTTCATCCACACTGGATCCAGTGGCATCTGCATTGCCAGGATGCTTGAAAGCAGTAGCTGCAACCTTCATGAGTTTTGAGCAAAGTGAATCCATCATTATGGTACACCCTGTAACCGTGTATGTGCCACACTCAGTGATGATTCTGTTAACCAGAACACGTACTCAGTATTTGACCCCTAGTCGGCTGACTATGTATGAGCGAATTCTTCTAGGTGCAGGGAATGTGACCATTGCTAAATGCACTGCCTTAAATCCAGCCACGCTGTTACCTGATACACACTTCGTAGAAGTGAAAGGGGAAGTCAAGCATGATTGCATCCACCTCACGGAATACAGTACTAAACCCCGTCCAAACATAAAAGAAGAGCCATTGTTAACTATCGAATATGAGCTGTTCGTAGATGGCTCATGCATGAGGAAGGAGGATTAAGTGCTGCTTACACTGTGTGTACGTTGAGGGGTCCAGTGGAAGCATCCTATTTACCTGGAGTCAATTCAGCACAAGTAGCTGAATTCATTGCATTGACAAGAGCCAGCAAATCTGGGAAAAATGTGAAAGTAACCATATACACTGACAGTCAGTATGGTTACGGGGTTGTGCATGACTTTGGCCAACACTGGGTGCAAAGGGAGTTTCTGACTTCTTCGGGTACTCCTATTAAGAATGGACATTATGTAAAAGACTTGCTGGAAGCAATGCAATTACCAAAAGAAGTGGCTGTGGTCAAGTGTGCTGCTCACCAATCTGGAATTGACAAAGTGACAGCAGGTAACCGATATGCTGACCAACTAGCCCAGCACTGTGCCAAACATAAGATGGCAAAAAATAAGAAAATCGATGCATATGGAAACAGCAGCCAACTTATGTTTGCTTGAAAAAGTGAAAACATGGGAATAAGTGAGAAATTTGCAAACTGAGGCAGAAATGAAGGAAAAGGAAGAGTGGGAGAAAATAGGATGTCAAAGAAGGGCTGAGGATGGTGTTACTTTTTACCTTGATGGGAGACCTGTGTTACCAGATTGTATGCTTGCTCCTATAGCTAGGATGTATCATGGAAGTTCACACATAGGTAGAGACCCGATGATTAGGCAGTTCAGACAGAGTTGGTTCAATGCGAGATTCAGGGATGTAGCAGGGAGTCTTTGCCAGAGGTGCATAGCATGCCAAAGAATGAATCCTGGTACGAGAACTGTGGTATTACCAGGAAAGATTGGAAAGGCTGAAGGTCCCTTCATACGACTGCAGATTGATTTAATCCAGTTGTCCCCATGCCGAAGAACTGAAGTACGTCCTTGTCATTGTCTGCCTGTTTTCAAAGTGGGTGAAAGCCTACCCTATCCGCAGGAATGATAGCCTCATTGTAGCTAAATTATTATTGAGGGAACTCATACCACGTTTCGGTTTTCCAGTAACAATTGAATCAGACCGAGGGTCTCATTTTAATAATGAAATAATTCTTCTGATCTGAGGTATTCCAAATTGAGCAGAAACTGCACTGTGCATACCTCCAGAGGCCTCTGGAGGGGTAGAACACCTGAATGGCACAATCAAGGCACGATTGGGAGAGATGTATGAATCTACCCGATTGGAGTGGCCTGATGCTTTACCTCTTGTTCTGATGGGACTCAGAAGCATCCCAGACAGAAACACAGGCTTGAGTCTCCATGAAATGCTCATGGGAAGAGCAATGAGGCAGGCAAATAAGGCAAATAAGGAATAACTCCCCATGCTTTCCTATAGGCCTAAAGGCCCATAGGAATGAATGGGGAGTCAATCCTTATTTGCGATTAGCAATTTGCTAATCTCAAATAAGGATGCGATTTCAAGGGTGCCAGGGGTGTCTAAAGGACACCCTGTAGCACCCCTGAAATGTCAATGTAGAGTGATGTTGCGCACACACATGTCCAAACAAGTCAGACTTCGCGGTAAATAGCGGTAAAAAATAGCGAATTCGCAATTTTTCAAAGGTTCATGAATAGCATTTAAGGAATCTCTAATTGAGATTCTGTAAATGTGATCGCAATTTTAGAAATCGCAATTATTTGCGATTTTTCAAATTGCGAGTTCATGACCCATTGATGAATTCCAAATGCCATTTTTGCGGGCGCAAACTGCCGAATTTTGCGATTCGCACCGTTTGCGCTCGCAAAAATGCTTGATGAATCTACCTGATAGAGAGGAATTCAGAAGTTGATGAAGAACAAGTAGTGCCACAACTGAACGAAAATAAGAGATCATCTGAAGAGAGTCAAAGCACAGTGCCCGCTAAAAGTCTCAGAAAGGGAGATAAATGGCCTGGGTTTGTCAAAAGACTGAAATTTCACCTTAAAACAATAAATGAAGAACCAGAGAAAGTAAATGAAATATCAAGCCAAGCTGTACCATCCACAGAGCAACCAAGAAGGAGAAGTCCACGTTTGAAAAGACTGAATAACAAATTCAAAGGACCTGAGTGGACCTACGTCATACTTGAAGATTTCAAAAATCTAGAACTGAGTGATGATGAACTGACTGTTGATCAGACTGACGAAGAAGTGAGACCAACTTGAGAAAAGAATCATAGGTTAAAATCTGTGGAAAAGTTACAAAGAGGAGATAAAACCTCCTTAGTCAGAAATGGCTGATTATAATGTTAATGGAAGACCGAAAAGAAATTGTATAAAGACATGCTGTAGAACATGGGTATGTAGTATATTAATAGTAATTATAGTATGGTTTGGATTGACATTAGCTATACCTTACCCAAAGAGCAAAGAAATGCAGAATAACACTAATATACCTGAGCAAGTAGATTCACCTAAGAAAGTAGATACACATACACATTAGAAAGCAGTTAGTCTTAAGCAACCTGGAGTAGGTTTAGAAGCAACAGATGAGGTAGACTTACATCATAGAAGAGCTAGAAATAGAACTCATTTAAATGTATTTGCTAATTTGTTAGTACATTATGTAGAAGCTATGGAAATCAGTGATTGCTGCATGTGCATGAAGTTGCCCACATCAGTAGCTGAAGGGGTCACTTACCATCACTTACCTCTGACCTATGGTATTTAATGTAGCATTTTAGCTAGTTTATTTTTATAGAACTGGAAAATGACAGTATTATTATTCAAATTTTTATGTAGTCTTTTTTTAAGTTCCTTTATGCAGAAATTTGAATCGCATTTCAAGCACTAGAGTTTCTACACACTTTATGGGAGATTATTTTCTAACAATAGGATCAATAGACATAGCCGAAGCACACAAAACAATTTAACATGTACATTACAGGAGAAAGAAAAGATTTTTTTAGATTTAGTAGAGAAAAGGAGACAGGATTTCCATAAGAAAGAGTCTGATGATAAACGAAAGATTCCTAAAAGGTCTGAAAATAAAGAGTTTGCCTCTAATGGCAAGACTCAAGCTGCTATGTTCTTGGATTTTGAAAAGAAAAGGAAACTCTGTCATAATGTAATAGTGATAAAAGTAAAATACAAAGTGTTTCTGATATTCGAAATGTTTTGGACATGTGTTCTGGTTCTACTCAATTTACTCAGAATATTCAACAAGATTGTCAAGAATTTTTAATGTTTATGCTTGGTGTACTGGAAGATGAAGGTATAGATATTGAAAATCTTTTTGGCCTTTCTTATAAATGGCAACATGACTGTCAAAATTGTTTGTTTACATGTAACACTAACATAGACAGTGAAAGATTCATATATTTGACTTTACCAGACTGTGAATCAGTGTCCTTTAACAATCTAGTTAGAGGAGCAAGTCAAAACATGGAGTGTAGCCAATGTAAATCAGAAATGTCATCAACATTATTTATACAAAGATATGCACAGTATGTTATTTTAATGCTGCAACGCTGTAGAGCTGATGGAAGAAAATTGGAAACTTTAATTAAAATCTTTGTAGCTGGTCAAGTTTCAATATCAGGAAGAACTTTTGTAGCTGTTTCAATTATTTTTCATGATGGACCTTCTTCAACATCTGGACATTACACTGTTTATTTAAAATGTCTGAAAGGTTGGATACATTGTAATGATAGTCAATTCGTTTTTAGGCAACGTTTGCCTAGAGAGTTACCAAATTCTTACCTAATATTTTTAATGCCAAAATTTTAAGATCAAAATTTGGCCTTTCAGGATTACTGCTGTTAAGGTAGATTAGTCTGGTGTTGTAGAGTATTTTGTAAGTGAGGGTGAGGAGCTTCAAGGTAATCCTCTTGTTGAAGTTGAGGCAGTGTAGGTGTATCATGTCGTGGGTGATGTGGCTGTAGAAGTGGACTTTGAAGATCAGTCAGGTGGAGGTACTTTGGATTGGCTGTAGTCGTTATAGTTGTTTGGCTGGACTTCTTGTATAGAGTGTTTTGCCACAGAGTAGTCTATTTCTTCTTGTTTTCTTTAGGATGTACTTGTAAATTATGTGCAGAATGTGGAGGGTGTTGCAGCAGTATGAGGAAATGCTGTAGACTTGTTTACACATGTACAGGGAGGAGTTGAGGATGAATCGTAGGTTGTGTACATGGTCAGTAGGTGTTGGTACTGTTCACAGGGTAGTTGGCCAGCAGGAGTCATCTGAAGCTAAGGGGGTGGGTCTGAGGATGAGTATCTTCATGTTGTGTGAGTTCAGATTTAGAGAGTTGCTCTTTATCCACTTGGTGACGTCCTTAATTACATTGTGGAGGCTGTTTTTTATGGTATGTGGCTCCTTGGTGAGGTAGAGGATGAGCTGGGTGTCATCGACGTAAGAGATGATATTGTGGTTGAGATGGCGGGCTACTTGTGTGAGGGTGGCCATGAAGATATTGAATAGCGTTGGGCTGAGAGATCAGCACTGGGGGATGGTGCAAATGATATCAGTGGTTTTGGATCAGAGGGCTGGAAAGCAGATGTTCAGAATTAGCATTGAATAACTTTCAAACTAAGAATTTCACACATACTATTTGGCCATGGGAAAAAGTATGTGAAATCTTTAATAACTTTTTGTTCCAAATTTTGACTGCATATATTTGTAAATAACATTATTTATATTGGAATAACATTAATGATGGTGTTTTGTTATTACAGGATTGTTTGACATACCTCATAGTTATGTAAGAAATTGGTCTTAGAAAAAAACGTTTAAGATATGTTTTATTTCTATTTTTTAGATTCTTATTGAGATTGCTGTTTTTTTTTAAGATAATCTTCTTGATTGTCTTTTTTTGCCCGCTGTTATGTGATGAGTACTATTGAACTCACTGTTTCTAGTGAAATTCAATATATTCTGAGAACAGCAAAAAAGGCAAATGAAATGCTTTAGAAATGATTTTGTGTTGTAAAAGATAAATTGTAACTCTAGTTTTTTTGTCTTTTACAGATGCTACATTTGTAATAATTATTGTTTTTTTATTTATTATATTGAAGGTAAGTATAATTAACTGTCAAAAATGATCGATGGGATGTACTTCTACAGAGGTGAAGTAACAGAACGTCCCTGGTGTACAAAAAGTTTGTAAAGACGGTTTGTATCTTTGAAACACATTTGAAGAAATTTTAAAAAACAAATACTGAGTGTACCTGTGTTCTTTGCATTTTACTACAACACATCAACTGCTTTGGAACTGGTAAGCTGAATAGATATTTTTTACTTTTTTTAGTACTGCATTTTATTATAATAGCCTTAGTTTTTTTCTATAGTGATAAAGAGTGACTGATTTGAAAATGTAAGGACACTTTATAACTAAAAATTCATATAAGCAGATTGTATAAAGTAGTTGAGAATGGTTTTCGCATAATATTTTTTGAAGAGCACAATAGTTGATAAGGCTAGTTTTGTATTATGTATTAGGGAAAATGATAAAATGAAGTGTTTATGTTTTTCTGCAAGGAACAAAAACAATAAAATTCACTATGGAAAAGGAGCAGAAGAATATGGAAAAGAGTTTTGAAATTACTCACACTCTGGTAGAAGAGTTAAATATACCTTTTATGGAGAGCGAGAATGAAGAAGAAAGTATTGGTGCAGGAGATATTACCTGCGATTTTTTAGATGAAACTTTGGAGGAGGACTTTGTTGAAGCGTTAGACGAGACTGAGTTTCATGATATGACTTTTGAAATTCATGATGAAGAAAACGAAATTTCAGATGAAATCATGCTGGAAGTTCCAATAAATTATGAAATGTTACAAAAATACATTTTTGATTAAAAATTAAAAATGGTTTGATAGACTCTTCTTGCAGAATTGTAACCATTCAGCTAGTATCCAAGTTCTCATGGTACAAACTGGGTCTTAGGGCATGGACTGCTTCAAACCTTTATAGATTATGTATGCACTGTTCTATGCACCAGCAAATGTGTGTTTTATAGTTTTTATTTCCTGGTGTATATCCTTTGACTTTCAGCAAAGTCTCTGTGATTGCTGATTCCGTATTGTACAGAGCTATTCAACAGAATGTCCTTTTGTATGCACTGTGCTAAAAATGAAGCTATTTAAAATTCAGTAGGCAGTCTGCTTGCAGAACTGTAATCATCTAGTCAGTATCCAAATTTTCATGGAGGACAGTACGTCTTAGGCTATGGACTGCTTTAAACCTGCATAGTCAATCCTTGCAGTCTTCTATGTACCTACAAACTATATTGAATTCTCCAGTCTGTATTATTACACTTTTTTGCAATCACTCTCACTCTACTGTTTCCGTATTGTATTGAGCCATACAGCACTATGTGCTTATCTATAAGCTATTAGAACGATGGAATGTTGGGAGCTCCAGTGATAACAATGGAGTGCTCTGGGCTTATAAAGGCTCGTATAAGTCTGGAGCTCCAACATTCCAATGTTACTTTGTTCACTGCTCTGGCTGTGAATAAAGTCTTCAGGTGGCCTGAGGGGATTCCAATCTCCTCGCACTCCCTGAAGGCTTTGTTGTTTTTTGTTAGAACATTCTGCCTTCTAATGGTAGAATGTTCTAATAGGCTTATAGCCCTTTGTAGCTGGGCTATACCGGCTCCCTTGTTAAAGGCCCTCCCCTTCGACTCGAGCCTTTAACGCTGGAGAGGGCTTTTAATAGCCGGTATTGCCCTCTACGGTGAGCTATAAGGCTATATTCTAAAAGTGAAGCTGCTATACATTCAACCAGACAGTTGACATCCAATCAGCATGCAGCTTGTGCTTGGGAAGGTATGTGTACTGTACGCGTACTGTACAGAGTACAGTACAGAGTACGGTAAGCTTCTATAGATATACTTATGATTTTACTTATGACTCTCTCAGGAAGGTTTCTAGTCACTTTTTGTGATGTTCTGTGGCACAGCTGTCAGCATAATATTTATCAGGCAGCACTAATGCACTTTTTTTGGTGTACTGTTGCCAGATAAATATCAGATCCTTTAATGCAGTGTTCTGCGTTAAAGGGGTGTGCAATGGGTGTTGCTTGGGGTGTTTCCAGCAACACCCATGGCATTTGACACTGCTCTACATTTACAAGAAAGTGTAAATCTGAGGCACTGCGAAAAAATGTTGCCGCCCCAGGATAGGCATAAGGAAGGTGCAATGGGGAAAAATAGTTTGATTTCTCCCCGTTTTTTTTTTTCTCTATATGTGCTGCTTTCTGCAGCACATGTAGAAAAAGGAAAAGTCTCTTGTGATTATTTTTCTACAGAAAGGTTTCCCTACCTGTACAAAAATAATCATCCTTGCAATGCAGACACCCTTGTTCCATTGTGCTAAGGTTTCTGCATTGGTGCAGGCAGACCATTGTGCGCTGGCTCAAGGGAAAAGGATAGAAATATGCTGTATCTTATAGATATGGCACATTTCTGTCTTTTTTTTTGCCATAGGGAAGCGTAGCAGGAAGGCCTGCTGCACTTTCCTACGGCAAAATCTCATGAATGAGGCCTATGTGAGTGCTTCAAACCCCTACAGACTGTGCATACATTATTCTATGCACCTGCACATTTGCCTTTTTTATGTTGAATTTTGCAGTTTCTATATTTCCACCAAACACTCTCTTACTCTTGGTAAACTTTTCTAGTGACTCATTGATCAGTGTGTAGTAAGGCATTTACTACATTAAAACAGTAATTTGTAGATGTAGAATAACTGGTAGATCCCCATAGATATGACAGTTAGTGTGCACTGTGACATCAGCATCATGGATGCCCCATATTTACAATGTGGTGCACTACAGGGCAAAAGTGGCACAGATATGTGATGTATCTGTGCTGTGAAGATGGCACATTGCTTGACTTGCATTGCAAGGACAATGCAGCTCTAGCAAAGATCTTTGGGCCCTATGCTCATAATGCTGTGTCAATCCTTACACCTGCTTCCAACAGGTGCATGGTTTTGACGCAGTATAAGCCCAAAAGTGACTTAATGAAATCTTATAAATTTCACTTGGTCACTTTTAGGAGGTGTTCCCGTCTACGCAGGAAAGCCTCCTTTTGGCGCATGGCTTTACAATATGACGCACCTTCTAATTACGTCAGATTGTAAATACCATACATCATGGTACATCTTTTGCACCTCCGCTGCATCACAAATGTGATGCAAAGGTGGTGTAAAAGAGGCACAAGGGGGTTGTAAAACCGCCCTTAATACATGCAAATTCATCCAGGCAGTTTCACCAATAGTTCAAATTGAAGCATAGACTTGTAACATATTTATATACATATGTTACTTTCAAGTGCTTCGGAGGTACTACAGTATACTATAGGTAAACACCTTATAGATTTATGCTGTAGCACATCCTTTTAGTTTTGCACTTTCATATTCATTCATTCATTTATGAACTACACATTCTTTCTGACAAACTTTTACAGACTAACATAGAAATCTAGGCCTAGATGTAGGTAATTCCCATTTACAGACTCTTAAATACCGAATTTTACCGATTCGGTATTTAAGAGTCTGTAAATGGGAAGGGGGCAGATTTAGGTAATTCCGAATACAGGAATACCGAATCTGTAAGATTCGGTATTTACCGATTGGGTAAATACCGAATCGGTATTGCCCATTGATTCCTATGGGCCTTGAAGCCCATAGGAATCAATGGGCAATACCTGCAAGGGTGCAGTGGGTGTCACTTTGACACCCTCTAGCACCCCAAGTACAGGCTTGTGTGACATGTGGCACACATACATGCCCTAAGGGCATGTCTGTGTGTCACATTGCACAGGTGTGCATGCACAGATGTGCAAGCACACCTGAATTCGGTATTTTACCACACAATAGGATTGTGTGGTAAAATACCGACTCTTAAGGGCCTGTGGCACTCTGAGGAGTGTCAGCTACATATGGATTTACCGATTCGATAAATATACCGATTCGGTATTTTACAGAATCGGTTTATTTACCGAATCGGTAAAATTAGCGGTTCTTAAAATTACATGCCCCTACATCTGAAAACCAAAATACCGGTCGGTAACAGCCGAAATCGGCCGTTACCGACCGGTATTTGGGCTCCTACATCTGGCCCATAGTTCTTTTTTTTTTTACCAGTAGAGGTATTTCTGAAAATAACTGTTTTTTTTATTTGTTTTATATTTTTTTGTAGTTTTTTTGAATTTTTTTTCTTTTTTTAAACAAAAAACAGAAAAATTGATCTTTTGAAAACAAAAAACTGTGGACCTGGAACAAAATTTAAAAAAAAACTTACTTCTTGAGGCATCGGTACTGCTCCTGCCACTTAACAATCAGGTCCACTGACTGTTCTCCGTAGCAAAGCAATTCATTGCAATGCTGGCAGAAGAACTTTATCACTGCAAACCGGGGAACAATTACAGGACTTGCAGTGCTTCCAGGTGGTGGTGATGCACTTGAGGTGCTCGCCACTGCAGGTGGTGGATTATCCTGCAGGCTGCGTGTTGCCTCCCTTGCATAGTTCACTGGATGCAAGTTCCTCATGTGCCTAGCCATACTCACAGTCCCGAATGAGTATTTTTTTGTAGGGTTACCTCGACAGAGTGTCACATTGCATAGCTTGCAGGTGACCATTGGTGCAATCACCTTCTTTTGATCCTCCGGAAAGGTACAACATTTCCAGATGAAGGCTTCCTTTTTCTTCTGCTGAGGAGGCTCAGGTAAAAAAGTATTTTCATCAGATGAGTGGTCTGAGGGTGTTGGAGATCGACCAGCCAAATTAATGAAAAATTAATTTTGAGATGTCATGAGTGATGTCACTGACCATGTCATGAGAGATGTAATATGTGACATCATCAGCAGTGCATTGCGGGCGCGCGAGTTATAGTTAGCTGAACTAACTATAACGGGGGAATTTCAATGGTTTTGTAGGAGTGAAATGTCCAGCTAACTACAACATGTGTTTTTTTCAGTGAATTTGCAAGGTTTTTTAAATGCTAATTCATAACTATAACGTGTGGGAAACCTATGGTTTTTTCAGTGAATATATATATATATGGGCACCTGTTTTGCCCCCAGTTATGCCAATTTACATCTCGGCTGGTGGGAGGAACAGGTGCTCAGAGGGGGTCCCCTTGATCACTGGACGGAACACATGCTATTATGGGTCAGGTATATCGACGATGTCTTCGTGCTGTGGCAGGGCACGGAGACATCAATCGATCTATTTATGGAGGAGTTGAACCAGAATTCATTAAATCTGGAATTCGTGAGGAATTCAAGCAAAAAACACAATAGATTTCCTCGATATTAGGATTACTCCCATAGATTGTAAACTAGAAACTACTGTGTTCCGTAAGGCAACTGCAGGGAACTCAATCCTGCATGCTGAAAGCGCCCACCCAACGGCTCTCATAAGAAGCATTCCGTTTGGGGAATATTATAGAGCTAGGCGTACCTGCAGCAGTGATGAGCAATATGACAAGATTGAGACTGAAATTACCCAGAGGTTTATTCAAAGAGGGTATAAGGAGACGATCCTCAAAGGTGCATCCAACAAGGCCAGAAAGTTGACAAGACAGAATATACTTTTTGAACCATCTAGAACTCAGAAACTGAAAAATCTAGATAAAATGCGGAAAGATCAAGTTTCTTCAAGATTCATAACAACCTTTAATACTAAACATAAAGAAATAAGATCAATTCTAAGAAAACACTGGTATCTGATAAGGAACGATCCAGTGTTAGGTTCAAAGGTGAAAAAGAATCCTGAAATCACGTATAAAAAATCAAAATCTTTGAAAGATCTAGTTGTAAAAAGCGAGTTCATAAATAAAAAGAAAAGTAACACCGACTGGCTGAAGCTGAAGCCTGGTTTTGAAAGATGTTCTAAGTGCAAAGCTTGCCAACATGGAATGAATCGTACAGATTTTAGAACCTCTTTTAATAAAACAGTAACAGTCAGAAGTGCCATCAATTGTAAAAGTGAATATGTAGTTTATTTACTACAATGCCCATGCCCTAAGCTATACATCGGTAGCACGATTCTACCAGTGCACCAGCGAATCCTGCAGCACAGACGCACAATTGTCAATCAGGACAGATCCTACCCTGTGGCACGGCACTTTGAATCACACCACCAAAGTAACCCCGCAGGCCTCCAATATTCTTGTATTGCAGAGGTCCCAAAGAAAAAGAGAGGAGGTAACAGGAAAGGTGAACTCAGAAAATTGGAGACTTATTTTATCTTGGAGTTTAATTGTAAAGAGCCACAGGGTTTGAATGTGGATGAGGATCTTTATACATGTTTAGCCTGATTGCACAAATACTTAATGAAATGATAGAACAACCTCGAGTATACCGAAACTGCATATTGAAATTATGAACTGCTAATATTTTTAACTGACAAAAAGTTTAAAAAAACAAATTTTCCTTCTCTTCTTTTAATGCATAGAGGGTAGTATGATGTGTAAAATTGAAGTGGCATTGAAAAAATTGAATGAATTAAGTAATGCTTTTTTAACTATTTATGCACTGACACTTTCAAAAATCTTTTTAATGTGCAATATGAGTGGATTGTTTACATAAAGAGTACGGAGTACTATTGTTGTCGTTTAAGCATTAGCACTTTTGGAAATGTAGCATATTTAAGCACTAGCACTTTATTCTCTTTTTTGAATTATGTGCATTCTATGGAGTAGTTGTTTACAGTAAGAGAGTATTATTGTTTACAAACAAGCACTTGCACTTTATCATTAAATAATAAGGTTATCTTGAATTGAATAGCATTACTAGGAACTGTTTCCCCATTCCAATTAGATTAGTTTGGTATAGCCACGAGGTGAACTAAGATAAATAAATGGATCAGTTGTCTGAGGTCCAATGAAAGCAATGAATTGGGAACAAAGGTTGTACAGCGTGTGATATGAAATTGTAAATAATCCTATGAATAATGTTTCTTTTAAGGCGCTAATGGTTTAGGGGCACTTGCCCAGAGAATTGTGGAACCCTTACTGCTTGAACGGTTGAAAATGATGTACTACATGCACTTGCGTGTTATATAAACAAAGTTTTTACACGCTTGTTTTGAAATGATACGAAACATGATATTAGGATGTTTATATTTGATACTCTGTTATTGGCGTTTGCCCTAAACAGATAGCATCTTTGCACTGTTGCTGTACAAAGGTTCCCTCAAATTGCAAGTGCTATAATGGCCGCAAGATTAGCAGACGACTTGCTCAGACTTTAATTGTTATTTCACACTGTTTACTACCTTGCTTGTGTATTTCCAACTTGTGTACTTGCTGATCCAAGTAATTACAGACCAATAGCCAGGATCCCTTTCGCCGCTAAAATATTAGAGAAACTCCTAAACAAACAGCTATCCCGCTATCTGATGGACGGCAACTGGCTGGACCATTCTCAGTTTGGTTTCCGCGAAGGACACGGAACAGAAACTGCTTTAATTACAGTGGTAGAGGAACTCAGAAAAGTGATGGACAACGGAGCGAAGGCTGCCTTGATACTACTCGACCTATCGGCGGCCTTCGATACGGTCAGTCATGAGATTCTTCTAAATCGCTTAAATACAGCAGAAATACATGATTCGGCATGTACCCTCATTGAATCCTATCTAGCCAACAGAACTTTTTCAGTAGAAGTAGGAGGAGCAAAATCCAAAGCTTTTAACCTGCCATGCGGGGTCCCGCAGGGATCTTCGCTGAGTCCCACCCTTTTTAACTTATACGTCGCCCCACTTGCGGAAATAATAAGAAACTGTGGTTTTACCCCCATATCATACGCTGACGACACTCAAATTGTGGTGACCATCAGCAAGGAGGTAAAGGAAACAGCGGAAAAATTCCAACGTTGTATGACTCAGGTCAGCCAATGGATGGAAAGGAATTGCCTAAAACTCAATGGAGATAAGAGTGAAGTGATGATACTAGGGGGCGACACAAACATCTGGTCCCCCACCTGGTGGCCCAAGGACATGGGCAGATGCCCAGGATCATCAGAAAAAGTGAAGAATCTGGGCTTCACTCTTGACATGAATTTATCATTTGAAGCTCAAGCCAGCAAATTGTCATCAATACTCTGGTATAGTCTAAAAATGATAAAAAAGCTATTTCCATATTTACCACAGGATTCACGTAAAACAGTAGTAACAGCATTAGCACTGTCGAGACTGGATTACGGAAATGGTCTATATGCCAGAGCCAGGACAAAAGTCATAGACAAATTACAACGTCTGCAAAATGCAGCAGCCAGACTGGTTCTAGGCATACCCAAGTTTGAGCCAATTAGACACAAACTAAAAACTTTGCATTGGTTGCCAATCGCAAAGAGGGTGACATTTAAATCACTCTGTCTGGCCTATAAGGCATTTCAGGGAAAAGGATCACAATTTTTGAGGCATCATCTGAAATAATATGAACCCACGAGACCTCTGAGATCCGGCCAATTGAAACTAATTACCGTTCCCAGATTTAGACGAGCTAGCTGGGGCGGTAGAAGCTTCCTGGTACATGCAGCACGCACCTGGAATCAGTTGCCTCTTGCTATAAAAACCTGCCAATCTTTGGAATCATTTAGAAAGGAAGTAAAAACATGGCTATTCTCTGAATAACATAAGACACCGTTCCAGGGATGGAAGGATTTATCATAGTGCCAAGACGCCCATGGGCATTCACGCGCTCTACAAATTGACAAATCAAATCAAATCAAATCATATACTTGTAGAAGTGTCGAATGGCGATACAAAAATCGTGATCAAGGGACCTTGACTCCCGAAACGCCTTGATGTAATTTGAATAATAAAAGCCTGAATTAACGATACCCGCGTACGAGTGCCGGATGATTTCCTTAAAAACGAAATGGATATCTTATCTTGAATATATATACACCTCTCACTTCAGACAGTAAGAGAGCACGCACACAAAGCTGTCGATTTTAAGGCTTCTTTATTTCGTCCGGCCTGCCTCGACCCAGGAAGCAAATAGAGATGCCTTTTGGCCACCGTGGCAGCCTTTGTCAATCCGTTTGGTGCCATTTTTAAAACTGCTTTTATACAAGTAATAGACCATAGACATAGAAAAGTTACATCTAAAATAAAGCAGTGTGCAACGTGTATACTAAATTGCATAAAATGTGTGCAGATGAATTACAAATTCATTTACATACTTGCGGATCACAGCAATGGTATTGGACTAACACTCATAACCACTGAAAATGTGGTTACATTTATATTTATCTAACCATCATAGTGATGCTAATAGGCTAACCCACCCGAAGGTATTGCACATTGCCCACATGTTTGTAAAACATCGTGTTACATAATCCACATCCCACATTTACAAAATAATTAAAATTAAAAAGGCAGAATCAATTACAATGCGTGCGCTTAGAAGGTTGCGAATAAATGGGAGCATTAAAATGTATCAAAGCTCAAAGAGCAAACTGCGCCAGGCATATGCAATGCGCTTTAAGACTGATGCAATGCGACTGATGACAAGCACACTCCCAGCATAAATTCAAAACTGTAATCATGCGCAGAATGTATTGAGATAACAACAGAGTGCAATACGAACACCAAATCGCATGGAATATTCCTCGCCTTAATATCAGTCACTCATAAGTATTGTCTCTTATCATCGGAAGCACTGTGATTAAAAGTCAAATTCAAAATGTTCGATGGAAATGAGTGATAGACTCCTTGCCTCGTCAAGCATGTAAACAACAATGCACCAAGTCAATTCCTATGTGAATCACCAGCTGCTCCTCAAAACGCACCTTCAAAGCACCTTCCAGGGTCAGGGGAGGCTGTGATTCAAAGATTAATAAAGTTCAACAACACTCACCGTGAAGCCGATCCATCACCAGGCCCTTAAAGTGAGCATATGGGTTGAGATGGAAAAAATGCTGTCTCCCCGCTGAAAGTACTTCACTTCAGACACATAATATATATGAAACATAACCCTAATTATGTATAACAAATGTAAAATAAAAAACCCCTGTCAAGGCGTTGAAGCCTTTTTTCGGCAAGTAGCACGCTACTCCGAGACCCATAAAGGATTACTGTTGAATTAGTATAGTGAAATATGAAAGTAATTAAAGTGGTGGATAGGTTAAACAGTTATTTGGATTCGGAAGGATAGAAGAGAAAAAAACTTTTGTATTTATATAGCGCTTGTTACCCCTGATGGGGTGTTGAAGAGCCTTATTTTTTTGATATTTTTGGCAGTAGCACGCTACTCTGTATTAGTGGTGAATTAGTATGGTGAAATATGAAGGTAATTTGAGTGGTGGATATTAGTCAGTTATTTGGAGTGAGAAGCATAGCAGAGGGATAGAAGGGGGAGAAAGGTTTGCATTCATATAGCGCTTGTTAACCCTGATGGGGTGTTGAAACACTTTTCTGGCGAGTAGCACGTTACTCCGGAACCCATAAAAGGATTAGTGTTCAAAATTAGCATAGTCAAATATGAAGTAATTTGAGTGGTGGATATGTTATTCAGTTATTTGAATAGAGAAGGGTAGCGGCAAGATAGAAGAGGGAAAGAGGTTTATATTTATGTAGCGCTTGTTACCCTTGATGGAGTTTGAAGTGCTTTTATTTTGGTGAGTAGCAGGCTACTCTGGAACCCATAAGGATTAGTGTTGAATTAGTATAGTGAAATATGAAAGTAATTTGAGTGGTGGACATGTTAGTCAGTTATTTGGATTGAGAAGGGTTGGGGAGGGGTAGAAAATGGAAAAGGTTTGCATTTATATAGTACGTGTAACCCTGATGGGGTGTTGAAGCGCTTTGTTGGCGAGTAGCATGCTACTCCGGAACCCCCAAAGGGTTAGTGTTGAAAATTAGTATGGTGAAATATGAAAGTAGCTTGAGTGGTAGATGTGTTATTCATTTAGCTAGAGAAATTACATTTGAATTATTTGGCTATTCATTATTGCATAATTGACTTCCCACACTTTACCCCTACAAACCCAACAGCCTGCACCTAATATATAACTAACAAATATATGTATTATACAATGTATATAATTAATAATCAATTAAATAATTATTATTAAATATATAATTAATTGTTAATTAATACATTAATTATTACCTAACTTCAGACCCTTTACCCCTACAAACCCTACAAACCCAGCAGATGCACCAAAATGTAT
Organism: Lissotriton helveticus; assembly: GCF_964261635.1. NCBI lineage: Eukaryota > Metazoa > Chordata > Amphibia > Caudata > Salamandridae > Lissotriton > Lissotriton helveticus. Next base: position 567,616,277 of record NC_136071.1, read on the forward strand.
AACTTAAAAATATAATTATTACACAATTTACATATTTATTAATCAATTAAATATGTAATAAGTGCGTGTTAATTAATTATACTTAATTAATTTCCCACCCAATTTCTATTAGCAAATAAAATAACCTAAAATTACAAACTAAATATTAAATTTATTTTTTAACAATTATACAAACAATAAAAACACATAAAATTAATGCATGAACTAAAACAAAGATAATTGAAAAACTATCTTTTTTACAGCTATATTATTGAACTCAATGTTAACAACAACAATATCCTGGAAAGCGATATTACTTACCTGAAAAATCGATATTCTTGACAACAATATTTCTGTAACACAATATATTTGTATTACAATAGTTTTTTTCTGATATTTCTGCAACTTTATATTCAAAACTCAATATTTTGTTGAAATACCCTCTAAATTAGTGTCTAAGGGCCTGCTTTTTATTTCAATGGATAAGTTCCTCTATCACAACAGTGACAGATATCCCATGTTCCAAAATATAAATCCCATAGGATATTATGGGTTTATGTTTCGGCAATTGTGATATCCATCTCTGTTGTAACGGAGTAACCCGTCTGCCAAAATCTAAATCAGGCCATACATTTGTATCTGGGAAGAGAATTGAGAGGGAACAACCCCAAAATTGATAAATGTGCAAGGGAATTGGTGCCTAGACATATTTTCTTCTTGTGGTAAAAAGTAATAAAAAATCCCATGTTGAATAGCACTTAGTCAAGTATTTTCACATTAGCAAATATACAACTCTGATCAGTACATGCTGCCGAAAAATAAATCAGATAGGAACATGAAAGTTTTAATAAGCATAGCTTTTACCCTTTTCCCTTTTGCCCATAAACTCATTACTTTGTTTTAAATTTGAATATATTTATATGTATCTGTAATAAAGTGGATTATGAGTCAGGGTAGTTGACTGCCCACCTCAAGAAATAATAACACTTCTTGCCAAGGCGAACAATCAGAGTCACTAAATAAACCAGAGCTTAAACCCATGATAGCTGTGTCACAGAGCACACAGGTTTAACTTAGGGCAATGTGTAAAGTATTTAACAATAACAATTCCAAAGAGATTAAGAACAATGGAAAAGAATTGTAATACACATACAGACATCAAAATGGACAAAATGTAATAGAGGAATGGGAGAATTTATTTTTTAAAGTTTTAAGTAAAAATAGCACGATTAAGAACAAAGTGCCAATGATAACCTACGGAAGTGGTAGAACAGGAAGTAGGCACAATTTTCGGTCAACTGCGATGGAGCGATGGTCAAGTACAACTAGTGGATTGGTCCTGGTGAAAAGTATAGAAGTCAAAAAGTTTGGAAAACATTTCTAAGTTCCACTTCAGAAAGCAACTTTGTCATTGGTTTGAAGAAAAACATTGACATTTCTTTCCTCCCAAACACAGAGAGGTACTTTGTCACTTTAAGAGAAGAAAAATCCTCCATCAGTGGGCCACAGCTGAAATTGTAGTCACTGCTATGACCCCGGGATACTTGAAGCAAGTTAGTACCACTGGCACTCTGGAAATTTCTCACTGAAAGGTGTTGAAGTCCCAACGCAGAATGGGTCCTAGTTGTTTTTGTGGAGGCTCTGGAAACATTGACCAGGATGAAGATGGTGGTTTGGAGAATAAGGGCATATAAGCGGATACATGCAGTTCATAAGCATTCACTTAGCCATTAGAAATGTAAAATACAAGAAGAAAATGGTTCCAGTAAATGAAAATGATCTCAAATGATGACAATGCCTCGAAGAAGAGCGAGAAACTTGATAGCTTGAGCGAGAAAGCCAAAGCTGGTCCAAGCATCAGACCAGGCAGGCTTCAGAGTCTGAGATGGGGTGTGTGAGAGGTCTGCTTTATCTGAATTCCTTGGTGAAGAGGTGGATTGTTAAATTTGGAATGGTCATTTTCAGCCTCAGCATTGATGCTAGTGCTGTCCTAAGCGAGACCTAGGAATCATGAGGTATAGAACATCTTGTCTCTATTGGGCTGAGTAGAAAACACTTGTTGGCAGAACTGAGGTAAGGGACAGTCAGATGTGCAACAAAGATTGGTGACTGATCATGATTATGAGGCAAGCTTATCTTTTTTTCCCAGGGAGACAATTGGAGTGTTATCAGGGCAGGTGTTAGACCTGTCAGCCTTAGGGTGGTCTTGCCCCAAACATTTTGTCTTTGCCCATCACTTTTTCCAGTGCTAAAGTGCTGGTGCTCACTCCCTAAATCTTGGTAAAATTGGCATACCCCCAATGTGTATATTTAATTTAGTTATAAGTCTCCTGTAGAATGGTATACAATATACTCAGGGCCTGTAAAGTTAATGCTACTAGTCGGCCTGCTGCACTAACTGTGTCACCCACTTCAATAGCCCCATATAACATGCCCCAGGCCTGCCATTGTAGCCTGACTTCTGTTTTGATCTGCCAATTTGACTTCACAATTTAATCTCCCTGCCAAGCCTTGAAAATACCCTTTTATTGCTGATAGGTCACCCCTAAAGTAGCCCCTAGGTAGCCCATTGGGTAGGGTGCATTTTTAAATAAAGGTTTTACATTTTACATGTCATGGTAGTTAAAAACTCTTTCACTCGCGTAATGCCTATTGTCCCATAGGATGCAAAGTGGGTTGCCTTATTTCATTTAATAAGTGCTAGCATTTGATTGGAAATAGGTCAGTATTTCATGTTTGGTGTCTGAGAAATGTAATTTTAAAATCTTCTTAATGGTAAAGTCAGATTTCAAATAACAATTTTGAAAATGCTACTTTAGGAAAGTTGACATTTTCCTGGCTTAACTATTTTTGCCTGCAGCTCATCCTGGGTCACATGACTGGGAATAGTTCACAGTTGGACAATGTAAATTACTCCCACACAGACACATGATAAAGGGGTTATGTATGCCTGAATGGGCCATCAACTGGCATTATGGGGTGGAGCTGGGCACAACCCCACTTTCGAATTATTAGACTGTGCTCTGCCTGCACACAAAGGACTTGTCACCACTGCATTATCCCTGCAGCGAAAGCTTTGGGCCAGGACAGAGTAGGCATGAAACCTCAAGCACTTCAAATGGAAATTTTCATTTAAAGTTCTCCTACTTCAAAGATGGAATGAGGTATAAAAATTGGACCATCAGAACCACTCTTCAGTTTACTCTCTGGACCTGCAGATGGACTATTAGAGTAGCCTTCTGCTGTGGCCTGCAGTGTACTCCATAAGACTGCTTTGCTGCATCTAGAAAGACCACATTTGTGCCTTGAAACCTAAGAAGCCTGCTTTGCTGTTTGATCCGTGCTTCATCACTTGAACCCAGGACTATCAGAGTTGCTCCAAGGGCTAGTTTGCTGGCTTCCATAACAGAGTTTCTGGGTCATAAAAGACTCCGACCAGGTTGAACCCACACTTAGACCCAGCCTGATTAAGGCCTAGCCACCCAAGTGGTGCCCCTCCAGTACGAGCCTTGGTGGTGGTGCTAAATATGCATAGATAGCCAAGAGCTCAAACTTGGAACTATTTTTGGGCTGAAAGCTGTTCTGAAAACCAAGAGAAGACTTGGATATAACCTGCTCATTTATTCTCCCAAGGTGCATCACCAGTCAGCCTGACTTTGCGGCAGCTCCCACTATGTATTTTTACGCTGCAGCAAATCCTGTTCAGTGGTCATCAGCAAAGGGATAGCCGTACTCCTGGAGCTCACGCCAGCTGCTGCCCCTGCTTTGTCCCACTGAAGAATTTCAACTACAAAAAAATACAATTATTCAACAATCCCACCTGCCAGATTATCATAGGACTGCCAGCACGGCAGTCGGCAAGTGCCTTTTTGTACTGTGGTTTGCACTGCATCCCAGGAAAAGGGCCACAGTACAAGCAGCAGTACAAACAGGCACTTTTTCAAAAAGCCATGCGCCATGTTCAGCTACCATGTGGTGCCTGGCACACTGTCCATGAATGTTTGTGGTGGCACTGCATGGGCCCGCCTGGCCACTCAGCAGTGGCTCACGGATGATGGGGGCCCTGCTTGGGAACCCCAAAGTCCCTTTCTGACAGCCTTTTCATGACAGTTATACTGCCATGAAAACGCTGTGGGAAATGGACATCCTAATCCCTAGAGCGGTGTTTTTTCCAGGCACTGCCTCCATTAATAATAATAATAATAATACATTTTATAAAGCATGACAGCTACCTCAAACAGAGGTGTCCTGGAACTAACACAGTCAAGCAGGGAAAATAGAATGTGAGGGTACTAGCATTGGCTGAATAGCCATGTCTTTAGTGCTTTCCTGAACCCTATTTTAGGGATTAGTGTCCGAACACTGCCACGACGGGCTCCTTCAACCTGTCCAAGGTGGAGGTCTGTTCCCCGAGACAGCTGCATTCCATCCATCTGCATGGGAATGCAGAAGTCGGACCAATGGCCTGGATGTCGGTGGGACCACTGACATATAAATGAGGCCCTATGTCGGAACATAGAAATCATCACTGCAACTTCATCCAGCAACTCCCTGATGATGACACCTCCTCCTTGGGCACCGCCTGCAGCTTGCCCCATTGAACATTGCCTTCTCAGAACATTTTTCTCAGAAACTTTTCTAAATATAAAGGTGAGAACTAACCGGACCCAATTCTCTTCTTGTATCCAAACAGCGCTTGTAACAAAGTGCCCCTTTGACATAGTTACCTCCAACTTTTTGCCTGGTGGCTGATGCGACTTTGACTGAAAGTGTACTGGTTCCCTGCAAACCATGTCCCCAGTACCAGTGTTCTTTCCTTAAACTGTACCATTGTTCCACAAGTGTCAACCCTTTGGGATCCCTGTAAACTCCTAGAAAGTTGTACCTATGGTACCTGGGGACTTGGAACTAAAGAGGGTCCTGTTGTGTGTTGTTTGAGATTCCGTATGAATTTCCAGATTTATGCCCCTATATAGGTGCAATTCACAATGCCCTTATTTAGGCTTAGAAATCCAGCCCTTATTTAGGCATTGCTCATGCTAACATATTGCAAGAATGGCCACCTACATCCATTCATCTACGTCACAAAGAATTCTTGGAAAACCAGACTCTAAAGCCGTTAGAACTTCCCCTTGCATGGATATTGATTTCTCCAAGAACTCATTTATTATGCATAGACATCTATTCCTTTGGGGTTCATTCATGAGATTCTTGTGCCAGACTTTTACGTCAATACTGGCATTCCTAAACACCTTCAAGGTATAAATTTGCCTTCACTTTCCATGGCAAACCACGGTTCGGTCCACGGTTTGACTGCCTACATGCACGACGCGGTTGGCCACGGCAAGTTCAGAAGGAAGTCCAGTCCCCAACTGATGCACTGACCAGACACTGCCATCCTCCTTGCTGAGAATCCAGCTCCAGTGTTTCTGACTCCCCTTGCGGGGTGTTAGAGATCGGGGCCCGGGAAAGAGATTCCAACCTCTCTCGCTCTAAGGTATGGAGCAGACTAGAACCTAGAGGGACTCTTGGCAACTATAGTAAAACTAAACTATAGCCAAACTAAACTATAGCTGAACAGCACCTACATCTTCTCTCATACTACACTTAGGTTAGGTACACTGGGGTAGAATTATTTTAGAAGCACCAGATGAGTATTTTAACCTGTGTTACTTATGTATGTATTTGTATGAATATATGTCATAGCTACAGACCATGCTATTGCAGTATTATTTGATTCTACTACTAATTCTGTATGTATTATACTTCGCATTCTGTGTTACGATTGTAGCAATTCATATCTCTTGCATGAGAAATAAGTCTGTTCAATAAACCCTTTTTTATTGAAACGCCCGTCTATCCATTTGTAGAAACGAAGCATGCACGGTTGACTGAGTGAAACGGTTATCTATTGTTTCCACCATTCTGAGATTGTTCACACTCTAAGGGAAACAAGTTGTCATGTTTATGTGGTTGTCAGAAACGAATCCCTTCTTGTTAATTCAAGAAGTTTCTAGTAACCTCTGAGATAGCTGGCACACACAAGTAATTAAGTTTAATGTACTCGATAGAGTCATACCGACCTCAGTTCTATGTAAAAACTATAGTGTATATTATTCCAATGCCCAGAGCCTATCAGGGATATATGAACTACACTACATGGCACCCAATGGTTTGGTAAGGCACTTTTTTAATGCTAGATACAGAAGTAACTCAGTCGTGCTTTTCTCAGAGACCCCACTCATAAAGCTCCATAGTACGTCTGGAGTGGGTAGGGATAATATCCGCCATGACTGAGTAGGATGAACATCCTATGTATTAGCTTTTTGGTTTGTTCAACGTTGAAGGATACAGTGTTCCAAAATATTGTGTCCCTTATCTTTGTTCCCTTGAAACTTGCTATGCAACTTTCATGAAACAATGGCCGACGAAGCCGTTAACAAAGAAGCTGTACCCAACAATGTTGCCGTACTTTTTGACAATACAGGTTTTAATGAAACCGATGAGAATGCTATAATCATTCCTCCAAATTTAAGGAGAGACGTCACTCTAAAACGTATAAAACATGGCCTAACACCAAGAGGTGGTGGAGCAGTTTTTGTGATAGAGGCACATGAATATCACCAGAATGTATTTTATTTATGGATAGTATTCCCAGAATCAAATCCAGTAACACACGAGTTTTACTTCTACAAAGAAGATGAACCACCTATGGAATATATTCAATTTGAGGATATTGAAATTCAACTCACATACCAGGAGCACAATCTCTGGTTTAAAAGTGCCCTAAAACATTTAAATCACATTACCAGGCGTGGTCCACTAGGTAAACCCAGGATCAACATGGCCGGTTTTAGCCGGCTACACACCTCATCCTGATATTGAAGAAATGACAGATGTAGAACTACTTGCTCAACTCAAAAAGTTAAACAAAATTGATAGACAATTGGTTCAATATGTCATGAGGACTTTCACAGTCCAACCAACAATAGCCATTCCAAGACACGCCTCTCACAAAGGGAATGCACTAATAATTACTCCACAGACTTTACACGCAGTCATGGGTAAAATGCCCACAAACCGTGAACAAATTCCATTCTGGATAGCTCACAATATTACTCAAATTGAAGCAGTATTTCCTAATACCAGCCCTTATGAGAAACATGGATTTCTAACAATCTGTTTACCAATGGGGATAACACCACATCTGGAAGACTGCACCACTTGGGGCACAGTCTTTGCTGCTATCTACACTAAAACACATGGTGTTCCGTCTATGGCGGTAATAACTGACGTCCTGAAACAGATTCAAAAGCCTGCTCTGAATTTAGGTATGAAATTACTGCAAAATTTTACCAGGTTTCAACAATAATATTATCTAATATTAAAGGAGAAGAAGCATCGGTGGCAATCCACCGGAAATTAAGGGAATTTGATATAACAGAACAACCACAAGTACTAGCTAGAATAATTAAAAAATCCTATGAAGAATTAGGCAGATACAGTTTGGGTGGGAAACCAGTTAAACCACAACTGTCTGAAAGTCCTGAAAAGGACTCTATTAAACACAATCCTACCTCTTCTAAAAGAAGTGGGAAAATAACAAACATATTCAAAAGAGAAAGCTTCTAAATCCCGAGGTAGGTCTCATCAAAAGGAGCCCTCTGAAAGGAGGTAAAACCTCATGAATAGGGATAATTTGAGAAAACCTGACAGGTATCAATATACTGATACACGTTCCTGTTGTACTTTTTAGATATCATCACAGACGTACGAAAGAAGAGGACTGTCAGATCAACAAGAAGAACGCGTGAAATTCAAAGACAAGCAACATGTTCAGAAAAACAAAACAAAACCTCAATTTACCAAGAAGAAAGGAGCAGGTCTAAAGATCAGACAGGCCGAGGATTCTGAGAACACAGTTCAAGAAAGGAGAATGGGCTCAGACAATGTTGGACAGCGCAGCAGAAGTAACAATAGCTAGCCAGAACCTGAAGGGATTTCTGGAGACAGTGGACCTGATTGAAGACATTCAAGTTGAAACTGCTGGCACCAGGGTTATTTCTCCACATAGGTTATATGAAATAACACTCCCGATGGAGGGAGACATACCAAGGGCCCGATTCACAGAACTAACTTAAGACAAAGTCCTAAACTTACTACTTTTGGTATTCACAGAAGGCATTTAGTAGTAGTAAAGTTAGGATTTTGTATTAAGTCTGTCTTAAGTATGTCCTAATTTTGACTTACGTTTGTCTTAAGTCTGTCTTAAGTCTGTCTTAAATTTGTCTTAAGTCTGTTCTACGTTTGTCTTAAGTCTAACTTAAGTCTGTCCTACTACTTTTGGTATTCACAGAAGACATTTAGTAGTAGTAAAGTTAGGATAAGACAGTCTTATGACAAACTTAAGACAAACTTAGGACAGACTTAAGACAGACTTAAGACAGACTTAAGACAGACTTAAGACAGACTTAGGACAGACTTAAGACAGACTTAAGACAGACTTCAGACAAAATCCTAACTTTACTACTACTAAATGCCTACTGTTAATACCAAAAGTAGTACGTTTAGGATTTTGTCTTAAGTTAGTTCTGTGAGTCCGGCCCCAAGAAAAGTGAAAGCACTCTTTTGGGAGCGACTTTCAAAGGGTGATGACTTACTTCTAGCAGTACGGGACTGGCCATCAGAATTTGTCAGGGAGTACCTACATGGCGAATACATCATTATGCCAGCCTTCGCCAACTATGTTCGAGTACATTTTAAATATACCTATACTAGGAAATGGGCAGTCGCCCAAGCCCCAGCATTATACAAAAATCATGTAGGATCGGATGAGGACTCACCTCACCACACATTCCAGTTATAAAATCAACCAACTGCACAAAGGCAGTATCCAATTAAGCAAGAAGCTAAAAAACAGGTCAGGGAGATCTTAGATCAACGTGAATACCAAGGGGTGATTGAAACATGCACCTCATCAATGAACAATCCTTTGTTTCCTGTTTCCAAACCAGACAATACATATCGTCTAGTTTTGGATTACAGACACCTAAATTCTTTTTGTAAAACATTTGTAGTGCAAAATGCACACAGTACAGCATCAATGAATAACATTGTGCCTAAAAAATATAAAAGCACATTAGATATTTCAAATGGTTTCTTTTGTCAAAACATTGCACCTGAAAGTAGGTATTTGACCGCTTTCTCAATAATGGGGACCCACCGTCAATTCTGTCGTCTCCCTCAAGGTTTCAAGAATAGTCCGAGGTTATTCTCAGCAAGAGTAACAGAGTTACTACAAACTTATGATGACGAGGCATTGTCATATGTCGATGATATCTATCTGACAGACGATGACCTGAACGGGCACTTGAACAGGGTGAACACCATTATACTGGGCTTCGCATCTGAAGGTTATAAATTCAATTTTAAAAAATCAAGAATTGCCCATCTCAATGTACTTTTTCTAGGATATGAGCTTTCATGTGAAGGCAAAAGCCCGGCAGCCAACTTTTTAGAACAGTGTGCACTGCTCCAACCTCCAAAAACGCTGAAAAACTTACAGTTGATTCTAGGTTTCCTGAATTTTAGAAGAACTTACATTCTAAACTACGCAGAAAGGGTTAAACCTCTCTATGAATTAATCAAACCTGATTTTAAAGTCACACATTGGACAATAGAACACACAGAAATTTTGCGTTCGCTACAAACAGACATGTTAGCAACAAAACATTTACAAACACAAGTAAACGTATGCAACTTAGTGATCCAATTCATTCCGAGTCAATGTGGATTCAAATCATTCCGAGTCAATGTGGATTCACCTACTTAACTTTTAACGAAGGGGAAAAACTACCAATTGCATACAAATCACATATGTACACGCAAGCAGAAACAAAATTTACATCAACAGAAAAAATTCTGACAGCAGTGCAAACCGCTGTAGTAAAAGAAAGAGCCCTAGCACAGGGGAAACACCTTATGGTCGTAACTCCTGTACCAGCCTTAGAGGCAGTTACAAAAGCTAGCATTTCTAATGCAAAAGCTTTGCATCCAAGATGGATACAATGGGTTAATTCTCTTGCTGCAACTGATGTTGAATATGTTGATCCTTATTTGAAAACACAAGCATTCCAGCAATATGAACACAAATGTCCTCTGCCTACTGAAATTCTACCTCTAGACCAGTATGAATGTATAATTTATACTGATGGATCAGCACAACCCGCTACGGGGAGGGGGTAAACAAGCTTATAGTGCTGCATGCGCAATCGTTAAAGGCCATATGCGCAATGGAAAATTTATACTTATGGTCACAAAAACGCAATCTCCAGGAGATTGTACAGCTCAACGAGCTGAACTACAAGCATTCAAACTGGCATTTGAAAATACAGATCACAAATTCCCCAAACTCATAGTGTGCAATTATTTTTACTGTGTTCAATCTTACAATGAATATTTGCAGAATTGGCTTCAAAATGGTTTAAAAGAAGCAAAAGGTGGCACAATCAAGCACAAAACCCTTTGGGAACAAATAGTTCAGTTGGGAAACGGACTACAAAATACTCATGTGATACACACGCTGAGTCATCAGCGTGATGGCGTTCACGTTGAAGGGAATTCATTGGCTGATGAAGCAGCGAAGGGGGCTGTGCAAACGGCTCCAGTAGCTGCAATCACTCGTCCAAAAACAAAAATACACAGTGAAATAATACTGGCTATCAATGCTTCGAGCAAAGGCAGCGGTGTAGCGTTACCTAAAAAGTTTCCACTCAAATACTCATGTATAATTGATGCAAACTGAGTGAAACAGTTATCTATTGTTTCCACGATTCTAAGATTGTTCCGACTCTAAGGGAAACAAAGTTGTCATGTTTTTGCGGTTGTCAGAAACTACTCCCTTCTTGTTCATTCGAGAAGTTTCTAGTAACCTCTGAGTTAGCTGGCAAACACAAGTAATTTAAGTTTAATGTACTTGATAGAGACATGCTGACCTCAGTCCAATTGTCAGATTGCCAGTGTTACCCTCTGAGGTGGGATGTGGTGTGTCCTCTGCAGGAATGTGGAAGAGAAGTCTAGCAGTAGCATACTGGATAGTCTGGAGTCTTTGTATGAGATGCTTTGAGATACCGGCATAGAGTACATTGCTGTAATCCAGTTTGCTGGTGATGAGGGCCTGGGTGACCATGAATCTGGTGTCTGTGGGGAGCCATTTTGATATCTTGTGGAGCATACTTAGGCTGAGAAAGCAGAGAGAGGTTTTGACGTTTACCTGTTTGGTCATCGTGTGTTTGTTTCCAAGATGATGATTTTTTTAGGTTACTGGCGTGGTCTGCAGGGGTGGATATGGGTCCTAGTTCAGTTGGCCTCCAGGAGGAGTCCCTTTCTTGTTTCTGAAAAGGAGGACTTTTTGGTTGTCAGTGTTGAGTTTTATGCAAAAAGAACAATTGATGGACAGAATGCATAACAATGTCATACATTCACCCCAGTACAGAAATCTGGGCATACATCCATTGTTTTTTTGCTCACCATTCCATTCCAGTTTGGACCCAGCCAAATTCAAATCAGTCTTGACCCTGTGCCCAATGGGAACAGCCCAGCCCGAACTGCCAGGCCAGGTCCTCCTTGGACTGATAACAAGCATCCTAAGACAGGTTTCGGCTTTCACCCCTCATAAGCCAGGATAGCTTGACTCCATTGGCATGGAGAGCACGGGATTCACGTCTGAGCATACCCGTCCCACTCGGGGTGACAAATGCAAAAAGAACAATTGATGGACAGAATGCAGAACAATCTCATACATTCACCCCAGTACAGAGATCTGGGCCTAAATCCATCATTTTTTTGCTCACCATGCCATTCCAGTGTGGACCCAGCCATATGCAAATCAGTCTTGACCCTGTGCCCAATGGGAACAGTCCAACCCGAACTGCCAGGCCAGGTCATCCCTGGACTGGAAACAAGCATCCTCGGACCAGTTTCAGGCTTTCAGCCCTCATCAGCCAGGATATCTTGACTCCATTGGCATGGAGAGCACGGGATTCACGTCTGAGCATACCCGTCCGACTCGGGGTGACAAATGCAAAAAGAACAATTGATGGACAGAATGCAGAACAATGTCATACATTCACCCCAGTACAGAGATCTTGGCCTAAATCCATGGTTTTTTGCTTACCATGCCATTCCAGTTTGGACCCAGCCGTATGCAAATCAGTGTGACCCTGCGCCCAATGGGAACAGTCCAGCCAGAACTGCCAGGCCAGGCCCTCCTTGGACTGGTAACAAGCATCCTAGGACCGGTTTCAGGCTTTCAGCCCTCATCAGCCAGGATAGCTTGACTCCAGTGGCATGGAAAGCACACGACTCACATCTGAGCATACCCCTCCCACTCGGGGTGACAAATTCAAAAAGAACAATTGATGGACAGAATGCAGAACAATGTCATACATTCACCCCAATACAGAGATCTGGGCCTAAAACCATCGTTTTTCTGCTCACCATGCCATTCCAGTTTGGACCCAGCCATATGCAAATCAGTGTGACCCTGCGCCCAATGGGAACAGTCCAGCCTGAACTGCCATGCCAGGTCATCCCTTGACTTGAAACAAGCATCCTAGGACCGGTTTTGCCCTCATCAGCCCTCATCAGCCAGGATAGCTTGACTCCAGTGGCATGGAGAGCACAGGACTCATGTCTGAGCATACCCCTCAAACTCGGGGTGACAAATGCAAAAAGAACTATTGATAGACAGAATGCGGAACAGTGTCATACATTCACCCCAGTACAGAGATCTGGGCCTACATCCATTGTTTTTTTGCTCACCATGCCATTCCAGTTTGGACCCAGCCATATGCAAATCTGTATTGACCCTGCGCCCAGTGGGAACAGTCCAGCCCGAACTGCAAGGCCCTCTCTGCACTGGATACAAGCATCCTAGGACTGGTTTCGGGCTTCCAGCCCTCATCAGCCAGTGTAGCTTTACTCCAGGGGCATGGAGATCACGGGACTCACGTCTGAGCATACCCGTCCGATTTGGGGTGACAAATGCAAAAGGAACAATTGATGGACAGAATGCAGAACAATGTCATACATTCACCCCAGTACAGAGATCTGGACAGAAATCCATCTTTTTTTTGCTCACCATGCCACTCCAGTTTGGACCCAGCCATATGACTGGGGGTGAAAGTTTGCATTGTCAGCATTTCGTCCGTCATGTGTTTGCTGTAACACTTTTCGCCCTAAGTGGGATGGGTATACCCAGACGTGGCTCTCTTGCTCACTGTGTCAATGGATTCAAGCTAGCCTACCTAAAGAAGGGTGACACACCCGGAAACCGGTCCCAGGATGCTTGTTTCCAGTCCAGGGAGAACCTGGCCTGGCAGTTTGGTTTGGACTGTTTCTATGTGGCACAAGGTCAAGATTGATTTGCCTACGGCTGGGTCCAAACTGGGGTGGCGCAGTGGGCAAAATAATGATGGATTTAACCCAGATCTTTTGACTGGGGGAGAATGTTTGAATTGTCAGCATTCCGTCCATCATTTGTTTGCTGTAACACTTTTCTCCCTAAGTGGGATGGGTATGCCAAGACGTGGGTCCCCTGCTTACTGTGCCACTGGATTCAAGCATGCCTGGCAGAAGAAGGGTGACATACCCTGAAACTGGTCCCAGGATGATTATTTCCGGTTCAGGGAGGACCTGGCCTGGCAGTCCGGTCTGGACTGTTCCCATGGGGCACAGGGTCAAGACTGATTTGCATATGGCTTGGTCCAAACTGGGGTGTCACATTGGGCAAAATGACAATGGATTTAACCCAAATCTTTCGAATGGTGGAGAATGTGTGTATTGAAAGCATTCGGTCCATCATTTGTTTGCTGTAACACTTTTCGCCCTATGTGGGATGGGTATGCCCAGACATGGGTCCCTTGCTCACTATGCCACAGGATTCAAGCTAGCCTGGCTGAAGAAGTGTGACATACCATGAAACCAGTTCCCGTATGCTTGTTTACAGTCCAGGGAGGACCTGGCCTGGCAGTTCTGTCTGGACTGCTCCAATGGGACACAGGGTCAAGACTAATTTGCATTTGGCTAGGTCCAAACTGGGGTGGCGTAGTAGGCAAAATAACGATGGATTTAAGCCAGATCTTTTGACTGGGGGAGAATGTTTGCATTGTCACCATTACGTTCATCATTTGTTTGCTGTAACAGTGTTGAGTTTTAGGCAGTTTTGTTTCATCCTATTTGCCAAGTTTTACATGCAGACTGTGAAGTTGGTCCTGGTGGTATAATTATTGTCTGAGAGGGAGAAGAGAAGCTGAGTTTCGTCTGCATGGGGGACAATGATGACTCCATGTGATCCTATGATGTGGGCATGCCACGTAGATTTTGGAGAGGGTAAGGCACAGCGATGACCCTTTAGGGACTCTACAGATGAGGTTCTTACTTTTGGATGTTTAAGGTAGGAGTTTGACCTGTGGGGTTCTGTCGGGGAGGAAGAAGCAAGCCATCTCAGGGTGAGCCCATGTACTCTGAATTTGTGGACTCTTGAGATAATGGTCTTGTGGAAGATGGTGTTGAATGCTGCGGAGGGGTCGAGCAGGATCAAAGCTGTCTTTTTCCCTTTGTCCATGATTGTCCAGATTTAGTCAGTTGCTGCAATGAGGGATGTTTTTTGCTGTGGTTGCTGCGAAAATCAGACCGGGTGATGTCTAGGAGATGGTGCTGTTTTAGTTGGTTGGAGAGTTGAATATTGATTGCTTTCTCCATTACTTTTAATAGGGAAGGGTAGGCGCGAGATGGGTCTGCGGTTACTGAGCTTTCCAGGTTTGCCGAAAGTTTCTTCAGGAGAGCTGTGACCTCTGCATTTTTCTAGTGGTCTGGGAAAGTACTGCTTTGGACGGAGGCATGGATGATGGTGGTGAGGTTGGAGGTGATCAGGGTTTGTCCAAGTTTGTAGATCTTGTGGGGACAGGGGACAATGGGGGGCTCTGAGTGGACTGTTTTTATGATTTCAGTAGTGTTGAGGGAGCTCCAGTTTGTTATTTTGTGGCTAAACTAAATGGCAGTTGGCAGCTGGTTGATGAGGGATTATGTCATGTGCTGGGGGTCGAAGTTTCTGTAGATCCTGAGAATTGTGTTATGAAGAATGTCAGAGAGTTTGTTGCAGAGGTCCTGTGATAGGGTAGTGTTGTTGGTGGCTGCTGATGGGTAATTCTTTGATAATGTTGAAGAGCTCTTTGCAGTTGTTGGAGCTGGTTTCTAGTCTCAGTGCAAGTGCTTCTTTCCTGGCCTCTTTGATTTGGGTATGATATTTTCTAAGCAGGGATTTGTAGGTATTTCTTGCGTTGGTGGCCCGAATAGTTCTCCATTTTTTCTCCAGCTGTTTCAAGTAAAGTTTGGTGTCTGTTAGGTCTTCAGTGTATCAGTGGTCTTGCGCATTGGTTCTTGATTATCTGATGTGCTTTATGGAGGGGGGGCTAGAGTGTCTGCGCAGCCTGTGATCCAGATGTTGATGGCTATTATGTTGGTCTACAGGTCTCCAGTGATGTATGGTATGCTTGGTTGGCTCTGAAGTAGTTGGTCCAGTCTGCTTCCACTATCTTGTTCCAGCGGCATCTGGGGATGGTGATGAAGGTTTGTTAGAGGTGTATTATGAAGTTGTGGAAGACACATAATTTCACCCTGATTCACTTCATGTAAATACACATTTGTGCTGAAATTCACTTCAAACATGCACATCGGGTTTTATATGTATACAAGAGGTTATTTTCATGCAAAACGTATGTTATTCCCTATTATGTATGATAGTGGCATATTCTTTTTTTTTTTATTATTTTTAAAGTTTTTCACCCTATTTTACAATATTTTCCAATACAGCACAAAAGGAATTCAAAACATGAAATCATATTCATACAATAAATTTTCAAACATAAACAACAAATTTGCTATAAGTCATAACTTTTGGCATTACGTGATTTCTATCTACTCTTCTCTCTGTCTATTTTTCCACTGGTCTATTGGTTGCCAGATTCTATCTCCCAATGCTCTCGCTCTCCTACCCTTCCTTTCATAGATAGCTTGCTCCAAATTAAACATTGAGATCAATCTTGCTATCCACATTTGAAATGTTGGAGGAGCCCTGTCGAGCCATGCCCTTGCAATTCCAATTCGGTAGACCGCCGCTACCATAAACATAAATTCTATATGGTGGTCCTCTGTCCCTCCCGACACTCCTAGGATTATTATATCATCCGTCAATTTACTCTTAACTCCCAAAGAGATCTCCAGAAAGTTTTCAATTGCCCCTTTTAATGTATGTAATTGCGGGCATTGAGCAAACATATGGACAATGTCCGCCTCTCTTGAATCACAACGTGGACAAGTAATTCCTGTGTCTCCACCCCACTGTGCAATTCTGGCTGGCGTATGATATAAGGAATATAGTGACTTATAGTGTTGTGATTGTAGTGTCGCAGAGCAAAGAACTGTGTACCCTAAATCCAGCGATGTCTGTAAATCCTCCGCAGTCGCTCCCACCTTTACCGCCCATTTATTAGCAAATTTTTCTCTGTCATCGGTTTTTAGTATATACAGTTCTGCATACAACTGTCAAATTGTACAGTGGTCCGCCCTCTCCAAATAATCCATAATTCTACTGTGTTCGAACCCTATTAATCCACCTCTTTTATTTACAAAGTAGCTTCTTATCTGTAAATATTTAAAAAAATTGTTTCCCAATATCCCGTGTTTTAATTGTAAATCCTGAAATTGTCTAATCACCCCCTCCGTGTCCAGTAGATCCCCTATCTTCTTGATCCCCTTATTCTCCCAAACCTTCATAGTTGCATCCCTGAATATATCTCCTGGCAATGAATGATTACCATATAGACGCGTATAGTAATTATATCGACCAATGCCAATCGCCACCGCCTTCCACACATTATATGCTGCTCGTAGAGTCTTAAACTTAGTATGTTTAAAGTAATTAAAATCAACTGTTTTCAGCAGACCGTTCTCGGCTTCCTCCCCCACTAGTGCTCTATATACATTCGTGTGACTTAAACTGCCATCTTGGTTCCCTTTACCCCCGCCACCTAATAATCCTTGTGTATACTGCAAAACTGCTGCCCAATAATAGAATCTAAAATCTGGAGACCCCCATCCTCCCTTCGCCCTCGGGAGTACCATGTATCGATAGGCTCTTCTAGTCTTCCCTTGAGCCCATATCAGTCTATTAAGTATTAATTCCAGTTTCCTAAACCAAGCCTGATCGAAAAATAATGGTATCGCTCTAAAAAGGTACAGAAATTTCGGAAAGGTGATCATTTTAATGACGTTTATCCTACCCATTAATGTCAGATGTAAATTGTAGGTCCTTTCGGTGTTTCTTTTTACTTTATCTAGTAATGGATTCATATTAAGTCCTACTAGGCTGTCTAAGTCGGTAGTCACCTTTACCCCTAAATATGTGGCTGTGGTGACTATTCTGGTATCTTGGTGTATTGTATACTTATTCTGCACAATCTGGGTTTTGCCTTTATTATTCGAGTAGCCTGCAATTATCCCAAAGTTTGAGGCCTCCATCTCTATTTCAGTTATCGATCTCCCTGGGTTTGATGTTATAATAGCCACGTCATCTGCATATGCGAATAACTTATACTCCCTACCATGTAACATAACCAGGTATATATTAGCATTGCTTGCTAATTTCCTTAAAAAAGGATCTAGATATAAGGCGAACAGCAAGGGGGAAGCTGAGCAACCCTGTCTCGTCCCTCGTCTGATCTGTACTGCCTTTGTGTAATTTCTGTTTATTCTCACCCTTGCTGTTGGCTGTTCGTAAAGGGCCTGAATTGCCTTGATGTAGCCCTCGCCTATCCCGAACCACTTCATTACCCTCCACAGATAGTCCCACGAGACCCTGTTGAAAGCCTTCTCAGCATTGAGGAATATAGCTGCGACAGGGCCCGTGTCACCTCTGCAGCATCCAGAACCGTAATCATTTGCCTGATGTGCTGTGTCGTGCCTTTCCCGGGAATGAAGCCATGCTGTGAAGTGATGACTAACCCCTCAATAACCTTACCTAGTCTTTCAGCTAGTGTTTTGGAAAAGATTTTTGTGTCTGCGTTTAGTAAAGTAATTGGCCTGTAGGATCCAGGCTCTAAAGCTGGCTTATCCTTCTTTAAAATCACTATTATATCGGCGCCTGCCCATGACTGTGGTACCGATCGGCCTGCCTGTGCCTGTCTAAAGATCTCTAACATATCTCCCCCCAATAAGTCCCAACATGTCTTATAAAATTCAACCGTTATTTGGTCTGGTCCTGTAGCTTTCCCCGCTGGAAGTTTATTCACAGCCTCCCTTAATTCTTGTAGTGTTATTGTGAGATCTAATTCCTCTTTGGCCTCCAGATCTAATATATCATGATGTATCCCTGACAAATATTCTGTTATCTTCTCATCTGTGTTACTTATATTTGAATCATACAGGTTGTCAAAAAAGCTCCTGAAAACCTCCTGTATCTTTTCTGGTGTATTAACCTTATTACCTAAGCTAATTTCTTTTATATCCCCTGTTGATAAATGTTGTCGGGTACGTATTGCTAGGAGGTGTCCAACTCTTTCATTGAATTCATAGCACTTTTCTTTCTTTGTCAAATAGTTCCCCGCAGTTTTCTGTGCCAAACTTATCCTTGCCTCTGCTTTGTTCAATTCTATTTCTAATAGTATTTCCTCTATTGGCTCTCGTTTAGATATAGCCCCGATTAATCTCTCTTCTAAAATCCCCAATTCCCTCATTTTATTATCCATCCTGATCTTCTCCTTCTTAGTTCTTTGTAATGTGTAGCTTAATGTTTCCCCCCTAACCCCGGCCTTAAATGCATCCCACACCATATTAATCGTAGCTGTGTTCCTATTAACCTCCCAAAATAGGGGTATCCATTCCTGCATATGTCTAATATATCCAGGCTCCCTTAGTAGACCTCTCTCGAATGTCCAAGTGCTGTTTTTCCCCGCTCTCCTAGTGGCAGATGGCAGATTTAACACTAATGGGTTGTGATCTGAAACTACCCTGGGCAATATTTCTAATTTAGATTCATTCATTATTGATCTTGATATAAGAAAATAATCTAATCTCGCTACCACCTTGTGGGGGGCTGAGTAAAACGTACTCCCTGTCCCTATTGGGTTCTTTTCTGCCCAGACATCCACTAATGCATTATGTAACGCCATATTGTGTATGGCCTTACTTGTTTTTTCTTTCGCCCGCCATATCCTCCTCTATTCGTCATACTCCCTCCATCCAGGCCATTGATGTTAAAATCTCCACAGCATATTATCGGTTCAGGCCATAAAGCAAGTTCCACATCTAAAAACTAAAAGATCCCTGGTTCATCATCATTTGGGGCATAAACTGATACCAATGTATAACTACCAGCATGGGTTTCTACCTCTACAATTACCCATCTTCCATCTTGGTCCTCTTTTTTCATTTTAAGTTTAACAATCCCTTTTTTAGCTAATATAGCGACCCCTCTTGTTCTAGTATCTTGTTTTGTGTGGGCAAGAATATCAAACCCCATTTGTTCCATCAAAACTTTTTCCTTTCCTGCAATGTGTGTCTCTTGCAAGCACATTATCTCTAGTCTGAGAGTTCTTAACATGGCAGCAACTTTCTGTCTTTTATCTCCGTTGTTCAAGCCACACATATTTATAGAGATAATCCTTAATGCCATTTACATTTTCTTAGGTTTCTCCATCTCGAGCATCGCCATGATTTCATTCTACCTCTACAAGCTCTTAATAACACTCTTAGTAGTACATCCTTCTCCCTCTTATTTATGTTTCCTTTTTGGATTTTTTGTGCCATTTTTCTCCAGATTCCAGCCTCCCCCCTTCCCCCCTCCCTCTACACCCCCTCCCCCCTGCAGTGCCCCCTTTCCCTCATGTCTCCCACCCCCCCTTTCACAGGCAAATAGGTCACACATGACCTATATGTGACTGCTGTGTGATGTATAGTCGCCCCCCTCTCCTTCCTCCTGTTCCATCTTCTTTCCCCTCAACCTATTCTACTGCTCTGATTCCCTACACTACATCTCTGTCTTATCATTAATGCACATCTAGCCATCTAGACCTTTATCTATTTCTTCCTTCCTTTGTTCATCTCAGTAAGTTCTGTTAAATACTCTCCCGCCTTTACATCCTAGTGTGACCTCCGGTAATAATCTTCAGCTTTGCAGGAAACATCAAATAGGCCTCTGCTCCTTGTTGCTGGAAAGGTGTTATCATTTATCTCAGCCGCCACCGTCTCTCTACAGTCACATGGCAGAAGTCGGGTCGAGCAAAAAAAGTCACTCCCTGGGCTGTTTTTTTGGAGTCAGGTCTAGCTTTTTCAATTATTTCCTGTCTTGCCAAAAAGTTCCCACAGAAAACTAACATGGCTCTAGGCAGATTATCCTGTCTATCATCTTTCTTCTTTCGATTTGACAGTGGGAACCTGTGTGCCCGCTGTACTTCTAGCTCCCATTGCCATTGGGCTTCTGGAAAAGCCTCTTTCAGTAACTTATTAACATATCCTCTTGGGTCCTGCCCCTCCACTCCTTCCTCAAGCCCAAGGAGACGTACGTTGTTCCTTCTTTGGCGGTTTTCAAAAATCTTCAATTTTCCATTGTAGATCCTCTGTTACTTTTGACTGTTCCGCTTTGAATGACTGGCAATCCGTAATCTCGTCCTCGATTCTGCTCGTCCGCTCCTCTACATGCACGACTCTCTCTTCCACCTCCTCGTATTTTTTGTTAATTTTTCTTATTGATGCTTGAATTTTCTTTGTATCATGTCTAGCTCTCCGGCTCTCTGTTCTCGCTTCAGCCTGCATTTGCTTTAGTTTATTAAATAACATGTCCATCGTAGCATGTTGAGAGGCTCCATATTCTCCTCCTCCTGTTGCACCACCTTCCCCTTGTAGAGCCTCCTGATAAACCCCTGAAGTTGCTGAGTAGTCCCATAGAAGTTTTTTATTTGTTTTGTCCGGGGAGTCCCCTCGCCTTGCGGTCGGTTTCCTCCTTTTCTTTGCATTTCTGTTATCACTCCCTTCTGTATCTGAGCTGATTTTTGTTGAGCTTTTGCCTTCCTCTTCACTGGAGGTAGTGTCTGAGCCTTCATTAACAGAAAAGAATTTGTCACCTTCACGTTCTCTCTGCGAATCAATACTCGCTAGACTTCCCCACTTTGCGCACTTGAGCTGGTTCAGATTATTAGACATTTCCTCTTCTACCTGCAATAGAGCATCCAGCATCTGAGCATTGTTAGCGTTTCCAGGCCTTTCTGCCGCTCTGGTTTCATCTGTCTCAGTCCCCTGGCTCCCCTGCTTACTCAGGTTACCGCTCACCTCTTCCAGCTCTCCTGTCTCTGCTGCTATCTCCGCTGTTCCCGCCGCAGGCGCACTGCCTGTAGCTGGGTTTAGTTGTTGCTTAGTGACCGAGACGCTTGCGTCCTCGAGGACGTCTCTCATTGCGCTCTCACTCGCTCCTTCATTCGCATCTTTGTCGCTCTCTGCGGAGGGGTGATTTACCGAGGATTTAATCACTGCATTTGCTGGG
Organism: Lissotriton helveticus; assembly: GCF_964261635.1. Classification (NCBI taxonomy): domain Eukaryota; kingdom Metazoa; phylum Chordata; class Amphibia; order Caudata; family Salamandridae; genus Lissotriton; species Lissotriton helveticus. The sequence goes on from NC_136071.1 coordinate 567,637,851, forward strand.
GACCTCGCGCTAAATGACTCCGATAAGGTAGGCTGTATGGGGGTTGATTCTTTAATTTCTTTTGCAGCCGCTACCTTGTTGCTTCGTGCCGATATGGCGGTGTCTTTGTTTAGATCCGATGCTGCGAGCGGAGCCTCGTTCTGTGTGATAGAGGATTTTGCTTCTGTTTTCCTCTCCCTTTCCGCTCGCCTTTGTTGAGTTTTCTGAGCCATGGTGAGTGCTGGGGTCCCGCGCTTGCCTCGGAGGGGGACCTTGGGGATTGTACCAGATCCTGGTAACTTGCTCGCAGTGACCGCTGTAGTCGGCATTTTCTCCTTTTCTTTATCCAGTTTTTCATTCTTACCTCGCTGTGACATTTTGCTCAGGCAATTACGAAGCGCATCCCAGTGATTCCGTGCAGTTTTACTCACTGTATCAATCGCTGTCAAAGTTCTTTTTTTTAGTCTCGTTTCTGCAGATTTTAACCCTCCACGCTGTATTCTAACTAGCCAGACGAGCAGCCACATAACCAGCGCCGGCATCTCTTCAGGGCAGCATCCACGTCCTGCGAGTCAGGAGAGGGAGTATATGCGACTCTCCCCTACACCACACTGGCGGCCATCTTGCCCGGAAGCCAAATTGTTGATAGTGGCATATTCAGAACTACATGTTTAGTTGCTTAAGAATATGATAGTGGCATATTCTTAAGCAACTAAACATGTAAATCTGATTTAACCATGCTGTTGACCAATGCTAATCGGTTCTCACAATATGGTGTAAAATGGAAAACAATATCCTCATGTAAGGGTAAGCTAAATCAAAGAACAACAAAGATATTGACACTGAGCTCCTGTCAAAAATCTCGAGACGTTACCCAAGCGTGCCAAAATATTTTTCTCTAAATTCATGTCACGTGGTATTTAGTTTCATCGCCCATTGAACAGCTAAGTATACATTAAACACATTATCAGTACACAGAAGCAAATTTACGTCCCTATTCTCGGATAACTATCCAGGGACGGTGAAATTGCATTAGTCTTTGGCAAGTCAAACAGTAGTGAAGTTTTTCTTTTTTATTGACGCAGGCGAAACCAAGCAACAGTAAATATTGGCCAATTAAATTATAGTATCAGTAAACAAAGAGCCCTTGGATGGGCCCAATAAATCTCAGTCAGCCACCGCCAGTAATCTTAATTTATTGGAACGACAGGGGTTTGAATTAACACATGGTAGGCATCGCCTGATAAAATCAGCAGCATGTTTAACTTCAAGTGCTCTTACACAACTCCCGTACCGCTGAAGGTACGAATTATATGCACCGAAAATAAAAATAAACCTATTTTAACCAAGAAACAATGCAACAATTTAGCTTCAAATTTTCCATGTCACAGTCCTTTACTGCATGCTTTTTTCCCTTTACAATCCTCTTCCCCCTAAAAAAACACACGAATCTCATTGTTTCTGTATTATTTTATTGTGCTCAGGCACTGCTACGTTAGTTAATCACTTAGGTACATAAAAGCGAAGACAGCACTTAAATTAAGGGCAATTAATGAGAATAAAAGAAGCAGTGATTTTTCTTGTTAATGGCGATCAAAGTGAATGGGTTATGTGTCTTTTAAATTAATAGAGTCCAATGACAAAAATAATTGGTGATTAAGGATGCCGATTTATCGTGGAAGAACCCTAGGCAAAGATGCTTTTTGTTTTGCTGTTAAGGAGATGAGAATTAACACAATAGGATACACATAGGCAAGCCGTTGTTAACTTTTTTTTTAACATAGTAATCCAAAGCACTCCTTTTCAAGACTCGTTTTTAAGGAGAACATTTCACATTTTAGCTAGCGGGTACATTTTCACACATCTTTTAGCTTTACATGATTTTTACCATCTGAGGAAGAGTTTCTTGTGACTTTGAAAGGTTATGGACGCTTAGTCCTTTTCGTATTATTGTTTAATCGTGTAAAGGTGCCATTAAGCCCAACTATGAACTAATAAACCATTATGTACGCAGTGATATCACTACAATGCAGGAGAAAGCCTACCCTTTACTATACAAAAAAGCATTTGCAATGCATTAGGTCTCGCATTTACGCGAAACCTATTGCAATCAAATCATAAATAAAAGGCATTGTCATTTACAATGCCAATAGCTCTAATTGGCAAAAATACAAGACCTATTACATTGCAAATGCAAGGCATCACGGACTGCTGGAGGGCGGGCGGGGACAGAGAGGAAGAAGGCACCGACCGTGGGGGGGAGGTGGTACAGGGAGGGACAGACAACAGGATGGAGGGGGTAAACAAGGTACGACAACGGGAGGGGGTAAAGAAGGCACCAAAGCATGTCATGCCTGTAGTAAAAGAAAGTGAATAAAGAAAATAGTGCTCCCAGTCTAAATAAAACGCACCATGTAACAACCGAAGTAAAGGGATCAGTCACCATGGGAGGTGACAAAAGAAAAAGAGGCAGTACTAAGGAGGGACTAGCAAGCCTATTTTCGAATCAGAAGCCAGCATTTAGGACAGACAATGACACAAGCCAATGGCAAATATGGGCGGAGAGTGGGCAGGGCTTCTATTCGCTACTCCACCACAACAAGTCTTGCAGAGCAGCGCATTCGCGCTGGCTCTACGCTCAACTTAAAAACTTGTGTTAATTTACAGTTTGAGGATTCATGTGGAAGTGCAACTGTTGTCCTGTTTTCTGATGAAAACTCCTGCGCTTGGCCGAAATAGAATAAGAAGGCCCAAATTCTGGTATTTGCGTTGGTTTGTATGAAAAAGCATCGCACAGCAGCGCAAAACGCTGCTTTGCAATACTTTGTGTAAAGTGGACGTTACAAGGATGGTACATGAGCAGGCCTGTGCTGCCACCAATGCTTTTTAATGCTAAAATCTATTCTCAAAAATCCCCAGAAAGGGTTTAGTTCTAAAAATTAACACAGTTAAAAAGCAGGCGTTAAACTGAGAAATGTTTTAATTTCTCTATGCTTTTCCGACTTTGCATGTGTACTGCATTGTGCAGCCCAAATACAAAGTAGGAAAAGCGTTTGCACTTGTCTGAGCATAGAATTTTGTACAGGAAGGATATCCTTCTTTGATAAAACCTATGCTAGAGAACTTTCATATATTTAATATACTTGACAGATTATTCGTGCTACTGCAGGGAGTGTTAATGCATGATGGGACACGACTGAGAACAAGAAGGCATGGTCTTTTTTCAGGGAAAACAGAACTTGTATATTAAAAGTAAATCTACCGTACTCTGAAAGCATGGCTTCATGCCCAGACCCTGGATGAAATACAGAAACAAGTCATAAGCACTATAAAATGTTAGTGATGTTATCTAATTCCTTCGGGTTCTTACTTGGATCCCTCTTTGTAAGTTTTTCTTTACTTCTTGACTTCCAAATATTGTTTGATAATGTTGTTTGCATTAACAAATTGCTTGTAAGACTACCGTCTATTACTTCTTTAATTGCTTCAGTTTGAAACATTCCATAAAATTGTTCCAATGTCCAATTAAAGATAATTCATAAGCACTATTAAAACCTTATGCCAATTGCTGTTTCCATCTAAAATTATTGCCTAACTTCCTGTATAAAAGTTTCCATCTAAAATGATTGCTTAACTTCCTGTATAAAAGTAAAAAGATGGTAACACCTACAACAAAAATACACTATTTCACAAAATGTAATGCATGCACAAATGCTTTAGGTATTACCTCTATTGCCTCATGTGTCTAAACTAGCCCAGTTAGCACACCAATGTAACATAAAAGTGTGAAATGCCATAGATAAATAGTAAGGGTTAATAGTATTCCATCACAGATACAATCACTTATTTTATTTTGTGTTTACCTACTTTCACTCTAAGGGGTATATTCACAAGAACGTGTGATAACTACCGCAAGAGTACGGTAACGCAACTTTCAACATCGCAGCCTATCGCGGGAAAACAACTCTGTGACAACGTGGAATTCACAACACGGCAGCAGCATGCAATAGTCTGCTGAAACCGCGGCCAATGTCCGCGATACAACCACCTCGATGAAGACAAAAACACAAACCACAACAGCAAAAAACCTGCGATGGGCAAAAGTGTGATGAGGAAATCAGCAATAAGCAGCGCCAGGCCAGCCACACACACCTGGAAGGGGGGAAAAATCACTATAAAAGTAGAAAAAACATCCAAACACAAACTGACCAACACCCAAGAACCATGAAGGCAGCCAGAGCAGGCGCAGCAGACGAGCGCAACCCAACAAGCACCCCGGATGACCAGTCCGGGACCTCGGGGACAGGGAAGGGCAAGGACAAGAAGAAGAGGAAAACGAAGTTCAGTCCGCAGGGGAACAGGATCATAGTCATGGAGGTGATGGAACGCCATCAACAAGTGTTTGTCACCTCCAACGTGTCATTGGGCAACAAAAATGGGATATGGTGGGATATCATAGACAAGGTGAATGCCGTCGGTGAGCACAAGAGGACAATGGACAAGGTCAAGAGGCAATGGAATGACATCAAGTGGCGGACCAAGGAGAAGCTCTCTGCTAACCAGAAGGCAGCAACGCAGACTGAAGGTGTCGACAGTCATCAGTGTGGAGACTGTGGCTGGAGTTGGGGGAGAAGACACTGCTTGCCACGACACAACACAACCACAACAGGGTGAGTGACCACTAGGTACTGGGGGGACGGGTGGAGATGGGCACAATGGCACACATGCACAATCAAGCAGAGCACAGTGCACATCCACAATGACTCTGGGTCCTAGCCCAGATCCACAGACTGTCACAATGTACAATGCCATGCTGTCTGAATGTCAACATGTACCGTGCGGCTACATACATGTGGACACATTGTAATACATTATCTCCCCTTCACATTGCAGGGGCACCGTCAACACCTCCTGCAGAGCTGTCCCAGCCACTCTTCACTGATGGCGAGGAGAACAACACCAACATCGACGCCTAAACCATCCAAGACGTCATTGACCTCCTTCTCAACTCACCTCCAGGATCAGGGCAGCCCTGCTACATCGAGGAGACTCCACCCACTACCCAAAGCACCCAGCCGGAGGCACCCACAGCCCGGCACTCCCCCAAGACCCCCAGGAACAACACATGGCTTTCCAACGCGTGTGCTGGAGTGCCAGAGAGGGACAGCAGAGCAGTTGCGGTTAGGCTTTGGCATCATGGCAAGCAAACTTGACGCCATCCTTGGGGTGTAGACCTGCTCCATGGTCTCCAATGAGCCCTGACTGACATCGCTGGAGTTGTAGTAAGGATACTGGGTCAACTGCAGACATTGCTATGTTAGTATAAGTGAGGCATATGCTTAAATGCCATTTTGCTGCTTTTGCCGCTTTTGCACACAGCACTATATGGCTCTCGAAAATAACCTGCTTGTGCTCTTTCACATGAGAATGGTCTGTTTTTCTCAAGCGCATCCAAGGTCCAATAGCAATGTATGCTGTTAATTTATGTTGATCAGTTCTACCCACATTAGACATAACAGAAAACGCAGCTGCTCAAACTCAAACTAGGGTGCTTATAATATTGCATTGCATGCATGAGGAGGCACTTGAAGACAACCTTGAGAAACTGTTCTTGTCCTGGGATGTGATTCATTCCATCTGATCTTGGAGGTATGGGGTCCACCGTCAAAGCCTAGAGGTCTTCTTCTATTATTAATTAAAACTAGCTCCTAACACGGGGAGGGTGGTAACTACATTATACTCCTGTTTCCACTGTCATTTATAATATGATTTCCCCTTTTGTGTTTTATGGAAATATAACAATGCTGATCGTAATATTCTTATGCATCTGTTTGTTAGTATTGGCTAAAGTACTGCATCTTAAAGCACCTTAGTTAAAAAAACGTTTTAAACTATACCGTGCCTCTGCTCACTCGCGTTGTGGACTGGTTTGAGAGCTTGAACGAAAGAGTGTTCTTGATTCCCACTATTCCTGAGAGTTTATTAAGTCGCTTGTTCTAGGTTGTCTAATCATTGGTCTTATTTTCAAGATGCTTATCCTTGTCCACAATACCCTCGCTCCTTTTTACGGAAAACAGTTGTGACGGCACAACCTACCTATATAGATGAGTTATAGGTTCATTCAAGCTTGAGATTTTAAAAAGGTTCTCATTATAGTATTGAATTAATAACACTTTTTGTGCTCCCACACATATAAGTTCTTTCCTTTTCCTTGTCGTTATGGCAATCGATATTGCAGCGCATAGTAGCGCAGCACTCCGTCGTCGTTTGACACAATATGGTGTGCTGGATGATGGTATTCAGCTTATTTTTGTGGTTGGTGCTGACTTGGAGTTCCCATTTGAGATTGTTTACTCTTCGGTTACCTTTGGGGCTGTGGATGGAGATGATGCCGTGTTCCATTCATATACTGCCACAGCCATACCTGTAGCATATCGAGCATATACGACACTTGAAGTTCCGATTTCGGTATGGCAGCATCGTATTTGATTTAATGGCGCCATCCTCCACACCGTGACTCCGGTCCATTTAGGCCCTTTATCGATGGCAGCAGCCCCTTGCCAGTTTTGGCCGGGTACACACCACATACACGGTATCTGACTGCTGCAGTGGATGAATTACATGTTTTGCACACCTCCTTAATTCGGTTATGGGCAAGCGTCCCATGAATAAGGATGATTTACCTTATTGGCTTGCTGAGAAATTTGACCAGCTGGAAGCAGTATTTCCTAATACTACGCCTGTGGAAAAACACAGGATACTCACTATTAGTTTGCAAAAAGACTTGATACCAGAGGTAACAGAATGTGAAAACTGGGTAAAGTATTGCAGCGATGTATGTGGAGTGCTGCAGCACACCTTCAATGACTGTCCTGCCCTCCGTGATCAAGCATGTTCAGGATTAGCACGGTCCGGAGGTGGCAGTTGAGTTGGGAATGAGGCTAGTTGGAGTGTTTGATGTATTTGCTGATCTCATTGTTACCACTGTAAAGGGAGATGCGGTTAACTTTCAGGTGTCTAATGCTTTGCGCCTTGTCCCAGATGCCGCGAATCCCCGTGAGTTACTAAAAATTATTGCGGAGGCATATAAAACCATTGTCCGCAATAGTTAAGGGTTTTAAGTCTTTTGCTAAACCAGCAGCACAAACACAAACTCAGACGGCCCCGTCTGCTAAAGACGACCGTCCAGTTTTTCCGAAAAAGAATTGGAAAAATAAAAAGCAGAGGAAGCAACAACAAAAACAAGGGTCGCGTGCTGCGTCACCAATACCCGAAACTACTGAGTGCACTTATGATTTCTGCGACAGCGTGAGAATTAGGTCTCATGATAGATTTCAGGTTCCTGATCTGTGTTTCTCTCGTTCTTCACAGGAAACATCAGGCTCACAAACCAGTGGAGGAGACCACCAGGATCGCGGCAGAGGTCGAGGTGCCCCACAAGGTCGAGAGCAGCCTCATCAGACTGACGGTAAAGGCAAGCAGGGCGATTTTCCTCATCAACGCCCTTTGTTTTAGAAAAAGAAGGTTGCTGCAATAACAGCAAGATATGCCACGGACAATGAGAACACAACTTCTCCTAACTTGGGCAGTAACGCTGCTAGACAGCACAGCGGAGGTTACAATAGTGCGGCAAGCACTGCGTCCATTTCTGAAGGCAACAGCAACTGATACTTTCATCGCAGTTGAAACTGCTGACACCCGAGAGGCTCCCCCTGACAGACTATACAACATAGTATTTTCAATGTTGTTAAAGGGATTTTTTTGGAGAATCTGACTTCTTCATATGACATCTTGTTAGCGGAGGTAGATTGGGCCCCGCCTTTTGTTTTGGCTTCTCCGAGGGGGGAGAAAGTAATCCTCCATAGTTTTTTACACACTGTGCCCAAGGAACAGGCACAACATTTTGCAGAAGTGTGGGCTGTTGTGCTTGCACCGGCTTGGAACTGTACTCAAGTTTGGTCGGATAAACTTTCACCACCCCATGAGATACCATTGCGGTCTATGCCCCAGCCGCAACCCCATTATCCACTCTAGCGGGAGGCAAAAGCTCCTGGTTCTGAAATTCCCGACCAATTAGAGTATCAAGAAGTGATTGAAACATGTGTGTAACCCTCTTTTTACTGGGACCAAAATCTTATGGATCGTACCGCACAGTTTTGGATTATCGACATTTGAACTCTCATTGTCGAACCTGTGCTGTTCAGAATACCCATAGCTCTGCCCTCATGGATAGTCTTGTAAAAAAGATTTAAAACCACTCTTGATATTTCTAATGTCTTTTTTAGTCATAACCTGTCCTCTATAAGTAGTCAATGGACATCTTTCACTTCCGGCGGCAAACAAAAACGATTTAAAAGATTAGCATGGGCTACAAGAACAGCCCAGGCATTTTTGCCAAACGTGTCGTCTCTTTGTTAGTCGGCATTAACCCTGATGCATACTCGTACGTTGACGATATTTATCTCACGATCGACGAATTATAGCTGCATCTCTGTCGTGTGGATTGCATCATAGTTTGGTTTGCGGACTACGGAAACAAAATTTAACTTTGCAAAGTCACACATTGTAGAGTACACAGTGTTGTTTCTGGGCTATGAGCTCAACAATGAAGGTAGAGGCTTGGTGCCTCACTTTTTAGAGAAATGCGCACGTTTGTGTTCTCCAACAACCCTGAAAAAATTATAATTTTTGCTGGAATTTTTGAACTTCGGTCGAACTTACATTCCGAATATGCCCAGAGTATCAAGCCGCTATATGCCTCTGTACAACCAACCTTTACAAAAGCCTGCTGGCTTCTTGAACATTCAGCTATACTGCAATCTTTTCAGTCTGATCTTCTTGAATCTAAATACTTGTTAACACATGACAACCACACAAACCTGGTGATAAGAATAGTGCCAGGTGCAGTGGGTTTTACATACTTGACATTTAATGAAGGTGACACAGTAGCTATAGCTTACAAGTTACATTTGTACACTTCGGCTAAAATGTGATTTTCAACGGTTGAAAAAGTCTTGACGGCAGTCCAGATGGTGATCCTAAAGAAACACGCACTGGTGCAAGGAAAGCGCATGTTGGTTGTAACACCGTATCCTGCGCTTGAGGCAGTGATGAACACCAGTATACCAAACTCAAAAGCTTTACATCCTTGTTGGATACACTGGGCTACATCGTTGATATCAACTGATGTCACTTTTATCTTTGACTCTTCATTGCAAACTCAGGCGGTCCTACAGTATGAATTCGTTCATCTGCTCCTTTCTCTATGTGCCCGCTTGAGGATTACCATTATATCCTTTACACAGATGGTTCGGCGCAAGCAGCGATGGGATCTAAACATTCTTATTCAGCAGCCTGCGCTACAGTGGCCGGTACCATGGTGAATGGAGAATTCAAGTCCAATGTCGTGCACACGCAGGCATTAGGGGACTGTGCTGCCTAGTTGGCAGAGCTGCGTGCTCTGGTGCTTGCACTGGAGTTTGCTAATCCACATGTGATGACTTTGATTGTAAGTGACTCTTACTACTGTGTTCAGTCCTTCAACAACAACTTCGTTTTTGCTCTCAGAATGAGTATCATGATTCCAAAGGTAGCACAATGAGGCATAAAATGCTTTGGTTTTGAGTTGCAGAACTTAAAGAATTTCTGCCTCTCACACATGTAATTCATACTCTTGGTCACCAGGGTGTAGGAGTACACGCTGTTGGCAACAGTTTGGCTGTAAAAGCAGCTAAAAAAGCAGTAGCCACATACACAGATGCAGCAGTTACAAGATCGAGGAGTAAGATTGATGATGGCATTTTAACAGCGATAGTAGCTACAGAGAAGGGGGTAATTATCCAAAAGGTTTCCCTTCGAAATACTCTTATCAGTTAAGTCCCAATAAAGTTCCCTATGTGAGAATTAATGACGTTGTTGACTGGTTGATTCCCAATGCAGACTGCAAACTTTCATAGATAACAGCTGCACACGAAGGCATGGCCTCGGCTCATGCAGGTGTTGCAGTGACTGTTCTATCTTATAGCAACGTTACTGGTGACGTGAGTTGTATAAACAAACCTGTGATTATGTGCTTTCTTGTGACATCTGCCAGCAGATCAAACCTTCTACTGCTGTGCGCCCACCACAAACTCAGCAGTACATTTCTAATCAACCATTTGGTTGCGTTTATTTAGATCACTGCTGTCCATTTTCTTCAGATACTGCGTATAAGTTTATCTTAGTTGCAGTCGATTCGTGCACACACTTTCTGTGGGTCTGGCCACAACGTAGTGCTGACCCAAAAACTGTCATCAGGGATTTGCGTGTCTTTGTGGGAATTTTTGCATGTGGCACCTTCCATTTTGACAAGGGTTTAGCGTTCGCCTCTAAGACGTACAAAGAAGCCAAGGGGTCAATGGGGGTGTGCGTCAAATTTTCATCTCCATACATTCCTGAAGGCAATTCAGTTGTGGAGCGAATGAACCATGACTTAAAGCATCCTTGACAGCTAGAGTTTTAGATACTGGCAGGAACTGATTTGCCCATTTATATAGTGTACAACGTGCACTTAATAATCTCCCAAGAAGATCTCTGGGTGGGCAGACCCCATACGAAATGCTCTTTGGCATAAAAATGTTTGTCCTGGACCTTGAGGGCTAGACATGGCGGCGACAGCCGCAGCCTCTGACGCATATAATTATTCTGCTGTATTACAGAACATACAAGAGACACGTGACAGTCTTGCAAAGGAACATTTGCCCTCTGCCACTGGAGCTGTATTACAGATACCGGTAGCTGGCTGGCTACCTAGAGTTGAAGACCTGGTCCGTGAGAAAGTGGAGAACAAGAAAGAGTTTGGCACCTCTTATCGTGCACCAGTTCCGGTGCTTGGCGTGAAGGGTACAAGAGCAGTCATTTTACCACCACTTCCTGGTCGCAAGGATAACAGATACACCTCGGTGGACAATATCAAATTGAAGTGAATGGATGAATCTTCTTAGTATGACTCCAGCTGTTTCCTGCCCAGCAATATTAAGGAATTCTGTCTTGGACTCAACGAACAACATCAGGCGTGACATTGCCATAGAGATGACCACTGTTACTAATCCATTGTTGAATTCTCCGGCTTCCTGTCCACATGAAGATTCTGAGTATGCATATCCCACTGATGTGTCATTTCCTGGTTTGCAAACAGATGCAATTAACCAGTCCAAATTTTTTTTACACTGACTTCACAACATTGAGTTCCCCCTCAAAATTTTAGATTTTTTTTTACATGGTTTAAACACAATGTTTTAGTTCCACCTTGGACTTAAATCTGGATGGTCTTTATCGCCATTTTTTTTGGATTTGTGACATTCTTTTTTCTTTTATTCAATGGTCACTACCTTACTGAACGATCTGCATTAATGGTGATTGATGGAACTTTGGCACACTCTTCTTTGCACATCATGAAACGTGACCAGACTTTTGTCAACATCTCTGCCTGGCTTGTGTTGGATGGTGTAGTTTGGGATGCTGTAAAGTTCCACATTTATAGCCCCACCGAGGTGGTTAATGTCCCAAATGTACTTTGTGTTTCAATGGGGGATTTAGTGAAACAAAACATACGCTCTGATGATTGGGACATAATTCAAGCCGTACAGTCTTTTTTTCTGATTTAAAATATTATGCTGCTTTTGATGCTGAGGATTTGTATTTGAATTCTGCTAATTATGCAGATTTATTTTGTTACTAGCATTATGGCCATCGTTTTCTGCATAAAGCTAATACATTTAGAAATTTGGTCAATTATACACAATGGGAACATTGCCCAGCTCCCATTGAAGGCAGTTCAGTAACCCTTTTGAAAAAATGTATATACTTCACTTATTTTAATAAATCCAATCCTGATTAATTTTATTTTAAAACTAATTCTACATTCAATTCTAAAGTAAGTCTCACCAGTACAAAATGTCTATATTCCAAATATTTTATAGATCAATTGGCTATTGGTGGTTATGGAGAAGCGTGGCTCAGTGGTTAGAGGCGGCAGACCCGGAAGCTGAGATCAGCCGTGGACCAGGGTTCGATTCCCCGCCTCGGCGGGTCTCGGGCTAAAAAATTCCACGGACTTGACAATTCTCGCTCCGGTGCCTACTCGACTCACGGGGTCACACTCTGCGACTCTGGGCAATAGCTTGCTTAATCTCCACTATGGCCCCTCGCGGCGGGATGCCTGGCTTTCACCTTGTGGATACCCTGCCGGGGTATCTCACAGGGGAATACCAGGACGGGTTCCCTAAGCAAGCGCCTTGAGACCCCTGGGTGATTCGTGCGCTATATAAATCGAAATACATACATACATACATTTATGAGCTATGGAAAGAAACTGTAGATCCTAAATCTGTTTGGGGTTCTAGACCCTGGCAGGTTCAGGGCACGGAAGCTTTACATGGAGCATGCCTTATCCCAAACCAAATGCTGTTTTTAAACAATTCGATTTATCAAACAACCTGTTTTGGGTTGGCCACTTCAGAACAAATGAATGACCCGAAAATACCTATTCTGTATGCTTATAACACCTGGAACAATCATACAGATATGAACCTTGAACAGTTGCAGTCATTAATTGCAAATGCTTCTTTTAATGTTTCTACCTTAGACCCCCTGGGTTGGTTGGTTTGGCAAACTAATTCTGATTCCTGCCAACACCGTTTCCTGGGCAAGGCTCCTGGCTACAAACAGGATAGACCTAATCCATGTTTTCCAAGCACCCATTCGTTTACAACGTATTCGGCAGGTAAATTATGTCAAATTGGCTGAAACACTCTACACTAACGTCAGTTAAACACCATTTATCTTTATTAACCGAAGATATTCATTTAACAGATTTTGTTAAAGGGCCTGCAGGTGCTAGATCAGAACGATTTCTGTATGCTATTTACAATTAAATTTGGAAGCTGTTCTAAATCGAAGCAGCTTCACGTCTAAGGGCAATATACCCAGCAAATATTGAAAAGATGCTTACTGTTGTTGACAGTAGCATTAACACGCTTTCCTCCCGCATTTACAGACAAGACAATATTGTTTCATCTGTTGTGGATATTGTTCATGATGAAGTTTCTGTATTATACCATGGTCAAAATCAATTGCGTTCCATCATGCTGTTTGCTTTGACATTAACAAACACTTAAGATGGGGAAATTTCCATGGGACTATATGAACATGTCATCTTTATTTTTACCTTTTAACCTGACAGATAAACAACAGTTTATGTCCATGAAGGATGCAACTTACAGTATGTTACACATTGAAAAGTTAGAACCTTTTCCTATTTCGGTAGCTGAAACCAATTCTGCTGTCTGGCTTATCCATGGGGTGATAAACTTACTGTTTTCCCTGTTTAAATTTAGTTCATGTATGAACCATTATGCACTTTGACATTTTGAACCCCTGGGTAGTGCATATCTGCACGAAATGTGGTCTTTGCCTTTCACATACAGATGCCTTTGGGATGGCAAAGAAGTATATTTGACTGGGGAATCATGTGATTCCTCACAGGATCACTCCCTTGTGTGTAAGAATATACAATTGCACGGTGCTTGTAATCTTCCGCTACCAAATTTAGGGGTCGATTAGGATCGCGGACGGACTTGAGTCCGTCCGCGACCCCTGAGGAGGAGGGAACGTCCGCATGGGCTGCGGCGTTCCCTCCGATCTGATTAGGATGTGACCGCCAGGGTGGCGGTCACATCCTCTATCTCTAACATTGCGGCGGGTGCAGCTTCAAGCTGCACCCGCCCCAATGTAAAAAATGCATGCACAGCATTTCCGTGCACAAAGCGGCAGGCACCGCGCAGTGCCTGCTGCATTGTGCACGCAAATGCAGGGGGGTACCATAGGTACCCCCCATGTGCACTCACCACCACCCCTTCACCCAGGGGGCCCGCAACGGGCCCCCGAAGTGAAGGTCCGTATGCTTTTCCATGGCGGCAATGCCGCCGTGGAAAAGCATATTTACACACACATCATAATATGGCGGACGGTGTCTCATAGACACCGCCTGCCATGTTATGGCTTTTCCGCCGCGGTCGGCTCCGACCGCGGCGGAAAAGCGGCGGACGGAATTCCAGACCCACCAGCCATCCTAATTTAGCGATGGGTCTTTGGAGTCTCCGCCGCGGTTTTTCCGCATCCTCCAGGCCGGCGGACACTTCCGCCGGCCCGGAGGATGCAGAAAAACCGCCATCCTAATCGGCCCCTTAGCTTGTATTTTAAGGGGTAATCCAGTGCCAGCTATCACACCTACATTTACACTGCTTACTAACGGTAGCTATTTGCTTTTGAATAACCAAGCTTGCTGCGGCATGCTGGCTCGCATCCCTTACATTGTAACTGTCTCACAACGAGTAGTTTCATGCAAAAATAAAAAATTTCCGCCCCCACATGGGAAGCTCGACATCTCAATTTGGCCTTCCATTCTGACCTTGAGAAAGCAGAGTTCAATAAATTGAGCAGAATAAGAGCTTTATTGACCCAAAATGAAGTTGCACTCACATCTTCCCATGAGACTTTCATCCTTCAGGAAGCCAACACCAGCACAGAGGTGCAGGCCTTTTAAATACTGATCTCCCACTTTATTTCGGTGTCTTGATACATACAATTTACAATGCCTCTAGTACAACTGGCTTGGCCCAATTTTTTTTTAACTTGTGGACTCCAGCCTTGTGACCTCATTCCAAACTATGGGGCCCATTACGATCGCGGACGGACTTGAGTAGGAGGGAACGTCCGCATGTGCTGCGGCGTTCCCTCATGTGCAATTAGGATGGGACCACCACCCTGGCGGTCACATCCTCTATTTTTAACATTGTGGCAGGTGCTGCTTGAAACAGCACCCGCCACAATGTTAAAAATGAAAGCTGTGCATTTGCATGCACAAAGCGGCAGGCACCGCGTGGTGCCTGCCGCTCTGTGCATGCAAATGCAGGGGGGGTACCATAGGTACCCCCCATGTGCACACCCCACCCCCCTTAACCCCTGGGGGCCCGCAACGGGCCCCCAAACAAAAATCTGTATGCCTTTGCACGGGCAGAAATGCCGCTGTGTAAAGGCATAGAACTCCAGACATCCTAATATGGCTGGCGGTGTCTGAGAGACACCGCCACCATATTAGGCCATTTCCGCCGCGGTTGTAAGCCAACCGTGGCGGAAAAGCAGTGGACTGAACCCAGGTGGACCGAACCCTTTGGTGGGTCCGCAGAGGATTTTCCGCATCCGCCGAGCCGGCGGTGGCTTCCGCCGGCCCGGAGGATGCGGAAAATCCTCCATCATAATGTGCCCCTATATTTGGTGTGATACCGGCATTTCTTCATTCTCTTTTTTCCAGCATCTTCAGCAGCTTCCCATTAATATTTGCCTTGGCTGCTGGGGTGCTGCTGTTCATCTACATGGTACTGAATGGCTGCTCTATCTGTGGCGCAAAACAGCCGAGCCCAGCTGATACAACTCTGTAGTCCACTGCTCCAATGATATGGTACTCTGCCCCTAGCCACTCTAAGCATGGTTTATGGGTTGTCTTTCTGATTCACATATTTCACTTGCGTGTAACCTGTATTCCACTGCCTGGATTGTTCTTTCGAATGGGCACTGGATTTATGTCTCTCCTGACCCAGGTTACGAATTGCTAATGAGTCCTCTTGTGGGGCATGAGCTGGAGTGTTCAGGTGTTGGGATTAGGGCCTGTGCTGCAGCACTTGGAGTGTTAGATGAATAGGACGTTTGTGCTGCTGCACATGATTTCTTGCAACAAAGTTTCATTGAAGAACACTCAAGTAGTCCTCTGATGGTGCTAGAGGCTCCCGTCATTTAAGAACATGTATGTTCATTACCTTTGCTTGATTGGATGGCATCTTTCTTTCCTGAGAGCAACAATGACTTCCCCTAGGAGGCTGTTGTGACTTATTGCTCATATACACTGATGGATGAACTTGGCAGCCTTCCATCATCAGTCGAGAACTTTCACAAAGATTTTATTTGGCTGGCTATAACCTCCATGTTTTTTTTTTCTTGTTTTTTTTTTCTTTTTCCATTCTAATTCACCCATTTGACATGGATAAACTTATTTCTTGCTCATTCGAACTTGAACTCTGCATTCTAATAATGCCTTTGTCTGTTGGCCTAATCAAGCGGAGGATGTAGTGAGGATAAAGGATCAACTGCAGACATTTCAATGTTAGCATAAGTGAGGTATATGCTTAAACGCCATTTTGCTGCTTTTGCACAACACTATATGGTTCTTGTAAATAACCTGCTTGTGCTCTTTCACGTGAGAGCGGTCTGTTTTTCTCAAATCTAGACACGCTCTGTGCCCTCAGTCTGCACAGCGCGTCCAAGGTCGAATCAACAATCCATGCTGTTAATTCATGTTGATCAGTCCCACGCACATTAGACATAACAGAAAATGCAGCTGCTCAAAGTCAGGTGCTTTCAATATTGCATTGCATGTATGAGGAGGCACTTGGAGACAACCTTTCCAACCTCGAGGAGCTGTTCTTGTCCTGGGATGTGATTCATTCCATCTGATCTTGGAGGTATGGGTTTCACCATCAAAGCCTAGTGGTCTTCTATTATTAATTAAAACTAACTCCTAACACGGGGAGGGTGGTATCTACATTATAATCCTGTTTCCACTGTCATTTATAATATGGTTACCCCTTTTGTGTTTTATGAAATTGTAGCAATGCTGATTGTGTTATTCTTATGCATCTGTTTGTTAGTATTGGCAAAAGTACTGCATCTTAGAGCACGTGATTTAAAATAAACATTTTAAACAATACCGTGTCTCTGCTTACTCACTCTGTGGACTGGTATGAGAGCTAGAACGAAAGAGTGTTCTTGATTCCCACTATTCTTGAAAGTTGATTAAGTCACTTGTTTTAGGTTGTCTAATCATTGGTAGCTTTGCTGTAGTATGGAGAATGAATGAGACACTAAAGCTAGTCGGATCCGGGTTCTGGCCACTGAGGTGGGTTTTTGGTACACCACAATACACCGAGGTTCTGGTTTCCTGCGCATAGTTCTGTGCATCAGCAAAATCCCTGGAACAGAGACATGACGTGGAGAGAAGAACACCTGCCCACTCTGAGTGGCTCCAGCGATACCAGCCGTGAGCTGGCACACATGAGTAGGCTCATGGAGGACATGGTGCGGATGGAGGCGGAAAGGATGGCAGCCACCGCTGCACATCAGTGGAATGTAGCAGGGATCTACCATGCCCTGCAGATCCTCATCATGGCATTGCTGCCACATGGTGTGGCAATGATTAATGCTGCTGCCCACACACCATCCATATCTCTGCCCCCTGATGTGTCTCTGCCTCCCAGTGCGGCAGGCCTAACCACTTCGGCACCTGATGTGTCAGTGGCACACATTGCGACTGACAATCCACCTCTGGTCCCTGATGTGTCAGTGGCACACAGTGTGGCTGACAATCCACCTCCATCCCCTGATGTGTCAGTGGCACACAGTGCCGCAGCCGGTACAGCAACACCCACAGGTGGGCCAGAGCACACATCCGGGGATGAGGAGGTGGATGTGCTTGTGATCAGAAGGACTCAGTAGCATTCATTTTCTCCACCTGGCCTGTTTCCGCTTAGTCCCGCACATGGCCTCATGACCTTCAACTGACCCCCTATTCACTCAGATGCACTCAACTTGGACAGCGACATGGACTGCCACATCCTGTTTGATGACTAATGACACGGCGACCAGACTGCGGACTGTACCCTTCCTCTTCCGCATGACTTACCATCCCTGGACTCGACATTGCCCTGTACCGCTCCAGCTGCAGAACTGCACTGGATGTGCAATAAACATCCAGTGACGCACTGCTGTGTCATGTCTTTCATCATTCATGTAGGTATGTGTGGATGAATGTAGGGACAGTGATTTCCCTAGCGTCAATGATGTTCATCCTGTGGGCTGCCAGTCAGGTGGTGATACATGGCAATTTGTGAATTGGGTCCCGTGGACACCACAATAGGGACACACGCATCACCCACTTCCTCTTCCAGACAGGGACTGAACCACGCCCAATGCCCACAAGTCATTTCTGCAAGACCTGCGCTGTTCTGGAATACGGCAGGACAGACCACTCCGCTAATGCTCTGAGGGTGGGCCTCATTGCTTCTCGTCGCAGGCGTACTCGCTGGTGGTATGCAGGTCACTGGTCTAGTTGTCAGCATGTCACAGCCACTCGCTGAGGGCATGCTTGCACGCACACCACACCCATCCGCCACAGGCGTCACAGGCCAGGTGACCCTGCAAATATAAGGGGCCTACGATGTCACAAACCCCTCTGCCAGTGGGGACTGGATGATGGACCAGAGGCCTTGAGGCCGGCACAGGCCTACCACCACATGGCGCTGACCGGGGTTGAACAGGGTCTGTGGCACACGCTGCATTGCGGCCGGCACAGGCACCCTGCCACAGGACACTGACTGGGGTTGAACAGGGTTTGTGGCACACTCTGCATTGGGGCCGGCACAGGCATCCTGCCACAGGATGCTGACTGGAGTTGAAAAGGGTTTTTGGCACATGCTGCATTGCGGCCGACACAGGCATCCCGAAACGAGATGCTGACCGGGTTGAACAGGGTTTGTGGCACACGCTGCATTACGGCAGGCACAGGCACTCCACCACGGGATGATAACTTTGGGTGGGAGTCATTGGCACCTTAAGCTCCTGAGTGGGTTTAAAGCTTGCAATGATGCCCTGTCCCGGCGGTCCGGACTGCTCAGAGTCTGTGTGCCTTGCTGGACTGCAGTGTAGGCCGAGCCAGCAGGCTGCGTGGGCTGATCGACACATGACCTCACTTCCGGGTTCACAGAGTTAGTGGCACCCATTGAGCTGAGCAGGTTTGCAGCCTGCGATGGTGCTGGGTGCCCTGGTATGTCCAATGCCACGGAGTGATCATGACCCAGCACCAGACATGAGACCTGGTGGCCTGGACAGCATAGCTGCATGGTGTGCAGTGTGCCATGTCCGCAGGCACAGGGCTTGTGGCTTACAGCACCGTGTGGTGGGACATCCTGTTTACACGCCCGTGGCGGAAGGTGAGCAGTGAGGCCCGGATGTGCAAGGGTGGGCATTCTCCGATGGGGCAAAAACGGCACAGATGCGTGACGCATCTGTGCCGTAAAGGTGGCGCATTGCTGGAGCTGCGTCGCAAGCGCGACGCAGCTCCAGCAAGGCTCGGGGGTGCCCCATCTCCACAATGCTGCGTCAAGACCTACGCCTGCTTCAATCAGGCGCAGGGTTTTGACGCAGCATTGTCCTGAAAGTGACTGAGTGAAATCTCATAGATTTCACTCAGCCACTTTTAGGAGGCGTTCCTGCGCAGGAACGCCCCCCCCCCTGCGCAGGAACGCCTCCTTATGGCGCAGGGCTTTACAACGTGACGCATCTCCTAGATGCGTCACGTTGTAAATAGGGCGCATTGTTTGCGCCGCCGGTGCGTCAAATAAAGTGACGCACCGGTGGCGCAAGGCCTTCATAAATCTGCCCCCTGGTTGTTTAACCAATAGTTTCCCACCAAAGAAAGGTATTCGGTTGGAGCAAGTTATATTGAGCAGTATTTACGTAAATGGTTCAGCGCCGAGACGCCTGCGGGTATTTGTCGCGCTTTATAAATGGCAACAAATAAATAAATAAATAAATATTTTCACTCATGCTAATTTACATTTGCTAACTCACACTCTGACTTCTAGTCAACCATTCTTGCTCACCTGCACTACTTTATTCTCAGCCTCTTGCACTCATTCTTATGCTCCCTTAAATAGTGCCACTGACTCTTACATTGGTTAACGCACAGCTACTCACTTGCACTGAGTTGAACTCACTCTTACCATAACTCCTTAATTTTCACTCACCCTGGCTCAAACAGTCTCACTGACATTTGATCTAATGTATTGCCACTCCTATCAATGACTGCTACTTTCACTAACACACACACAAGTTCACATACATATACGCTTTTACATAAACCCTCTCTCTGTTCACACAAACACACTCTCACCCGCATGCATATACCTTATATTAAAATGTTTATGGATATGATGCTCCACTGGTAACTACTAATAGTGAATAATTTTCAATTATTCACTATTTGTGTAATTATAAATGAGCTAAACCAAGGAGGGGGAAGCTGCACCTATCTTATTGGCGCTGAATTTGCCACCTTTGAAGTCTAGGGGTCATAAAGGCAGTGCCAGGGGTCGCAGTGAGCCTGCCAGTGGTGCAGCTGCGACCCCTGGTGACCTGTAAATGGCATCATCTTAATATTTATTATTATTAATAATAATAATAATAATAATAAGTTAGCCACCTTGTGGAAAGTAGCAGTGTCCATATTAGAATCCCCCAGCATATCCAGGAAAGACTCCAAATCTCTGGTACTAAAACAGTCTTTGGTCTTATCATCCATGGTCACATGCTTGTGCAACCAATTGAAGAGACCATACCCAAGGTCCCATTGTTTCAGAATGGGCCTGAATGTGAGGAACGTTTTATGTTTGATACTGGTGGTGGACAAGGAATCTGCTGAAAAGGAAATACAATGGCCCTCAAAAAAGTAGCCTGTCCTTGGTTCCGTTCACTTTCTGTAGGATAGATCTTGTATGCTGGTTTTGTGAGGCACAGGGTATGACCGGGCAATTTTAGTGCATTTGGGTGGCAAAGCTTGTCTGGATACGGTTAGTCCTCGGGAATTTCAAGGGTTTGGAATACCTCTATGATTATCCAATAGCAATCATTATCTGCAGAGCTTTCCCATCAACCTCTCACAGGCAGTCCAGGGCATACAAGCTGGTACAGGTGAGGTGAAGGCGTTGCTATACGCAGGTGATATTTTGCTCCATTTATCTGGGCCTCAGACCTTGATCTCTGCTGTCATGTCCAGGGTTGATGACGTTTCTCATCTATCTCACTATAAAATGAAATGTGAAGCACTTCCCTTGTCCTGCGCCACCACCAATGCCTGTGTGTTTTAAGTAGTTATGGGGGTCTTCTAGGTATGTTTGAGGCGAACTCCCTTGCTCTGACAGCTCATTTTTAACAAGACTTTTTCAAATGGAAACACCTGAAATTAGCATTATAGAGGGACGTGCAGATGATCAAAATGACAGTTGTTCCCAGGTTTAATTGCATCCCTGGTATGTTACTCCTGCGAGTCCTTCGAAAGCCGATTATGGGTATTTACGCAGAAATCAGATCTTATACCCTGACATCAGATCTAATACCTGGAGTGGCGGCAGACCCTGACTGTGAGCATCCAAGGTCAGGAGGACATGACAGGTAGAGGCCTGGACCTTTTGTATGTGACATAATGTAGCCTAGCTTATCATTTTTGTTGCTATCCTCATAACTGTGTGGCCTAAGAGAAGCTCTGATTTGGGCCCAATTGAAACATCACCCTTGTGGTGGCTATTGGTTGCTGGGTAGTGATTATTTAACCCATACCCAACAACCAATGGCCATAAACCTGATGCCTAATGCAACTTCTAGAGCATGGTGCACCGCACACAAACTGCTAGATACTATCCACTTCTCAGCATTGCGGCCTTCTGTGGCACAAGAGGGTATTGCACATAAAGGGCAAACGGTTCTGTTGGGCTTCTTGGTATGCAAATAGTGTGAAAGACAGAAATCACCTATACAATGGTTGCCTTCTCAAATCATTTCAAGCATTAAACCTGAATTTGGTCTTAATGACATGGATTAGTAGTGATATTATTTGCTGGGCCACTGCCTCCTAACCACGCTGGGTCCTTCACAGGTTGATCTACCGACATCTTCCGCCCTTCAGTGTCTAAGGATCTGGAGCCAATTTAGTGGAGTGATCTCGGGATTATACGGGGTCCTCATTAAAACTATGCCCTCACACCCCAACCCTAGCATTACTAGGCTGATGTGGCAGATGCTTCTAGGTGAGGCCTACATATTCAAAGACTGGGCAACGTTCCTCTTTGTAAAAAGAAGGGTTTCCTCTTGGTACCTATTTGCTAGAGTAGAGGTAGGAACACAGCAACCACCTCACCATTCAACAAGAAACTCAAGTGGACATAATCCTAGTGCCCACAACTCAAAGTAGATAAAGTAGAAATGAAAAGTATTCCAAAGATTAATGAAAACAGGATTTATTTAGATAAAATTAGCAATATATTTAATACAATAAAAAGATTATTTCATAAACAAAAATTGTCAAAATTGGTGAAACACAATAAATCCAAAACACTTAGTACACACACAGAATTCTTACACAGTAAGGAAAACAAATACCTTAAAAATAAAGAGAGAAACAAACAGACAGTACATTTTGTCATTCAATTTCACACATTCGTTTTTGACATGTTTATCCTGGAATCTGATGAAAGACAAATTCTTATGGTATCTACAGATCCAGTGGCCTTCATGAATTGTGTAGATATTTCATCAACGCGTTTCGATGGTATTACTGTTAATGTCCCATCTTTATCAAGACAAAGTAATAAGAAACTCTCTTAATGTTGCACTTATATAGTTACACCATAAAATTGATCCTGAAGCGCTTAGTTGTATGGCTTCCCTTCACAACGATCAATGTTTGACTGAGACTCTCAATCTTCAGACAATGTTATATCAATTCTTCTAATTGTTCAAAGAAATATTTTATTCTCCAATGGACTCGATCGTCAACCCGGAGTTATTTCTTTAAAAGTAAGGATTTTATAATTAAACTTGAAGGGCCAAATCCCTTAGCATACAACTTCCTTCGTGGTAGCTGGTCCTATTAAAAGTGTATTCTATGGTTTAGCTAGCACCTCAGGGACACCATGCATCCAAGCAGGAGCAGCAGCCGACTATTAATTAAGCATGGGCGGATTTTGCGGATTCGCAATCCGCGAATTTGCGGATTTGCGGATTGCGAAAATCCGCAAAATCCGCAAATTCTCGCGGATTTGCGGATTTTTTTTGGGGGTGTGTGTTCGCACGGGTTTCTGCTAGTTCGCGAGGGTTTTGTACAATTTCGCAAATTGCGAACTTACTTGTCGGGTCGCCAGTTTTGCGAACTTGTTGTTTCTACGTGCCCAGCCTGTTTGCAAGGCTTTCTTCATCACTGCCACCCTCTGTCACCACTGGCACTCACTTTGGTCACCCATGCCATCCTCTGGCTCACCCATGTCACCCTCTGTGTCATCACAGCACCCTCTGGTTCACCAGTGTACATTATTGGGGCAAAGCAAAGCACTGCCATGCTCTGTCAACACTGGCACTACGGTTCACCCATGCCACCCTCTGGCTGGCACACCCATGCCACCCTCGGTGTCATCACAGCACCCTCTGATTGACCAGTGAGTGTACATTATTGTGGCAAAGCCAAGCACACCTGCTAAGTGCTTTAAGTTTTGCAAACAACAACACCTGCCCTGCCCCAACTGACATTAATGAAGGCTGGCACCTGCTTGTCTGCTCCCTTTCCTTTTTGTTGCAATAACAGGATGCAATGGCATACTTGTAACTATTCTGTGACTGTCAGAGCAGGGTCACACAATAGTTGCAAGTAGGCAACCGGATTCTGGAGGGCCCCTTCAGGAAGCACTACAGGTAAATGGTTACAAATGATGAGCTCGAACTTTTCTTTTGCACCTGCTCGTTGGTTTTGCTTTTGCAAAACTCGTTTTTCGGTAATTTCGCCCTATTCGCGAGGCGCGGCGTCGTGCGAGATTGTTGCTGCCCGCGCCGCGGACCGCGAGCAGTGCGAACACAAGCAAAAAATCCGCTTCGCGCGGATTTGCGTATTTTCGCCACATCCGCGAGAGTTCGCGGATTGCGGATTTACCGAAAATCCGAAAAATCCGCGAGCGTAACGGATTTTCCGCCCATGCTTACTATTAATTGCAAAAGCTCATTCCTATTGGAGTCTTGCAGTCTCACACTAGCGTAGTCATGGATCCTGTGGACCTCCTTTCCTGTTACTCTTTGACCAATACAGTGTGCTTAGGTTATCCAGGTTAAAATTCCTATACTTTAAAAAGCTGAATGACTGATCCTGACCTCATGGAAACTGAAATTGGCTAATTATTACCTCATGATCGCTGTTGGAAATGCGATGTGGACAACTGAAGCTTGTATCACATTCACTGGACCTGTCGGGTCTGGCAACATTATTGGCCGACGGTTTGGTCACAACTACAATGTTATACCTATGTTCCAATTTCCCAGACCCCTGTAATAGCGATTCTCCACAATAGATCTGACATACCTGACTTGAATGCCTACACTGACCAATGGTTGACCACCTTTTGTAAATACAAACAAAGACTAGGACAGATTATAAGGTACAGAACACGTGCCCCTACAGTCATGAAAACAAAGAGTGTGCCGTTTCTGAGTGAGAGTGAGAAGGCGGACTGGAGTGCCTTTCTATTAGGAGCAAGGGCCCTCACACACCCCAAAGGGTGTCATGCTTCATCATCGGGCAACTCCTCGTTGGGCCGGCGCTGTGATGGCCAACGGGCCCCTCAAGGGGGCTCTATGCAGGAGGCCTTTTTTTCTTTGTTGCCGATAAGAGTGATGCGGTTAAATGAGCAAATATGAGTAGAATGGGTGAGAGTAGTGAATATAAAAATGGCTAAAGGGATCTGGACAAGAAATCAGTTTTAATAATAGAGTTTCTTGGTAATGATTACAAAATGTGACTCAAGCATGAAACAGATGTAATTGTCCATTTAGCTTCAAAAAGTATAAATCAACAGGTCAACATAGTGTCATGCCTATTTTAGTCCCAGAGGATCATGGCACTTTGTCAGGAACACCTCACTAGCAATGGGCAAAATACACATTCCTCAGTTTTGGCACCAGGCCACTATTCCTACATGCAATGAGTGGTTGATTGAACTGCAGAGAGAGGCCCACCATCAACGAACAACCTATAAACTTAACAACAAATTTGAAAGGATCTGTGGGGCTTTCCTTGTTTTCGAAATTAATGTCTCTTAAAGCTTACTCTCCCAAATCTCTTCTTTTAGGCCCCAGGTAATCTCTGCTGGATGACCTCTTTGTAATGTCATACCAGTCCTGAGCAGATGTCTTTTTCTTGCCTGGGTATTGAGAGTGGATGTACCTCATCATATCAAGCTATTACATTCTCCCTTCCCTCATGCCATGGTCCCACAACACACTTTAGGCCTGATTAGGATGGGGGGTCAGACTAAAGTCCACCCGCCACCCTATCATAGATGGGACCGCCTGACAGGCTGTAGGTAGTACGGCACTAGGCACTGCAATACAACCACCACCACAGCAGTCACAATGCCTATATTTTGCATTGCAATGGGTGCTGCTGGCTGCAGAGCCCGCCGTAATGCAAAAATTGAACACTTTACATATCCCAGCACTACGTGGCAGGCACCATGAGGTGTCTGCCACATGGTGCAGAGATATGAAGGGGGAGTGCTCACAGTTTAAGGCCAGGAGATAAGGGGGCCTAGTACGGGCCATCTAAGTCCCTTTCCACCTCTCTGTTCATGACAAGTTAACTGTCATGAACAGGTGGCGAGAAAGGGATGCCGTAATCCCACAGTCCATTGTAGGGACTACGAGCACCTCCGCTGCACCGGCAGGCTCATGGAGCCCATCGATGTATTTCGGTCGCTCTTTCAGACCGCAACAGATCGGCACGCCATTGAAATATGGCGTGTGGCTGTGATGGGTCCATTTGCGATGTGACCACCACCGATGGGCTGTCAGTGGCGGTTTCACCACCATCCTAATTAGGCCCTTTGTTCCCCATCATCGGCTCCATTCATTACTCCCATGTAAAACGACTACATAATAACATTTATTTATAACAAAATAGAAACACTGAATTTATTTTATCGGTGTTTGTAATTGTTTAAAAAAAATAATCCTTTAAAAATGTTTAAACCGTCTTCATAATTTCTAATAGTATTTACAATGATGTTTAATGTTTAGAATTTTTTTAACGTAAAATAATTTAATGAGAAACAAAAAAATAATGCATTTAGGGTAATTATATGTTTAATATACTTAAAAGTAATATATTAATTTAGATACATAGTTTAAATATTCTGTTTCAATTGAAAAGTTCACAATATTTATCCATCTTTGTAGTTTTGTATCAATAATGTTTAAAATAATTTTTTCAAAACATTGGTTAATACAAATAATAATAGGGTGAATGTGTTTATAAAGTAAACTCCCTCATTACATGCTCTTTCCCGAATGTTAGTAAAACTGGAGTTAGAATTGTAAATTTGACACCCTCAGATGTATGGACTTTCCCCAGTGTTTGCAGTCGTTGACTTGGATTAGTGCATTTGATAACCTAAAATATAGGCACTTTCACAATGTTTGTGGAAATGGATTCAGAAAATTACGGGCATGATTACGACTTTGAGGGCGTGGGAGCGGGTGCCACGCCAGCTCCCCGCTACCACACCACCTTGTGTGGAGAAGTGTGGCTCAATGGTTAGAGCGGCAGACCCTGATGCAGAGTTCTGGCCCAGGACCAGGGTTCAATTCCCGCCTCGGCGGGTCTTGGGCTCAATTTCCTCGGACCTGATAATTCTTGCCTCCGTGCCTATTCTAATCATGGGTCCCACTCTGCAACTCTGAGCAATAGCTTGCTTAATCTCCACAATGCCCCCAACAGCGCTGGGATGCCTGGCTTCACCTTGAGGGTGCCCAGGAGTGGACATTTCACAGGGAAAAGCCAGGAAGGGTTCCACAGCGGTATGCGTTACAGCGCCAGGACACCCATGGGTATTAGTGCGCTTTACAAGTACAAATTACATTTACATTTACATTTACCAAAGTTGACAGCAGCCTGCCTGCCAAATTATGAGTCATTTCATGGTCTCTGCAGGAGACTGATGCGGCGGTCCTGCAGTGGTGCAGTTCAAATATTCATATGTGAGCCTTTGAACTGCAGTGCCAAAGGAGCGCCAAAACAAGTTGCTGCATGGCATGAATTTTAGAGGCCATGCCATGCAGGAACTTGGGTGCATGCACACAGGGGGTACAACATGCACCCCCCTACATGTCTCCCCAGGGCCTGAGGCAGCCGGGGTTACTTGCCGCCACCCATTTAATGGCAGGCTCAGAGCCATGAAAAGGGTAGAAGTGAGGAAAGTTGGAATATGCTTGGTGGTGCCGTAGTGGCACCACCAGCATAGTGTTATCCTCAGACTGCCATGCCACCACCAAGGGATCACGGATCCCAGGCGGTTGCACTGGTCCAATGGCAGTTCAACCACCAAACTCAGAATACGGCGGCCGGACCACGGGTGCACAACGCTGCACCACCCCGGGTTTGGTGGTCCATGGCCCACCAAACTGGGAATCGGGCCCTAAGTCTGACAACCCCAAATGTATGCATTTTCCCTAGTGATAGATGGACTGATGTGATAATAGTTAATGTGACACAAAAAAATATATGCACTTACCCCAATGTTAGTGGACCTGGAGTTAGAATAGTACATTGGACATCCCCAACAAAAAGAACTGTCACCAATGTTTGTAGAATGGATGTTAGAATAATAGCAACGCCCCCAGTATTTGCATTTTTCCCAATGTTAGTGGGACTGCAATTAGAATACAAAATTTGACACCTCAAAATATATACATTTACCATAATGTTAGTAGGACTGGAGTTAGAATAGTAACTTTGACCGCTTCAAAAGTATTCATTTATGCCAATCTTTGGTGGACTGGAGTTAGAGTGTAAAAATGTAGACTTCGTACTATACACCTTTTCCCTATTATCAGTGGGACTAGTATTAGAATAGTAAACTTGACACATCTAAATACATTTAAATATTCAATGTTAGTCGAATTGGAATAACAATAGTAATTTTGACACCCCAAATGTATGACTTTACCTCAGTGTTTCCAAGACTGGATTTGAAATGGCAAATAGATCATCCACACCCTAATAATAAGCAGTCACTCAAATGTTTGAAGAACTTGAGTTAGAAATGTGTTATTTCTATGTCAAAAATATGTATTTCTTATTGTTTTAGGATTGTAGTTAATTATCTTTATTTTAGAAAGTGTTTACAATATTTGTATTTTTTTGACTATTAAAATAATTTTTCAATGTTTTCATTAGTTCATAAGTTATTTTTTAAAAGGCTGATTTTTA
Organism: Lissotriton helveticus; assembly: GCF_964261635.1. Taxonomy (NCBI): domain Eukaryota; kingdom Metazoa; phylum Chordata; class Amphibia; order Caudata; family Salamandridae; genus Lissotriton; species Lissotriton helveticus. The sequence goes on from NC_136071.1 coordinate 567,665,998, forward strand.
AAAATTGTTATTATCATTATTCAGATTGGTGGAATGAATATTGATTACTTGTTTTGGGATATATGTACTTGTTATTATAAAGTTACAAATTTGTAAATGCTTAAATATGTTTGCTGAATATGTAAAAAAGAATACATAAATTTAAAAATAAAATTTGTTCATAGTCAGATAAATAAACCTGCTGAAAATATTTTTACTTTTCAATTTATGTACGTCTTTCAGTGCATTTATTTAATTTTTGTATCCTTATATTTTAGTAAATTATTTGTAACATTAAAATAAGTTGATTTATTTAATGTTTAGGCTCAGAACTGTTTTTAAATACTTAAAATATATGTTGGTTAGAGATATTTGCAAACTTTCTATATTTAATCAATATTTTGGTGGCTTATATCTTTGTCATCCCAACATTAAGGGCCGGATTCTGATGCGGGTTGGAAAGCTTCCCAACTGAATCGGTTTGGAAATGGTTTCCAACCCACTCAGATCGGGAGAGTCCGACCGACAGAGTACAATGCATCTGGATGCTTCCAGATACGATTTGGTTGGACTCCCATTGACTTCAATAGGAGCATATGTTCCTAACCGCATCATAATTGGGCCCTGGGTCGGAAGGACACGTTCCCGATCCGATTTGGAAGGAGAAATTGCATTAGGAGGCCTTCCTAATCGCATCAGAATCAGGCACTAGGTGGGAATGTTTTCCTAACCTCATCAGAATCAGGCCCAAAGCATAGAAAAACAATATCTTGGTATTCAATATTTTGACCTCAATGATCTCATAGGTCAATATGTTTTAATTTGATATTCAGGGCTAAAGACCATTGTCCAGTTGATAGATTGGTCCCGTGGCTCTGAGGTGGGTATGGTAGTGTCTGTGTTTGGTTCCCCAAAGATCATCAACACTCTTAGCAGAGGTGCATGATAAGTCTGTGTTGAGATGTGATGTCACTTAAATGATCTGATCCAGAGTTGCCTTTCATATTTAAATTGTGTATCCCACCCTTTCAGTCCTAGAAGAAAGAGTATTCACATTTGTATTGGATCCGTTTGAGCCTAATGGAAGATCATGATTATAAAATTCCTTCCTGCCTAATGCTGGAAAGTATATTTTACGACTATTGGTGATAAGAGAATTGAAAGATGTGGATATGAAGTATGGTAGGTACTAACAGACTTCTGTGTCCTTCCTTCCAGTCCCAGAAATAGCCTACTAATATACAGCTATCCCATCCCTTTCTCACATTATCGGTTCCAATCAAGTTTGTACTGCATGCATGACATGTTCCTTTTGCTCATAAAATGTCCATTTTATTGTATGCCACTGTTCCTTGATCTTAGTTTGACACAATATATCAAAGACCTAATATAAATCAAAAACAAACTTGACGTTACACACACTCACACACATTATTATATTTTGAGCAGGTGCTTTAACCCATTAAGCTACTTTAACAGCAATGGAATTTGTGACTTGAAGGTTGTTACACACATATCACTGTAGACTTTCTACTGTGTGAACTAACTCATTAGCATACCAGTTATATTAAATCCGCCTATAAAACATAAAGCGATCAGATAGATTAGACGTGATTAGGAATCCCTCTCCCTGGACTCCACTAACAAGCTGCATCCTCTACCTTCCCAGTTTCCATATGTAAAAACTGCCAACATCCCGCATGACGTACCCTAGATCATATTTACGTATATTCAGCAGTGACAGTTAGGAATCTCAAACTCAACCCGCTGCAATTTTTGGACTAAGATACAGCTATGCCCCAAAACATTCAGTTGAATTGACGTTGAGCCCTCCCACCCACATTCCAGGGGGACTGTATCCCCTTTTCTGTCTAGCTTTGTATATTTCAAAAGGCTAGGAAATACATTATCCACTACATTTAGTTACCCAGTCTTGTTCCAAGATTATCCTCATACATTTTACTTACTGTGATCTACCTGCCCCAGCAACTTTCCACTCTTGATGCTATTCCTTTCGATGACGCTCTCACAGAAACTCTCCTTGCCATCCTTCCTTCCCTTCTGGAACACCATTCACTTCTGTGCTAGTGTCACATTTGCTGGGTGTACCATCAATCTTTACAGGCTCCACAAACACAGTAGAAAGTCATTCCATTATCTCTAGAACAGTTGCTTTGGGCACTCATTGGTGCATACCAATTGCTATACTACTTGAATGACTTAACAAAAACAAATAGATCAATATTGAGGTAGTGGGTATTTTGTCAGTCATTTGCATTTCTACTCCATTTTGTAGGCTTGAATATCAACTAGGACTCATGTGTTTAAATGTTTGCATTTTCATCTGGATATATCAATACTGATATGTACTCATGTTATAATTCTATTCAATGTTTCGCACTGTAAAGAAAATCAACTTAGAAAATCTGTTTACACATTTATATGGCATTGTTTTGTGGCCTGCATAGCGTTGTCTTTAATGGAAGAAAACATGTCTTTACAATGTCTTTACTATTGCTATTGGATTTCCCTTTTTAAGTAACCCATGATTACCTCAGGGCTGGTTACCCATTTTGCATAGACCCTTCGTGGTAACTGCACCTGTACCTGACCTTTGGACGCCTGCACAGCATTGTGTTTCCTGACCTTCCTGACCGCTTCTCGCCGCACCCGCTTCGCGGGTGATGCATCGCTGGGACCAGCTAGCTGAGACGCTGATTGAGGACCCTTGGAGGCGGACGGGAGGAACAGCAGCGACAGGGGAGAGGCGCTGTGCGGCAGGGACTCGCTCTCCCAGGAGTCCCTGCACGGCCATATTCACCTGGTCTGCGCCCCCTGTCAGCCCCGCCCCCCAAGACCGGCAACCTGGTTTAAAAACGCCGGATTCTTCACGGCAGCGGGACCCTTCGTGGTAACTGCACCTGTACCTGACTGTTGGACGCCTGCCCAGCATTGTGTTTCCTGACCTTCCTGACCGCTTCTCGCCGCACCTGCTGCGCGGGTGCCGCATCGCTGGGACCAGCTGGCTGAGATGCTGATTGAGGACCCTTGGAGGCGGAGGGGAGGAACAGCAGCGACAGGGGAGAGGCGCTGTGCGGCAGGGACTCGCTCTCCCAGGAGTCCCTGCATGGCCATATTCACCTGGTCTGCGCCCCCTGTCAGCCCCGCCCCCAAGCGATCACTCCGTCTACATTATTGACTCAGTGTTCCGCAGCGCTGGACGAGCCGAGCGAAACCCGGGCAAAGGGCAGGCCGTGTGTGGCCGTCCGGGGCTCTGCGGGGCTGGGCTGGGCCACTTCTCTGATATTCGGCTGATGGGTAGCATGAACATTGAGTACTGTGCTTAATACTCAATGCTGTTAGCTAGAGGAACCCCTTTCTGGACCCTGTAAGTAGCCCTATTATTCGTTTGGGTCACTTATGCCAATGTCAACCCGTTCGGGTAGGAGCTTGAGGGGGGGAGGCGGGGACGGTGTTGTGTGTGTTACTGGTACTATGGACCGATTTATTACTCGTGTTGTTACGGTAATTGAAAAAGAAATCGCCATGACAGAACAGCGTCTTTCCGAGGATCCTTTTGTAAATAAACGTTCTTCATTTGGCATGCTGTCGTTAGCTCCCTCCCCGGCTCATGGAAACAACCCCTTAGCTAATGCTCCTTTAGCACATGTATCTGATCTCTTGGTTAATGCTTCCCCCGACCTTGACCATCCGCGGGTTGTTGCGGTTAGGGCCAGTCTGGATCAGCTAGAGAGCTTGGTGGACGCGGTTTCGCTTAGCGGCGATAGAGCGTTGACGGGGCTACTGCCTATTGAGACTTCTGCATTTGTGCCTCCCGTAGCTACCCTACGGCGGTATGAGGATCCTATAGCCACTGCTGTGCCTTTACCGTCGGCAGCAAATGGATTATCCTCTAGCAAATGGAAACGACCTGGCAGTCCGCGCAAGGGTAAATACCTGAAACCCTTCAAGAAACCAAGGAGAAATGGAAGCAGGGCGGGGGTGACTAATAAGGGTCCAGTGCCGGGTGCTTGCAATTCCTTGGGGGGAAAGGGGGGAGTAGCTATTGGTGCTACTTCAGAGAAGTCATCTGAGGATTTGACATCCGACCCTGTTGAGCCTGTCAAAGGCACCTCTTTTGAGGCCGCATTGATCGCCCAGTTGGGGAAAATGATGGAAGCATTGTTGATTCCGGTTATGGAGAGAGTAAAGGGGCTAACAGGGCGGCTAGACAGATTTGAGCAGGTCACTCTTGATAACTTCTTCTCCTTAAAATATTTTGTTAAACTTCATTTAAAAAATAGGGAGGATGGTCCAGTAAGGAATCTTGCCATTCAAGAGACACCGTCTACTTCAAAGAGTTTAAATCCCCCATGTGGGGCGGTGCCTGGGGTGGTTGAGGCAAATACCCTTGTTGCACTTACTGTGGCCCCTTCTGGGGCTGTCCCAAACTCGGGGGCGGTCGCAGTGGGTGTCCTGGTGCCACCAAGTGTAACAGTGGTTAGCACTTCTCGTCCGATGACAACAGTGAGGTCTGGAGGCCTAGGGACGAGTGGCACTGCTATGAACAAAAAATCTAGTAATAGTAATTGTACTGGCTCAAATGACAAAAAATCTGGCAAAACAATTCCAGTCTCCATCCCACACCAAAGAAGCGTCTCTGACACAGTAATTGCCCCTAATCCCAATCTGCCTGTGCTCATGCCAGGTAAACAGGAGTCTTTTGACAAACTTAGAAATAAAATAAAACGCTATTTTGGTTGAAGGAAAATAGACCTCTCCCTAACTTTTTGGGTGGTCGGGTAATTCATGTGAGGAGGGTTAGCTGGTTAGGCACTAGGCCCAAAGATATAATGGGGGACTGTATTATAGTCAATTTTGACGATCCTAGGGTAGCCAGCTATGTTTGTTGTTTTGCCAATAGTGGTGGTAATATGAGTTCAAGTTTAGGAATTGGCACCCGTGACCTTAGCTTTTTTAAACCCCTGTAGCTTCCATCCGGCATGCCAGACCTATTATTAGGGAGGGATGGGATGGCAGACAAACCTCCTACAACCTTCCTCAATACAGTTTGTTTCGCCAAAACCCATGCCCATTTTCTAACTGGTCATGGCAGGACTGTTGACAAAATTGTTATCAACCTCGTTTGGAGCTGCCTGATGTATTAGGGGAGGCGGAAAGCCGTATCTTAGATTGTAAAGAGATAGCTTTGGGGTCACTGTGTTATAACCCATTATCTCCTGATGGCCTTGCCGCTTCCTATTCTGGGGAGTCCCTGATGCCCCCAACCAGCAGATATTAGGGAATGCTGTACTAACCAATTCTCGTCTCCGGGATGGCCTTCCTGTACAGAGGTCTTCTCTTGCACAGGCCATAGCTGAGGACGAGGCCCTGAAGATAGTCAGCTGGAATATAGCGGGCATTTCCCGTAATCTGGATATACCAGAATGGAGCTCCTTTATTGAGTCATTTGGGATATGCCTATTCCAGGAAACTTGGAGTGTGGAACCTCGATACAAGGTCGGTTACATTACCTACTTTGTTCCTGCAATTCCTTCACCCTTAGGGAGAGGTTGCCCTTCTGGCGGCCTACAAATCTGGATAAGCATCTCATTGGGCTACCACATAACGAGTATAGATATCAAGTCTCCAGACGTACAGAGACTAGTAAGTAGAGGGCCTCTAGGGGGGCGGTCTCTAGTGATCTTTAACATCTATGCTAGATCCTCGAAAGGAGGCACGCCCTCATCGACCCTATTAGGCCTTGAGGGCAAACTTAGATCCGGTAGTGCAGACACATACATAATGATAGCAGGGGATTTTAATTGCACCTTTGAACCCCTAGTGGTGGATGACATTTTAGGCAGCCAGGAGGATGATGCCAGGAGAGGCATTCCATCCCTCCCAATACCACCCATCAAAAGTTGAACCCAAAGAGCTATCCATTTAAATGCCCTAACCCTGGAATACGGTGTGAGGGCAGTAAATGGACGGACAAAGTGGGATTCCTGTGGGGCCCACACCTTTAACAGGGTAGGTCATTCATCTCGAATTGACTATATCCTGTTGAATTTCAGACTCTGGGAGGATCTGCTGGACATGGCAGTTCTACCTCTAACTGACAGTGATCATAACCCGCTGTCTTTGTCACTGTCCCCAATGTGGATGGTTGGGAAAAAACTGCAAGCACCCCAGGCCTGGAAGTCAACGTGCGAAGTTCGCCCCTCGAACTGTGGGAGACGCCTAAAATGGGAAAAGGTTGCTCTTGATGAAGGAAAGATTCTGGAAATAAGATCTATTATGGCCAGTGCTCTATCCAGCTTAGATTCTGTTGCATCAATTGCCTATGAGGTTTTCACTCTATTTAGCAACACTACCAAAGCACTAGGTGACCTTTTTATTATGCGGAACCCAGGCTATAGGGCCAACAGGAAAGGGCGTCCTAAGGGCAACCCTGGCTGGTACTCTGCCCCCTGCTGAAGTGCCAAAAGAGATCTAATTATGGCTGTCAAAAAGAAGGATAGTGGTTTAATTAGCACTGCCAGGAAGATGTATGGGCGTGCTATTGGTATGGCGAAGAAAGAGTGGGAGAACCAGTTTTGGTGCGACCTAAAATTGGCTAGCGCTGGGAGGGATTCGAGGGGTTTTTGGGAACTAGTCAGAGCCAAGGACAAACCCATGGATTCCCTTGTAACATGTAATATCCCTGAGGTGTCATGGTTTAATCATTTTTTCAAACTGTATACTGTGGCATTGGGTGAGGGGGAAGATCTTACTGAAACATTTTCAGTGGACTTTTTTGGGGCTAAGTGAGGATCTTCTGTTTACAGGGAAGGAAGTAGAGGATGCAATTTCTTGTCTTATCCCAAATAAAGCTGCGGGACTGGATGGCCTACCCGGGGATTTGATCCGCATTTCCAAATTAGAATGGGGAAAGCTTATAGCATCACTACTTAATGCAAGCTTTGATGACGCACCTCTCCCAGGCTCCTGGATGGGCGCTGAGGTCGTCCGAATTTTTAAAAAAGGGAGTCGGGACGACCCAGCTAATTATCGCCCTATAAGTTTATTGGATTCTTCACAGAAAGTAGCAGGAAAGGTGGTTTTAGGGAGGGTGCTCCAGTGGGTAGAGGAGAATAGGATAATTTCTGACTTCCAGGCGGGTTTTAGGTCAGGTACCGGGACCATCGAGCAATCATTTTGCCTGCTGTTGCTATACTGGAAGGTGGTCGTGCTGGGCAAAGGAAGTCTGTATCTCGCCTTTATAGATCTACGGACTGCCTTTGACCTAGTGCCCCGCAGCCGCTTATGGAGGGTCCTATCTGATTTGGGTATGCCAACGTACCTATTAACCTTGATAATCAATTTCCACGCAGAAAATTTTGCGCAGGTTCGGTGGGGAAATCAGGGCCAAAAGACCACTAGAATAGCTGTAAATAGAGGTGTCCGTCAGGACTGTGTTTTAGCCCCACCCTGTTTTCATTATATGTTAACGGTGTGGTGGAGCATCTCTTACAAAATCCTTCAGATGCTCCATCCCTGGCAGGCAGGAGAATAACCACTCTTCTATTTGCAGACGACACCCTCTTGATTTCTAAGAGCCTCCTTGATAGGTTCCAATCTTTTTGCGATTTGAGGGGTTTAGAAATCAATACGGGAAAGACCAAATATCTGGTCTTGAATCCCCCGAAGAAGATGGGCAGGCCACCTGTGTTGAACTCAGTACCCCTAGAAAGGGTTAAGGAGTTTGACTATTTAGGTATCCACCTCTCTGACACCATGAGGTGGAATTGTCATCTCCAAAAAATGTTGCTAAACCACAAAAGGGTGGTGGGGACCCTGCTTAAAGAACAATGGTCCTCTACCCTCAAACCAATTGCACCAGTACTGGACATCTACAAGGCAAGAGGTGTGAGTGCGGCGCTTTATGGGGCGGAGCTTTGGGGGGCACAGAATGTGGATCAGCTGACTTGTTCAGAAAATAAATTCTTGAAGGATTAAATGGGTCTCCCTTATAGTACCCCCACCCTTCCCCTACTCCTCGATATGGGCTGTTGCTCCATCAAAGATCAGGCAAGGTTGTGCCCTCTTCTCCTCTGGGCTTGTTTATGGAGAGTTCCGGAACTTGCTAGTTATGCGGAGGGGCTAAAAGAGGTTTTATCAATGTCTGGTTGGTACAAAATAGGATGGTTGAGGGATGTGAAGTGTCTACTTGGAGAAGTGGGTCTTGGAGAGGTCTGGCAGTCTAGGTCCGCACTGGCGAAGTCTGTTTTGAAAAAATTCTATTGGAATTGGGTAAGGGATTCGAGAAATTCTAACTCTAATTGTAATGCAGGTAGATGTACTGTCGAATTCCTACTATTAAAGGAGGTGGCATTACGAGAGCCCTATCTCGATATTATCTCAAAACCTAGAGATAGGGCTTTATATTTCAAATTTAGAATAGGAGTGCTGCCTGTTTGTGAACTGACTGCTAGATGGAAGCCACCTGTACAGACAACTCAAGGTACAACAAGGTACAAAGAGTTTTTATTTGTTTCGGTACTCAACTGAGGACCACAAATATTATATAAAACAATTTACAGATAAATTCATTACAAATTAGTACAGTGTTAAAAATTATTTTAAAAATTTATAAAAGTTATAACATACAAGTTCATTAGGTGGATATTTACACACCAATAGTAGTTCTTTTACTGTTGAAATTCTAGATTTGCGGTATATAGGATCTAAGTATCTTGACCGAGCTTTTACTACATTAGGGCTAGGGCATGCAAATAGAAGATGTTCAATGTTCTGGTCACCCCCTTGACATAGGGTACATAATGAGGATCCACCAGGTGACCATCTTGAGAGTTCTAATCTTAGAGCTTGGACTGGTGTGGATTGTGAGACCTTCAAAAAAAATTCAGGATTTTCCCTTCTTTTTCGTCCATATATGCCCATTGTTTTATGGGGATGTGCTCCGTAGCGTAAGATAAAACAGGGGGGATTTTTACTCTGTATATTTTTAACAGTGAGAGGAAGTGCCTGTTCCCTGTAGCAGAGTAGAGTCTTGAGAGGGCACCAGCATGTAGTTCTGATTTCCTTTTCAAATTGTTTATTTGCTTTGTATTTTTTAGATTCTTTGAAAGTATCCTTCCAAGATAGGTGTATTCATCAACTTCTTCAACCTTTTCTCCGCCGAGCGTCCAACAGTACTTAGCACTTTGTTTTTTACCAGAAAAAGAAACTACCTTTGTTTTTGTTAAATTAGGTTTTAGAAAATTGTCCGTTGAGTATTTATGTAAGATGTCTAAGAGCTTTTGTAGACCAAATGGTGTAAGGTCCAACATCACAATGTCGTCGGCGTAAAGTAGGGCATGTATACTTTGTGCAGCAATCTTTGGAGGCAGACTTGAGCCTTGTTGTAATTGGTGTGGTAAGTCACTGAGATACAGAGAGAATAATAACGGAGCTAAAAGGCACCCTTGTTTGAGTCCATTTGCAGTTTTAATTGTTGTAGTCAAACCTTTTTCACACCTCATTTGTACTTTACACCATGTGTTAGTATGGAGATTAATTATAATCTGCAACAGTTGTTCTGGTATTCCCAATCTCCTTAGTTTGTTCCATAGGGTTGGTCTATCGACACGATCAAAGGCAGTAGAGTAGTCGCTGAATGCTGCATATACAATCTGGGATTTCCGCACTATATATTTGTCAAAGATGGTCTGGAGAGTTGATATATTGTCAATGACAGAATAATTAGGTCTAAAACCGGCTTGGAACATGGGAATTAAACCTGACAAGAAGGCCCAGTCTTTTAATCGATCTAATACCTCTGCAGCGAAGATTTTCCCTGTAGCATCCATCAGTGCTATTTGGCGATAGTTGCCGGCGATGTTTTTATTCCCCTTTTTATGAATGGGAATAATGATACTGCCTTGCCATGACTTTGGTATTTTCTTTGTTGTGAAGATATAATTGAAGAGGGGTGATAGCATCTGACTCCACTCCTTGGGGTCTGCTTGTAGGACCTTGATGGGTATTTGGTCAGGGCCGGAAGCACCAGTACTTTTCGCTTTTCGTATATGCATTGCTATAGAGAATGCTGAGGTATGTTTAATCTGGGGATTATTATTTCCCATGATGATATCGGAGTCCTTTTCATCATGATTGGTTGGATTTGCCTTGTAAAGATCATTTAAGTAAATTTCCCAGTCTTAAGGAGGGACCGGAATAGCTTGAAGTTTCTTTTTCGATCCAGTTATTTTAGCAATTAGAGACCAATATTCTCTCTGGTTGTATTTTTTGGCGGCTATTTGTATATCAACCCAATTTTGATCTTGCAGCGTTCTTTTATGACTATACTTCTCTCTTCTTAGTTGGTGTTTTAGTTTGTTTATTTCTGCCTCAGTTGATAATGAATAGCTCAAATATTGTGCACGTATAAGTTTGTTGAGTATTTTTGCAGTTGGTGTGTTCCGATTCTTATTTTTATTATTCTTATTGTTGTTTATTGATGAGTCCCGTTGTAGCTTATCTAAGAGAGCACTTTTAAGCTTGTTAACTATGTATTCAAAGTTTATTATAGGGTCATCCGAGTTTATTTTTGTTAGAAGTTGAGTATTTGTAATCAAAGCGGTTATATTGACCAAGGATGATGAAGTCCAGAATATCCGCCTCTGATCAGCATTTATCAGGATAGTGCTATTATGAAATGTAATCTGGTTTGAAGAGGAGTGATTAGCCATCCATAGAGTGGATATATGTAGTAATGCGTGATCGCTCACTTCGGTGAAGTTGGAATGCAGATAAACAACTGTCTCCTGTAGTTCCATGCCACAAATTATATAGTCAATGATTGAGGAGGTTCCATTTCCTCGTCTAGTATACGAAGCCGGTATATCTCCTTCTACATTGCCATTCAATATCGTCCCGTTTAGATTTGGAAGAAATTATAGTAGCAATTTACCTCTTTTTTCCGATTTAATTCCTTTAGGAAATTTAGGAGTGGATATTTCCAATGACTCTTCCTTATATAGATTTATCCACTTTCTAATTTCACTATTGGAAACTTTTCCATTAAGATCGCCCATGATTAAATATGACAAATGTGAATGGTCATCTATAACCAGAGAAATTCTTTCCATTGTATCCACAAATAATGCGTCTTGGTTTGTGCCAGGTGGGGCATAAACATTGAAGAGCAGGATAGCCTTTGGTGGGGCCGAGATGTGTGTTTTTAATAATACCTTAATGCATTGTAGATTCTCAGAGTTGGTCTCAACGATCCTTTGGTCCCATAGGTATTCCTCCCTGAGTAGAATTGCCAGACCACCCTTTGCATGGCCCCGTTTAGTTGCTTTTGCCGGAATATGATAAACGTAATAACCTTTATGGAGGAAAGATTTTGTTGCCCAGGTTTCCTGTAGAATCAGGATATCTGGTTGATTCATAGTAGCTTCAGACATTTTGTTTTCAGATTTTCCAGCCATATTCCACGAGGTAATCTTCAAGCCTTTGTTAAACAGTAGGTTTTTGGCCGTTAATGATTTTGTTACTGTTTAATGTCTCCGATACCCATGCCCAAGATTTTGTAGTTTTTCCAGACTCTTTCACTTCTAAGTCATAGCACCAGACTACCCTTTCGTCATTGGTCACAAGGATTTTCAAAGTATCCTTCCCTGTATGAGTCGACCTTAAGTTTCCTGATACTGAAATATTTTTGTGCATGCTCAGATTTGGCCAAAGAAGACCGTTGGACCTTTTGTTATGTTTATTTTCTTCCAGATCAGATATTTCAATTACGTCGTAACCACATTTGTGGAGTATCTCCTTTTCTCTGAGAATAATCCCAGGTAAGACTGATGACGAAAAAGATACCGTCGCTATTTTGTTATTTTCTTTTTTGGGGAAGATCACCAGATCTATTTCTTGGCTGGTCAAGGATTGTAAAGGTAGTATTTGTTGGAGAAGATTTATTATCCTTCCACGATTGAGTGGTACGTTGTCAATAGGAAAAAGCTCCTCGAATTGTAAGAGTTTGGATGGTTTTGTATCCCCACATAAGGATTTCTTATCATCATCATCTTCTCCTGATCCTTTATTTCTATGGCCTATTTCAGAAAACAGTGTGGACGGTAAATATTCATGAGCTCTTGGATTCAGAATTTGGACTTTCCGAAAGATTTTTCTATCGCTGATTTCCTCTTTTTTGTCCATATGAAGAATTGGGGTTTCCTCTTGCCTCTGACCGATTTTTCGGGGTGTAGTTGGTTTTTGAAATTTGAGCTTGCAAGTTTTCTTTTTTTGGATTCTTCTTGTTGGCTTTTTTCTTCTTTTTTTCCTTCCTTCTTCTTGGATTTCTGTTGTTGTAGAGATTATTTCACCTTGATCAGCGTCAGGTTTATGTTTAGTGTTGTTTACCTTGTCGTCTTCGTCAAGAATAATTTTGTGCGAGTCCGTTTTTTTATTGGAGTTAGAAAAAATAGCGTACTGTTTTACCTTTTTTGGAAAATCTTCTTTGAAGAGTTTCTTTAGGGAGAATATATCAGTATCTTTTTGGATTTCCAGATTTTCCTTTGTTTGTTTTCCTATTTTTTCTATCTTTGATGTTTGAGTACTAGCGTCACATTTTGTTTGTATCTGGAAGCTTTCGTTAATTTTATTTAAGTTATTCTTTTGCAGTTGGGTCGTATCGGAAATTTGTTGTTTTTTCATTGCTTCGACGGTTTCTTTTTTCTTTTTCTCCTCTACTAAGAATGTTAGTATACCGATTTGTACGTCTAAGGTTTGATCCGAGTTTTCCAGCATGTGTCCTAGGAAAGATAGGACTGATTCTAAAATTTCCTGTAGGGAAAAAAGAGCCTTAGACATTGGATTTTCGGTGTTTGTGTTATTGGCGAGTTTAGGGAAGAAAGGGTCCAATGAAGAGTCAAGTGCAAGATCTAGTTCTGGTAGTTTTTTCTCAGAGCTATTTAAAAGATTATCTAGCCACCTGTACAGACAACTCCTTTTTGCCCATTCTGTGAGACCGGGATTGAGTCGGTCCCTCATTTTCTTTTCGTATGCCCTGCATACAAAGCTCCTCGCCTTAGGTGGCTGACACCCCTATGCAAAGAACTAGGTACCAGACAATGTAGCGAGGTCTTACATATTTTAAAATCTGACACACGGCCCCTCCTTGTCTGTGACATGGCAAAGTTTTTAAATTGGGCATGGTTGATTAGGTCAAAAAGGCTTTCTTATGTTGTTTAATTGATGTTTTAAAAATTGATAATTTTATGTAATTTATTGTTGCCATTTGTATTCTGATTTTGTATAACTGTCTTTTATGAAAATGGCTTTTTTATGCATTTTAAAACTGTATTGTATCGCTTTTAAAGATATGTTTCATATCGAAATAAAGCTGACTGATTTTGCATAGAATATATTTACATTCCTCTTTTCCATACTTCTTCCCTTCCCTTTCCCAGCACACACCTTCAAACACATTCACAAACGTTAACAAAACAAATGTACAAAAGACACAAACACAGACAAACGCACACTCATTTTAAACTGTGCATAGCTGTGTTAAAATTCCAAAAATAAGTGTTCTAAACTGAGGATGAGGACATGATGGAAAGGGTTGTTGGATACAATTATTTAACAAAACAATTGAATATAGATTTAAAATACATTTATAAGATATCTATTTTTGTGATATAAGGTATAGCGTTAGGTGATATCCATTTTTGATAAGTTAGCTTATTTGAGCTGAACCCGGAGGGCCCTAGTCTCATTACAATTTATTGTAGTGTACATAACTCTTGCTAAGATTGCCACTTAGGATGCATCTTTTACTTTTAGTGTGATTTGTTTAAACTAAATGATTAGAATTTTTTTAATTTACTGTAATTAAGGTAATTGCATACATAGTATGTTATTTTGTTTTACATTTAGTATGAAGATATAAAAGTCATTGCATGTATATTTTCATTTTCATCTGGATTTATTAATACTGAAATCTGCTCATTTTATAATTCTTATCCATGTTTCGTACTGTAAAGAAAATCAACAAGTCTTTTTACACATTTATATGGCATTGTTTTGTGGCCAGCATATCACTGTCTTTAATGGAAGAAAATATGTCTATGTGCGGGCTGCCGGCGTGGTAGGCCATTCCCGCATTGCCAAACTCGTAATCAGGCCCCAAGTGATTGCTCCGAATTACAGATGTTGACACAATGCAGGGACTCGATACTGGTTGCCCAAGGGCAAAGCCGGCAGCCCAGGCTGTAAATCCATCTCTACTACCTCCCGCTACCATTTAAATACCTAACAAATAATGTAGAACAAACTTACCTTAACCGAAGTGGTGCTGTTCCCAATAACGAGCTTCCCTCTGCAAAAGTAAGCAAACAACAATATAGACAGATAACAAAACAAAGGGTTGTTTAATCAAACTAGAAAAGTAGGAAAAAGACTGTTTCCTCATAGAAATAAATAGGGAAAAATAGAAATTCACAAAATATGCGTACATTTAGTTTCAATTGTTTTTTAAATGTTTTCTAATCTTAAAAAAAATTAAAATATAAATTATATATTATTATATAACATATAATATTATTTAATATATCATATATCTAATATTGTGAAAAGCAATGAAACAATGTTTACAAATATTTTTCTTTTTATATATTGTGTAAAAACATATACCAATGTATAACAACTTCAAAATATGGTCTCCAAATATACATTTTGGGGATGATTACGATGTCGGTCAGAAAACCTCCTACCGCTAGTCGGAAGCTTTTTGACCACGGTCGGAGGGTTTCCAACCGACACTGTCGGTTTGCGTTCTGGTTGCCCGTCTAGGATGTTGGCAATCCGACCATAAACAAACTGGTCATTTCAACGTGGTTGTGACCGGCTCCCAGAGTCTTCCAGCCAGTTGGAACTGCACTGTAATCCCCTATGGACCGTGTTTCCACTGTCAGGATTACGATAGCGATATCCCACAGCCTTTCCGTGCTGACCTTTCAGGGACTTTGGTGGCCCTAGCAGGATCCTTGTCTCTTTACTTAACGGTTGGTGGTCAAGGGGGTACCTAGGGTAGCCCTCTGTAAAACCATGGACTGTGTGGCAGGCAGCAGGGAGTGCCTGCCACAGGGTGCAGAATTATACCCACTAAATGTTTCTATAGGAGCGTGTATTATGGCCGGTTTACAGCAGTGACCCAAGCTCCCAAAGAGAAAAGTGAGAATGTGACCGAACAGTGGGGCATATGTACAAGCCCCTTTTGCCACCACGTCACTTTTATCGATGTTGTGGTGGTGATAGGGGCTGTGCCTTATATACAAGGCAGTGTTAAGTCACTTAACGTGGCTTAACACTCCTTAGTACATAATACCCCCTTTCGCGCTATGGTTAGCGCGAAAGGGGCTTGCAGTGGGTGTTGTTGTGGGCATCCACCACAACAACCATTGTATTTGACGCTGCCCCCTATGTACAAGGGTCGCGTACATAGAAGGCAGCGCCAAAATTAAGACCAGCTTAAGTTGGCGAAACGCGGAGAAATACATCATTTCTCCTAGTTTTTTGCTTTTTCCATGTGAGCTGCGCAGCACACATGGAAAAAGCAAAAAGCCATGGTATGTTTATGTACAGAATGGTATCCCTTCCTATACATAAGCAAACCTTTCAAATAAAAAAGCCATTTTGTCACGTTTAAGTGTGCTGCATGAAACAGCACACATGAATTTGACAGAATTGCATTTTAGGATTGTTTATGTGCAGGAAGGGACACCTTCCTAAACATAACCAATCCTCCCCTGCATGCATACACCCTTGCTCTCTAGTGCAAGGGCCCATGCATTGGCGCTAAGTTGCTAAACTTAGCGCCATCGCAGGGGGAAATGCAAGGCTGCACCAGATTCTTGTAAATTTGGTGCAGCCTTGCATTTCAAAAGTGGCAGCTTGTGTCGCTAAGCCAAGGAGGCTAACGACATGCTCTGCCATTTCCTTGAACATATCCATCAGTGCTTGGTCACATCGTAATCAGGCAGTCGGAGCTGCTGACTGGGGGTCGGTCGGTCCCGAGTCCGAGGCGGTGTTGGGCGGACCCACCGACATCATAATAAGCCCCATAATGTCATAATGTTTCAATATAATTTAAAAATGTTTCTAAAATTAAATAATATTATCAAACCTATAATTTTATTTAATATACATAAAAAGCATTTTAAAAATGACTGTATAATATTATATTATATTGTAAAACACATATTAAATAATATTATCTCGATAATATTATTTAATATGTATTAAAAAAAATGTACTGAATGATCAACATTCATTATTACAAATGTTTCTATATTGTTTGAAAAGATATGTTATTCTAAAAAATATGTTTATTAAAAAATGTAAAACAAATGCTATTTTCTACACACAAAAAACTAAATACTTTCCAAAAAATGTTTTCAAATATATTATTTTACAACAAATGTCAAACAATATGTACCATTTTATATAAATACAAAAATATACTAATGTAAGTCATAATATTCATATTTTCTACTTCTAATTAAGGCTCTAATTATGATATCAAGTCCCACTAACACCGTTTCGGAGTGCGAACCGACCGAGCGTGGGTCAGCGGTTCCGAACACACTATTACAATGTGAGAGCACGTAGAGCAGCCGCAAACTTCCATTTCCCTATGGCAGCTTGTGCAGCGGTCAGAAACCGGCCACAGCACGAGCTCCCATAGAGAAATTGGAGCTCCTGTAAATCCCTGCACTGATTGGCAGGCACCTTACGTTGCCTGTCACACGGTGCTGGGATTCACAGTGAGGCACAATATGTCTGCTGAAGGATAGGGCTCTGCTAGGGACCCCCTGACTCACTTTCTGACAAGCTTTCCATGTCAGAAAGTCTGACATGGGAAGCCTGGCCGAAACCAACATTATAATCCCTGCGGCGGAAATGCGATACATAAGGGTTTATGTTGCAGTTTCCCACTGGCCGATGGGCTCCTTGATCCCGTTGGAGGCCAGCAGGAATGACTGGCCGGTCTATTCTCTGACTGCCTACACTGTAACTAAGAGGTCGGACTTTGAACCAATGGATGTCGATCGAAATGCCTCGACCTGCGGTTGGAGGCTTTCCGACAGACATCCTAATGAGCTCCAAAATGCAAAAATGTCCAAATATTATTTTGGTAATACATCAAACATAATGGGCCAATTTGGATGTCCGTCAGAAAGCCTCTGACTGCAGGTGGGAGGCTTTCCGACCGCCATCTCCTGTTTGAATTCCAACTGTCATGTTATGAACTCTGCAGTCGGAATTCAAACCAGCTGGTCATTCTAGCTGGATTCCGCCTGTCGACCAGTCAGAGACTGGCCCATAATTCCTATGGACAGCGTTTCTGCCGTAGGGTTTACGATGTCAGTTTCCAACAGGCTTTCTATGTTGGGACATGGAAAGCATGTTGGAAAGTGACATTGGGGATCCTAGCAGGGTCCCCTTCACCCTACAGTCTCCGGTTTATAGTCAAGGGGGCACTTGTTGTGCCCCCTTGTTAATCACTGCACTGCGTAGCAGGCACCCTGAGGTGCCTGCCATGTGGTACAGGCATGAACAGATCCTCCCATTTGTCTATGGGAGGTTGTACCACAGCTGGTTTACTGCTCCAGCACATGCTCCTGTAGACAAATAGTAATTGTGGTGTCGGGACCACCGACCAGAGGTCAGTAGGTCCCGAGTCCACGACGGTGTTGGTTGGTGGGAACTCCAACTGACATCAAAATGAGGCCCAAAATGTAGAAAACAAATCCCCAATATTTAAAATTGTATACAATGTGTTCTATTCTATTCAATGAAAAAATGTTTTGTGTTCGATAAAAATATATACCAATAAATAAAAATTGTATTTGCTTCCCTTCTATAATATACTGTAATAAAGTGTAAGTAACAAAAAAGTCTACACACTACACTTTAAAAATCACTTATTCCAACGACTCTAAAACTACATTCACAAAAACGCTAATATACTAAACGCTACTAATTAAATATTCCTACTCCAATCCAACTTAATTCAGGTAAAGTGCTGGACGGGAAACAGCGTTTACATGATACAACGCATGCCATTACAACACAGTTGTTTCAACGACAGCGTTGTTACATCGCAAACCATTACATCGCAATTCGTTACAACTATTTGCTGTAGGGGGCAGAAGGTGTTGCATTTACAATCCAACACCTTCCCTGCTGTTGCACAAACTGGAGTAGGAATAGTAAATTATAGTATTCCTAAGTCCAGTGTGCCCCTTACAGCGAAGTAACGACGCGTTCCTTGTAACAACCGCGTTGTAATGGGATGCGATGTATCACATGCGTAGTAAAGACACATATTCTGCTGGACACTAAACTCTAAAAAATTAGTATTCCTACTCCAATACCACTAAATTCAGTGAAAGTGCTGGACACTAAACCATACAAAATTACTATTCCTACTCCAGTATCACTAAGGGCATGATTACGATGGCGGGGAGACTGCCACTGACAGGCTGTCGGTGGCGGTCTTCCCACCATTGTTACCAAGTTTACCACTCGCCATATTATAATGGCGGGTGGATGTGTGGCAATTAGAATGACCAACTTCCATTAGTCTGACAATTGGAAGCATTCCAACCACCTGGCTGGACCACCCTGTATCCCCAGAATGGCGGCGGTGCGTGGGGATTACAATATCCCTTTCTGCCGGTTGTTCTGCGGCAGTCCACCCACCTTAAAACGGCTGGCAGAAACAGATTTTGGGGCCCATAGTGGGCCCCCTTACCTTTGGGGCTAGTACATGGGCATTGGGTGGCTCCTATGGTACCCCCTACACAGTCCTGTACCATGGTGCCTGCCATGTAGGGCAGGGATATGTAAACACCCTGTTCTTTGTATTGTGGCGGGCTGCTAACCGCATCCCTGCCGCATTACAAAATATAGGCAATGCAACCCCTATGGTGGGGGTCGCATTATATTTTGGAGAGTGGGTTTGCCGCCTCGTTGACGGTTTGTCCCCATTCGGAGACGATAGCAGATGGACTTAAGTCTGTCCACCATCATAATGAGGCCCTAAATTCCAGGAAAGTGCTGGACACTAAACCTTATAAATTACTATTCCTACTCCAATTTAACTCCATTCAGGGAAAATGATGAACACTAAACCCTACAAATTAAAATGTCCTACTCCAATCTAACTAAATTCAGGGAAAGCAGTGAACACTAAACTCTAAAATATGACTATTCCTACTCCAAAAGCAATACATTCAGAGAATGTGCTGGACACTAAACACTCCAAATTAATTATTCCTACTCCAATAAAACTGAGTTCTGTGAAAATGCTGAACACTAAACCCTAAAAGGGTATAATTTCTACTCTAATATACCTAAATTCAGGAAATGTCCTGGACACCAAACCCTCCAAATTAATTTTTACTATGCCAATAAAACTAAGGACCTGAATACGAATCTGGCAGTCTTCTGACCACCAGATTTGCTGTGGAGTGGCAGTGGTGGTTCACCATCTGCCGTATTAAAACTTATAAAGTTGTTGCCAAGCAAAAGCAAAAACAATGCAATGGAATGGATACAGCAATAATTATTTCTATAAATGATGGAAACCTGAGTTATTCCATCAATGAGAAATCATTCTCAGACCAACCGATTATCCTAATTCAAGAACACACTCACACTAGGTTGTTGATCCGATGTAAGTCGTTATACATTCAGTTTTTTATATACCTATATGTTTTTTCATCACATAAACAATACACATTTATTTACAAAGACATGAAAAAGACATAAAAAATATATACATATATATATATATATACATTCAAACAATATATTTATATATCTGAAGACAAAACAGAATCCTCGGGACCTTAATACTGGTAGTGCTGCGAAACCGACTTAGAAGAACAGAAAAATATACAGTTGGCAGTTCACATTAATCAAGATAACCCTTGTGTCAACACCTCTCAGGGTATATGTCATTCCACCCTATTACACTATTGACAGGTGTTACAATTATTTCTTTTCACACATAAGTTCAAATAGTAAAGGGCTTCTTTTAATATCTGGTCAACACGTTTCAGCCCGTTTAATTTGGGCCTCATCAGGACTATGAGCCAAAGGAAACCTGTAACACAAGTACAAGTAAACACTTTCTCCTGTATACTTAAATATAAATATTGGGATATTTATAATATATATAGCTGACTGCATGTGGGGATCACCCACACTACGATCTTCCAACTGTGTCACCAAATAAGTAAATCCCAGCTGTGGGCAACAGTAGAATGGAGAAAAGCTGAAAGTGTGTTTATAAAGAGTGCCAAAGAAAGGATATGCTGAGCAATAACTATATTCAATTGGTTACCTAGAAGGCTTGTGCTCTGTGTTTAGTAAGAGAATATCAGAATATCAGAAAAAGTAGATCGAAGACCAAATAATCCCAAAAATTAAAGGGTGCTGCAATCTGTGCTCAAAAGCCTTGTGATGAAATCTCAAAATTAAAGGGACGTATCCCTCCATGACTACCTTGCCGGAATGCCTGTCTCGGCGTCTGCATGGTGATCTCCAGCCTCGGCCGGGCTAAATCACAGTAGGGCACTTAATCCACGCGTCTGTGTGGAGACAATAAAATAACCTGATAAGGCACGATTCAGGTGCTTATATTATACATCAGCTAGTCCGTGCCATTCCAAACTACTATATAGAAAGCTACTTTAACTTGTATATGTTAACGCTGCCAAAGCTATGTCTCGCAAGGCTATTTCAAAGCATCTGGATAAAACCAGTAGAATACGCCTCACAGAAGAAGAGTAAAACAGATTGGATGACTTACAGGTAAAAAAGGCGAGTTAGCCGGGCCGTCAATCTGGGCTAAATTAATACTTGAAAGTCCGCGGTGGATACTCGTAGGCAAAAGATGTACAAGATCAAAGGTCCACATGAGTATCCCATACGTCAAAGGAAATTTGGCCTAAAGTATCAAAGAAAAACTATCTACAAGCGCAAAAGAGCTTACCTCTAAGTCGACTTATTCTGTCGCTGAATCCCCATCTTTGCGAGTTCAGAATGCCACGCCACTAGTTCTGGGCGTCACTATGTAAAAAACTCTCACCCACAATAGACACTAAAGACATACTATAGCGACTTTCTCTGTAGTATATAGTGTACCCACAGTAGATACTAAAGACATCCTATGGCGACTTTCTCTGTAGTCTCTAGTGTACCCACAGTAGACACTAAAGATAGACTATGGCGACTTTCTCTGTAGTCTCCAGTATACATCAAATACCGATATTTTAGGAAGGCCAGGGGTGGCGCAGTAAATATTAAATTGCTTTTTAACACCTTCAATGCTAAGGCAATTTCCCCCCGGTGCTGGTGTCTCTTGGATCCCATTGTTCATGACAAGGTCAGCTCGTCATAAACACACGACCAGTGTACTGCATGACGAGCTGAGCTCGTCATGAGCAGCAAAGGGGTTAAGTGGAATCGAGTAGTAAGGCATTCCAGTGTTTACTACGATTCGAAATGTAAAATTCAAAAGGAACCATCACCATAAAAGAGATTGTAGTTTCTAAAAAATCCATGTAATTACACCACTCATTGTGACCGCTCTCCGTTGTCTCGCACAATATAGACAATACAATAAGGCTGCATGGTTAACATGGAGTATTACACTGTTCAAAGGAAATTACATAGTGACTTTGATATCAAGTTGTCTACAGCAAAAAATACATTATATTGCGTACAACAAAGAAATACATTCGGTCGTCACCTCTACTCCACACAAATCCATCTTAGTCACAAAACATGTTTTATTTTCCAGCGTAGGAGAAAGGTCTACAACCTTATATCTCGGTAGGTATAGGATGTAATAGAGTATATCTCTTCCTGGTTGTAAAAACTGATTCAGGAAAATTTTATATTTGATCAAGGTCCAAATCTCATCTCTGTCAATAAGTCTGGTGGCTGCTGTGTGGTATTTCTCGATTAGTCTAGCATCTAGTCTTTTCAACTTGGTTTGTATATTTTCCTGAGTGTTGTTTTGGACTACTAACAGTACTGTCCAACTCATATTGGTCTCACTGTGGCCATGACTCAAGTAGTGCTCTACCAGTGGAGCTCCAATGGTTTTGCACTTTATTCGAGATTTGCGTTATATATAAAAAATTTAAAAAACAAAAATAAACACTCTGTCAACAAAAAATGTAACCTATCAAAGTTAAAACCAATTTGTAAAAAACAAACAACTTATTTAGGAATGTGTTTTAACCAAACCATATATTTTTAAAATTTACAAAAATAAATCATTTTAAAAAAAATTAAAAATCCGAAAATATAACTTCCTAATATTAAAACTTTATGTTAAAAAACACATTTTTAAAATTCCCTAATAAAATAAACACTACTAAAATTCATCTATAAATATATATATATTTTTTTTATTAAATCAGTAATTATATTAAAACAGTACAAAAAATATGTTCCTCTTATGTATAAATCCCAAAAATAAACATGTTTAAAACTTACCCCCAAAATTAAAAAGAAATACAAAAAATAAATCCCAATACTATTTTCCCAATTTTTTTATTTACTAACACTTTTGAACATCTTAGTTGAAAAATTATTAAAGGCATTTAAATATTCATACACTACCCAACACTATCCCCTACAGACATTACATCCAACTACTAAACATTTCTTTATTTTACATGTTTTATTTAAAAAATATTTAAGTATAAATAAAAGATACTTTTCCCTTTTTTTAATAATACTTAAAACACAAAACTGTTTAATTCAAAATTATTAAATGTATTTCTTTTAATATTAAAAATATATTTATATATTTTTTTAAATTACTCCCACCCTTAACCCCTCAAAACCCAATATCCCACTGGTAAAGTATTATATTCTAAAAATATTACATAAATAATTAAAATTTCAACAACAAAAAATGACATTAAATATCAAAATATTTTTTTTTATTACTCCCCACCCTTATCCCCTATAAACCTGATATCCCACTCCTATAACTATTACCATTCTAAAATGCGTATATATATATAAATATATATATTTATATATATATATATATATATATATATATATATATATATATATATATATATATATTACCTACTGGCGGTCGCCAGTAGGTATATATAGTTAGGAATTTTTCTCTATAGGATTTTTGAAAATTCTATGTCTAATAACTTTGGCGTTTGTGGACGGAATTGGCTGAAATTTTCAGGCAAATGGAACATTTTGTTTCTGAGCAGCCCCTGAAAATTTGGGGGGGTTTTGTCAAGGGGGGGCCGAGAAAAAAGGGGGGTCCCAAAACGTGTTTTTAACATTGAGTTTTCCATAGGGCGGTTGGCCTCACTTTTAGCCCGAACGGCTGAATGGATTTGCACGAAACTTGGCAAAATTGTAGGGACTGGTAGCCCGATGTGCCTTTGCTAGGACTCAATATATGTGCTCCAGTGGATTTTGAGAAATTAACGTTCAAAAAAAGATATATATCTGTAACAGCGGACCGGGCAGCGCTCCAGTTCGCGTACTTTTGACGTTACGGAGCTTTGTGAAGCGAAGCTGATTGGTTCTCCGGCGTCTGTAAACATTCCAAACAGTCCGTAGCGGCCGCCATCTTGTCTCTCGGTAGGATCGAGAGACAAGAGGAGGCCAAAGCGAAGGGGCAAATGACCATTAGGCGGGCATAGTAGATCCTCCCTGACCCCCTAGGTTTGATGTGGAGGTTTTAAAAGGGCCCCGCGGGGCAAAAAAAATAAAAATAATAATCGAACGGCTGAATGGATTTGCACGAAACTTGGCAAAATTGTAGGGACTGGTAGCCCGATGTGCCTTTGCTAGGTCTCAATATATGTGCTCCAGTGGATTTTGAGAAATTAACGTTCAAAAAAAGATATATATCTGTAACAGCTTTCCGCTTCGCGTACTTTTCGCGTTACGGAGCTTTGCGAAGCTGATTGGTTCTCCGGCGTCTGTAAACATTCCAAACAGTCCGTAGCGGCCGCCATCTTGTCTCTCGGTAGGATCGAGAGACAAGAGGAGGCCAAAGCGAAGGGGCAAATGACCATAAGGGGGCATAGTAGATCCTCCCTGACCTCTTAGGTTTGATGTACCATTTTGCCAAGTTTGGTGTAATTCCGTGTAGCCATTCAGGCTGTAGACGTATCTAAATGTCCTATGGAAAATTGCATGGGGAAAACACATTTGAAAGTGTTGAAATTTAGAACCAATTAAAATGTTACGTTGGTTTTGTATTTGTGTGTGATGAAAGTTAATTGGTTATGTATATATCTAAAATGAGAGGAAACCACAGCCATTTTGTGATACTACTGTCTGAGGTACATTTGTGAGGAATTTTTGGTGCTCAATTTCTGGTGTTTGATTTACACAGTACTAACACTTCTCCTACTTTTAAAAAGGTGAGTTGTTAATTTGTAAGGGGAACTATGTTGTACACTTTAAGATAATTTGAAAAATGTTTTCTGTTATTTATTTACAGTCCTTCTGTTATACTAAATACTTGATAAAGTTAGTTTTATATTATGTATTACTAAAAACGATAAATGAAAGTGATTATTTTTTTCTGCAATTTACAGCAAGCAATTTCAAAATAAAATGGATCACAATGAAGAGACCGTGGCAATTTCTTTTGAATTATCCACTACATTTATTGAAATTGACAGCACCAATAATGAAATATTCTCACAAGGAGGAGATGACTTGAATGATTTTTTTGATCAATCTCTTGATGGCGAATTTATCGAATGTTTGGAGACCATAGAGTTACAAGAATCATCATTGCAGACTTTTCATGAGGAGATTCCTGATGAGATGATTGAAGAGGAAATTCCTGATGAGGACATGTTACTAGTTCTTTCAAATTATGAAAATTCAGAAGAATAAATTTATATTTAGAAATCAAAAATTGTTTGAGACATTATTCATTTTTATTTTTAATTTATGAGGTTGTAGCGAAGTGATTGTAGTATAAAATGAGACTTATAGTATAGAGTGCAACATTTTTATGTTACATGGTAAGTTTACTCATATTTACTTCTTTTCTCCTACTATATTATCTCCAATGTGTATTTGACATCTCTTCTTCATCTCTGGCCTCCTTTCTCTCACTGTCTGTCTCTGATGCATCCTATCGCTGCCATTTTGTGTAATTACAGAAGAGAGTAAAATAAAATAGTTTGGAACGTGAAAAGGGGGCAAAGTAGAGTACCCCTCCCCCCCTAGGCCTTCTCAGGCGGTCCCAAAAGGATCAGTTCCTGCTTTCCTGAGAGATTATGGTATGAGTTCCATATACCACAATAACTTGCATTACAACATGCAAGATATCTATCTCCTATTACCAACTTTTGGAGATATTCGCTCTAAGCGCGAATATCTCCAAAAACTAACACCTGCCCTGAGCAGTTCTTAGCCATGTCATCCAATGGGAGGTGGATAACATGGCTAAGAGCATTAGCTCGGTAATGCATGAATATCGCGGACTTTTTAGCGATATTCATGCATTGCGGCCGTTTTTTATCGCATTTGCGATAAACCTTGATAATAGCAAGGTTTATCTGCGATAATTTCTGACGATGCTTAGCGGTAAAAAATTCGTTGCTAAGCATCGTTAGCGATAAATATCGCTTAACTTTGGTAATATGCACCAACGTCTGTTAACGTTCGATTCGAAGGAAATGAGGAAGTGTTGAAAAACATTGTCTGCGCCATCTTGCCTTTTTTCAAATGCCACACTTTTGTCGTGCACGGCAGCCATTTTAGATGCCTTGACCAGACCCACTCTCTGCACGCTGTCGATCCGTAGCATGGCTCCCCACCCTTGCAAGCATCTTCCCCAGGCACTGGTCACCCCCGCTCTCTGTCTTATGCATGGGCAATAAACCTCCCCCCATCTGCGCTGCTCTTCCCTGAGAATCACACTCTGTGCCCGCCCGACACCTCCCTTTCGCCCTATTCACTACCGCACCCTCTGACACTCCTCTTCCTCTGTGTCCGATTGTCCAGGCCGGTCCCAGGCTATCAGCTAGCCCTGCAGATGTAGTTTATGGCCCCAGCTGTAAAGAATCACCCCTCTTCAAAGGAGTTATAGTAGATCAAGGCCCACACCCGATGAGATCCGTCACACCACACGCGTTCCTACTATCTGAAAACCATCCTGTATTGTGATTGGGGAGGGGACCGAGCCTGAAGCGGAAGATTCCAGGGATGACTCTTTGTACATCAAAGTTTTTACAATTATGTGTCACATTAAAAATATATAGCACTCCAACAAAGTAGTAGGAATATAAAACTTTAATAACTTATAAATATATACAACAAAACAAAAACAGTAAAAACATTTAAACATTTTTAGGGAAAAAGAAGGAACAATGGTCAGTAGCGGTCGGTTGTGCGAATAGTCCCAAGGCAGCACAACGTCCAGATTTCTGGACGGCACCCAGGTGATGTTGCCTGGGTGCCGCACTGATTTGGGTATCCGGCGTGGGGCGTCCCGGGGGGTGGGTCGTCAGTAGCGGTCTGTTGTGCGAATAGTTCCAAGGCAGCAGAACGCGCTGAAATCTGGATGGCACCAAGGTGATGTCCAGTAAGTTGCCGCCCACCAAATAACGGCGTGGGGCGCCGCGGGGGGGGGGGAGGCAGTCCAAAGTTCCGTTAAAAGGGCAAAGGAAAGGATCGGTGGTTTGAACCATCAGTCAAAAAGGGGAGGGGGTGCAACAATTTTTCCTACTGGGTCACACTGTGCTTTCACCGGAACTGAGGTCTGCAGGATTCTAGTCATTCAAACTGAGGCTGGCGCCAGCATGGGAGCGCCGACGTCCCGCGGCTACAGTTTCGTCACTCCACGGGCGATCATGGCAGTCATTCCCCATCGGGGGTGTCTGCGGGGTCGGGGACTCCCGCGGCTCCTCTAGAATCTTCAAGGTCGTGGAGGACTATGGTGGTGGAGTCAACCAGTGACCGGGCCATTTCTTTATGTTGGGCCCGCTCTTGCCAGGTCGACCGCCATTTTGAGAGTTCGGTAGCTACCGGCGATCGCGGGGTCAAATGAGCGGACGGGCTCCACCCTGCCGGGCGAGACGTTGCAGCATCGCCACAGTGGAAGAACCCTTTTCCGGGCGCCTGGAGCGCTGAGGGTGCAGCTGGGAAGCCTCCACCTGGGGAGGCGGGAGAGGCCTGTTCGCACCGTCTCTCCCACCCAGTGCACCCCACGGCGTCTCGCTTGACATTTGTTATGGCCGGACCAGGCGATGAGGACGAGGGGGGGGGGGGTCGGAGGCATGTGCAAGACATCCCCCCCCCAGTGTTGTCGCAGCCATTATAAAAGAAAGAAGAAATGTCCCGTCCATCTTTGGGCCGGACCTCCGGTGGATGGCGGCCGGACGCCCTTTGCTCTGGCCCCATGAACGGGTTCCTTGGCTCATCCGGTGGGGCAGGCCTTGGCGTGTGGTGCCTCTCCTGGGCCTTTCGTGCAGTGGCCTCTCCACTCCCAGGCCCTCCATGGATGCTGGCCCAGACTGGGAGAGAGAGGGTCTAACCTGCAATTCTCCAGGGTTACCGCCACCGCGGCCGGATCCCGTCGGCCTCGGCCTCTGGTTGATGGTGGCCGGAATGGGAGAGAGAGGGGAGGGTCGAGGACACAGACATTCCCCCCCTTGCAACTCTCCAGGGTTGTCGTAGCAATCCCCCTGGACGAGTGCCATTGGCCTCGGCCTTTCCTCCGGCTACACCCTACGTGATGATCTTCTGCCGACGGTTGGCAGCAGGACCCGCCTTATATGTGTTGCTTCCGGCTGGGCGTAGCCGGAAACCTGTTGCACTTTGGAAGTTTCCAGAATGGGGCGGATGTCTGCTGACTTGTATCTTTCCCAGTTTGCCGTTATTTGGCCGTGGCAGGCGGTGGGACAGACACGTTTTGGGGCAGTGAGGGGCGATGAAGCCTCGTTGCCTTGTGGCCGTTGCAATGTTACACTTGGTTTCTCTTACTGTTTTCAGGTTTCTTATTACGGGCTTACTTCTAACGTTTCTTGTTTCTAGGACAATAATAGGTTTTATCATTACGTATTGTTATCGTTTCTTTGTTTGTTATTTAATAAAAAGTTCATCAGTGGCCTACTGATTTTCATTTTCCTATTCCTTTCTTTCCAGGTTGTTTCATGCTAAAGTTTCTGTTAACAGGATACAGTGATCACTTCGTTATTATTGCATATGTCCTTTTCACTAGGGGTGCTCTCTGGTCGGGCCAGATGACCTATCTCTAGTAAATGGTCCGGGTGAAACAGGTGCATCAATCAGTGGGGAGTAGATAGGC
The DNA here is from genome assembly GCF_964261635.1 of Lissotriton helveticus. Classification (NCBI taxonomy): domain Eukaryota; kingdom Metazoa; phylum Chordata; class Amphibia; order Caudata; family Salamandridae; genus Lissotriton; species Lissotriton helveticus. The sequence goes on from NC_136071.1 coordinate 567,694,376, forward strand.
ATGACAGATTACAATGGGGGAGAAAGGTCGGCATTACCTACCCTTTCAGTACTTGCAAAGATTTTCCTACGTTTATTTGCAAACAGGGAATACCTCCAAAAAGAACCAATTCCCAAACAGTCAATGTTCGGGCAAACAATCAATCAATGAGGAACGAAATAGGCACGACGTGTTAAAGGTTTGCGTTACCTACCCTTCACTATCTGCAAAGGGAGAGAGAATATTCCTATTCTTCCTCGTTTGCAGGCAGAGAAGATCCTTAAGAGAACCAACTTCGAACAATTCAATGCTCGATTCAAACAATCAACAAGGGGTACTGTGAACACAAATGAACGCCGCTTATGTACATACACATTGCTATTTTGAACAGGTTGTTCCTAATGTTTCTATTTTAGCGAGGTCAAAAAGAGATCCCATTAGTGGCCTACTGATTTTGCTCGATTCCTTTTGTTTTTTTACACGATTTTTCGCTATCTGCAAAGACTAAACAGAGTATTGCGACTCTGCGCTTGTTTGTAAATAGAGAATGAACCAAAGAGAACCAATTCTAAAACAGTAAATGCTTGGATAACAATCAATCAAATGGAGAGAGAAGCAGGCACGACGGATTACAACGGGGGGCAAAGGCCTGCGTTAACTACCCTTCACTATCTGCAAAGAGAGAGTACTCCTAATAGAAATGAGGGGGAGGGGGGGCAGCATTCAAAGCAGATCAGTGTGCATAAACACGAAAATGTTTTTACTTACCACGTACTTGACATTCGACAGCTTATGATATTTGCTATTAAAAAACCATTGAAATTCACTGAAAAAACCATAGGTTAGAGACCATATATAGTTAGGAATTAGCATTTACAAAACCTTGAACATTCCCTGAAAAAACCATAGGTTATAGACCATATATAGTTAGGAATTAGCATTTAAAAAACCTTTTTTTACTCACACAAAACCATTGAAATTCCATATATAGTTAGTAGTACTAACTATATATCGCGCACCCGCAATCCACTGCTGATCATGTCACATATTACATCATTCATGACATGGTCAGTGACATCACTGATGACATCACTGATGACATCTCAAATGACATCACTGATGACATCACTGATGACATCTCAAATGACATCACTGATGACATCACTGATGACATCTCAAATGACATCACTGATGACATCACTGATGACATCTCATTTGACATTACTGATCACATCACTGATGACATCATTCATGTGATAATACGATGAACCTCTTCAGACTCTAATATAACCTTAGATACACTCAGTGTAAACAGACACTCACAGACTGTCACTCATCCATGGAGTTACTTACACACCTAGTCAGTCATGCAAAGAATCAATCACACCTCCATTTCCTCAACTATACAGTTATACACACCTTACTTATTCAAACATATACTAACACATATTTACTCTCTTTTACAATCCCTGATACAAGTTCACAATGATCCATGCAGCCACTCACACATTCACTGGCTCTTATGCACAGTTATTTATATATGCCAACTCTCACATGTACTGTGTTTTACATATGTACTTACTTTGACATGTAGCACTGAGATATCCATTCACTCACCAATGCACTCATGCACACAGTCAACCACCCATACAGCTGTTTCCACATGCACTTTTGAACCCATACATCTAGTGAATCAACTGCTCACACATCTATGCACAGAGTCATACACCTCCCAGCCACCCACACACACACTCAGTCTCCCATACAAATACTTGAGCAACCAATCAATAACCCATATACTTACTCATATAGCTACTGATCAACACATGCAGCAGTTTACAGAACAACAAACATAATGATGCACAAATTAAGACAGTTTAGTCACTAACCCATGCACTCAGTGAGACACATTTAATCACTCACTCATACAGTCAGTCATGCACCTACTAAATCCTTTGTCCAGACACTTATACATCCACTCATTCTTCAATATGTAAGACATATTTAAACTTTACAGAAACAAAAAATCACTGGATGTTGTTATCAGTGATGTCATCAGTGATGTCATTTGAGATGTCATCAGTGATGTCATCAGTGATGTCACTGACCTTGTCATGAATGATGTAATATGTGACATGATCAGCAGTGGATTGCGGGTGCGCGATATATAGTTAGTACTACTAACTATATATGGAATTTCAATGGTTTTGTGTGAGTAAAAAAAGGTTTTTTAAATGCTAATTCCTAACTATATATGGTCTATAACCTATGGTTTTTTCAGGGAATTTTCAAGGTTTTGTAAATGCTAATTCCTAACTATATATGGTCTCTAACCTATGGTTTTTTCAGTGAATATATATATATATATATATATATATATATATATATATATATATATATATATATATATATATATATATATATATATATATATATTCACTGAAAAAAACATAGGTTTTATACCAGTTATAGTTAGCTGGAAGTTTTACTCGCATAAAACCATTGAAATTCCCACGTTATAGTTAGTTGGACTCATATGACGCACAGTGTAATCGCACACGGAAGCACGCATGCGCATACGATCGCGGCGCGCCCTGGGGCGCGTACCGGGGAGCGTCCCGTTAGCGCTATTCTCGCGAACGAAAACAACATCGTGACGTATCGCGTAGACGCGTGATGCGTCATATGACGCACAGTGTAATCGCACCCGGAAGCACGCGTGCCCATACGATCGCGGCGCGCCCTGGGGCGCGTACCGGGGAGCTTCCCGTTAGCGCTATTCTCGCGAACGAAAACAACATCGTGACGTATCGCGTAGACGCGTGATGCGTCATATGATGCACAGTGTAATCACACCCGGAAGCACGCGTGCGCATACGATCGCGGCGCGCCCTGGGGCGCGTACCGGGGAGCGTCCCGTTAGCGCTATTTTCGCAAACGAAAACAACATCGTGACGTATCGCGTAGACGCGTGATGCGTCATATGACGCACAGCGTAAGCGCACCCGGAAGCATGCGTGCGCATACAATCGCGCAACATCTCGACGCGCTTACGCCGCTCGCCCTGGGCGCGCCCTGGAGCGTGACTACGGGCGCGACCCGGGGCGCGTAGCGTAAGCGCGTCGGGTCATGTGACCTGAACATAACACTTTCTATTGGTGCAGAACAGTTTTGGTTTCCAAATGAGTAAAGGTCGGGTCATGTGACCTGAAAATAACACTTCTCATTGGTTCAGGACAGTTTTGTTTTTCCAAATGATGAAAGACCCCACCTTTTTTCCTTATTCTGACTTTGTCCTTTGACTGAGGAAGACCTGTTTGGATATCTTTGTGTTATATTTTGTACTTTGAAATGGCTACTGTAGCTGCAACAGCTGGAGCATCTGCAACACCACCACCACCACCAAGAGGACCACCACAACAGTACATTGGTGGTCAAGAAGAGGAGGAGGAGGAAGAGGAAGAGGAGGAGGGGAGAAGATGGCTGCCTGAACAAAATACCCCATACAAGCCCAAGTCACACATTGTATGGGAGTTTTTTTCAATCCCAGAGGGCAAGAAAAAAGTGAATACGGCCGAGGTAACTTGCCTAATCTGTGGTGAAGAACTCTCATGGGGCAACCCAAACAAAAAATATTCATTTGATAATAATACCATGATTCGACATATGACCCGGAAGCATCCCAACAACTATTCTCGTGCAGAGCTCAGGGAACTGGCCAGTAACCTCCCCCAGTCTTCAAGGACCACCTCCAAAAGAAGATGATTCAGAAAAGGGGGTGGTGATGAACAGAGTGCCTGAATTAAGCAGACCACTCTTACCCAGTCCAAAGATCAGGGCTTGATCCATCACCACCCCCTTTTCTGTATCGTTTTTGGCCACTATAGGTGTGGCAGGGTATACTCAGACATGAGTCCCTTTCTCACTGCTCCATCAGGATTCAAGCAAGCCGGGCCGAAGAGGCTGAAATGCCAGAAACCGGTCCCCGGTAGCTTGTCTCCTTTCTGGTGAAGAATTGGCTTGGTAGTTTGGTCTGCCCTGTTCCCATGATGCACTGGGCCAGGGACAGACTAATTTGCATATAGCCAGGTTCTGAGCTGGGATGGGGCAGTGAGATAAATAACGGTGATGGATCAAGCCCTGATCTTTGGACTGGGTAAGAGTGGTCTGCTTAATTCAGACACTCTGTTCATCACCACCCCCTTTTCTGTATCACCTCCAAAAGAAAGCAACCCACTCCATCGGGACCAAAAACAACGGAGACGATGCCTTGCATTCAACAAAGATTTGAGGATTTCCGAATCACATGTATTCATTGTGGCAAGCTCATCTCTTATGGTGAAAAGAGCGTAAAGCTCGTCGTCCTTGCTGGTGACAATCACAAATGCCCCAAAAAACCCTGATTTTTTCCGTTTTTTTGTTTTTTGCTCCTGTTGAGCCATTTACAATTCCCTGTTTTTTGTTTCTCCACATAAAAAATACAAAAAAAATATAAAACTGTTTTGAAAAGCCAAAAAAAGTACAAAATGTTAAAAAAAAACATTAAAAAAAATATAACACAACAAAAAGAAGAAAAAAAAACAGTTCTTTTTAGAACTACCTTTCATTTATAAAAATTAACCTATATTTTTAATGAATCTCTGTCAAAAAAAATTTCTTAGGGTATGCGTAAAAATAGAAAAAAAAAATTAATGAAGGAGTTAGCTTGAGAGAAGAACACAAACAGAGTAATGTTAAGAGAAAAAGAGCTACAGGATGAACACAGAGGAATTGTTTATTACATAGTAAAAAACAGAGAAGGTGTAATAGGGTGAAAGTGAGAAAAGTAAAATGACTAAAGGAGCAAAAGAAGGGAAGAGAGAGGAAGAAGACTAAAGTAGAGATAGTGGGAGAATGTGAGTGGGTGTTGAAAGAAAAAGAAAGGACAGTAAAAAATTGAGAATGAAGGGTTGTGGCGTAACCGGGATGAATGAAGAACGGTGAGTGAGGGTAAGAAAAGACCAGTTAGTGTAAGTAAAGAGGGGTGAAAGAGGGTGAAAAATTGAATTAGGATAAGACATGGGGAGTGACAAAGAGAAAGGACAAAGAGAGTAAAGGGAACAGTACCTGAATGGGTTTGAGTGAAACAGCAAAGAAAGATAAGTAATGCAGTGTGTGTGACTTATAGGGAGTCAGTGGGTGTTGGTCGGGGTGTGGGTGTGTAAGGTGTGTCTGTGGGTGTGGCTGTGTGGGGTGTTTTGGTATTGTATTGTATTGTATTGTAAGGGGAATTTATAAAGCGCGCTGACACCATGGGTTTCCTGGCGCTGGCAGACAACTGGGGGACTGGGAGGGTTTAGCCAGATTGAGGGAAGAGCCAAGTTTTTAGGGATTTACGGAAGAGGGTAAGGGAATTGGAGGTTTTAAGAGAGAGGGGGAAGGAATTCCAGAGTTTGGGGGCCAGAAATGCAAATCTCCGGCCTCCGGATCTGCAGAGTTTGACAGGGGGAGTGAGTAAGAGGTGCAGATGAGAGGATCTCAGGTTCCGAGAGGGGCTGTAGGTCCTGATGAGAGATTTCAAAAAAACAGGACAGGAACCAGATAAGGATTTAAAGGTGAGGCAGCCGATCTTAAAGGCTGCCCTCGAGATGACGGGGAGCCAGTGCAGTTTTAGAAGGAGGGGTTTGGCGGATTGCCATTTCGGAATCCCAAAGGCCAATCTCGCCGCTTGATTCTGAACGAATTGTAGTCTGCAGAGAGATGTTTTGGGCAGACCATGATAGATAGCATTCGAAAAATCTAAGCGGGAGAGGACAAGGGCCATGATTACCTGCAGGAGAGCTTCAGGAGTGAGGAGATAAGCCACCTTCCTGATCCTGCGCAGCTGGAACATGCAGGAGGAGACAACTGTCCCCACCTGGGGCCCGAGGGAGAGACCGGAGTCAATAGTGATCCCTAGGCTTTTTACCGAGGCCACAGGGGGGGGGGGAAGGCCAAGTTCTGCCGGCCAAAAATGCGGACCCCAGTGGGTAGAGCTCTTGCCAGGGAGAAGAAGCTCCGTCTTTCCGGGATTCAGCTTAAGCTGATTTTGGCACATCCACGATAGGATGTGGGACATAACTGCCTGAAAGTTGGGAATAGCAGAGGGGGAATCAAGAGGGAAGATGAGTTGCAGGTCGTCCGCGTAATTGAAAACGGTGACGTCCCACTGCCTCAAGGAAAAGAGAAGGGGTCGAAGATAAAGATTGAAAAGAAGGGGGGACAGAGAGGAGCCCTGAGGGACCCCGCAGGGCAAGTGCTCCCGAGGAGCTCCAAAAGTGCCCAGGCTAAGGGTCTGAGACCTCCCGGTCAGGAAGGATTTGACCCATGCCAACGCCAGGCCCTGGATGCCAGCTTGCTCGACACGGTGGAGAAGGATGTTGTGGTCCACCGTGTCGAAGGCAGCCAACAGATCTAATAAAACCAGGGCCTGGGGGGTACCCTTGTCAGCACCGTCTCTCAGGGCATCCAGCACAGCCAAGATGACAGTCTCCGTAGAGTGGCCGGGTCTGAAGCCGGCCTGGTTAGTCTCAAGAAAGGTGGAGTTCTCAATAAACTGTGAGAGGCAGGTGGTGACATGGGCTTCCAAAATTTTGGAGAAAAAAGGCAGGAGAGAGATGGGGCGGTAATTCGCCGGGATGGCGGGATCAGCCCCAGGCTTCTTCAGTAGAGGCACCAACACGGCCTCCTTGAAGGAGCGGGGTACCGTACCGGACGACAGAGAAGAATTCAGCAGGGGAAGGATACAATCAGGTAAAGAGTGGCAGATATTTCGTAATATGGTGGGGGGACAACAGTCGTCTGGGGATCCAGATTTAACGCGGGTGGCCAGTGTGGCCAAAGCGGTAGGGTCTAAGGGAGGGAAAAGTGTAAAAGAAAGAGTATTATGGGGGGGAGAAGCGGGGCCGGCGCCAGGGGGGGTAGTCGGAATGGTATCTTTGATCGAGGCAATTTTTTGGACAAAGAAAGTGCTCAGCGCGTTACATGATTCTTGTGTGGGGGCCTGAGTCGGAAGTGTCCTAGGATCGGAGGTAAATTCATTGAGGATTTTAAAAATCTCCTTAGACTTGCAGGGGGCAGATAAAATTTTGTCTGAGGCATAAGCTTTTTTGGCGGCGGAAATGGCTGTTTTATACTTGTTCCGCGCAGCCACATATGCACTTCTGCTAGGTAAGCAGTAGTCTCTCCTCCACCTGCGCTCGAGTCGGCGGAGTTCTAACTGCAAAGTCTTAAGGTGAGGGGTAAACCATTTATGGGAATGACAGTGTCAGGATCGGGGAAACTTGGTTAAAGGTGCGAAAGTATCGCTGGCTATAGTGAGCCAGTCAGAAACTTGCCCCTGAAGCTCGTCAGTGCTTGAGTCTGTGGGGAACAAGGGACGGGTGAGAGAGAGATGAGATAAGAGTTTGGAGGAGTCGGCGGCTCTCCACTTGCGTGCGGTACCGCCCTCCTGCAGTGGGGTCCTGATCTGGCCAACGGCCGAAAAGGTGGTGTCAATTAAGAAGTGATCGGACCACACACAAGGTGTTATGAATGGGCAGGAGGACTTGACCCCGTGAGCCCAGATGTGGTCAAGGATATGGCCACCGCTATGAGTGGCAGACCTGACTAGTTGTGTAAAATCCAAGCTCGAGAGGGCCTCGAACAGTTCTGTGGCATGGGGGCCGGCATCCTCATTCTGGAACCAGTAATTGAAATCCCCGACAATGATAGTACGGGGGGAAGAGGTGGCAAGATTGGTTAACTGTTCAATAAAGGAGGAGGGGAAGGAAGGCATGAGGTGGGGGGGACGGTAAAGTACCATAAGGGTGACAGCGCCTACCTCGGTCCCAAGACGGAGGACCAGGTTATCCACATCGGGGAGGGTCATATTGGCAGAGGCAATGATCTTAAGATTCTTCCGTATTACCGCTGCCACCCCTCCACCGGAGCGGCCTCCAGGTCGGTTGGTATTCAGCAGAAAGTAGTCAGGAGGTAGTGCAGCAAGGATGTCGGGGAGGGAGTCGTCAGTGAGCCAGGTCTCAGATAGTAAAAGGACATCTGGCTTCTCTGTCATAAGAAGACGGAAAATATCGGCTTGATGCCTGACCATGGAGCGAGTGTTGAGGTATAATACCCGGAGCTGCGACTCGGCAGGGACAGGAAGGGTGGAAGATGACGACAGCCCCAGCAAAGGGGAAGAGTGACCTGGGATCCCCAATAAGGAGATCCTGGTCCAGGTCTCGGGAGGTAGAGGGCAAGCAATGGTTTGTAGACTCATTAGAGTGGAGCGGGAATAAGAGATGGCAGAGGCAGCGTCCCTGGCCCCTGGGCCCGTCTGGCCGCGGACGGGCGCAGACGGGCTTAACTCTGGCGCAACTCCGGCGCGCCTCCGTCGCGCCCGCTGCGCTCGTCCGCTGCGCTGACGCATGGGGGACGTTTAAATAGACTGATGACGAGGGTGGGCGGAGCCAGCAGGGCGGGTTGGGAAGGGTTTTTTAAAAAGAGATAGGCGTCCACCGCTCGTAGTCAGCGGGACTGAGAAGGAGCAGGGCTGCTTGCAGTCAGCAGAGGAAGCAGGTAAGTTTTAAAATAAATGTCAAGTGCCCCCCACGAGCAAGCCCTCTGCCACAGGGCTGCTCGAGTACACTCGGCAAAAAAAGGGGCGGAGCCTAAATAGGCTGATGACGAGGGTGGGCGGAGTCAGCAGGGCGGGTTGGGAAGGGTTTTTTAAAAAGAGATAGGCGTCCACCGCTCGTAGTCAGCGGGACTGAGAAGGAGCAGGGCTGCTTGCAGTCAGCAGAGGAAGCAGGTAAGTTTTAAAATAAATGTCAAGTGCCCCCCACGAGCAAGCCCTCTGCCACAGGGCTGCTCGAGTACACTCGGCAAAAAAGGGGCGGAGCCTAAATAGGCTGATGACGAGGGTGGGCGGAGCCAGCAGGGCGGGTTGGGAAGGTTTTTTTTAAAAAGAGATAGGCGTCCACCGCTCGTAGTCAGCGGGGCTGAGAAGGAGCAGGGCTGCTTGCAGTCAGCAGAGGAAGCAGGTAAGTTTTAAAATAAATGTCAAGTGCCCCCCACGAGCAAGCCCTCTGCCACAGGGCTGCTCGAGTACACTCGGCAAAAAAAAGGGCGGAGCCTAAATAGGCTGATGACGAGGGTGGGCGGAGCCAGCAGGGCGGGTTGGGAAGTTTTTTTTAAAAAGAGATAGGCGTCCACCGCTCGTAGTCAGCGGGACTGAGAAGGAGCAGGGCTGCTTGCAGTCAGCAGAGGAAGCAGGTAAGTTTTAAAATAAATGTCAAGTGCCCCCCACAAGCAAGCCCTCTGCCACAGGGCTGCTCGAGTACGGGTGGAGGTGAGGGTGTGTGAAGTATATGTGAGGAGTGTATGGGTGTGGGGTGTATATGTGTGCGATTATGTGTGTGTATGGAATTTGTGTGTGTATGTAAAGAATGTGTGTGGGGGGATTTTTTGTGTGTATGAGGTGTGTGTGTGGTGTGTGTGTGGGGTGTATGTTAGAGGTGTGTGTATGTGTTGAGAGGGGGATGAGGTGTGTGTGTAGGAGTAAGATAAATAATTAAGAAAAACAAAATGAGTGAAGAAGCAAAGGAAGGGAACAGAGGGTAAGTGAAGTAAAGAATAGGGATTGAATGAAGTTGAATATGGGAGGGGAAATAGGGAAATTGGAGTAAACATGGAGAATAAGAATAAGTGTGGGAAGCAGAATAAAGACACACGAGTGAGGTTGGTTGAGAAAATATTAGTAAGCTTAAAGCAAAGGGTGATGACAAAGTACATTTTTTTAGTCATACTTACCATATAATAAATGTAACTTTACTTTACTGCACTTTGTATCTGTGAAAGAGAGAAGAAAAAATAAGTTATAATTAGTAAAATGTGTATTTTATATTAAAATATACAAATGAAGAGGTTAAAAATCATAACAGTGTATCTAGAAATAAAGTAAGAGTGAAGGACACAGAAAGGGAAATAAAGTAAGGTAGAAGGATAAAAAGAGAAAAAAAGAAATAGAATGAGAGCAAATTACTAAGAGTAAGGCATATAGATTCACTGACACAGAGGAAGAGAAGAACAGAAAAATGAACTGAAGGTAAGAAAGATACTAAAACAATGTGAGTTAGCAAAACTAAATCAGGAAACAGTAGTAAGTAAAAAGATAATGACTGAGACAGAAAACAGTCTAATTAAGGATGCATTTAAAAGAATGAGGAATAGAAGATAACTGAGAGTAAGTGAAGAACAGTCATAGAGTGAAAGGATGAAGGGAGAGGGGATAATATACAACGATTGAGGGAAATGGAGTGAGGAAGTTAGTAGACAGACACACTAAGAGAAAAACTGAGTGAGATGGAGTACAATGAGTGAGAAAAGGAAATGAGTAAGGGATCAAAAAAAGGAAAGAGAGGAGAAGACGACTAAAACAGGGTGTGTATCACTTACAACGCAACTTTTACGTCGTAATGCTGTTACAACGCAGCTATTACAACGCAGGATCCATTACAACGCATGGCATTACAACGCATGGCATTACATCGCAGATACTATTACAACGCATACCATTACATCGTAAGTATTGGTAAGTATATAATTTATTTTAATTTTATTTAATATTATATAAATGATTTAATTAATATTAATTATAAATAAAAATAAATAAAAATATTTATTTATGTTTTTAAATATTATAAATTAATATTTATTATTTTAAGTATTATAAATTAATATTTAATATTTTAAGTAATTTTTTAAATAAATATGAGTATAGGAGTATATGTATAGGTGTTTGGGGGTACAGGGTGTTTTTAGGTTTCAAGGTAGGGTTTGGGTTTTGGGGTACAGGGGTGTTTTTAGGTTTCAGGGCAGGGTTTGGGTTTTGGGGTACAGGGGTGTTTTTAGTTTTCAGGGTAGGGTTTGGGTTTTGGGGTACAGGGGTGTTTTTAGGTTTCAGGGTAGGGTTTGGGTTTTGGGATACAGGGGTGTTTTTAGGTTTCAGGGCAGGGTTTGGGTTTTGGGGTACAGGGGTGTTTTTAGGTTTCAGGGCAGGGTTTGTGTTTTGGGGTACAGGGGTGTTTTTAGGTTTCAGGGCAGGGTTTGGGTTTTGGGGTACAGGGGTGTTTTTAGGTTTCAGGGCAGGGTTTGGGTTTTGGGGTACAGGGGTGTTTTTAGGTTTCAGGGCAGGGTTTGGGTTTTGGGGTACAGGGGTGTTTTTAGGTTTCAGGGCAGGGTTTGGGTTTTGGGGTACAGGGGTGTTTTTAGGTTTCAGGGTAGGGTTTGGGTTTTGGGATACAGGGGTGTTTTTAGGTTTCAGGGCAGGGTTTGGGTTTTGGGGTACAGGGGTGTTTTTAGGTTTCAGGGCAGGGTTTGGGTTTTGGGGTACAGGGGTGTTTTTAGGTTTCAGGGTAGGGTTTGGGTTTTGGGATACAGGGGTGTTTTTAGGTTTCAGGGCAGGGTTTGGGTTTTGGGGTACAGGGGTGTTTTTAGGTTTCAGGGCAGGGTTTGGGTTTTGGGGTACAGGGGTGTTTTTAGGTTTCAGGGCAGGGTTTGGGTTTTGGGGTACAGGGGTGTTTTTAGGTTTTAGGACAAGGTTTGGGTTTTGGGGTACAGGGGTGTTTTTAGGTTTTAGGGCAGGGTTTGGCTTTAGGGATAATTAAATTATATTTACCATTTTTAAATTAAATGAAATATATTTAATAAATTAAATTAATTATTTTACATTAATTACATTTTTTAATTAAATTAAATTAATTACAATTTTTATTATATTTACATTTATTAAATAGATATTATTTTATAAAATTAAATTAATGACAATTTTTAAATGTCTTTTAATTAAATTATTTAAAAAAATTTAATTACAATAAACTAAATAACATTTTAAAAAAAAAGTCAACTTACCTATATTTACGATGTAATGCCATGCGTTGTAATAGCACCTGCGATGTAATGCCATGCATTGTAATGACATCCGTTGTAATGGATCCCGCGTTGTAAAATCTGCGTTGTAACGGAACGCGTTGTAAAATAACGCGTTGTAACATCATAGATCCCTAAAACAGTGGTACTGAGAGAAAATAATTTGGTGATGAAACTAAAGAGAAGGACATTGAAAGAAAGGAAATGAGGGATAGTAATGGAATCAGAGTAAAGGAAATGGGATGAAGAACGATGAGAGAGGAGCAGTGAAGTTGTTGTAAAAGAAATGATAGAAGGTAGATAAACACAAGTGAACATAACACAAGGAGAGTGAGGCACTGAGGACATAGAAGTAGTGAACAAAAAATAGAGAGAAAAGGTCAAAAGTAAGGAGCAAACAAAGATAAGCGAGGGAGAGTGGGTGATTTATAGTGATAGAGTGCGATAATACTGCTGAGTGAGTAAACAGGAATTACTAAAAGAGCAAAGGAGGAAAATACGGAAAAGGGAAGTAAAGCAGAGAGAATGAAAGCTGAAAAGTTATGCAAGGGAGAGAGGGGATGCAGACAGTTGAAATGAGAATGAGGGCTTGTCAAAGAAGTGGAGTAAAGGAACAGGGGTGACAGAGAGTGAGAGAAAGACATTATAAGTGAGTAAAAAGAGCTGAAAGAGGATTGAAAAAGGAACGTGAGTGTCAGAGAATGGGAATACAATTTAATTTACACAATCCAAAGTATAGAATAACGTGTACAACATGTTACATAGTTTATTTTTGCTGTTCTCAGAATATATTGAATTTCACTTAAAACAGTGAGTTCAAATTACTCATCATATGACAGCGGGGAAAAAAACAACACAATCTAAAAGATTGTGTTTTAAAAAAAACCTTAGATACTGACAAATGACAAATGTACACTAATCTTTGATTGACTTACTTTTCCTTGAGGCCAAATAGTATATCATGGAGGTCCTTTTCTCGTTGCAAAGTACTTTGCTGTTCAGTAAAAAATCCATTTCATCGACTTTCTAGAAGAAAAGCTCCAAGAACATCCGAAATATTTTCATTATTTTCATATACTCCTTTTTTCAGTCATGACTCTTTACTCATTCCTGTACCTTTCCTTTTGGCCAAATAGTGTCAGATGTATGAGTATATTTTAAAATTAATTCAAAGAAACTCTGAAATGACCTTTTTTCCGACGTTCTGAAAGAAAGGCTCTACAACATTTTCACAATATTTAAGTATTTGTAAAACCATCTCTGACTCACTCATGTTCATCATTTTGTATAATACTAATATCACTTACTATGAGATTCACTTACAGTACGTATATGACATTTTTTTATATTACCTGGATCACTTTTACTCAGAATATATTTTTAAACAGCAAAATAACCTTTATTAACTGCTCCCGTCTTCATAGGCCCATTAGCTTTACCTAAATTGTGGTTGTAAAAACACTAGGTATGAATTTTTTAAGCCAAAAGGCAACCGTTGTTTGAAAGTCAAATGAGTGTCGTTACATTGGGTCCAACCTTTACAACTTTTTAAATAGCATGTGTAATGCCCTGATGTTGTGGAAGGACCATCATGAAAAATAATAGCTACAGTTGCAAAGGTTCTTCCTGATATCGATAACTGTGAAGCCACGAAATTTTTAATAGAGTTGTCAATTTAGTTCCATCAGGTCCACATCGTTGGAACATTAAAATGACATACTGACCATAATTTTGTAGAAATAATGTGGACAGCATTGTAGACTTACATTGGGGACACACCATATTGTGATCCGCTGCTTTAACTAGATTATTAAAAGGCACTGATTTGCAGTCTGGTAAAGTCAAATATATAAATCTTTCAGTGTCTATTCTAGTAGTACTTGATAAAGTACAGTTGTCGCAGTCATGCTGCCATTGATAAGAAAGGCTAAAAAGATTTTTTATATCTACACCTTCATCTTCCAATACATCAAACAGATACATTAAAAATTCCTGACAATCCTGCTGAATATTCTGTGAAAATTGATTTTGACCAGTACATATGTTTAGAAGATTTCGAATTTCTGAAACACTTTCTATTTTTGCTCTATCACTGGTACATTTCTCAAACACGGAATTCAACAAACAAAAGAATCTTTGATCCCGATTTTCAACAATCTGTTCTTGTATATTTTGAAGAAAAAAAACAACATTAACCGCTACATTAGCATAGCAGTTGACACCAGAACTGTTTTCAAACTGAAATCCAACAACATCTTCAACAGAATCCTTTTTCCTTCTGCTTACGATTACAGTTTCGTCTACTTTTTGTCTTTTTGCTACTACCTCACTGCAATTACTCTCTTTTCTTCTTTTTCGGCCTACCACACGTTTTTCAATCAGAGGATATTGAGGCAAATGTGGAGCATACTCTCTTCTTAACCTATTGTATTCTTTAACACAATGTAGATCTGCACAAATCTTTGTTTCATCACACTCAATCAAGTACAATCCTGATAAAGTTCTGACTCGTGATAATGACACATATGCCATACCCTCTTTAAATACAGAACTTCCAATGTTCACCAAAGCGCTATCTACACTTAAACCTTGAGACTTATGAATTGTCACCGCACATGCCAAACAAATATGAAACTGTTTTCGGCGAACATATAAGTCTTTCACGAGCAAAAATCTAGCTGAACAACGACAAATTTGTTCTATTTCATCAATGCCATCAAATTTAATTTTTAAAATTTCAATTCCATCTCTATTTTTGTAATTCACAAAACCAACAACATGACCCATTGCTCCATTTACCAGACCTCTTTCAACATTTAAATTCCTTGTCAAAATGATACGACAATTTAAACACACATTCAGAGTCTTTTCAAAACCAGCAGTTTTAGATATAGTCTTCTCTAATGAATCCAATTTTGATTTCAAATTTTCAGACAAAATAATTGTTGCTCCCATATGCTCTATTTTATCTGTAGCTTCCAGTTTCACTATCTCTTCATTTTCTAACTTTAGCATTTTGTTGTTGAACATGGAACATTCTTTCAGAGTTGGCATCAAACATATGCCAGAGTTCTTCTCGTTAATGTTCTTAAAAATATTTTCTGGAAGAATGTTTTCATTTGGGTACAAATTTGAAATGAATCGTCCATGTAAAGCTTCTTTCCCTTGCTGACTTACTTTTCCGATTCTTACATCAGGTAAAATATTTTTATAATCTTCATCCTTTGCCTGCCGCATATTTTGAAGCAGTTCTGCATATTTGAAGTTTAACCATATATTAACGTTTCCAATGCTTCCTAGGCACCTCCTGGTATCTTCATGCGTGAGCATTTTGAACACAGGTTGTCCTTTCACTGGAGTCAACTGTAGTAGATCTCCAAAAACAATAATGTGTTTTCCTCCAAATAAGACATCATAGTCTGTTCTAGGAATTTCTTGCTTTCTCAAATGCACAAAAGCAAGCATTATATTTGACACCATGCTTACTTCATCAATGATAAGAAGTTTCATTTTCTTCAGGACTCTCGAAACTTCGGAACACGCATCTCCAGATAGCTTGTGATATTGCAATTTGTTATCATGCTCCACTGGCAGCATCAGTAAACGATATAAAGTAATCCCTTTAATGTTATGTGCAGCCAGCCCAGTTGGAGCGGTAACAACACAAGACAGCGGTGATTCAGTCCTTTTCTGCAGATAAGTTGCAATTGCTTTAATCAGAAAACTTTTTCCAGTTCCCGCTTCTCCACTCACGTACAGTTGGACTGGTTTAAAAGATGTACATGAGCACTCTTTTTTCTCATGAGTGAATCCATGTTCAACCTGATCTGTGACTTCGTCATATATCTGTTTCTGCTCAAGGTTTAGTTGTTTCACCAAATCTTCTAAGTTAACTACATCATCTTGAGCTTGTTCCATAGCTCTTTCCACCTCATCCATGGCAGTGGCAGCTTCATTTTAAATAATTGGTCCTCCAAGTGGATCCTGACTCAATGAAGCAGAACTCTGACTGTCTTGAGAACTGTCTCTAGCAATCTCTGCAGCAATTGTGGCTTCTTGCTCTATTTCTTCGTTCAACATTTGCAGATAATTTGGAAAAACAGGGCATTCTATGGTATCCTTGGTTGCATTAAAAGAATCTTCGTAACACAGAAAATCTCCAAGTAGTTCCTCTTCTGTACGCCATGGCTTAAAGAGTTGCAAAAGAGCTAAATAGTAAAATTCCCTTTTCTCTGGATTTTCGCAACTCAATTTTCTTTTTTTTTTTTTATAATTTTTATTAAGGTTTTTCCCCCATTTTCTTTATAACATGAGCAGGGCACAGTATTTACAGAGCGTTAAGACACAAAATTATAGATACAAGTTCAAACATAAATCTAGACAAATTCTTAGTCTTTTAAGAGTCTATACCAAGCTTCCATCGAATCAAAGATTCCCAAATTTGCATGCCCAGCTTCTTACCCTTTTTTCCCTTTCTAGCGTATATGGCTGTTTCCAATTTTTGTATAGACATTACTTTGCCTAACCATTGGTGATATGATGGGGGATTAGGATCTAGCCAAGCAGAAGCCACTAACAGCCTCAAAATCGCCATTGCCACAAATATAAAGTATTTACAATTCAACTGCGCATCAAACGCTTATCCCCAATAACATGATGGCTGGTGTTAACTCTATTGTTGTTGACATTGCGGTCCGAAAGAAATTAACGATATCTTGTTTAAATTTATCCAGATGGGGACAGACTGTAAAAATATGTATCAGATCAGCATCTGTGCTTCCACATCTAAAACAGGTATTACCAGATGTACCACCCCACTGAGCAATCTTTGCGGGTGTATAATATAAATGATATAATGTCTTATATTGTTGGGCTTGGAGGGACGATGAACACAACATTTTTCTCCCCATTTCCAGTGACTCAGTAAAAATATCCCTCCCCGTATCTAAACCCATATCTAAATCCAAAGACCATCTATCTGCCCATTTCTCTAAATCATCTTTCTTTAGTTTCGTCATTTCTAAATAAAACCTTTTAATAGTGCAGTCAGAACCATTTTCTATAAGATCCAACAATGCATTTCTTTCAAAGCCCAATGCACCCCCTTGTTTATTTAGGAGACAGCTTCTTATTTGGAGATATTTAAAAAAATGTTTTGTGTCCAAGGTATAGGTATTTTGCAATTCTGTAAATTATTGGAGCGATATTTTTTTTCACCAAATTATCAAGGTCAGCTGAGATATTAATACCTAGATAGATCCCTTCCTGTACCACACGGTTATCATTACAGATAATCATGGGATTTTTAATAATCTGGGTCTTTGAGGTGTTCAGGGCGTATCCTGATACTTGCCCAAATTTGCGAGCTTCTGCCTCTAACATCCCGATCGCCTCTGTGGGGTTTGGTGTTATCACCGCCACATCGTCAGCGTATGCAAGTATCTTGCAAGGACCCAGTAGTGTGTTTAGTGGGGTAATATCTGGACATGACTCTATCTTGCGGATTAATGGATCCATATACATGGCAAATAAGAGCGGCGAGCAAGGGCACCCCTGCCGTGTGCCTCTCTTAATTTGAAATTGTCCCGTGATGCCCCCATTGACTCTTAAGGCTGCAACCGGTTCCCTATACAAAGCCTGTAGGGCTTTCACAAAACCCGCCTGTATCCCAGCTCTTGTTAGGATATGCCACAAAAAGTCCCAGGAGACCCGATCGAACGCCTTCTCGGCATCCAGCAACATTACGGACATCGGGTCTCCTGTGACTTCAGTGGCATCGAACATGGTTATGACTTTCCGGGTATGATGCGTCGTCCCTTCACCGGGAATAAAGCCATGCTGATTACTACTAACCAGGGTGCCTATTATTCCTGCAAATCTCGTTGCAAGTGCTTTTGTATATATTTTGGTGTCAATGTTCATTAGCGTGATTGGTCTGTAAGACCCTGGCTCAGTTGCGATCTTCCCTTTTTTTAATATTAGGACAATATCTGCACCACTCCAAGATTTGGGGATAGACTCCCCAGACTGTGCAGTTTGAATCGTTCTAATTAAGTCCTGCCCTAGACTCCCCCAGAAAGTTTTATAAAACTCTAGAGGCAATTGATCCGGGCCAGCGGCCTTTCCAGAGGGGAGATTACCCATAGCCTCTTTAACTTCAGTGTGATCCAACGGTTTCTCCAGTCCTTCTGCATCTTCGATAGAAACCCGCTCAACCGGGATATTCCGAAGATACTCCCTTATCTCTTCAGTATTACTGGGATGTTGTTCATCATATAGTGTCTGGTAAAATTTCCTAAAAACCTCCCTTATTTCCTCCGAGTCTGAATGTAACCTTCCATATTCATCCCTGATCTCCCTAACAGTCCCAGTAGCTGCTATCTGTCTAGTCCGCATGGCGAGTACATGTCCAACTTTTTCGCTAAACTCGTAGCATCTCTCCCTTTTAATAGTATAGTATTGGGCTGCCTTATTCACCATGTCCTCCTCCGCTTCACTTTTTACTTTCATCAATTCTATAGTTGCTTCTTCGCTCGATTCGCCCCTTATTACGCATTCGTGGAGCCGCTCCTCCGCCTCTAGGACAGCCCCCTCTATATCACTATCCCTAATTCGTGCTACTTTCCGTTTATAAGCGCTAAAGCTGCATGTCTCTCCGCGAGCACCAGCCTTGAAAGAATCCCATACAACTCCCACTGGAGCACTCCCTCTGTTATTCTCAAAAAACTCGCTAATCCATTTGGACATATGTTGTGTGTAATTAATATCCAAGAGGAGCCCTCTTTCAAAAGTCCAGATCCTGCTTAGTCTGGTTCTCCCTTCTACCTTCAATGTTAGTACTAAGGGGTTATGGTCACTAAAAATTCGTGGGAGCCTATCAATTTCTACTCTGGTCATTAGGTCATTGGATATCAAAAAGTAGTCTAAGCGAACACAGACACGATGTGGTGCGGAGTAATATGTGAAACCTGTTTGGTCCGGTCTAATACTACCCCAGGCATCTTGCAAGTTATTATTCTCTAAAAGATTGACCAGGGCCTTATGTACTCTTTTCTTCCTCCCTTTATAGGTTCCGGTCAACCCTGCCCCCAGCCCGTCTGCCCCATTAATATTTAAATCACCTCCTATAATGACCTGAGATGGCCACCCTGCTAACTCTGCATCCAGAAATTGCAAGATTTCTGGATCATCCTGGGTTGAGCCATATACCGCCACCAAAGTTGTCCATACTCCCTCTATTAAAATCTCAACCATAGCCCATCTGCCCCATTGATCCTCTAATTTTTTTCCAGTAACCACATTTTTACTTTTTGAGAGAATAGCTACCCCTCTGTTTTTCGCCCCCAACCTAGATCTTGCTATTAAATGGAACCCCAACTGATTGAGATAAAACTCCTGGGTGCTCATTACGTGTGTCTCTTGTAGAAATATATAGTCTACATTCATCTGCCGCAAACGGACTGCTATCTTCTGTCTTTTTTGAGCGTCATTCAACCCACAGACATTCCATGTTACAAATCTAAGTGACATACCTAAATGTAAAAAGGCTAACGGCTAGCTGCTGACTGCTAATAACCAACTTAACTAGTTTGCTCTTCACAGCTTTGATTTCATTGACTGTCTTAACACTCTTATACCTTTCAATCCAACACCTATACTCATAATTCCTATCTGAGTCGAATTCTTCATCTCCAGTGCTCATGTGCCCTGCCCCATTCCCCCCCTCCCCCACCCCTGGCAACCCTCCCACAGATACCCACCCCCCCTACAGGCATATAGGTCAATTAGACCTATGTCTGGCCGACGGTGCCAACAGGATGTCCCAGTCTCCCCCCCCGATACTCGTATTCCATAGATTTCTCGCATGGTGCTCCCCCCTCACATCAATTCACACCAGTGTATACCCACCCCTATCCCTAGATCATCAGTAAAGAAGTAAAGAGGTAAATCATAATCTTAACTCATAGAGCGGAGAAAACTAATGAGACACATTGACTAAGTATTTTCACCAGACAATGAGCTTCTACTGCAGCATAGTACTGTTGTCATTATTATCTCTTCACTTTCTACTTCTTCCGAGGAGTGTCTCTAATGGCTACCACTTGAGCATCATGCTCTAGAAACTCCTTATGTTGTGCCTTGTGTTTACTTCTGGATTCACGCAAGAAACTGAGATACTCTTGGGCCGCAATTTCGGAATGAAAGACCCTAACATTTCCATTTATTCCAACCTTCAATCTTGCTGGGAACAAAAGGTAAGCCTCGCAACCAAAATTCTGGAAAGGGGTAATCATCTGCCGCATCCGCCAACGCCTTTCTACGGTGGCGTGGCAGAAATCAGGACGGGCAAAGAAGGCAACATCCTTATAGGTACGCCTAGCCTGTGGCTTTGCCTTGCTGATTATCTCTTCACGCAGTAGAAAATTCCCTACATAGATCAATATTGCCCGAGGCTTGCCCTGTGACTCTTTCCGCATCATCGGGAACCGATGTGCCCGTTGTACCTCGTGTTCTCAATTCCATGAGGCCATCTCCGGGAAAGCACCTTTTAATAGCTCGACTACGAACCCTCGTACATCCCCCCCTCCTTTCCTTCCTGAACGCCAAGTAGTCTAACATTATTGCGCCTCTGTCTATTTTCGGATTCCTCCAATTTCCAAAGCATATCGGTTGTGGTCTTGTCCTGATCTCTCCTAATATCCTGCAATTTCGCCATGTCGTCCTCCAGTTTGCCCGTTCTGTCCTCCACCTCGGATACTCTCCCGACCACTTCTTCATACATTTTGTTAATCTTATGCAATGAGGATTGAATTTTTTTATTAGCATGCCTGGCTCTTCTACTCGCCCTTTGGCTCTCAGTACGGGCCTCGTCCTGTATTTGCTTTAGAGTAGATAGTAAAATTTCAAAGTTAGAGGTATTTCCCTCAGATCCCTGAGGGTTAACATCTAGAGTGCCCGCATTCGTGTTGTCAGACCTCCCCGTAGACAGTGCGTGACTTTCCAGTGTATTGTCCCACTCAAGTTTCTTAGCCACTGATTTTACCGGGGTCCCCCGATGTACTCTGGCCAGACTCTTTTGCCTAGAGTTGTTTCTTTTAGTCTTGCACTTGGCTCTTTTTTCCAGTACAGACTCATTCTTTTCTGGGGGAGCGGGGTTTTGTACTGCCTTAGGACCTTTTTGAACTGTATCTTGCCTCAGATCAATAAGCTCTACATCGCTATCCAGGGACGTTGAAGTGCTATCCGATTCTATTTCTTTATCAATGTCTGAATTGGTACCAACTTCCGAGCACACAGATGTTTCCAGGTCTGAGTCTGACACTGGATCCGGGTTACTGCTCTCACTCTCGTCCTCATCGTCTGCCTCATCATTGCCGGTAAAAAAAACATCCTCGCTGGGAGAGGCAAGGGTTGGCAACAGCATTTTTCTGCCGATCTCACTCGCATTTATATTTGCATTTATATTTACAGTTCTCTTAGCCTCTGAGTTCGCCAGATCAAGAACTGTTTTTTTGCCCCCATTTCCTCGGGTCGACTCTGATCTTGATATTACCTCTGTATGGTCACCCTCGCCAATTGGATGAATATCAACGCGAGCATCGTCATTGGCTTGTGCTGCAACAGATACAATAGTTACCTCCGACTCTGTATCTTTGACTGCAGCCTCACTCTGGATGCCTTCCGCTTTTGAGTAAACGGCCCCGCCCCCTACCGGGTCCGTAGAAGAGCCTGGCAGTCTCGAGGGCTCTGTAATTTCACTTCCGCCGGCAGACTCCGCTGAGCAGCTCACTTCTTTGGATGCTCCCGCGAGGCTAATCAGCTGCTTCTCTGTGATCACGCTACACAACACTACCAGTGAAGGGACCACGAACGCACGGAGCAAAGCAGGCTGCAGAGGAGGTTGAACACTTGGTAAGGGGGAGAATGACTCCACAATCGTGGTTTGTCGAAGCAAAGTCTCTCTTCCTGCTACCTCTCCAACGGATGCCTGCACCTCATTATTTTTCTTAAGTAAAAGAGCCATTTTTTTCTTCTCCATCTCCTTCTCAAGAATCTTGCGCATTTTACTCTCTTTAGCTGCCTCTCGTCTCTGTTGCGCTTTTGTTCTCTCTTTTCCTCTCAAGTTAGAGGCTGGGGCTCCGGAGCCATCTGTAAGCACTTCATCATCATCGTCTTCATTGCCACATCTGTCTTGTGGGTTGTGTTTTTTTTTGGGTGACCGCAGGAGTTTAGGAGCCATTTTTCTGAGTAATTCCTTCCAGTCGATCCAACCGGGCTGCACAATCCGTGTTACAAAGAGAGAGCCAACCTTTGAGAAAGTCCTCTCCTTGAGCTGAGCGATGGGGTCCGATCGTGAAAGCCAGAGAGTGAAGACTCTCAACATCGCCACCACCAATTGCACACCATGTATCGATCTGGTCGGGTGATAGTAGGGTGACAATCAGGTGACAATCCAATCTGCAAAGTTATTCCAATTGGCAATCCATTGAGGCGTCGGTTCTATAAGGGTGACCATCTAAAAGAGAAACACCAGATACACTGCGTGCAGCCACATCGGGAGGGAGGTCAGATGCGACTCTCCTCTACGGCATCTCGGCGGCCATCTTTCCTCTGTGCTACTCCTTCGCAACTCAATTTTCGATGATTAATCAAATGGCCTTTTTTCTGTCTCACTAGACATCCTTCACACCCAATGATAGCATATATTCCATTGTTAATATCTTCTCTGATGGTTCTCTTATAAATATAGTTTTGCAGAACTTCATACAAACAACTGTTCTCAAGATGACTACTTCTATTTGGATAGTATGTATCCAACATGTTTGTCTTCAAAATATCTGTACTTTCTGTTTCTTTCTCCGCCAAATACTCTATTTCTTGTACAGATTTCAAAACTCGATTTCATTTTGCAGCAAGACCTAGACTCACCCAAATGATGGTTCTAGATTTGGCATAGAGACTTGCTGACGACAATCGATCAGAACATTCATATGCTCCAATTTCTCGATGCGACAACATCTTCAGACTGTAACTGTATAATTTCTTGCTTAGACTCTTTTCATGTGAAATGTTCTCCCACATTTCCTTCAGTTCTGTCTTTTCTTTTTTTGTGATGTAAGACGTCACATATCGACCACAGCAATAGAGTTGTCAGCAACGAATTGAATATCCATGTTAGCATTCCAAATGGACAAAATCACTTGGTTGTAGTCGTTGATGTACTTGGACTCTTCGTTTCTTTTTAAATTGTATGTATTTTTTGGTGATTTCCTCGTCACAGTATGTCGCAGAGAAGACATCAAATTATTTACTCTTCCTTTAGAAATCACTGGTCGTGGAAAGCCGAAATGACATTTTGTGTAGAACTTGTCCTTGTTTCTGAATTTTCGACGACAGTACTTTCCACAACGATGAGATTGAAAGCGTAAAACTTGTTGCCTTAAACTGTTTTCTTTGGTAGTTTTCGGAACAGCACATGTTGAATACTCTTCAATGAAGCTCATCACTGTCTCATCCGAATCTGTTCCAAATTTGGGTGCATCTTTATTCCACAACAACATATGTATGTGAGGAGCACCTCTCGCTTGATACTCCTTTCTCCAAAAGAAATCCAAAACCTCTCCAAGGGGAGGATTTTTTTTGTTGGTAATAAAACACATCATAGCTTCAAATCTATGATTGAAATATCTGCACACATTCACAGGATCCAAAGAACACAGTTCTCCAGGTGTTTTGAATTCTTTATTTTGTATATTTGCATTTGCCTCTCGTAGAAATTGAAGTAAGTCGTCCCATGCATACTCGTCACAGCTAAGAGTGAGGAACCATGTAGGAGTTCCTAAGTTTCTTAGCATACATTTCAATTCCCCATGACGACGGTACCAATACTCATTTGTACCACGCTGACATGCCATAAGATTGATTAGATGAGATTCTAAAATATTATCTTGCAGATTCACTTTCTCCATAAAGTCCCTCGCCGAAACATTTTGCAGATGTGCTCCACTTTTCAGTATATGGTTTACTGCATAAGAAAGCCCAGACAAGTCACTTTCATACAGGAGATGAAACAAATAGGGAATGCATTGACGAAACCTTGGATCTTCAGCATATAATTTTACAGTTCGATATTCAGATGCAGGAATTTGAAGTGGACGATCGTCATATCGTCCACCTCGACCTGTTGGAAATAGCAGTGGAAAACAACGAGCTTCCAAACTTTCTTCCCATACACTAATGGGACTTCCTTTTGCTGCTTTCATTTGAAACATTTCAATTGCATTCCCCATTACTTCTTTGGAATGCAAAGGATGAACAGTATAATGTTCATATATTTCTTCACTTCTAGACACATCAACTTTTTCAATTTGTCAGCCTGAACAATCACTGTCTTCATCTGCAGCTGTTTCCTCTGCTGCAACAGATACATCTCTGTAATACTCATTGTTTTTGACTAAATACAACGTTGCCTTTTTGACTTTCCTAACATCCACTAAATCTTGCCAGATTTTATTACTCTTTGTCGGAACCCCATTAACTAGAATAACTAAAGGTTCCTCTTCTACTTTTTCTATACCAATTGTATCAATATTATTTTTTTTAAATCAAGAGGCAAATAAACAACTCTTCCCTTTAATCCTCTCTGCAAATCTGTAGGAGGCAATTTCCCTATCTTAGGCTCCATGCGAACAATTGCCGGAAAAGGGTGGACACATTGAATCAAATTAGACTCATATGTATTTAAATCCATCAATTCACGGGGAATGTCTACCAACTCCAGATTATTATGAACAGCTCTAGCAGGCATTCTGTTTTGATTTAATTTATCATAACAATATTTACAAATACGCTGATCAGAACTCAAATCAAAACAATTCTCCACCCACAAATAAGTTGCAAAATCCTTCCACTCATAATTATTCATCTTTTCACTTTTTACGTATAAATCAACTAATCTAGTTTGATGCTTATAATGACTTCGTCGACAACACACACAAGTAAAATTCGGCCTTTCACTTGATTTCACCTTAAACCTGGTAATTTCCTGCTCAAACTTTTCTGTACTTGAAATTTGTACATTGTCTTCCACATTACCTTGAATTGCTGTGTCAATTTCTACACTATCCTCCTTTTTCACCAAAATAACAAATCTCAATTTCTTCACAAATCTTCTTCACATCTAATTCAGTTCCATGCAAAAGAGCACTGTTTAATTGTTTAAGCTTAAGTGCTGGACTTTTTGCATAATACAACATTCTCACTAATTTCCTCATTTTGGTATGATACACTGCTAACATCCTAAAATGATGAAAAACACTCTGACAGACTTTTCTAGAAAGACAAGCCAGTGAATGCCCTTGCAAACCTGTGTTTTCTCTCACTCTGCAAGGATCTAAGGGGCATATTATCAAGGGATTTATCTCCGCTTTTTTGGCTTTAAAAGCCAAGAAAGCGGAGATAAAATTATCTCCCTATCAGCAACAGGGTGCTAACACGCAAATTCGCATGTTAGCACCCTTTTTCTCTACGCTTCCCCTTGCATCTCTAATGAGATGCAAAGGGGGCGTTCCAGAGAAAAATAATAGGAGAAATGTTGTTAAGCGACATTTCTCCTATTATCAAGGATTTCGCTAACCCGGTTAGTGATAAAAAAAGCAGTGCTAACTGCGGTTAGCACTGCTTTTTTTACACCTGGTATTTTCCTGACTTAGCCATGATATCCTATGGAAGGTGGATATCATGGCTAAGTTTGTGAGCCCCTATCATCAAGCTAACTCTAAACTTCGAGAGATTATCGTTGGTTTTCCAGTGATAATCTCTCATTTGGCAGTTAGCGTGAGGATTTTTATCACTTCTGAGATAAACCTTGCTAATAGCAAGTTATCTCTGCGATAATTTCCGGCGATGCTTAGCGTTAAAAAATTCGTTGCTAAGCCTCGTTAGCGTTAAATATCGCTAATCGTTGGTAATATGCCCCTAAGTCTTGCAACAACTTCACTTTCTCGTTTAGACTTTTCTTACTATATGTACGTAAGAAATTACAAAACAAATCAATTGATTCCTGTCGCACATTACAAATACGACTACACTTCCAAGTGTACACTGGACCCTTAGTACGTCTCCCTAAAACTTCATCAGTTAACACCTCTTCTGGTTCTCTAGGCACAAGTTTCTCTTTTTCAATCGGACAACCGTCTTTCACTTCATACGCTCGACCACTGGTGTCAACTGCATGCACTAAATCATTCTCCTGGAAGTAACTCTCCTCATTAAAAAATGGCTCACAACTTGAACTGTGCATCCATTCTCCTGAAAAAACTTTACAAAAATTAGTCCGATTAATTACTCTTTTCCATCAACTGTTTGATTTGAAAACATCAATTGTCTTGTTAAGTGTCCTAATTCTATTGATTATTAAAATACATAATTTTTTCTTAACTTCAAAAGCCTGATCAACAATCTCCTGTACACTTTTCTTTTTCTTATAAAAAGCAGCTCTCTGTCTACCTTTCCTAATATTTTTTAACAAATTTAAAACCACCCTTTGCGAAACATTCGTTTACGAATGTCTCTAAACTGATTCTGCCTTCTATTCCTATACATATTATTCTCTCCTGCTCCAGTTGTAGGATTCTTTGAGGTTCTCTCCTTCCTTTTCAAATTTACTCTCTCATTCTCTTTTTCTACATGCTGTCCGACATTTTTTTTTTATGTACATATGTTCCGTATGAAAGACGTAGTTGTCTTACCAGGAGCTTGGTTCCTGTTTTTTGAAGTATTTGTTGTGAAAGAGTGCTGTAATTCCGTTGCTGTTTTTGTTTTTTGGCGGTTATGTTGTTTTCTTCTCCTTTCCCTTGAGGGCATGTTTGCTTACTCTTGAAATCTTGATTTCAATCTGTGTTAAAGAAAAAAATAGCACATTATAGACCACTATTACCAAACAACAAAGCAATGACAAAAAGCAAACGATCTATTCAGGGTTACAGATCAGGTGAGGATTCTCCAGGGGTGCACAAAAGGTGAGGCCTGTATTGAAGAGTATAGTGGAAGACAGCTCTGTCCACAGGTACAAAGAAGATGAGACCTGTGTCTAAGAGTCCAGTAGGGGATAGACTTCATGAAGTCTAGTCCACTGCACTCTTATACACAGGCTTAACCACCTATGCTTCCCAGGAAAGGCCTCTCTCCCACTACAGTCTTGAACATAGACCTCACCTCCTCTGTCCCTCTGGACATGTCTCACCTCATCTGCACAATCTACTTCCTAATCTAAGGTAACACAGGTGACATAATTGTGAAAAGGTCAAATTTTTTTATGTAATCATGCACACACAATTTATTCTTTCTCAAAAATGTAAAAGACATTAATTTGCCCCAAAAATGTTTCAATAGTGTAATGAAAAGCTTATACATATGACCTTTTCTCTGTTTTTCAAATTTTATTCTAAAAAAAGATTATGAGGCCTAAGCAGGACTGCTCATGTGATGAAGCCTGTCCAGGGGAGCACAAAACGTGAGGCTTGTGTGCAAGAGTGCAGTGGACAAGACTAAACTGGAGTAGTGTGCAAAAAATAAAGATGAGCCTCATTTATAAAGCCCTGCGTCAGTTTTGCGCTACTGATGCGTCACTTTCTGTGACGCATTGGTGGCATAAAACATGTGCCTTGTGGCGCCATATTTAAAAAGTGACGCAAGTAGGTAGATGTGTCACTTTTTAAACCTCTACACCACATTATACCTCTGTCAAGTGTAATGTACACAGAGGGGTCAGTTCTCCACCAAAAGCCTCTTAATAGTGACGCAGTGAAATCTATGAGATTTCACTGCGTCACTTTTAGGACACTGTTACATCAAAATCTTGCGCCTGCCTCACAGCAGATATAAGACTGAGGCAAACGCTTTCACATGCAGCTTTCCCCATGTGAAAGGATGCATTGCTGGAGTACAACCATTCCATTTCATTACTGAAAACTCACTATTTTACAAAGTACATGTCCTCTCTCTTGCAAACAATGCTACCAAGCATTACCAAAAAAATAACACAAACCAACACCAAAGAAGCTCAGTGTGCTTCCTAATCTGAGGTAACACAGGTGACATTAATGTGAAAAGTTCAAATTTTTTTATGTAATCATGCACACACTATTTATTCTTTCTCAAAAATGTAGAATTCATTGATTAGTCCCAAAATTGATTTTCAATAACATTTTAGAAACACAGTGCAGGTCCTACTATTTAAACTTTCTCAAAAATGTAAAACTAATTAATTTGCAGCAAAAATATTGTAGTAGTGTAATGAAAAGCTTATACATATGACCTTTTCATTGTTTTTCAAATGTTATTCTAAAAAAAAATTATAAGGTCTAAGCAGGAATACTCATGTAATGAAGCCTGTCCAGGGGAGCACAAAACGTGAGGCTTGTGTCCAAGAGTGCAGTGGACAGGACTAAACTGGAGTAGTGTGCAAGAAAAAGATGAGCCTCATTTATAAAGCCCTGCGTCAGTTTTGCGCTACTGATACTTCACTTTTTGTGACGCATTGGCGGCATAAAACATGTGCCTTGTTGCGCCATATTTAAAAAGTGACGCATGTAGGTAGATGCGTCATTTTTTAAACCTCTGCGCCACATTATACCTCTGTCAAGTGTAATGTACACAGAGGGGTCATTTCTCCGCAAAAAGCCTCGTAATAATGACGCAGTGAAATCTATGAGATTTCCCTGCGTCACTTTTAGGACGCTGTTACATCAAAATCTTGCACCTGCCTCACAGCAGGGATAAGACTGAGGCAAACGCTTTCACATGGGGCTTTCCCCATGTGATAGGATTCTGACACCTAAGCAGGAGTGCAGATGAGATGAAGACTGTCCAGGGGAGCACAAAAGGTGAGGCTTGTGTCCAAGAGTGCAGTGGACAGGACTAAATTGGAGTAGTGTGCAAAAAAAGATGAACCTCATTTATGAGGCCCTGCGTCAGTTTTGCACTGCTGATGCGTCACTTTTTGTGAGGCATCGGCGGCATAAAACATGTACCTTTTTGCGCCATATTTAAAAAGTGACGCATGTAGGTAGATGCGTCATTTTTTAAACCTCTGCGCCACATTATACGTCTGTCAGGTGTAATGTACACAGAGGGGTCATTTCTCCGCAAAAAGCCTCGTAATAATGACGCAGTGAAATCTATGAGATTTCACTGCGTCGCTTTTAGGACACTGTTACATCAAAATCTTGCACCTGCCTCACAGCAGGGATAAGACTGAGGCAAACGCTTTCACATGGGGCTTTCCCCATGTGATAGGATTCTGACACCTAAGTAGGAGTGCAGATGAGATGAAGACTGTCCAGGGGAGCACAAAAGGTGAGGCTTGTGTCCAAGAGTGCAGTGGACAGGACTAAACTGGAGTAGTGTGCAAAAAAAGATGAACCTCATTTATGAGGCCCTGCGTCAGTTTTGTACTGCTAATGCGTCACTTTTGTGACGCATCAGCGGCATAAAACATGTACCTTTTTGCGCCATATTTAAAAAGTGACGCATGTAGGTAGATGCGTCCCTTTTTAAACCTCTGCGCCACATTATACTTCTGTCAGGTGTAATGTACACAGAGGGGTCATTCCGCCGCAAAAAGCCTCATAATAGTGACGCAGTAAAATCTATGAGATTTCACTGCATCACTTTTAGGACACTGTTACGTCAAAATCTTGCGCCTGCCTCAGAGCAGGCGTAAGACTGAGGCAAACGCTTTCACATGCAGCTTTCCCCATGTGAAAGGATGCATTGCTGGAGTACAAGCATTCCATTTCATTACTGAAAACTCACTATTTTACAAAATACATTTCCTATCTCTTGCAAACAATGCTACCAACCATTACCAAAAAAATAACACAAACCAACAGCAAAGAAGTTCAGTGTGCTTCCTAATCTGAGACAGGTGGCATGATTGTGAAAGCTTCAAATTATTTTATTTAATCATGCACACACTTTTTTTTCTTTCTCAAAAATGTAAAAGCTATTAATTTGCACCAAAATCGATTTTTCAATAACATTTTAGAAACACAGTGCAGGTCCTATGTACAATCATTCCATTTCAGTCTTGAAAAGTCACTATTTTACAAAATACATTTCCTATCTCTTGCAAACATTCCTACCAAGAATTACCCAAAAAATGAAACAAACCAACAGCAAAAAAACTCAGTCTGCTTCCCAATCTGAGGTAAAACACGTAACATGTTTGTAAAAGATTCAAATATTTTATATAATTATGCACACACTATTTATTCCTTCTTAAAAATGTTAAAGCCATTGATTTGCACTAAAATCGTTTTCCAATTACCATTTTATGAACAGAACACAGGTCCTATGTACAAGCATTCATTTTCACTACTGAAAGCCATTAATTTACCCTAAAATCGTTTTTTATTTAATATTTTATGAACAGAGCACAGATCCTATTTACAAGCATTCATTTTCACTACTAAAACCCATTGTTTTGCACTAAAATCGTTTTTCAATTAACATTTTAGAAACACTGCACAGATCCTATATACAAGCATTCATTTTCACTACTGAAACCCATTGATTTGCACTAAAATCGTTTTTCAATTACCATTTTAGGAACACAACACAGGTCCTATGTGCTTCTTAATCTGAACTCTCTATCTAAATGAATCATAACTCACCTTTACAAATGCTTTAGGAGATTCAGAACAGTGTCAGATACACACACCAATATTTCTTTAGCAGAGCAAAAGGTATGTTCTCCAGGCACTGCAACCATTAATGGCACAGAAAACCTCTAATTCTACGCAAATATTGCTCATGGTAACCAATCAAAACTCTTCCCTCTGTATTTTCAAACCAACACCCTTCCCCCCCTCAGCCCTTTCTACCTGTTACCATAGCAACTCCCTCCTCACTGAGCTCTCAGGTTTAAAAGTTTATTCTACAATGTTGCAAATCACCTCAGCAAGGATGTTTGACCTGCGAATACACCAGCTTATCTGGTGCAATGTTTCTTTAGATGACTTTTTTTTAACCATTCAAATTACTTCTTACACAGAACACAACCAGGCACCCTAACTTACAGTTTTCAACTATCTCAATCTACCAATCATTGCTTGTGATTCAAGAGCACTGAAACTCCACAGGTTTTTTTTTGCAAACTCCTACTGTTCCAACTGCCATTTTATTCCTACACTTCATCTGACTGCACCAGAACCTCCTCTCACCATGTATTCTGTCTGGATTATTGGACATAGCTGTATCCACTGGGCTCAAAGGTATGCAGCTACCAGAAATTTTCACAACCTTGATTTACCAAATGTGAACATTAAATGGATTGGCCAGAGAGGATTGAGATGTCACCAATTGATACCATTGGTGAAAACCTTTTTGCATTTGCCACACCCTAACCTCATAATTCTGCACTGTGGTGGAAGTGACTTAGGCACTTTGACTGGGGTAGGTCTGGAAATGCTTTTAAATGACACCTTTGAACAATTGATGGCACTTTTTCCTCAAACTGCCTTGGTATTTTCCAATATATGCCAAAGACAGAAATGGAACTGGTCCAACCAATTTTGTCCACAATTTGAGAAAGCACGGAAACATGTGAATAAATCTGTTTCTGCTTACATGAGAGACTATGGAATGGGTTCAATATACAACAACAACTTGCGTTACAACATGCAAGATATCTACAGAGGAGATGGTGTGCACTTCTCAGATGAGGGGAATAGAATATTCCTCCTGAATTTAAGACTGTGCATTGGTACCTACTTGTAGGTACCTAAAACAGCCACAGAACTCAAAAGCTCTTTTCAGGGCTACCCTGAGTCTGATCACTCAAAATGATTATTTTACACTATTATTTTAACTATTTTTCACCGAAGTACGCTCCCCAGTACGCTCCCCGGTGCGCGTACCGGGCGCTCCCCCCGCGAAAACCGAATTAATTTTTTTTTTTTTTACCCGAGGGACCCTTTTATGGCCCCCACATCAAACCTAGGGGGTCAGGGGGGGTCTACCCTGACCCCTTTTCGTTATTTCTCCCTTTGTTTTTACCACCTCTTGTGTTTCGATCCTACCGAGACATAAGATGGCGGCCGCTCCGGACTGTTTCGAATGTTTACAGACACCCGAGAGCCAATCAGCTTACCGTGCGCAAGTCGCGTGGCGCGGCTATAGATATATACATTTTTTGGAACCTAAATTACTCAAAATCCTCTGGAGCACATATCTTGAGACATAGCAAAGGGACATCGGGCTACCAGTCCCTACAACTTTGCCAAGTTTGGTGAAAATCCATTCAGCCGTTCGAGCTAAAAGTGAGACCGACCGCCCTATGGAAATTAACATGGGGAAAACACGTTTTGGGACCCCCCTTTTATCTCGGCCCCCACTTGATGAATCCCCCCCAAACTTTCAGGGAAGGACTGGAGCACCGCGAGGCAACGTTGAGGAAAATATCAGGCAGATTCCTCAACCGGAGCCAAAGTTATTCCCAATAGAATGTTGCGATTTCCCTATGGAAATCAAACCTAACTATAACTACCTACTGGCGACCGCCAGTAGGTAATATAAATATATATATATATACATATATATACATTACCTACTGGCGGTCGCTTGTAGGTAGTTATAGTTAGGATCTATTATCCATAGGAAATCCGCAACATTCTATTGCCAATAACTTTGGCGCCGATTGATGAATCTTCTCGAAATTTTCGAAACGTGTGGCCAACTCAGTTCTGCTCCTTCCCTGAAAGTTCGGGGGTGATTGGTAAAGCGGGGCCCGAGAAAAAAGGGGGGTCCCAAAAAGTGTTTTCCCCATGCAATTTCCTGTAGGACTGTAGGACCTTTAGCCACAGCTACAACCCGAACGGCTGAACGGAATGACACCAAATTTAGCTGAGAGGTAGTCCTCAGTCCTGACTTGTCTATACGGTGTCAATCTGCTCAGTAGTTCCTGAGAAAAATATGGGTAAAGTCATTTATATATCTATGGGCGCGGTGGATCGGCGGATTGTGCGAGGATTGTCATCGTACCATAAGCGCACGTCCCGATCACGCTCTCAATGCTAAATGTCTGTCAAGCGATTGTAAATATTTAAAACCAGGAACTGTTGGCAGCCATTTTGTGCCTCAGTAGAAGCGAGGCTGAGGAAGTTAGTGGAATATGTGTTCAAAAAGAGGCAGGGTAGAAATAATGCTATCCTCTAGACCTGATTAGGGGGTCCCAAAAGGGCACCCAGGGTTCACCTTTTTAAAAAAAAATACAGTAGGTGCGTGTAGGGTGCGTGGACTGTGCCGTAAAATAAATACCATTTTTTTTTTAATAATTTGTCTCCGGGGTAAAATATCAGGGGCAAAAGTATTACATTTTATGTGGGTCCCAGAGGGGCCCCCCAGCCTCGAGGATCATCACCCCTCGGGGGGTTTATGTATTGTGGGAGGGCGGACTACGTGGCGCACTCAAGGGCCCCGTTACCCCCCTGGGCTAGAAAAAAAATCATGGCTGGGGAGGGGGGCTGTAAGGTCTTTAAAGCTCCAGGGACCACCACTCACCGGGGCTTTATGTATTGTAGGAGGGCCAGCTTTTGCAGTGTCCCGGGGTGCCCATCCCTCACTCTCATAGCAAGGAAATATGTTTTCTCTTTCAAAACCTAAATCAGATTGCTTTTCCACATAGGAAGCTGCATTTTAGTAGCACCCGCTGTGGAAAAGTAATGCCGGCTCCCAAACGCTTAGAGATTGTGCACCAAAGGCGCTGGAGTCGCGCAGCCTACAGATTATGAGTCGTGCATCCAGTGCGTGCACACCAGGGGGCGGCACCGAGTGCTGCGGTGGGTACACAACGTTTACTTTTTTGTAAAAAATAGCCCCTATCAGTACTTTCTAATATTCCGGGGATCGTATCCTCCGGGTCTCAAAATGTTGGGGACCTTGAGGGGAGCCACAATGCCCCCATGGTCCCGCTGGCTTCCCGCATTCTTCGGGAGCCAGCATTGCTTTTCCAGAAGGGGAGATGCTAACTTGCATGTGGAAAAGCAATCTGGTGTGGATTTTGAAAATGAGAACATATTTCACTGCTCTGACTTTCAAAATGCAAACTAAGTTTGCTATGGGAGGGCGCGAGCCGTGAGAGTCCCGCCCTGTCAAAGCAAACAGCAGTGTCCCGGGGGTAGGCATCCCGGGACACTGCAGGAGCCAGCCCTCAGGCGTGGCGGTCGCCAGAGCCCTCAAGGGCACCAGGCAGAGGGCCACACAGCCTGCCTCCCACACTACACGAATTCCCGGGGGGTTGTGGTTCCCGGGGCTTTAGGGGCGTCATTGAGGCCCACACACATCTAATTTTGTAGGGGGGGCCTTGGACGCGAAAGTGGTGCAAGGGGTTGTAAATCTGGTACACAATGTTTTATTTTACTTTGCTTTCTTTTTAGTCTTGTAGAGGATCCAGGGTTAATATAACGATTTTTGTGCAGCCAGTACCTTTCAACCCTACCCCCAAACGGCTTTCTGCCTGTTAAAATAGTAACAGTTCATGGAACACTTACATGAGCATAGAGGTTAGAAGTTCACCACACTATGAGGCCTATTAGGATGGCGGACGGACCTGCGTCTGTCCGCCACCCCTGAGGTGGAGGGACTGTCCGCAGGGGCAGCGGCGGGCCCTCCATACCAATTACGATGTGACCGCCACCCTGGCGGTCACATCCCATATCTTTAACCTTGCGGCGGGTGCTGCTTGAAGCAGCACCCGCCGCAAGGTTAAAAATGCATGCTTTGCATTTACATGCACAAAGCGGCAGGCACCGCGCGGTGCCTGCCGCTTTGTGCATGTAAATGCTGGGGGTACCCCCCATGTGCACCCCTCACCCCCCGACACCCTGAACACAAAAGACCACATGATTTTCCACGGCGGAAAAGTCGCCGTGGAAAAGCATGTTGCCGCCCACATCCTAATATGGCTGGCGGTGTCTTGCAGACACTGCCACCATATTTGCCTGCATACACCGCGGATCAGCGGTGGACGGACTTGCCGTCCGCCGCTGATCCCACCACCATCCTAATGTGGCGGTGGGTGTTTCCAATGTCCGCGGCGGTGAATCCGCATCCTCCAGGCCGGCGGTGGCTTCCGCCGGCCCGGAGGATGCAGATTCACCGCCCTCCTAATCGACCCCTACATTGCTAATGGAAAAAGTTACTGTGCTGGAGTTTTAAAACTTTTCCATAGGAACCGTTAGTCGTAGCTATAGACTCTGGTAAAGAGTTAGCCTCAGAATTATACTACAAATTATAAATATCTATTCTATTGGGGACTACTACCCCCCCTAAAAAAGACGTATATACTTTTTTTTATCAACTTTTATTGAAACAACAATAAATAGCTGGAAATGTAACTTAAAGTTAACAATGTAATAAATAACTAGCAACATACATTTAAAAAAACAATTAAACAAAATGTGATATGGACTCCAATAAAAGTAGGGTAGGTAATCTGCAAAACAAAAATGAAAATAAGTGTTCAAAATTAGATCGATGTGACTAATTTGAGGTAAAACATTACAATTTAAGGTAATATTTGGCAATAATTTTTAATTTGCACGTCTGCAGTGTGCCTGATACATTCCACCTCACTTATAGGCCTGCGTTCAAGAGGTGGCTGTACCGAAGTGCATACTGCATCAGATTTACAGTATGGACCAACAGGTCTTTAAAATGATTCAGAGATGAGACAGAATTAGGTGAGGGATCAAGTCATTATGCAGGACAATATTCTTTAGGGCTTATTTACAAGCCTCTTGCGCCACTTTTGTGTTACTTTTCCCATGTTAAAAGTGATGCAAAAGTGGCGCAAGGGGCTTGTAAATAAGGTCTTTTATTTCTAATGCATTTAATCAGAGGCATTGTATATCTAGGCCGCTCTGCTTACCTTATGTAAACACTGTGACCAACAGAGTTCGCAACTTGAACTCAGCTTTGGTTGTACCTGGTAGAGTGGACAGCAACGTCCATAACTTTAAAAGAGAAAGAGAAACGATGTGAGTGAGAGTGAGAAAGAGAGAAAAAACAACATTAAAACATGGGAGAGAGAAAGTTATAGATGGAGCAGTTAATACTGGAGAAAATACTCGTAGCTCACCTTTTGCCTCTCCTTGTGTGTCCAAGCAGGTGCTGGTTTATAGTGCACCCTCCCGTTTAGTGATCTGAAAGATAGTATATAGAGTTAGTAATAGCATAGTACATACAAATGCACACGTATATATTTGGTTTATTTTTTTGTACACTCAGGATACTATATTACAACAAGTTCCACTGTAAGGAGGTCTCTATGTGGTGTTTTTTTCCAAAGTACTATATCCCATGCATTCCCACTTCATAGCGGTGGGTTCTCAATATTGGGTATCTACACTGCTGTACCCCATTGACTTGCAGAGTACAGAGGTGAATGTTTTTCTTGGGAAGTCAGAGGCAGATTTAGAAGCTCTTTGCGCCACTTTTCCCATGTTAAAAATGACACAAAAGTGGCGCAAGGGGTCGTACATCTGCCCTTCAAACTTATCTATTCTCGCTGGCCGGAGGTAATTGTACACTCCAATGCAGTGAAGCTGCTGCACACTACCCACGTTCTCCTTTTTACTGATGACTTGTTGTTTTTTTGGAAACAAGCTTTTTTGCTTACCTTGTGCCATTAGCCTGATTCAAAGAGGGTGCACTATGTGTCGAAGCAGCTTTTTCAGACGTTGTTACGATGGCCACGCATCATCACAGAATCCTCGTACGTTGAGTGTTAGAGGTGTTGGGGGGACGCCAATTTGTGAAACACAACCTGTAAGATAAAGAGGAAGTTAATATTGTGTGTCATTTTTTTTATCAAAGGAGAGAGGAAGTGAGAGAGTGAGTGCAAAGAATATTCGCAGCTCACCTTTCTGTCACCAGTGTGTTTTTTAACATGTGCCGAGACATAATGCACCCTGAAGCTGTACATCTAAAAGATAGTGAAAGAAAGATGTTATGATTGTTAATTGTTACTATCTTAATGTGGAGTTGAATAACATCGGCCTTTCACACCGTTCGTTTATATTCCAGACGTTTGACCGATTATAAAAATGTTCTTCTATTGAAAAAAAAAGATATACATGTAATTTGATACACTACATAGGACTGCGTTTGTCTATATCGATGCGTCGCTTTTTTGTATCCAGTCTGCTCCACCCCATCGACTCCCTCCGATGCACACCCAGGCCTCACAGCTTACCTTTTCGTGGACAGGGCATCTTCTACATCATGTAGTCCTGATGTTCCACTAAGAAGTCTCATGTATGGTGCCGAGTCTTGATATCGGTATGACTAACCACATACTCGTGCTCCCATCATCATCATCGCAGATTCTTCACCCGCTCAGTCCTTCCGGTACCACTAACACAGTGACCAAAGAGGCCACACACGTAGTGGTAGGCCCACTGTTCGGTGGTTAGGGCCTACATGAGGAGTCCGAACCACCAGGACGGGCCATCACAGCGCTTGCGATGGGAGCAACTCTAGAATGGTGTAGAGCACGTGCGTCCCATCTTTTTTTATTGGTAGGGTCATGTGTGTAGTGACGCATGTGATGGAATGGGTGTGGTGTGGGTGTATACCAGCCATGAGGGAGTGTGTGTGTGCCATTTTGACAATTAGACCTGGAACTAAGAAATCACTACAATGGAAATCTGGGCAATGTTGCGTTTTTGTTTGTTCCTGGTAGCGAAGTGGAATGGGCTGGCCTGACGTATGCCAGTGCTGCGCGAGGCTCTGAACTAAGATTCCGGAGCTATGGGCGTGGTCCCGTTGTGAGCTATATGAAAAATCATGTGATTCGGGTGTCCGTTTTGTAGTGCTGATGTCACCCGGGTCTTAAACGCAAATGTGTCATTATATCTGTAAAGTTCCACAACTTGGCAAACATGGAAGGTACGGGATTTCACTGACTCTATATTCGTTCATAGTTGCACACATAAAAGATGGTGGACCTGACATATTTCTGTGATTATGAATGTTTGTTGGACAGTCAGTGGAGTGTTGTAGCTGTGGTAATACAGGGCTGTGAAAGGTTTAAGTTGCAGTTTCTGGCACATGAAGGGCAGGTAATATATATACATATGTGGTCATTCAGGTAGAGTGAAGAGCTTGATGCTGGAAATCAGTGTTTGAGTCTCCGAGTTGCGTCCACATCCTGTTATTGTAGAGAAATGACGTAATCTACGCGTGCCTGAAAATGTACTGTAAACACGGTGCTGCTTATGTAAATTGCGTATATACTTTTGGGTTGATTTTGCGCTATATAAATATGCTCTAAAAAAAAAAGAAGGAATAGCCCACACTGACTGTCACAGGTAAGATGGTTGCATACACTACCTATAGTACAATATAATGTGGTAGGACCCTGAGGCAGTATTTTAGAAACATAATAAATACACAGACACAGATAGAGAGTTGAAGTGGGTACGTGCACGTGTGCTCAACTCCATTTTATTACATTGTTGTTGGTAACAAGTAGAATAGTAATCATGATATCATACACAGATATTTAATCATAAACGGTTTATGACTTCTGTTGTATTAATGTAGGAGCATTGTATGTGAAATAATACACAGAACATTCTATCGTAAGGGATTCATGAGTTGTGGTGCACTGAGGTGGGGCAGTTTGTGTGCAGCCTGCATTGATGCGTGGTCCCGGCACCGCACTGGTAAAATTGTGTTTTGACTATTGAATTTTGCCTTAACAAAGGCACGTGGCGATTATTTACGGTGTACTGAGTTAGTGGTACATCAGGCGTTTATCGTGTGGTCACCCTGCGATGATGTGTGGTGTGAGCAGACTATACTGAAATCATTCATTGTTGTATACTGGAATATATGAACTTTGAGCGGGACAAAAAAAGTAGCATCAATAGTTATCAATTGCTCTGCAAACTAGGTCTACTGATTGCTCCCCATTACAAATTAAACAATTGCACTTCACTCTCTGTATTCTAACTTTCTCAAATTGTGGTGGTAAGTCTGGTGGCGATGTTGAAGATGATACCCCAGAGGTACTTGGTATTGCCAGTGGTGGAGGTACATTTTGGCGCAATTTTCTACATTCGTTGTTATCATAGTTCACAGAATTCAACGATTGAAGGTGGTTGCGCATACTAGCAGTGCAACAGCACTATTTTTTTCTCTGCTTTAAATAAATCAAAGCTGAATTTAATGCTGTCTATAGTGTAGATGAAAAGGTAAATTCAAGTTGTGAACCCTACTGTGCACAGTGTACATGGAAGCTAGTAGTCAGTACAGTTATAGAACACAGCTTTTTTCATTTTTTTTAACAAAATCTGAATACATACAGTATAATTGACTCTGCAATGAATAAATCAAGTTTGAATTTCCTACTGTCTGTAGTGTATATGCAAAGGTGAATTCAAGTTGTAAACCCTGCTGTCCGCAGTGTACATCTTAGGGTGGAGTGCATCATCTGCAATTATGATTGAAGTGGAAGATAGAATATGTATGCAGCGTGCATTTTATTCTTGAACTAAATTTATAAGTGATATAACATAAGTTTTTCTAGGTAGCATAAAAAAGGGATATTGTGTAGGGTTTGATAGGTGTTATACTTACTTTGGTTTACACTGAGTTAGTGGTATGTAAAACGAGAAGGTTCTCTGGAGCCTGTGATGATGCGTGGTCCAAGCAGGCTGCAATGATCATAATGGGTTTTGTTTTGTGGATAGTGCCTTAGTAAGGTCATGTGATAATAATTTTTGGTGCACTGAGTTACCAGTATCTTTGGTGCTTAGCGTGTCCGTATTCTGCGATGATGCGTGGTCTGGGGGGAGTAATTGAAGTAATGTGTTTTGCCGATTGGATTCTACATGAATTCAACTTAAAAGTGATAGTATGCCTCATTGATGACATAAAACTGACAACACAGTAGTATTTTTCTCCCTTAAATAAATCTAGAGTGAATTTTATGTTGTTTGTAGTGCTTAGGCGCCACTGGTATAAAGCCGTAAACTCTTTTGATCGCAGTTTACATTTGAAAACGGAACTCACTGTTTTTTTTGTGGCATCCTTTTACAAAATAGTCTTTGCCTTACATAAATCAAGGATATCTTGAATGCTGTCCATAGTGTACATGGAAAGCTGAATTAAAGTTGTGAACTCTTCTGTCCGCAGAGTACATTTATGGCAGTAGTCCACAGAAACATCGACAAATGCTTTTTTGTCACATACGTTAACAAAATCTGATGACAAAGTACAATTGTCTCTGCCTTAAATAAATCGAGAATGAATTCAATGTTGTCTGTAGTGCTTAACCTCCTCTGGTATCAAGTTGTGAATCCTGCTGTCCGCAGTGTAAATTTGAAGGCAGTACTTAGCACAGACATTGAGGAATGGTTTTGTGGCATTCATTAACAAAATTGTCTCTGCCTTACATAAATCAAGGATATCTTGAATGCTGTCCGTAGTGTAGATGGAAAGCTGAATTCAAGTTGTGCACCTTGTTGTACGCAGTGTAGATTTAAGGCAGTAGTCGACACAAAGATCGATGAATGCTATTTTGTCACAGTTAACAGAATCTGAGGACACAGTACAATTGTCTCTGCCTCAAATACATCGAGAGTGAATTAAATGTTGTTTGTAATGCTTCTTCGCTTCTGGTATCAAGTTGTGAACCCTGCTGTCCGCAGTGTACATTTGAAGGCAGTTCTTAGTACAGACATTGAGGAATGTTTTTTGTGGCCTTCATTGACAACATTGTCTCTGCCTTACATAAATCAAGGAGATCTTGAATGGTGTCCATAGTGTAGATGGAATACTGAATTCAAGTTGTGCACCTTGTTGTACGCAGTGCAGATTGAAGGAAGTAGTCGACATAGAGATCGATGAATGGTATTTTGTCACAGTTAACAGAATCTGAGGACATAGTACAATTGTCTCTGCCTTAAATAAAACAAGGCTGGATTCAATGCTGTCCGTAGTCTTGATGCAAAGCTGAATTCAAGTTGTGAACCCTGCTGTCCACAGTGTAGATTGAAGACTGTAGTGAACACAGTTATAGATTAATGCTTTTTGTCACATTCTTTTACAAAATCGGAAGACATAGAATCCATTTGTCTCTACCTTAAATAAACCAAGGTCTGGATTCAATGCTGTCTCTAGTACAGATGCAAATCTGAATTCAAGTTGTGAACCCTGCTGTCCGCAATGGAGATCAAAGGCAGAAGTTGATACAGACATAAGTCTGCGGTGCTGCGGCGCTGAGTTTCCAATCGGCCTGTTTCGAGGAAGCACGCGGTCATGGCGGCAGCCACATGGCAGGGTGCGGACCTTCGCTGTGGCAGGGTCTCTTCTCTTTGCAGAAGTGAACCACCCCAAGATGTAGCCTAATTATTTATAGTCTTATGTTGATGTTGTGTACGCTGGAGTAGCTCACTCCACTTCTGTTTCAAAGGGGGGATGGGTGAACACAGCTACATGAGCGAAATATACCCCAGTGCTTCTCCTGAGGCAGAATCTACTCCCTTTAAATAATCTTATGCCTAGGTGGTATGGTTGTTCTGCAATTTGTAATCTTTGTAATTTGTTTACGCAGGACTGTATACATGTTCTCTTTATATGTCCTGCACTTCGGTTATTTCGTCGTAAGTGGCTAAGACAAATATGTTTGAAATTAAATATTCTTACTGCCAATTCCTTCTTACAAGCTTTATATAATCCTCCCAATGAAATGTTCTGTTTTAGTGTTTTTAACTTTTTAAAATGTTTTTTAGATATTTATTAGAGGGTTTTTTATTAATTGTGTTAATATTCTGTACCTTGGTAAAATTTGTATATGTCTTTTGCATGTGAACGAGTACTTTGTATTATTTATCTTTTTATGTGGACCTCTTTGGAGTTCCAAAACATAATAAACAAATGAAATGAAAAAAATGAATACCCCAGTGTCTGAGATAATATGGTTGCGTCCACTAATCAGTACACTACACGTGAAGAGTTTTTGATTTCTATAGTGAATTGTGTATAGTATTTCACCGGTAGTCTTAGCATTGTATACATTGTTGTTGATGTTCGAGTTCTTTCCCTTATACATACTTGGTTGCCACATCTCTGTAGATTAAGGTAGTGTACCGTTGAGGAGATATATTATTTTGGAAAGGTCCGTAGTACTGTTTTGCGCTGCCTCTGAGGTAGTAGGGGGGAGGGGTCCATGGGGATGGTTGTAGTGATCGTGGCGCTGGGTATTGTGATTTTGTTGGGTGTCGGAAGTGTATAATTAGAATCTCTATCACATATTGCTCTTTAAACATGGGTGTGAGTTGAATGTAATTCACGCAATACATACTATCGCCTGATTTTGCAGGTGGCATTGCAGATTTAGTTTGCTGTTGAAAATATGGGAAAGTGGTCAACATTATAAGTAGGAATTGACATTTAAAAACCTTTCAAATTCACTGAATAAACCTTAGGTTCCAAGCAGGTTATAGTTAGGTATTAGCATTTAAAACACATAGAAGATCATTGAAAAAACCATAGGTTTCAGGGATGTCATTTAAGATGTCATCAGTGATATCACTGACCATGTCATAAATGATGTAATATGTGACATCATCACCAGTGGATTGCGGGCGCGAGAGTTACAGTTAGTACAACTAACTATAATAG
Source organism: Lissotriton helveticus (assembly GCF_964261635.1). Lineage (NCBI taxonomy): Eukaryota > Metazoa > Chordata > Amphibia > Caudata > Salamandridae > Lissotriton > Lissotriton helveticus. Next base: position 567,736,979 of record NC_136071.1, read on the forward strand.
AGGTCGCCAGTAGGTAGTTATAGTTAGGACCTAGTTACGACTCTTCGCAAAATTTTCAAAACAAATTCTTTCTTGATATCAACTCCTATGTTGAAAGTTTGGGGGTGATTGGTTAAAGGGGAGGCCGAGAAAAAAGGAAACTTTAGACAAGGCTACAGGTTGAACGGGTGAACGGAATTACCCCAAATTTGTCAGGGAGAAGGGTCTTGGTCTAGGAAGCACATTTTGTTTATGTGGTGTAAATGTGTACATTTGTTTTTTAGATATATTGAAATTTACAGATATCAATATTTGAGAATTCACCCATCTGATTGGCCTAGGCGTTACGAGCACGAGCTTGCTGCTGATTGGCTGCGAGCTGTTGCAACTAGGAAGTGTTGGCCGCCATTTTGTGATTCCGTTAAATTGAGTAAGGGGAAAAAAGGGGGGAAGTGGGAAATAAGAGGGTAGAAGCACTGTAACCTCTGTGGGGTGCTTAGGGTGTTACCGAGGGAAATTGTTACCTTCGAAAAGGTTATCCTTAAAGAAATCACTGCCCTTGAAAAAGCACACCTCTTCATACCATTTAATATTTCTCTAGAGGAGAAAACGGCCATTACCACCCTTAAAAACAATGATGAGCTCATCATCAAGCCCGCCGATAAGGGCGGCGGGATTGTACTACAGGACGTCTGTAAATATAAAGAGGAGTTGCAACGTCAAGTGTCCAACACGGATCATTATTGTAAATTGCCGTGTAACCCAACTAAAGAGATACAAAAACTGATCAAACTCCTCACAACCGAGGCCTTGTCTAATGGCATTATTAGCAAACACGAATACAACTTCCTTAATATCACCAACCCCAGAATCCCGGTCATCTATACTTTGCCCAAAATCCACAAGAGACTGGAAAACCCACCTGGTAGACCGATTGTGTCAGGCTGTGGGTCGGTCCTGGAACCCTTGGGTCACTATGTCAATTACTTTCTGAAGGACTTTGTGCCAGTAACTCAGTGCTACATCAGAGATAGCATGCATATGATTGACCTTATCGAAAACCACCCATATAACCCCGACAATGAGACTCTATGCACACTTGACGTGGAGTCTCTTTACACCAACATACCCCAGAGAGACTCTTTGCTAGTTATGGAAAGCATACTAAATACCCGGCCCAGTCCTCACAGGGTCCCCTCTCTGTTCATTATACAACTCCTAGAGATCTGCCTCACCCAGAATTTCTTCCTGTATGACTCACAATATTACCAACAGGTGCGAGGCACGTCTATGGGCGCTATTTTTGCCCCAACCCTGGCGATCCTCTATATGGACTGGCTAGAGACAAATACCATCTTGTCCCCGAGCAAACCATTCCATCAAGGGTTGTTCATTTGGAAGCGATATATAGACGATATTTTTCTGATCTGGGGTGGCTCGATAGATGAGCTCCGCGGACTATTGCATTGGCTCAATAATAATTGCAATGGCCTTACATACACCCTGTCCCACAGTAAACAGAACATCGCTTTTCTAGACCTAAATGTGCAACACCAAGATGGCACTTTATACACCTCTCTATTCCGTAAACCCACGGAAAGAAATACTCTGCTGAGTTATGACAGCTGTCACCCCAGGGCCCTGAGGGACAGCTTGCCATACTCACAATTCCTCAGAATCAGGAGAAATTGCTTTAAAAAGGAGGACTACTTTAGTGAGGCTAACACCCTTTTTGAGAAACTTAGAACGAGAGGATATCCCAGGCGTCTGATCAAAAACTCTATGAAAAGAGCCTGGTATTGTCCCCGTGAAACACTCCTCGAGCCCAAACCCAAAGAATCAACCCACAAATTGGTATGTGTAACAACCTACTCACCTATTTCAAATCTTGTCAAGCAGTGTATAAAAAAGAATTGGCACATACTGAACTCAGGCTCACTAAACTGGGACACTCCACTTTTTGCATTCAAGAAGAACAAGAATCTAAAGTATCAGCTAGTAAGGGCTGCATTACCATCGTTGAGAAATACCACACTCCATGACCTTTGGCAACTACCACCCCTCTGTGGCCACTCTAAATGCGGTACCTGTGTTGTATGCGATTATTCCCTGGATGGTAAGGAAGTTGTATATAAAAATGTGAGAAATGTATTGAAAACATTTACCAATTGCAATAGCCGCAACATCATTTATGCCATCTTCTGCCCATGCAACCTGATATATGTGGGGCAAACAAAGCAAAAAATCAAGCTGAGGATATCCCAACATCGGAGCCGTGTTCGCTGCAAAACGCCCAATGCCCCTTTGGTTGAACATTTTCTGGAAAAGGGCCACACGGAAAATGACATCCGCTGGACCGTGATCTCTCAGGTCGTCGTCCCACCAAGAGGCGGTGATCTGAATCGCCTATTGAATAAAGAAGAGCTCAAATGGATTTTAAAGACTGACAGTTTGAATTCTGGACTGAACCTTCAGGATGAATGGACTGCCTTAATTTAATGTGGGTTATGAGTCAGCTATGTCACTTATTGTTAATACGTCGCTGTATAATATGTTTTTATGTGTTAATCTGTCACATGCACGTCACTCGGGCAGCCCACTTTGATCACTCTCCTAAGATGGCCGCCGCACTGGTCCCCCTTTCATTTCTATGCCCTTGAACACCACATGGTCCTTGCCGTATCCGCTTCCACTATATTCTACAACCACTCCCCTCTCAGAGCACGCCTGGGAGCATACCCGCACGCCGACTCACCCGGTAAGGTTACATTTCCTCCTACCTTCCAATTTTCCTTACGGCTCGCCGCCACCAGTCCCTAATGTTACGGGTTCCCTTCCAGGTCTCCCGAGGTTCCGACAGAATTCAATAGCTCCGCGGAAATGCACGCCTGATTGCGGTAAGAACTCATGCCCACGCCCGCCTTTTACATCTTAACTTTCCATATGCACACCCTTAAAACGCTCTTTTCCTAGTATAGAGCGTGAACATCCCCCCCTTCAACTGCCGAGTCCGATTGGGTCACACCGGTAAGCAGTACCATTGCAACTCGCTCAATTCTGTTGGTTCACTCGAACTTTATCCCAAGCGCCGATGAGCCCGCACTACTAGCTTCACGGCTAGCGTACACCTCACTACCCGTTACCGTTCTTAACCCACGACCGTGCATGCGACTTGAACAACAACTATGCGTCGACGAGCCGGCACTATTAGTTTCACGGTTAGTGCACAGCTCACTCCCAGCTACCGACCGTGCATGCGTCGTGTTCATCAACCAATTACTCCGCGCCAATCACCCCAACCTTGCCTTCGATCCACCTATTAGACGTATTAAATTGTGCATGTACTCTAGTTTCTGGGCATTACACATTAGCATGCAATGTCATTTCCGCAATTGTAATGCACTCGTTTTGAATTTTACTTGAAAAGGATTACAGTTCCTCACCTGTCACTACTAGTCACCGTTTTTTGGAATACCTCTACAGATTATGTTTCTCAATGTATATATTTCCTTCCTTCTCTTTCTAGGCAATTAGAGGCTAAACTGTACTATTGTCCTGATGATGGGCCCTATGATTTACTAAGGGGACCGAAACGCCGTCGACCTATGTAGCACCTAATACAAAAAAACGTGATTACTATGTAATGTAATGGTGCTTTGCTCAAAAAATTCTGTACAACTGTATTGATGACAGAAAACTTCTTTCTTGCCTTAAAAAGCCCTTCTTTGCTCTGTATACCCACCCTCTGTACCTGTTCTGTCAGTGCTGGGCACAGGCTTGTGTTCCACACTGGTTGAATTGTGGAAGGTACTTGTTATGTTTCAATTATTTGCATATTGAGTAAACTTTGAAGACCACTGTCCGGCTGGACATGTCACTCATAATATAGATTGACTCTGTCTATATTAATTTTTCTTCTTATTTTTTGAATGCATGGGACCACTGTTGCATGTACATAGAGGGGGTGTGAAGCATAGTATTCACCCCTACCGGTGTGTAAGTGGTGGGCTATGGAAATTTGGGGGCCCATTAGGATGATGGGCGGACTTTGCCCACCCGTCATCCTACCGGTGAAAGGGACTGCCCGCCACAAGGGCGGGGGTCCCATGGCCAGCATTAGGATGCGCCCACCACAGTGGCGGTTGCATCCAGCATTCCTACCATTGTGGTGGGCGGTGCACTCAGCACCGCCCGCCACAATGGCAGGAAGGCATGCTGTGCACTTCCATGCACAGCATGGCAGGCATCGCGCGGTGCCTGCCATGCTGTGCATGGAACTGCTGGGGGTACCATAGGTACCCCTCATGTGCAACCCCCAGCCCCCCTGGAGTCCATGGGGTCCCGCATCGGGCCCCTAAAGCAGACTCCGCATGCCGCCACGGAAAGGCATCTGTCAAACCCATTGTAATATGGCTGGCGGTGTCTGATAGACACCGCCACCATATTGCGATCGGGGCGGAAAAGGGGCGGACTGTCTTTCCGTCCGCTGCAGACGCCCTAGCCATACTAATATGGCGGGGGGTCATTCCGGCACGGATGGCGGGGGCGATACGCCCACCATCCTAATGGGCCCCTAAGTGAAGTATTGCATAGAGTCTAATGCGGGTAAGGAGAGCTGGTGCGGGACTCAGGGATTAAAGCGTGAGCCTAAATTGTGTGTCTTATGCTGTGAAGTCATGTGAACGCCCGCTGCACTACAGTTGTGGATGTAGTGTCAGCATGTGTTTATAACTACTAGGACGAACTACTGAACAGTACTGGTCTGAAAGTCTTGGGGTATGGAATATATGTGAGATATTGTCTGGAGTTTCATGCTGCTAAGCTGAGCTGCTGCTGGAGTTGGGGATTAAAGCGTGAGCCCAAACTGTATCATATGCTGTGAAGTCATGTGCTCTGGCCGCTGTGCCACATCTGTGCAAGTAGTGTCAGCATGTAGTTATAGCTACTTGGATGAACTTTTGTTTCGAACATTGTAGCTTGTTTATGATGCTTAGGTGGTATTGTATAGGGAGTGCAAAGGTAAATCAATACGGTATTTGTAAAGCGCAAACTACTCACCTCTATGGGTGAGTAGAGCTGGGGATCAAAGCAAGAGGTCTTTGCTGCAACGTGAGATAATCTGGCCGCTTCGCCACAGCTGTGTGGAGAATAAATGTTGGCGAGAGTTTGGGAATTGCCGTTATATGGCCCTAAAATAGCGGGCCTAAGTTGTAAGTTATAGGGTGGCTCTAAAAAGAGCCCTTGTGTTCATTAGTTGGAGCTACATATAAGTGCGGAAGCACAGCTTCATGTTATTCAGGAAAACTCAATTTCCCTGATCTGTGAAGTGTACTCCATAACTTCTGTATATATCCGCCATATCAAAACGTATGTTGTTGTTGTAGATGGAACCCATTTTGTGGTCTTTGAGGTATGCAGACACAGCTTTATTGACTTTTTCCGAGATTTTTCAATCTGAGGACAAAATTATCTGGACAATTTCCAATTCTGTCATTGGCATATATTGGAATATACAAAGACAGTTAGAGGCAAAAGTAACATCAATTGTCCAAAGGTGTCCTTCATAAGTATTTCCAAACCTACCAAAGTCAATGTGCCTAGGTCGTTTCCACCACAGTGCACAATTATGAGGTCAGGGTGTTGGAGATGCAAAAAGGTTTTAACCAAAGGCAACAATTGGTACTACTTCAATCCTCTCTGTCCAACCCATTTAATATCCACATTTTGTAAACCTAGGTCTAAGTCAATACGTCTCTGTTCTAATACCTCTTGCACCAGAAAACATAGCTATGTCCTACGAGCCACACTAGCATTTTGAAGGTATGGCTGGAAGGTATGGAAAAATGGCTGTAGTTCATGCAGTTCCTTCATAGAATAAGAGATATGTTTAAAGATGGGGAACTAGTTTCTTTTCGCATACAAAACGGTATCTGATTGGGAAATGAAAAGCATTGTTTTTTAAAAGTAGGGTGTAAATTCTTTTTGTGGAAAAGTATCTTTGTGATTGGTTAAGAAAAAGCAGTTTGCACATGGAGTACATATTATAGGATAACATTTGCTCAACTCAACCACACCTGCTACTTGTATTTGGAAGGCACTGTTCAAACTTAAAACAATCATGAACTTTTAACCTGCATGTGCCGTTAAATGTTCGAGAAAATGTTGCAAAAAAATATTGTTAGGTTTAAAAACATTGATGAACTTTTAACCTCCACGTGTTGTAGACTGTTCTAGAAAGAGTGTTGACAGAATACGTTGCATTTCTGACTTCAATGTGTACTTGAATATTAAAAAACTGTTTATATGGAAAAGTAGAAAGACAGTAATAGAGAGAAGTTTTGAAAGCTAAAAGAATCAAGGAACTATTGTGATTTGTTCTTTATTACCTACTGGGTGTCGCCAGTAGGTAGTTAACACTGTTAGTGCTCTGATAGTGCGGTGTTGCTCAGAGTGGCATGGTGCTGATATGATATGGTGCTACACTGGTGTATGAAACCGAGAGTCTAAACCATGAGGTCATTGCTGTAAAGTGATGTGGTCTGGTGTTTGTAGCATAGCAAGTAGTGTTAGTAGGCGTTTACGCCATACAGGGAGTGGGAAGCGAACTACTGACCGCAACTGTGTATTGATAGTGTAGCGGAAGCGGGAAGCAAAGTAGTTACGCCTACTGGTGTGAAGACTTGGGGATGAAACCAAGCTTATTGCTGTAAAGTGATGGGCTCTGGGTGCTGTAGGATTCTAGCCGCTGTAGTATAGGTGTGTAAGTAGTGTCAGTATGCAATTATAATAGATAGGGAGTTGGAAGCAAACTACTCACCCCTACTGTTGTGAAGACTAGGGGATTAAACCGTGAGCCTAAATTGTGAGCTCATTGCTGTAAAGTGATGTGCTCTGGGCGCTGTAGCATACCTGTGGAAGAAGTATTAGTTTATGTTTATACAATATTGGGAGTGGGAAGTGAAATACTTACCCCTACCGGTCTCAAGACTCATGGATGAAACCATGAGCTCATTGCTGTAAAGTCATGTGCTCTGTGTAGTATTCCAATGTAAGTCATAGTAGAATGTTTGTATGTAACTCTACTAGAATCTAAGTATGTAAAGTTAGAATGTAGGGCTGTCATGAGGGGAACCTTGCGGAGTTTGTACACGGTGCTGGATTAGACGGTTGCTTTGCTGTCTGCTCCTGTTGGTGGTTGTTTCAGGTGTCTTGTTTTCTTGCAATAAATCTACTTATTGGATCCACTGCTGTCTGCCTCTTCACTATATAAATTTGGCGACAAGTGGGAGAAGGTAAAAAGAAGGCACCACTAACCAATATTTCAAAATTGCTTGCGTTGTGCTGAAGACCCGTTTTCTTCCTGTAGCTGTTTCTACTCATGCCAGGGTCGTCGGCTCATTGAACTATGTCATCCAACTTCTGGTAGGATTTATATTTTTAGATTTTGCGCTTCCTCTGCTTCTTCACTACATTCTGGTCACTGTACTACATGTGCGTAAGTAGTGTTAGTATGCGTTTATACTAACAAATGCATCATGGTCCTAGGGAGAGCAAACTCTCAGGTGCAGCTCATACAATGTCCCGGGGTGTGCTTTCTGCGGGACATTTGTATTTGCTATTAGAGGGTGGTGCATGGCTTCCACCCTGTGATAGCAAATACTTGTTCGACTACTTGAAGTGAGAGGAGGAATCCTCGTATCGCCACACTCCGGAGCTTTATTTAAATATGCAGTGTGAGCCATGGCAGTCCATGAAGCCTCCGTAGTCCTAATAAGTGCCTTATTTGTTGAGTAATCACACGGGCAGTACCCATGGTGTTATAAAGTGATACACTCATAGAACTCTTGCAGTTGAACAATCACCCAAGCTTCATTCGTCTAATAAACAGTTAGATTATGTTTGGTAGGTGTACTCTAATATTAAATAAGTTTGTCCTTAAAATCTCCTATAAACAGATCATTTTCACAATAAATAGTAGACAAGTGCTGTCAGAAAAAGAAGACATATACACTCAGTTATTTCTTTGAAAAAAAGTAACCTTTATAAAAACACAAATAAATAGAAACGTAACATTAATAGAAGAAACAGTTTAATAAAAAAAAAGTGGGTTGGACTCCAGTGGAAGCAGCGTAGGAAACCTGCAAGACAAATATGAAACATAAGTATGTGTGCTATGTGTAAGAGGTAAATAAAGGTAGTCCAAATGAAAATACCATAGTGAGAATGGAAGGGAGGGGGAGTGGGTTCACTGGAGAAGGGGAGGGAGAGTCGAAAGAAGAGAGGGAGGAGGAGACAGAGCGTTGGCCCAATGCACCCAGCCCTTAGTGTTTACCCTCCCATCACCCGTTTGTCTAGGACGCTGGGGTCCGTGAGAAAGAGTGTGGTTCAGCAAGTCCTTAAAATGAAACACATGAGGCCAGAGATTATGGGCCATATTATCATGGAACGGCTATAACATTATCACTGCTTTAGCAGCAGGAAACTGCAGCTAAAGCGGCGATAAGGGGTTGATAATATGCCCTTGTGAATTCCTTTAGAAGCCCAGGTTCTAGTGTGAATCTGGGCTTCTATGGGAATTCACAAGGGCATATCATCAACCCCTTATCGCCGCTTTAGCTGCAGTTTCCTGCTGCTAAAGTGGTGATAATGTTTTCGCCCTTCTTTGATCAATCAATCAATCAGGGGTTTGTTAAAGCGCGACTACTCACCCGTAAGGGTCTCAAGGCGCTAGGGGTGGGGGGGGGTTGGGGGGGTGCAGGTTCCATTCCATCAAGGAGGGGGTCTGTCGAAGAGCCAGGTTTTGAGGTTTCTTGCGAAGATGGGGAGCGATGTTGTCTGTCTGAGGTGGAGCGGAAGGGCGTTCCATGCTTTGGCTGCGAGGAAGGAGAAGGAGCGGCCTCCCGATCTGGTCTTTCTGGTGCGGGGGACCACAGCGCAGGAAAGCTGGGCTGATCGTAGGGTCCTTTGGGGTGCGTGGAATTTGAGTCGGCTGTTCAGGTATGCTGGTCTGGTGCCGTGGAGGGCCTTGTGTGCGTGGGTGAGCATCTTAAAGGTGATTCTCGCCTCGACAGGGAGTGTGCGCAGGTGCTGGGAGATGTGGCAGTGTTTTGGCAGGTTGAGGACCAGTCTTGCGGCGGCGTTCTGGATGTTCTGTAGCTTGCGGATGAGGTTTTTGTTTATTCCGGCGTAGAGTGCGTTGCCGTAGTCGAGTCTGCTGGTGACCAGGGCGTGAGTGACTGTCTTTCGGTGTTCGAGGGGGATCCATTTGAAGGTCTTACGAAGGAGGCGGAGGGTGTGGAAGCAGGAAGATGGGACAGAGTTGATCTGGCGGTCCATTTTGAGCTCGGAGTCCAGGATGATTCCCAGGTTGCGTGCGTGGTCTGTGGGGGTTGGCGGGTTTCCGAGGGCGGTGGGCCACCAGGTGTCACTCCAGGCGTCGGGGTTTGGGCCCATGATGAGTACTTCTGTTTTGTTGGTGTTTAGTTGTAGGCAGCTGTTTTTCATCCATTTGGCGACGGCTTCCATGCCTTCTCGAAAGTTGCGTCTGGCGGTGTTGGGCTCGTTGGATAGGGAGAGGATGAGCTTGGTGTCGTCTGCATATGACACGATGTTGAGTCCGTAGGTTCTGACGATGGGGGCAAGTGGAGCCATGTAGACGTTGAAGAGCGTCGGGCTGAGGGAGGAGCCCTGGGGGACTCCGCAGGTGATAGGTGTGGGGTCCGAGAGGAAAGGGGGTAGTCTGACCCGCTGCGTCCTGCTGGAGAGGAAGGAGCAGATCCAGTCGAGGGCCTTGTCCTGGATTCCTGCATCGTAGAGTCTGCGTATTAGGGTGCGGTGGGAGACTGTGTCGAACGCCGCTGATAGGTCGAGGAGGATGAGGGCTACTGTTTCTCCTTTGTCCAGTAAGGTGCGGATGTCGTCTGTTGCGGCGAGGAGGGCGGTTTCCGTACTGTGGTTTTTTCTGAAGCCGGATTGGGAGGAGTCAAGGATGTTGTGTTCTTCCATGAATGTGGCGAGTTGGCTGTTGATGGCTTTCTCGATGACTTTCGCTGGGAACGGGAGCAGGGAGATGGGTCTGTAGTTATTGAGGTCGGTGGGGTCCGCTGAGGGTTTCTTTAGGAGGGGGTTGACCTCGGCGTGTTTCCAGTCGTCGGGGAATGAGGCGGTCGCCAGGGAGCGGTTGACGGTTTGGCAGAGCATGGGTGCGATGGTGTTGGCGGCTCTGTTGAAGATGTGGTGGGGGCAGGGGTCCGTGGGGGCCCCTGAGTGGATTGACTTCATTGTCTTCAGTGTGTCTTCGGTGGTGAGGGCTGTCCAGTCATCAATCGCTGGTTTCCGGGTGTCGGGGGTGGTTGGTGAGGGTTCAGTGTGTTGGTTGTCTTCGTCGAAGTTGTCGTAGATGCTCTTGATTTTGTGGTGGAAAAAGATGCTGAGTTTGTCGCAGAGGTCTTGTAAGGGAGGGATGTCGGTAGACTCGCTGGTGGGTTGGGCGAACTCCTTGATGATGCTGAAGAGTTCCTTGCTCTTGTGTGCGTGGGTGGAGATTCTGTCTTCAATCGCTTTTTTCCTCGTTTCTCTGATCAGTTGATGGTGGGCGTTGGTGGCGGCTCTGAAGTTGTTGTGGGCTTCTGTGGATTTGGTGTTTCTCTAGGCCTTTTCGAGGCGGCGGCATGTGCGCCTGGACTCTCGAAGTTCGGTGGTAAACCATCTGGCTTTCTTGGCACGGGTATTGTTGTTTTTCTTGAGGGGGGCTATGGTGTTGGTGCTGTCCGAGATCCATCTATGCAGGGTTCGGGCTCCGGTGTTGGGGTCGTCGTTTTCCGCGATGGTTGGGGTGGAGTTGTTGAGTGAGGAGGTGAGCTGGTCATCAGTGATTTTGGTCCAGTTTCTTTGTGGAAGCAGGTGCTGGTGTCTGTGGATGGTGGGTGTTCTGAAGGTGAAGAGGACGCAACGATGGTCGGTCCATGGGAGTTCGGTGGTGTGGCTGAAGGTGATGGAGTTTCCTGTAGTGAAGAGGGGGTCGAGGGTGTGTCCTGCTGAGTGCGTGGGCTCGGTCACGATCTGGCAGAGTCCAATGTTGTGGAGGTTGTCCAGGAGGGATGTGGTGTTGGGGTCCAGTTGATTGTCGAGGTGGAAGTTGAGGTCTCCCAGCAGGGTGTAGTTGGTGGATGCGATGGCCTGCGGGGAGATAATGTCTGTGATGGAGTTGGCGAAGGGTCCGCGGGGTCCAGGGGGTCGGTAGATGAGGGTTCCTCGAAGGGCGGCGGTGGGGCTGGCCAGTATCTTGAAGTGAAGGTGTTCCATCAGTTCTGTGGACTCGTCAGGGAGTGTGCTCAGGCGGAGGCTGGATTTGTGGACGATGGCGATTCCTCCTCCTGGGTGGATGGGGCGGTCCTTCCTGGAGATCTTGTATCCTTGGGGGATGGCGATGGCGATGTCCGGTCCCGAGGTGGTGTTGGTCCAGGTTTCGGTGAAGAATGCTACGTCTGGGGTTGTGCTGTCGAGGAGGTCCCAGATTTCTGTGGCGTGTTTGTGGAGGGATCGGACGTTGAGGAGGATGCATTGCAGGGTCTTCAGTTCGGTTGTGTTCTTGTGGGCGGGTTGTGCTGGATCCGTGTTCTTGGCGGTGCTGCAGGTGTGCCGGCAGCGGTGACAGCTGAAGGGTCCATGGGTGTCGGCTGGTGATGCTAGCTTGCAGTTGTTGTTGCAGCCTGGGTTGAGTGCGTGGAGTGCTGCTGGGTCGTAGCGTTGGCGGGGCGGAGGTCCAGGGTTCCTGGTGCTGGTCGCGGACGGGTCCCAGACGGGCGCAGACGTGCTTGCCTTTGATGCGCCTTAAGTAGGGGTCGGGGAGGGCTGGACAGCTGGGAGGCGGGAGCGGGGAGGGGAGCTGGATTGGGCCGGTCGTGCTGGGGGGGAGGGGCCGCGGGGGCAGCAGCGGCGGGGAAAGGTAAAGGGAGGAAAGAAGGGATAAAGAAAAAAGGGAAAATAGGCAGAAATAAGGCACAAAAGAGCAGAGATGCAGAAAAGAGCAGAAAGGTGAAAGATAGAAAGTGTAAAAAAAACGAGTGAAAACGAGAGAAGGAGCAGAGGGAGAGAAAGGGAAAATGGGCAAGAATAAGGCACAAAAGAGCAGAGGTGCAGAAAGGTGAAATATAGAAAGGGGAAAAAACGAGTGAAAACGAGTGAAGGAGCAGAGGGAGAGAAAGGGAAATGGGCAGAAATAAGGCGCAAAAGAACAGAGGTGCAGAAAGGTGAAAGATAGAAAGGGGAGAAAAAACGAGTGAAGGAGCAGAAAGAAAGAAAGGAGACAGAGGTCCACTGGACCACCAGGGATGAGGCGCAGGGAAACCTGCGGGTGGAGGAGGGCCTCGATCACCAACACTCAAGAGTGCAGGGGCCGGGGCACCTCACTTAATGGTGGAGCTGCGAGGGTGGGAGAGCAATTTCACTGACAATGAGTCAGTGGTCTTGCTCGCCTGTCCCCGCAGTGGCCGCCATTAAGTAGGGGTCGGGGAGGGCTGGACAGCTGGGAGGCGGGAGCGGGGAGGGGAGCTGGATTGGGCCGGTCGTGCTGGGGGGGGAGGGGCCGCGGGGGCAGCAGCGGCGGGGAAAGGTAAAGGGAGGAAAAAAGGGATAAAGAAAAAAGGGAAAATAGGCAGAAATAAGGCACAAAAGAGCAGAGATGCAGAAAAGAGCAGAAAGGTGAAAGATAGAAAGTGTAAAAAAAACGAGTGAAAACGAGAGAAGGAGCAGAGGGAGAGAAAGGGAAAATGGGCAAGAATAAGGCACAAAAGAGCAGAGGTGCAGAAAGGTGAAAGATAGAAAGGGGAAAAAACGAGTGAAAACGAGTGAAGGAGCAGAGGAAGAGAAAGGGAAATGGGCAGAAATAAGGCGCAAAAGAACAGAGGTGCAGAAAGGTGAAAGATAGAAAGGGGAGAAAAAACGAGTGAAGGAGCAGAAAGAAAGAAAGGAGACAGAGGTCCACTGGACCACCAGGGATGAGGCGCAGGGAAACCTGCGGGTGGAGGAGGGCCTCGATCACCAACACTCAAGAGTGCAGGGGCAGGGGCACCTCACTTAATGGTGGAGCTGCGAGGGTGGGAGAGCAATTTCACTGACAATGAGTCAGTGGTCTTGCTCGCCTGTCCCCGCAGTGGCCGCCATTAAGTAGGGGTCGGGGAGGGCTGGACAGCTGGGAGGCGGGAGCGGGGAGGGGAGCTGGATTGGGCCGGTCGTGCTGGGGGGGGAGGGGCCGCGGGGGAAGCAGCGGCGGGGAAAGGTAAAGGGAGGAAAGAAGGGATAAAGAAAAAAGGGAAAATAGGCAGAAATAAGGCACAAAAGAGCAGAGATGCAGAAAAGAGCAGAAAGGTGAAAGATAGAAAGTGTAAAAAAACGAGTGAAAACGAGAGAAGGAGCAGAGGGAGAGAAAGGGAAAATGGGCAAGAATAAGGCACAAAAGAGCAGAGGTGCAGAAAGGTGAAAGATAGAAAGGGGAAAAAACGAGTGAAAACGAGTGAAGGAGCAGAGGGAGAGAAAGGGAAATGGGCAGAAATAAGGCGCAAAAGAACAGCGGTGCAGAAAGGTGAAAGATAGAAAGGGGAGAAAAAACGAGTGAAGGAGCAGAAAGAAAGAAAGGAGACAGAGGTCCACTGGACCACCAGGGATGAGGCGCAGGGAAACCTGCGGGTGGAGGAGGGCCTCGATCACCAACACTCAAGAGTGCAGGGGCAGGGGCACCTCACTTAATGGTGGAGCTGTGAGGGTGGGAGAGCAATTTCACTGACAATGAGTCAGTGGTCTTGATGATATAGTCCTACATTTTTAGCTATGGGAAATTCGCTTGCATGCACCGGTGCACCCAGAGTTCTGCACCCAGGGTGCTGTACCCCAGCCCCTTCTCCCGCACTGTGCTCAATTGTAGGTCTTGCACACCGAGGCTTTACTGCTCACCTGCCACCACTGGTGTGTCCTACGACGTGTTGGTGCAAGCTCCTAGTCCGGGGTAGGTTTGTACAGTAGATCAGGACTCCGGTCGGGGATGGTGTCTTGATACCACAATGGAAGATGTCAGAATACCCAGGGCATCATTGCAGGGTCAACTCCCGCTCCGACCTTCTTGAGGCAATCAATGGAATGTCTGAAAAGGGAGAAATAATTTAATGGTGGAATCATCTGGAGGTAAATTAAGGTTTATTTCAAGCTTGATAGAAAATAGGAGTTGAGTGCATCCTTCGTTCTTGAAGTACGATCTGCCAACTGTTCGTGGTAATCGTGCTTCAAAGAAGAGTTGGAGTGCCCGAGAATACACGAGGTTAAATAATAATATGTTATACCAACGTTTACATACAAAGGAACAGAGCACATGCTAGCAGTATAATGTGCGCGTGTAATGCAGTGGCGGGAGCATGTGTGCATGTACACTTATTAACAAGCTCACTACAGTGCCCTAAAAGCCAACGCCACGTATCTGTAGGGCAGTGCTGCCCGCTGGCTGTGGCCTATAGTACGGTCCAGCAGGTCATTAAAATGAGACCAATGTGACTGAATGAGGTCAGAGATCACATCATTACGCAGGGCAATATCGCTTTCTCGCACGTGCGCACTCAGGGTGATGCACCCCACCCCTCCCGCAGCACCGCGCTCAACAGGTGTCTGTAGGGCAGCGCTGCCCGTAGGCTCAGGCCTACAGTATGGTACAGCTGGTCTTTAAAATGAGACAGAGATGTGACTGAATGAGGTCAGAGATCTCATTACACACGGCAATTTCGCTTATTCGTACATGCGCACTCTGGCTGATGAATCCCACCCATCCCGCAGCACCGCGCTCAAGAGGTGTCTGCAGGGCAGCGCTGCCTGCTGGCTCAGGCCTACAATATGGTCCAGCAGGTCTTTACAATGAGACAGAGATGAGAGTGAATGAGGTCAGAGATCACATCATTACACACAGCAATATCGTTTGATCGCACCTGCGCAGCCAGGCTGAAGCACCCCATCCCTCCCGCCGCACCATGCTAAATTGGAGGCCCTGTGCACCCAGGCAGCTCTGCTTACCTGCTGCCATTGTTGTGTGAGCATATGCAGCTCTGCTTACCTGCTGCCATTGTTGTGTGAGCAAACACTACGGGCAGCAGTGCTCAAAATTCAGATGGAGTGTTGATTGCAGGAGAGCGTACACCTCAGGGATCCCTTTCGTAGATGACGGGCAGTAGGGCTCACAATTTAGAGCCCCTGTTGATTGCCAGGATGGTGTACACCACACGGATCCATTTCTTTTTTTTTATTGCTCATTGTGATATGCGAGGTGGATGTGGCATATCACTTGAGGTACTGTGGAAGAAGAGGGACATGTGGCGTCGCGGTTATCCTATTTAATTGTACGCAAAGTGGGCTGGGCTTGCGTATGCCAGTGTAGGGGTGTGAATAAATATTCTGGGGACCTGGGCGTTGTTCAGTTCCTGTCTGGCCAGGAAGTTTACTTATGTGTGTTTCTTTTGTAGTTTTGACCTCGCAGAGTGTGCAATTTAGATCAGTGTAGCATGTGTCGGGAGGGAGGAAACTATCGTTAATGAGATGGTGTTTGAAAAGATTGAATGGTGAACATTACATGTCATTGTCAAGGTTGCGGATATGCGCAGGCACGCAAGGCAATGGTGTGCGGTATTATTGAAAGTGTTGCTATAGCGAAGTGTACACATGTGAATGTGCTCGGATGGAGGAGGATCAGCAGTGAGGCTACATCATACACAGTGATAACGCTCATTACAGTCAAGCAATGTATGCCAAATGTGAATCTGAAAGTCTCACATATGACACACTACTATACTGGTAAAGCCTGACAACAGAGCGTACAGCAATACAAATCTATACATTACTGTTTACTGTTTGTTACAAGTGATCTAGGATGTGCACTCTACCCGTGGCTGATGATACTCCTTAGAGCCACAAATACCCAGGCAGAAAGGCAAAAAACACAGATTTCAGGGATGTTATAGTTAGTTGAACATTTGAACATTTGACTCATATAAAACCAGAGAAATCCGCCTGTTATAGTTACTTGAGCTAAATATAACTCGCGTACCTGCAATGTACTGCTGATGATGTTGCATATTACATAACTCATGACATGGTCAGTGACATCACTGATGACATCTCAAATGACATCACTGATGACATCACTCATGACATCATCCACGTGACAATCTGATGCACATACTGATGCTCTAGTATAGACTTGGATACACCCATTCTAAAATGCTGACTACTATTTTTGAAACCATACACAGATGAATGCCATATACTACATAGCACTCAATATTTCGTAGGTCTACACACACATACAGTCACTTATACCTGTAGTTACTCATCAATACAGGACTATAATATGCACTCAATCATCTATACATGCAGTCACACTCTGCCAGTCATCCATTGAGTTACTTACACACCTAGCCAGTAATGCAAGGAATCAATCATATACCCATTTAGTCATGTATATAGTTATACACACAACTACGTTATTTATAGACATACCACATCACTTATTTATACTGATACTAACACATATTTACTGTCTTATACAATCACTGACAGAAGCAGACACTTATTTATATACCCACTCTTCAAATAACTTAGTCTCACGTATACTCATTTATATACTCCACCACTCACATATAGTGGCTTAAAACATATGTAGTTAGTCACAGATATGCCACTGTGTCATTGACCATGTCATGAGTGATGTAATATGTGACATCATCAGCAGTGCATTGCTGGTGCTCGAGTTATAGTTAGCTCAACTAACTATAACAGGCAAATTTCTCTGTTTCTATATGAGTCAAATGTTCAACTAACTATAACGTCCCTGAAACCTCAGTTTTTGTTAGTGAATTTCAAAGGTTTTTTAAATGCTAATTCCTAATCATAACGTCCGTAAAACCTATTTTTTTTCCAGTGAATATATATATATTTGGTGGTGCATGGTGTAAATGATTTCATGCACGCAAATTACCGGGTCTGTGTTCGTCTTTGCCTTGTGAATTGGTATCCTGAAGACGGAATTCTGTTTATATAGATATATATATAGATATATATATATTACCTACTGGCGGTCGCCAGTAGGTATATATAGTTAGGATTTTTTCTCTATGGGTTTTTTGAAAATTCTATGTCTAATAACTTTGGCGTTTGTGGACGGAATTGGCTGAAATTTTCAGGAAAATGGCACATTTTGCTTCTGAGCAGCCCTTGAAAATTTGGGGGGGGTTCGTCAAGGGGGGGCCGAGAAAAAAGGGGGGTCCCAAAACGCGTTTTTCCCATGTTAATTTCCATAGGGCGGTTGGCCTCACTTTTAGCCCGAACGGCTGAATGGATTTGCACGAAACTTGGCAAAATTGTAGGGACTGGTAGCCCGATGTGCCTTTTGTAGGTCTCAATATATGTGCTCCAGTGGATTTTGAGAAATTAACGTTTAAAAAAAGATATATATCTGTAACAGCGGACCGGGCAGCGCTCTGGTTCGCGGACTTTTCGCGCAACTGAGCTTTGTGAAGCGAAGCTGATTGGTTCTCCGGCGTCTGTCAACATTCCAAACAGTCCGTAGCGGCCGCCATCTTGTCTCTCGGTAGGATCGAGAGACAAGAGGAGGTCAAAACAAAGGGGGAAATAACTATAAGGGGGCATAGTAGATCCTCGCTGACCCCCTAGGTTTGATGTGGAGGTTTTAAAAGGGCCCCGCGGGGCAAAAAAAAATAATAATAATAATAATCGAACGGCTGAATGGATTTGCACGAAACTTGGCAAAATTGTAGGGACTGGTAGCCCGATGTGCCTTTGCTAGGTCTCAATATATGTGCTTCAGTGGATTTTGAGAAATTAACGTTCAAAAAAAGATATATATCTGTAACAGCGCACCGCTTCGCGTACTTTTCGCGTTACGGAGCTTTGCGAAGCGAAGCTGATTGGCTCTCCGGTGTCTGTAAACATTCCAAACAGTACGTAGCGGCCGCCATCTTGTCTCTCGGTAGGATCGAGAGACAAGAGGAGGCCAAAGCGAAGGGGCAAATGACCATAAGGGGGCATAGTAGATCCTCGCTGACCCCCTAGGTTTGATGTGGAGGTTTTAAAAGGGCCCCGCGGGGCAAAAAAAAAAAATAATAATAATAATCGAACGGCTGAATGGATTTGCACGAAACTTGGTAAAATATTAGGGACTGGTAGCCCGATGTGCCTTTGCTATGTCTCAATATATGTGCTTCAGTGCATTTTGAGAAATTAACGTTCAAAAACAAGATATATATCTGTAACAGCGCTCCGCTTCGCGGAGATAAAATTATATCTGTATTACCTAGCTGTTGCTAACACCAGTTAGCGACGGCTAGTAGGAGATAGCGACCATCTTGGGTCCCACTTTGCATGTGAGTGATATTTATCACTAATGACATGCAAAGTGGGCATGCCAAGATGTTAGCGACTGGAAACAGTCGCTAACATCGCTATCTCCTATTATCAACTTTTGGAAATATTCGAGATAAGCGCGAATATCTCCAAAAAGTAACAGCTGCCCTGAGCAGTTCTTAGCCATGTTATCCAATGGGAGGTGGATAACATGGCTAAGAGCATTAGCTCGGTAATGCATGAATATCGCGGAGTTTTCAGCGATATTAATGCATTGCGCTTGTTTTTTATCGTATTTGCGATAAACCTTGATAATAGCAAGGTTTATCTGCGATAATTTCTGACGGTAAAAAAATCTTTGCAATGCATCGTTAGGGATAAATATCGCTTAACTTTGGTAATATGCCCCAACGTCTGTTAACGTTCGATTCGAAGGAAATCAGGAATTGTTGAAAAACATTGTGTGCGCCATCTTGTCTTTTTTCAAATGCCACACTTTTGTCGTGCACGGCAGCCATTTTAGATGCCTTGACCAGACCCACTCTGTGCACGCTGTCGATCCTTAGCATGGCTCCCCACCCTCGCAAGCATCTCACCCAGGCAGTGGTCACCCCCGCTCTCTGTCTTATGCATGGGTAATAAACCTCCCCCCATCTGCGCTGCTCTTCCCTGAGAATCACACCCTGTGCCCGCCCGACACCTCCCTTTCGCCCTATTCACTACCGCACCCTCTGACACTCCTTTTCCTCTGTGTCCGATTGTCCAGGCCGGTCCTAGGCTATCAGCTAGCCCTGCAGATGTAGTTTATGGCCACAGCTGTAAAGAATCACCCCTCTTCAAAGGAGTTATAGTAGATCAAGGCCCACACTCGATGAAATCCGTCACAGCAGAAGCGTTGCTATTATCTGAAAACCATCCTGTATTGTGATTGGGGAGGGGACCGAGCGTGAAGCGGAAGATTCCAGGGATGACTCTTTGTACATCAAAGTTTTTACAATTATGTGTCACATTAAAAATATATAGCACTCCGACAAAGTAGTAAGATTATAAAACTTTAATAATTTATAAATATATACAAGAAAACAAAAATAGTAATAACATATAAACATTTTTAGAGAAAAACAACGAAGTAGCGGTCGGCTGTGCGAATAGTCCCAACGCAGCACAACGTCCAGATTTCCGGCGTGGGGCGTCGCGGGGGGTGGGTCATCAGTAGCAAACTGTTGTGCGAATAGTTCCAAGGCAGCAGAACGCGCCGAAATCTAGATGACACGAAAGTGATGTCTAGTAAGTTGCCACCCAGCAAATAACGGCGTGGGGCGTCGCGGGGGGTGGGTCATCAGTAGCAAACTGTTGTGCGAATAGTTCCAAGGCAGCAGAACGATGGCACCAAGGTGATGTCCAGTAAGTTGCCGCACTGGTTTTGGTATCCTACAATGCTGCTCCGAATAACGGCGTGGAGCGCCCCGGGGGAGGCGGCGTGAACGGGCCTCTCCAGGTGGAGTCTCATCTGTTTTAGTGGGGCGCCCCTTTACCGTTTCAGTTGCCATTCCGTCCGCTTTTGGTCCACTGTGTCAAAATCCGCCATTCAGCTGAGTTGCACCCACTCTTGCGGTGCAGCGATAGGCGGCTGCCACAGGACTCTCAAAATGGCGGCAGGCTCTTTCCTTTTTGGGCGTGGTCCACTGAAATGGCCCTGGGACACCTTGGAAATCGGACGCTTGTCTGCTAGGTCTTGGACCCCATTCTCGAAAGCGTCCCCTCCGCCTTGAGAATTCATCAAAAGTTTTGGGGGCCCCGACTCCTGCAGGCTTCTGGTGGGGAGCGGCTGCCATGATTGCTCGCGGAATGACCACGACGGAGCTACGAGATGGTGGTGCTCTCATGCTGACGCCAGTTTAGTCTGAAACATCCAGAAACAAGGTGGGGCTTTCATCGTTTGGGGGAAAAAAAAAGTTTTCATCCAATGAAAAGTGTTGTTTTTAGGTCATATGATCAAGCCTTCCATCATTCGGAAACCAAAAGTAAAATGAACCAATGAAAAGTTTTATAAACAAGTCACATGACCTGTTATGCGGCATAGGGTATAAAATGCGGAGAAAATACGTTGGCACGTGAGGCGGCGTCAGTAGCGGACCGATGTGCGAATAGGCCGAAGGCAATACAACGCGCCAAGATCCGGATGGCACCGAGGTGGTGTCATAGTTGAGAGTTCTGAGCAGCGGTTGTAACACTGTCTGAAGCTTATTTGCAGCTGCTGCAGCTTCACTACGCGCCAAGATCCGGATGGCACCGAGGTGGTGTGTAGCAAGTTGCCGCACTGGTGTGGCCATCCTACAATGCTGAAAGTCGGCGTGGGGCGCCCCGTTGGCCTGTGAGTTTGCGTCAGTAGCGGACCGATGTGCGAATAGGCCGAAGGCAGCACAACGCGCCAAGATCCGGATGGCACCGAGGTGGTGTCTAGTAAGTTGTCGCACTTCTGTGGCCATCCTACAATGTTGAAAGTCGGCGTGGGGCGCCCCGTTGGCCTGTGAGATGGCGTCAGTAGCGGACCGATGTGCGAATAGGCCGAAGGCAGCACAACAATATTTTCTGACTGACACCACAAGGCGCTGAGATGCCAAGATCCGGATGGCACCGAGGTGATGTCTAAGTTGCGGACTGATGTGCGAATGGGGCCAAAGGCAGCGTAACAATATTTTTTGTATGGAAGATACCACTAGGCGTTGAGATGCCAAGATTCGGATGGCACTGAGGTGATGTCTAGCAAGTTGGTGTGGTCATCCTACAATGCTGAAACTCGGCGTGGGTCGCCCCATTAGCCTGTGAGATGGCGTCAGTAGCGGACCGATGTGCGAATAGGCCGAAGGCAGCACAACGCGCCAAGATCCGGATGTCACCGTGGTGGTTTCATAGTTGAGAGGCACTTCATCTGCAGTGGGGCGCCGAGATCCGGATGGCACCGAGGTGATGTCTAGCAAGTTGCTGTACTGGTGTGGTCATCCTACAATGCTGAAACTCGGCGTGGGTCGCCCCATTAGCCTGTGAGATGGCGTCAGTAGCGGACCGATGTGCGAATAGGCCGAAGGCAGCACAACGCGCCAAGATCCGGATGTCACCGTGGTGGTTTCATAGTTGAGAGGCACTTCATCTGCAGTGGGGCGCCGAGATCCGGATGGCACCGAGGTGATGTCTAGCAAGTTGCTGTACTGGTGTGGTCATCCTACAATGCTGAAACTCGGCGTGGGTCGCCCCATTAGCCTGTGAGATGGCGTCAGTAGCGGACCGATGTGCGAATAGGCCGAAGGCAGCACAACGCGCCAAGATCCGGATGTCACCGTGGTGGTTTCATAGTTGAGAGGCACTTCATCTGCAGTGGGGCGCCGAGATCCGGATGGCACCGAGGTGATGTCTAGCAAGTTGCTGTACTTGTGTGGTCATCCTACAATGCTGAAACTCGGCGTGGGTCGCCCCATTAGCCTGTGAGATGGCTGTTCTTTGGATTTGGGCCTGGTCCACCAAAATGGCCCTGGGACACCTTAGAACTCGGACGCTCGATTTTTTTTTCCTTTCCTGTACATGCAAAAAAAGGTAAATGCCCGGTACGTTACACGCTTCATCTGCCACGATGAACTCTCCAGAGGAACCGAAAAAAAATATAGTTGTGGTAACTATACCATGCATCGTCATATGGAGAGGTGGCACCAATTAATTATAGTGCTGCATAAAAGAGAGATTTGGAGGAGAACCCCTGACCTGCTAGTACATTCATCAAAGAAGTGGCACTGAGAGCTTCAGAGGCAAGGGAAACGGTCCCAAATATTTAGAAGAACTTTGGAAAGATTAAAATGACATGTTTAGATTGTGGCAAATTAATTTCATGTGGACAGATGAGTGTTACTCTAATAAATACAGCATATGAACATCATCATAGTCGATGGTTGGTAGAGACATTTTGACTATATCCTGGACCTGCCCGTCCTCGCCCAAAATGGCGCCGGAATAAATGGGACTCGTAACTCCTTGTTGTGTACTGGTTGCAGAACCTTGAAATCACGAGATACGTATGCAGTTTTGAAGCACATGGCGGGCGGGGACGAGAATTGATTGAATATTTTGACATCCCTATTGATATTAAGTTCTGATGCGTTATTGATTACTGTACTGTTGAAAGTTCGAATTAACGTCACCCATGGTACTTGCCCGCAAATGTATATCTAGATAATTTTATTGTAACTGGCCCTGTCGTATTTTAATTATAAAATGTACGTCCACCGATTCCGTAACTGTTAGACACCTTAGTTCTTGCAATCTAATGGCCCGCCCGTTACGTTCCTCTACAGTGTAAATGTCTATTCATCATATACGATTACAGTTTGCTCTGTGGCAGGCCCACGTGGTTATAGGCTCGTATTTGTATAATGAAATTTTCACAATAAAGGTTTTTAAAAGAAAACATGGTAGTAGTATATACATTGGTAAAGTTTTTAATAATAGTGACTGTTTTAGAATCATTAAAAGGCAAGTGAAATAAAGCAGACCAATTACATGAAGGGTAAAAGGTATAATACGAAGGAACGCAGTAAAGATAAATGGTCAAGGGCTGTTGTGTTTTCTATTCCTGCAACATAAAGTGATCGATAAGAATCTCATATTCAGGCGTATCGGCGACTAAGACAGCAGGTCGACCCTCTTTTGCTCAACGGCTCCGTCATGGGACGAAGAAACGCTCTTTTTCTCGAAAAAAGAATATATTTTACTTGCAGGACAGTTGTAAAATTTCCGGGAAAGTACATTAGCCTGGAACATTATAACATATATTTAAGAAAAAATAATGTTCGGAAGTAATGAAAAGCGTAATTTTTAGGTCATATGACCAAGCCTTTCATCATTACAATAAGAAAAGTAAAATGAACCAATGAAAAGTTTTATTAACAAGTCACATGACTTGTTATGCTTACGTTACGCGCTGCGCGCCCCGGATGACTTCCGGATGCGCTAACGCGGCGCGTCATATGACGCATTACGCGACAACGCAGGTACAGAATATAGTCAAAATGTCTCCACCAACCAGCGGTCGGAACACAACCCCTTTCAGCAGGCTAAATAGTTCTGTTAAATGACAACAGAAGGGACAGGCAACAAGAACCATCAGTCAAAGAGGGGAGAGCTAGTTCTTCTCTACCGGGTTACATTGGGGCGCTACCGGAACTGATCGAATTGGTAGTCTACAGTGTTTCTGGATGTTTCAGACTGAAGCTGGGGTTAGCATGAGAGCAGCACCATTTCGTAGCTCCGTCGTGGTCATTCCGCAACCAATCATGGCAGCCGTTCTTTATCGTTATTTTGGGCGGGGTGGGTGGCGGAGCCGAGCTGTTTTGCAGCCATCATTGTGTGGAGTTCAGTTCATCTCACTAGTTTTGTATTTGTCATGAGGGGTTGTTCCTAATGTTTCTATTTTAGCGAGGTCAAAAAGAGATCCCATTAGTGGCCTACTGATTTTGCTCGATTCCTTTTCTTTTTTTTTTACACGATTTTTCGTTATCTGCAAAGACTAAACAGAGTATTGCGACTCTGTGTTTGTTTGTAAATAGAGAATGAACCAAAGAGAACTAATTCTAAAACAGTAAATACTTGGATAACAATCAATCAAATGGAGAGAGAAGCAGGCACGACGGATTACAATGGGGGCAAAGACCTGCGTTAACTACCTTTCACTATCTGCAAAGAGAGAGTACTCCTAATAGAAATGAGGGGGGGGGGGGGGCACCATTCAAAGCAGATCAGTGTGCATAAACACGAAAATGTTTTCACTTACCACGTACTTGACATTCGACAGCTTATGATATTTGCTATTAAAAAACCATTGAAATTCACTGAAAAAACCATAGGTTATAGACCATATATAGTTAGGAATTAGCATTTACAAAACCTTGAAAATTCACTGAAAAAACCATAGGTTATAGACCATATATAGTTAGGAATTAGCATTTAAAAAACCTTATTTTACTCACACAAAACCATTGAAATTCCATATATAGTTAGTTGCACTAACTATATATCGCGCACCTGCAATCCACTGCTGATCATGTCACATATTACATCATTCATGACATGGTCAGTGACATCACTGATGACATCACTGATGACATCTCAAATGACATCACTGATGACATCACTGATGACATCTCAAATGACATCACTGATGAGATCACTGATGACATCTCATTTGACATCAATGACCACATCACTGATGATATCATTCATGTGACAATACAATGCATCTCCTCACATTTTAATATAACCTCTGTTTCACCCAGTGTTAAATACAGAGTATAATTTTTGAAACCATTGACACACCAATACTAGTTACTACATACGTACTCACTGATTCCTACGTCTACACACACATTCACTCATTCACCCATACAATCATTCATACATACAATCACTCATCTTTACAACACTATCATATGCACTCATACACCTATACAGACACTCACACTCTGCCACTCATCCATGGAGTTACTCACACACCTAGTCAGTCCTGTAAAGAATCAATCACACTTCCATTTTTTTTGTCTATACAGTTAAACATAGAGCACCTTACATTTTCAAACATATACTAACACATACTTACTTTCTTATACAATCATTGATACAAGTACACATTGATCTGCACAGAGTCACACACCTCCCAGCCAGCCACACACACACTCAGTCTCCCATACAAATACTTAGACAATCAATCAATAACCCATATAGTTAATCATATAGCTACTGATCAACACATGCAGCAGTTTACAGAACAACAGACATAATGATGCACAAATTAAGACAGTTTAGTCACTAACCCATGCACTCAGTGAGACACATTTAATCACTCACTCATACATTCAGTCATGCACCTACTAAATCCTTCGTCCAGACACTTATACATCTACTCATTCTTCAATATGTAAAACATATTTAAACTTTACAGAAACACACAGTCACTGGATGATGTCATCAGTGATCTCATCAGTGATGTCATTTGAGATGTCATCAGTGATGTCATCAGTGATGTCATTTGAGATGTCATCAGTGATGTCATCAGTGATGTCACTGACCATGTCATGAATGATGTAATATGTGACATGATCAGCAGTGGATTGCAGGTGCGCGATATATAGTTAGTGCAACTAACTATATATGGAATTTCAATGGTTTTGTGTGAGTAAAATAAGGTTTTTTAAATGCTAATTCCTAACTATATATGGTCTATAACCTATGGTTTTTTCAGTGAATTTTCAAGGTTTTGTAAATGCTAATTCCTAACTATATATGGTCTATAACCTATGGTTTTTTCAGTGAATATATATATATATATATATATATTACCTACTGGCGGTCGCCAGTAGGTATATATAGTTAGGATTTTTTCCCTATGGGATTTTTGAAAATTCTATGTCTAATAACTTTGGCGTTTGTGGACGGAATTGGCTGAAATTTTCTGGAAAATGGAACATTTTGTTTCTGAGCAGCCACTGGAAATTTGGGGGGAGTTGGTCCAGGGGGGGCCGAGAAAAAAGGGGGGTCCCAAAACGTGTTTTTAACATTGAGTTTTCCATAGGGCGGTTAGCCTCACTTTTAGCCCGAACGGCTGAATGGATTTGCACGAAACTTGGCAAAATATTAGGGACTGATAGCCCGATGTGCCTTTTGTAGGTCTCAATATATGTGCTCCAGTGGATTTTGAGAAATTAACGTTTAAAAAAAGATATATATCTGTAAGCGCGCTCTGGGCAGCGCTCCGGTCCGCGGACCTTAAGCGTACCGGAACTTCGCGTAGCTAAGCTGATTGGCTCTCCGGTGTCTGTCAACATTCTAAACAGTCCGGAGCGGCCGCCATCTTGTCTCTCGGTAGGATTGAGAGACAAGAGGAGGCCAAAACAAAGGGGGAAATAACTATAAGGGGGCATAGTAGATCCTCCCTGACCCCCTAGGTTTGATGTGGAGGCTTTAAAGGGGCCCCGCGAAGCAAAAAAAATAAAAAAATTTTGTTTTTTTTCGTGGTTAGCGCCCGGTACGCGAACCGGGAAGCGTTCTGGGGAGCGTATCACAATGAAAAATGAATGATAGACTTTTCAAATGCTGTATGTTAATTGATTGTTGGTTTTGTTGATTATTTTTTTTTTTTTTAAGTTTTTTTTATTGTGTTTCATAATTTAATAAACTTTCTAACATTTCATTGTCAGAAATTTCATAATCATGGAATATAGATTGTAGTCTCTGAGGTTGTAAAATGTCCTCATTTGCAAGGAGGTTATCTACTGCTTGTACACATTGCAGTAGTTCTTGGTCCCAAGATTCATCCATAAATTCAATCTCATTTGGATCAATGATTTCTGTGTTGGACTCTGGAAGGACAATTTCAAATGAAATGTTTTGTTCACTTTCCATTTTTCCTGAAATTTGCATAAAAAAAATATATATTAGTAGAGGTAGGGCACTGTTGGGATTAATTTTAGATAGGCAGTTTTTAACAGAGAATTTATCTTTGGGCAGTGTATAGTATCAGAGTGGAAGTAGGAATATAAAAAAGTGTATCTAAATTTATAAGTACTACAGAGGGATAGTATATAACTAACAGAAAAAGTTTGCCATATTAACTTAAAGTGCTCAATATACTTCAGTTTTAAAAATAACAACTTACCTTTAAAAAGAAGTTGAAGTTATTAATGAAAATTCTAATAGAAATGTACACCAGGAAGTAGTAGTCAAAATGGCTGTGTTTCCTTCTCTTCCTTTATATATATTCGGGTACATAACCAATCAAATGTCAGGTAAA
The DNA here is from genome assembly GCF_964261635.1 of Lissotriton helveticus. Classification (NCBI taxonomy): domain Eukaryota; kingdom Metazoa; phylum Chordata; class Amphibia; order Caudata; family Salamandridae; genus Lissotriton; species Lissotriton helveticus. Next base: position 567,764,181 of record NC_136071.1, read on the forward strand.
AAAAGTAGAAAATGAAAGTAACATTTTAATTGGTTGTCAATTCCAACACTTCAGATGTGTTTTGTGAAGTAATTTACCTCACGGTATTTAGTGAGTTCTATAGGCTAAATGGCTAAATGGAATTCCAATCAAATTTGTGAAAATGGTAGGGATTGGTATGTAGTATGAGCTAATCTATATTTGGTGAAATTGTCTCCAGTGGCTTTTCTGTGAACTACTTTCCCACCTTTTTTGATGGTGCGCTTCCCAGGAAGCGACCCGGTACGCGAACCGGTGAGCGCCCTGGTACGCGAACCTTAAGCGTAACGGGAGTCCACCATTTTGTGTTTCGGTCGAATTATGATACAAGATGGAGGGCAAATAATGTTCAGAATAGGTAGAAGGGGGCATGGTAGACTTATCTTGACCCCCTAGGTTTTGTGAGGGTGGCTGAGGAGGCCCATATGTGCGAAAAAAAAACATTTTTTTTTAAAATTTCGCGAGGTTAGCTCCCGGTACGCGTACCGGGTAGCGCCCCAGGGAGCGTACTTTGTTGAAAATTAGTAAAAAAAGTTAGAGTAAAATAATAATTGTGAGTGATTAGATGTAGGGTAGCTCTGAGAAGAGCTTTTGGGTTTATGGTACATTTTGGTACTTATAAGTAGGTACCAATGCACATTTTTAAATTCAGAGTGAAAACTCTGTTGCCCTCATCTGAGAAGTGAACTCCATCTCCTCTGTAGATATCTTGCATGTAGTAACGCAAGTTATTGTTGTACAGGGAGCCCATTCCATGGTCTCTCATGTAAGCTGAAACAGATTTGTTTACATGCTTCCTCGACTTCTCAATTTGTGGACAAAATTGGTTTGACCACCTCCATTTCTGTCTTTGGCATATATTTGAATATACCAAGGCAGTCTGAGGAAAAAGTGCCATCAATTGCTCAAAGGTGTCCTTTAAAAGCATTTCCAGACCTACACCAGTCAAAGTGCCCAAGTCATTACCTCCACAGTGCACAATTAACAGGTCAGGTTTGGGCAAATGCATAAAGGTTTTCACCAATGGTATCAATTGGTGACATTTTAATCCTCTGTGGCCAAACCACTTAATTTCCACATCTTGTAAATTGAGGTTAGGTAAATTCCTGCTTTCAACGTACCTTTGAGCCCAGTGAATATAACTATGACCAACAATCCAGACAGAAAACATGGTGAGAGAAGGTTCTCCTGCAGTCAGATGAAGTGTGGCAATGAAATGGCAGTTGAAAAAATGTGAGTTTGAAATGAAAAAAACTGTGGAGTTTCTGTGTTCATGAAGTAGTAACAGTGATTGGTGGATTTTGATTGATGAAAACAGAAAGTTAGGGTGTAGAGATGTGTTCTTTGAAAGATGTATTTTGAGTGGTCAATAAAAAATCATTAAATGAAAGAAAGCACTGGATATGCTGGTGCACTGAGAGTTCAGAGTTCAATTGCAACATTGTTGTGTGAATTTGCAAACACCAGAGTTTCTCCAAGAGGTGGTTGCTATGGAAAATAGGCAGAAAGGGCAGAGGGGGAAGGGTTTTCATTTGAAAAAAAGTGAGGGAAGAGTTTTGATTGGGTGACATGAGAAATATGTGTGAAGAATTACACCATTTCTGTGCTTTTGATAGCTGCAGACTCTGGAGTGCATACCTTTTGCTCTGCTGAAGACAAATTGGTGTGTTTCTGAGACTGTTTTCAAACTCAAAGTATTTGCTAAGGTGAGAAAATATTTCTTTACTTTAGATAGAGAATAGTGTGCTTTAAGGAGAAAATTATGATTTATGTGGCGCAAATTGCTTGTAAATATGCTCTCACATGTGCATGGAAAATTTAGATTTTGAATGTTTTTGTTATATAGCCATGTTAAAAGTGACGCAACCATGCTGGAAAGCCAATCAAAAAATGATTTCATGTGTTTTAATGACATTTTAAGTCATTTTCTGATGTGCAGTGTTTAGAAATTATGATTTGAAAATCGTTTTTGTGGAAAAGGAATTGTTTTTAAATTCATGACAAGGATATAATGGTGTATGGTTATTTATAAGGCAATTGACTGTCCTTGATGTTATTTTTCTCATTTTAGTGTAAGACCTTTCTCTGTGGCGCAAATTGCTTGTAAATATGCTCTTACATGTGCATGAAAATTTTAATTATCAATGTTTGTGTTACATAGCCATGATAAAAGTGAACCAACCATGCAGGAAAGCCAAAAAAAAAACGCTTTCATGTGTTTCAATGACATTTTAAGTCATTTTCTCATGTGCAGTTTTTTGAAATTATGATCTGAAAATCGTTTTTGGGAAAAAGGAATTGTTTTTAAATTCATGAGAAGGACATAATGGTGTATGGTTCTTTATAAGGCAATTGACTGTCCCTGATGTTATTTTTCCCATTTTAATGTCAGACCTTTCTTTGTGGCACAAATTGCTTGTAAATATGCTCCCACCTGTACATTGAAAATTTTGATTTTGAATGTTTATGTTACATAGCCATGTTAAAAGTGACCCTACCATGCAGGAAAGCCAATCAAAAAACGCTTTTATGTGTCTTAAGGACAATTTAAGTAATTTTCCCATGTGTAGTGTTTTGAAGTTATGATTTGAAAATCGTTTTTGAGGTAAAGGAATGTTGTTAAAATTTATGTTCGCCATATGCCCCCAAATTTCTTTTTCAGGGTTGCAGCAGGGTGTTCTTGAGACACCCCTGCACTTTTGGAATAAATTCCTAATTTGTGATGAGCAAATTGTTAATCGCAAATTGCACCTTCATTTATATGAGCCTCCTAGCCCATGGAAATGAATGGGTAATTTGCAATTAGCAATTTTCTCAAACAAATTTGGAATGGTAAAGAATCGCTATTTATTCCTTAAAATTCGCTTTTTTGGAAATGCAAAATAGTTATATGATACATATGGCGGTTGATGTCTAACAAGATAAGAAGCTTATGGATACATTTATGATGACTGGTGCAATGAAGTAGAAATCACTTACTTCATTGGTAGGCCTTTACAATAAATTATCTCCTCTGTATTCTTCATCAAGCATAACTTTAATCTGCAATCCTGAGTAGGCCTCACCTTAAACAAACCTCTGGATAGGCCACATCTTATTGTCATCCTGATTTAATCATTTATAATGCTAGGGACAGATTTATGATATGTGTATACCTCTTTTGTGCCACTTAGAAAACATTGTCCATGGGGAAATGACTTAAAATGTCATTAAGACACATGAATGTTTTTTTTTAAAACGTTTGCAATTTTTTTGGGTCACTTTCAACATGGCTATGTGTCTGAAACAGTCAAAATCTAAATTTGCAATGCACTGGTGGGAGCATATTTACAAGGAATGTGCTTCATGGGGAAAGGTCTTATAATGTAATATGGGAAAAATGACATTAGAGATACTGAAATGCCTTATAGAGAAGCATACACCATTATGTCCTTGTCATAAATTTGCAAACCATTACTTTTCCCCAAAAACGATTTTCAAATTATATTTAGAAAACAGTGCACATGTGGAAATTACTTAAAATGTCAATAATTCAAAATTTGTGATTCCTTAAATGCAATGTATCAAAAAAAAATATGTAAAAAATGATATTAAGGATTTGGAAACTACCACCAACTTCTAGTTTGTGGTAATTTGCGAATTCTTTTCAAAAAGCATTTTTTTTTTAAAAAAAAAAAGGTCCCATATGACGCCCATACATGCCATTAGGGCATGTAGATGTAACATGTGCTCCCAAATTTCTTTTTCAGGGGTGCAGCAGGGTGTTCTTGAGATACCCCTGCACGCTTGAAAAAAATCCTATTTTGTGATGAGCTAATTGCTAATCACAACTTGCAACATTAATTCCTATGAGCCTCCTAGCCTATGGAAATGAATGGGTAATTTGCAATTAGCAATTTGCTCATTGCAAATTAGGAATAGTAAAGAATCGCTATTTATTCCTTAAAATTTGCTATTTATAATATGTAAAATATTTTGATGATACATATGGCAGTTCATCTGTAACAAGATAAGAAGCTTAGGGATAGATTTATGATGAGTGGCGCATCCCCAGGGATGTGACAGTCATCCTGCGCCACTGTTCCGCCACCCATGGTGTGCTGCATTTACAATGCGGCGCAGCATGGGGCAAAAAAGGCACAGATGCGTGACGCATCTGTGCTGTAAAGGTGGCACATTGCTGGAGTTGTATCGTAAGTGCGATGCAGCTCCAGCAAGGATCAGGGGTGCCCCATCTATACAATGCTGCGTCAAGACCTATGCCAGCTTCAAGCAGGCGCAGGGTTTTGAAGCAGCTTTCTCCTATCTGATTGTAAATGCGGCACACCATGGGTGGTAAAGCAGTGGTGCACATTAACTGGTGCATGCCTGGGGATGTGCCATTTAATATAAATCTGCACTTTAACATTTGAGTATGTGCAGGGGACACAGAGTCGTTGAGGCTTATCCAAGGTTAAGAACAGATGAGTCCTGTTCAGTGAAAAATTAGACATAGGCTTCACCTGCTCAGCATCGCTGGACATGGCTAAATAATAGCTGCAAAATGTTACTCTTGTTAAATAATTTTACTATTATAATCTGTGAGATTTGTCTCTTACTCTGCAACATCTCATTGTTGTTGTCTTTCTTTAAAGATAAAGACAACCTCAACATGAGCGACAATCTGCAATCAGTTGATTTTGACCTCATCATTGAACTTGTAATTGAAACATCAGTGGATGTTGATCCATTGGATGATTTAAATCCTGAGGATGAAGAAGAGCGTGATGAGGATGCAGATTTGTCCGAATTATATGATATAGGATGGGAAGCTGACCTGCTTGAGCCTTTGGAATTATAAACATTTATTTTTAAAATTTATAATCAATAAAAAGTAAAAAGGTAAACCGTTTAATTTAAAAATAAAGACACCTTCAAAAACAGGTTATGTGTAGTGTCTTCAATAAAATATTAAAATATGCTCATAAAATTAGATCAGATTCACATATAAAATAGCATAGGTAACATAAATATAAATCTCATTTCTTTTCTGCTATTTCTGTATTGTAAATTTGCAAGGACTAAAAAATCTTCTATTTAAAATGTCAAGTAGTGTGTTATGTTTTTGATCACTATTACTGATTTACTGTTTGATAATAATGTTTAATAACATTTTTCTTATATTTTTCCTCAGATTCAACTATGCCTACAAAAATAAGAGAGATGAAGGCTGCAAAACGTCAAAGACAGCAGGAGAAAAAAAAAATGCAGCAGTCCTCTAACAAAAAGATTTCTCAAGCGATGAAGAAAGCACCGGGTAAGAGCTCTAAATATTTCATAAGAAATATTTCTAATAAAAAAAATATTAGTACAGAAAATGTTTCAATCCATAACAACACAAGTAAATCAAATGGAAAGAAAAGGACAAATGAAAATGTTACTGCTAGAGCAAGAGATAAATCTGTGCATGATAGTAGAAGGAAACAACAGTTTACGGAGATTCGTAAACGAATGTTCCGTAACAGGATAATTGGCAATTTGTTAAAAAATATTAAGAAAGGTCAACAGAAATTAGTTTTTTATAGGAGAAAAAAAAAAGTTGAGAAAGTTATTGATCAGGCTTTTGAAATTAAACGTAAGTTATTTATTTTGATAATCAATAGAATTAGGAAGCTAAACAAGGCAATTTTTGATTTCAAAAGAAATAGTAGATGGAAGAGAATAGTTAATCGTAGTAATTTTTGTGAAGTTTTTTCTGGAGAATGGATACATAGTTCAAGCTGTGAGGCATTTTTTAATGAAGAGAGTTATTTCCAGGATAATGATTTGGTGCATGCAGTTGACATCAGTGGTCGTGCTTATGAAGTGAAAGATGGTTGTCCAGTTGAAAAAGAAAAACTTGTGACAACAGAGGCAGAAGAGTTGTTAGGTAATGAGGTTTTAGGAAGACGTGCTAAGGGTCCTGTGTACACCTGGAAGTGTAGTAGTATTTGCAGTGTGCGACAGGATTCCATCAATTTGCTTTGTGATTTTGTACGGTCATTTAACAAGAAAAGTTTGAAGCAGAAAATAAGGTTGTTGCAAGAATTAGATCCTTGCAGAGTGAGAGAAGTGACAGGTTTGCATGGTCATTCACTGGCTTGTCTTTCCAGGAGAGTATGCCAGAGTGTTTTTCATCATTTCAGGATGCTAGCAGTACATCATAACAAAGTGAGGAAGTTAGTTAGACTGTTGTATTATGCTAAGAGTCCAGCAATTATGCTGAAACAATTATGCGCTGCTCTTTTGCATGGTTCTGAAATAGATGTGAAGAATATATGTGAAGAAATTGAGTTTTGTTACTTTGGAAGTAAAGAGGAGAATGTTGAAATTGAGCAAGAAGTAGAGGGTCATTTGGAAGATAGTGTACAGGTTTCCAGTACAGATAATTTCCAGAGGGAAATTGCGACGTTTGACATGAAATCAAGTGAGAGGCCTAATTTCACTTGTGTGTGTTGTAGACGCACTTATTATAAGAATCAGACTAAGTTAGTGGATTTATATGCAAAAAGTGAAAGGGAAAATAATAGTGAATGGAAGGATTTTGCAACATACTTGATGGTAGAAAATTGTTTTGATTTGGGATTGGATCAACGTGTGTGTACTTATTGTTGTAACAAATTAAAACAAAACCAGATGCCTGCTAGAGCAGTTCATAATAATCTGGAATTGGTTGAGATTCCTTCTGAATTGAAGGATTTAAATACTTATGAATCTATTTTGATTCAAAGTATCCATCCCTTTCAGGCTATTGTAAGAATGGAGCCAAAGACAGGGAAATTGCCTCCATCAGATTTACAGAGAGGATTAAAGGGAAGAGTTGTTTATTTGCCTCTAGATTTGAAGAAAAACATTAACACAATTGGAGTAGAAAAAGTGGAAGAGGAACCTCTGGTTATCTTAGTTAATGGGGTTCCGACAAAGAATAAGAAAATATGGCAAGATTTAGTAGATGTTAGGAAAGTTAAAAAGGCAACATTGTATTTGAAAAAAAATAATAAATACTATAAGAATGTATATGTTGCAGAAGAGGAAGTAAGTGAGGAAGAGGATAGCGATTTGTGTGCTGGTCAAATTGAGAAAGTAGAACCCTCTACTAGTGAGGAAATATATGAACATTATAGTGTTCATCCTTTGCATTCAAAGGAAGTCATGGGGAATGCTATTGAGTTGTTTCAAATGAAACAAGCCAAAGGGAGTCCCATTAGTGTTTGGGAGGAAAGTTTGGAAGCTCGGTGTTTCCCACAGCTTTTTCCAACAGGTCAGGGAGGAAGATATGATGAGCGACCTCATCAAATTCCTGCTTCTGAATACCGGACTTTGCGATTGTATGCAGGAGATGCTAGGTTTCGACAATGCATTCCTTATTTGTTTCATCTCCTGTTTGAAAGCGATCTGTCTGGACTGTCATATGCAGTGAACCACATCTTGAAAAGTGGTATACACATGCAAAACATCTCGGCAAGTGATTTTATGGATAAAGTGAATGTCCAAGATAGTATTTTGGAATCTCACCTGATTAATCTCATGGCGTGTCAGCGTGGTACTAATGAGTACTGGTACCGTCGTCATGGTGATTTAAAATGTATGCTGAGGAACTTAGGTACTCCCACATGGTTCCTCACTCTGAGTTGTGCCGAGTATGGCTGGGAAGACTTACTTCAATTTCTACGAGAGGCAAATGCTAACGTAGAAAACATCGAATTCAAGACACCCGGAGAACTGTGCTCTTTGGATCCAGTCAATGTATGTAGGTACTTCAATCATAGATTTGAAGCTATGATGTCTTTCATCATGAATAAGAAGAATCCACCTCTTGGAGAGGTGTTGGATTTCTTCTGGAGAAAGGAGTACCAAGCAAGAGGAGCTCCTCATATACATATGTTGCTGTGGATCAAGGATGCACCTAAATTTGGAACGGATCCAGAAGACTCAGTGATGAGTTTCATCCAACAGTATTCTACGTGTGCTGTTCCAAACGCAAAGGAGAAGAAAAGCCTAAGAGAAAAAGTTCTGCGTTTCCAAAGCCATCGATGTGGAAAGTACTGCCGTCGTAAATTCCGAAACAAAGACAAGTTCTACACCAAATGTCGTTTCGGCTTCCCACGACCGGTGATTTCTAAAGGAAGAGTAAACAGTTTGATGTCTTCGCTGCGACATAATGTGATGAAGAAATCACCTAAAAACACTTACAATTTGAAGAGGAACGAAGAGTCCAAGTATATCAACGACTACAACCCGGTGATTTTGTCCATGTGGAATGCTAACATGGATATACAGTTTGTGGCTGATAACTGTATGGCTGTGGCTCGGTATGTGACGTCGTATATCACCAAAAAAGAGAAGACAGAATTGAAGGATATGTGGGAGGACATTTCCCATGAAAAGAGCCTCAGCAAGAAGTTGTACAGTTTCAGTCTGAAGATGTTGTCGCATCGAGAAATCGGAGCGTACGAATGTTCTGACCGGTTGTCTTCAGCAAGTCTCTATGCCAAGTCCAGGAGTATCGTTTGGGCGAGTCTTGGTCTTGCTGCAACGCGTAATCGAGTTCTCAAACCTGTGCGGGAAATTGAGTATTTGGCGGAAAAGGAGCCAAACAGTACCGACATTTTGAAGACAAACATGTTGGATACATATTATCCAAATCGAAGCAGTCACCTAGAGAATGTTTGTCTGTATGAGGTTCTGCAAAATTACATGTTCAAGAGGAACATCAAAGAAGATACTGAGAAAGGAGTGTATGCTGTAATAGGAAGTGAGGGATGTCTGGTCAAGCAAAGAAAATGCCACTTGATAAACCATCGAAAATTGAGTGGCGAATCTCCTGAAAAAAAGGAGTTTTTCTATTTAGCACTTTTGCAACTTTTCAAGCCTTGGCGTGCAGAAGAGGAACTGCTTGGAGATTTCCTCTGTTACGAAGACTCTTTCAATGCCGCCAAGGAGACCATAGAATGTCCTGCTTTTCCCAAATATGTAGAAATGTTGAATGCGGAAATTGAGCAGGAAGCAACGATTGCAGCCGAGATTGCCAGAGACAGTTCTCAGGACAGTCAGAGTTCTGCTTCATTGAGTCAGGATCCACTAGGAGGACCTCTTATTGAAAATGAAGCTGCCACTGCTATGAATGAGGTGGAAAGAGCCATGGCACATGCTCAAGAGGATGCGGTTAACTTAGAAGAGTTGGAAAGGCAACTCAACGTTGAGCAGAGGAAAATATATGACGAAGTTACCATGCAAATTGATCATGGATTAAGTCATGATAAGAAAGAGTGCTCATGTACGTCGTTGAAGCCTGTCCGACTGTACGTGAGTGGAGAAGCGGGAACTGGAAAAAGTTTCCTCATTAAAGCAATTTCATGCTATTTGCAGGAAAGGACAGAGTCATCACTGTCTTGTGTTGTCACTGCTCCAACTGGACTGGCAGCACATAATATTAAAGGGATTACTTTACATCGTTTACTGATGCTGCCAGTGGAGCATGACAACAAATTCCAATCCAATCCAAAAATTCTTTATTTCGGCCACATAGGCCATAAAAGAAGCAGTAAAAATACATACAGATAAAACACAATATATACAATAAAACCAATTGGGCTGCAATGTTTAGAAAGTACAAGGTAAAATAAGTTAACCTGACATTTTCTTCCTTATTAGCCATGCTGCCATTAGGAATTTAGAAACCGCAAACACAATGTGGCCCAGGGTGTTAGTTTTCAGGACCCTGTAAGCCTGTAAATAGTTCCTGAAGCCCAGGTTCCGGCATAGTGGAGCTAACCAGCGCCTCCTCGGGCTCCGATAAGCATAACAACAGAACATTATGTGCAGGTCGTCTTCATCCCTAGCTTTGCAGCATGGACAAAGCTTGTCGCCCCCTGACGCCCATTTATAGGTAAAAACTTTAGTAGGGAGCGTGCCAAACCTCCATTGCAGGAACAATTTCCTCGCGAGAAGCGGGGGTAAATAAAATCCATAAAAGGTTCAAAGGCATACGAATTTTTGGATGCTAAAAAACGCCCCGTCAGAGTTCCGCTGTCATGTGCATTGGCCATATCAACAAGGCTTTCATTCTTATAGAGTTGAGCGAGGGACTTGCGTGAAATCCTTCTGCAGCCCTGAGCAGGATCGTCCCAAAGGTCAGGCAGTTTCAGGCTAGAGCATTCCGACTTGATGTATGCCAACCAAGGGATCTTATCATTAACGTCCAGCCTCATGATATGTATAAGGTCCTGCCTATAATGGTGCAGCTCATCGGTGGACCATACCCGGTGCCAGAACTTCATGGGTTTCGACCGTAGGTCCTCTGTGATCGACGGAATGCCCAGGTCGAGTCTTAGAGGGAGGAGTGGTGTGCCCTGCGGGAGAGCAAGTAAGCGTCTAAGGAAACAGTTTTCCACCCCTACCATAGCCTTCCCAGCTTTGTGACCCCATAGCTCACTGCCATACAAGGCAGCTGCCTTCGCCTGGGTCCTGTACATTTCAAGAGCCGGGCTAACAGGTTTAAAAGTAGATCTATTGGACACCCTGAGGAGAGCGCCCGTTAGCTGGGAAAGTTTCAACCTGGATCTTGCTACCTGAGAGTCCCATGTCAGATTTTCTTGTAGGGAAACCCCCAGATATATAAAAGTGGAGACCCTTTCAAGGCTAGTTCCCCCCAATTTTGGATTGGGTCTGGTCTTGGATGGGGGGTTGAAGATCATGAACTTGGTTTTATCCGTGTTCACCTCCAACCCATGTTGTCTACAGAAGTGGCCAAAACCATCCACAATCCTCTGGATCCCCATGGGGGATTTGGAAAGAAGGAGGGTATCATCGGCAAACATTATTGCCGGAACCCTCCTTCCTGCCAAAACCGGGGCATCATTGTCCCCAACAGCGTCAAGGTGTTGTATGACACTGTTGATGTACAGACAGAACAGCGTCGGAGCCAGAACGCAGCCCTGTCTGACACCTCGGCGGACTGGGAATTTACCCGAGGGCTTGCCATCCCTCCCACACCTCACTACCGCAAAGTTGTTCTTATGCAGCCTAATGATGATTCTGAGGAGGTGGGGGGGAACTCCTAGCTTCTGAAGAACCTCCCACAACTTCCCCCTTGGGACCAGGTCGAAGGCTGACCTCAGGTCCACGAAGACCATGTACAGTCGACCTCCCTCTAGCGTGACCGTCTTCCAATACAGGAGAAGGAGGCGAAAGATTTGGTCCATGGTCGACGTGTTCTTCCTGAAGCCAGCCTGAAGGGGGCTCATGATGTCGTTGTCCTCGACCCAGTCCAGGAGATGATCCAAGATGAGGCGCGCAAAGACCTTCTGGGGCACATCTATAAGACTTATAGGCCTGTAGTTGGAAGGGAGCAGAGTAGAACCCTTCTTATGGATGGGCACGATCTCTGCCCCCAACCACGACTCAGGAATCGCCATACCTCCAAGAATAGCATTGAAAAGAATAAGAAGGTAAGGGCCCCAGATGTCCGGATGGTGCCTAAATAGATCCCCGGGTAACCTATCCAAGCCTGGCGCCTTCCCCACTGCTAGACGTTCTAGGGCGAGCTTCACTTCCCCCAGGGATATATCCATTCCAGCCTCCTGAATACCCAAGGGCAGTTGCAGCTCTGCAGCCGGGCAGGAACTAGTTTCTTGGTAAAGAGCCCCAAAGTGATCCTCCCAGACCGCGGAGGCTATATTAGGCTCAATCGCTTTACCAAGATCCCTTGAACCATTATTTACTAGGGCCCAGAATTTCCTGGAGTCCCTTACTTTAAGGGCATCATAAAGATCCTGCCAATGGTTCCAGTCCCACTCGGTCCTTGCAGCCGCCAGCACCGATTTATAGTGCTTTCTAAGGTCGCATACTTTAGTCTTATCTGACCCCTCTTTTATTGCTGCAACGAGCTCAGATTTTACGGCCCTGCAATCTGAGGTATACCAGGAGGGAACAGGAGTCCTTTTCTTTCGGATTGGGACTTCCGGATGGAGGACCTCGGCCAAGTCCCTCACTAAATCCTGGTGAATATTTCCCAGTTTCTCATGGAAATCTGGGGTTCTCAGTCCATTCAGGAGAGCATCCACTTCCATGAAGCTGGGGAGGGCCGCCTCATATAGTTTTTTGATGGACTCTTCCGAGTTCACCAATTTTCCCCACTTAACCCGGCGCCTGTTTGTAGTGATGGTCAAGTCCCCTGGATCGTCCCCTAGACCGACTGGGGGTAGATCCGTCTTAGGTAGAGGACACAGGATATTTAGGCACAGGGCATTGTGGTCACTGTCTGACCTCTTAATTACCCTGAAGTCAAGCACTTTGGGCCAAAGAGTAATGTCCACCATGATGTAATCTAGCCTCGACTCATGGCCCCTCCTGTTGAAAGTGCACACTGAGGGGGCATCGGAGGGAGTACGACCATTACACGCCCTCAGTGCGCAATTCAAGGTAAGGGACATAAGTTGTAAGGCTAGGGGGGACCAGACTTTAGGGTGAGGAGAAGCTGAGGGTGGGACCCCCCAAAGGTCATCCTCGGCTGTAAGGACACCATCCAGTAGTCCCTCCAGAGGTTCAAAGTGGCAATTGAAGTCTCCTCCAAGCACCACCTTGAGATCACCTGGAAGTTGGCCCAAGAAGGAGGCCAAATCATTTAAGGTAGGTGATTCATTTAGCGAGGGCACTGGACGCGAGTAGACATTGACAATGGCCCACTGCGTCTTGCCAGGCCAAATGAGCCGCACACACTGGATGTCCTGCGAATTCGTGTGGACCTGCTCCGCCTGGCACCCAATGTGACTCGCGATCCAGATTGCCAAGCCACCAGATGGCCTCCCCCTACCAGCCCATTTGGCAGGGATTTCGAAAATTTCAAACCCTCTCCTGGATTGAGCGACCCTCGCCCAAGTCTCCTGGAAGAGGAGTATATCGCCTCCCTCTACCAAGCAATCCCATTCCGGAGAGCCTTCCTTGTTCGCAATTCCTGCCACGTTCCAGGAGAGAATTCTCAATCCAGGGTCAAGCGGCAGAGTGCCCTGAGCTCCAGCAGGAGCTTGCGGGGGGAGCACGGATAAACCAACGTCTAGGAAGCCAGCTCCACAAACTGAGTTGGCGGAAGGGCCAGCCCGCACCACTGTCCCTGCTTGCAAAGTATGGGCAGGCCCGATGTCAGGTGATGAGCCCATTTGGCACAGATTGGCATCCGTGTCAGCCCCTCGCTCATTGTCGGTGTGGGGCCGGGTTGGTTCCAACAAGGGATCCGCACCAGGTCCCACACAACCTTGCACATCGTCCACCGTCCTCACAGGGACCGACATGCCTATCCTGGCTTGTGGTCAATCGACCTGGTCCAAACAGGAGAACCTGTTTTGATGTATGAAGCTTGTCTGAGGTGTTGGTAGGGGGTGCCTTGGTCTGTAGCGGGAGCCATCTACAGCAAAGCCCACCCTAGTCCACCTCTTCTCCCTCCCTCCCACCATGTTACTACCACTAGGGTAAAAATAAGAGAGGGGTACAAGTTCTATTTTAGACTTATCAGGCCTTACAAGCCAGTTGCAGATATAATTAGCAACATGTGGGCTCTTAAAACTTAGGACAATGCAGTCCCCTGTCCTGTTCTTTATAGTAGGACCAATCCATGGGATCCGCCTTACCATCAGGACCTCACCCTTCAAGTTTGGGGGCAGCGGTCTATTGATACTGAGCCAACTTATAACCTTGTTGCGTAGGGAGTCATGAGACTCCCTAACATCATTAGTTAGCTCAGGAACTCCCACCATGATTGCCGTATATGGAACAGCTTCTGGGGGGAGATTGACCATCCTACGTCTGTCGGGGGGGAGGGCAAAACCATCGCTCGGGGCAATTATAGGACCAACTGTTTCCCTTAGCTGCGGCGCATGTTGCGGCGCAGGTGGTAACTTGGATCGCCTTGGGGCCGGAACAGGAGGCCTGGGTGCTGGAGGTAGCGAGGTACGCGACTGAGAAGTAGACGCACCATCTGCACTGGGCACTACCCTACTGGAAACCTGGGACACTATGGATGGAGATGAACTATTCCCACGAGGTTCCACGGTAGGTATAGGGACATTGATAGCTATATCAGGGCTTTTCCAAGTGTGGTTATTTTCCCGAGACTTAAGTAGATTCTCTATAGCCTCTAATCTAGCTGAGATGGGGATTAACAGATTCTTAATAATAGCTGTAAGTGAGCTAATTACTATATCTGAGCTGTTAAAGGATGCCCCACCAAAGATAAATGGACCCGCCGCCACTGATGGTAACACAGGGGCTGTCGGGGCCACAAGACCCGACCCAAACCCAGATACGCTAAGCTCTGGGGAGACCGAAATATCTGTGATTTCTTCGAGTGATGATTCAGATGTAACCATTCTTGCCCTTTTTGTCCTCTTTAGTTCAGCAGGCCTTTTCCTTTTTAGGGTCTGCGCCTCCCCACTATCTGCGGGGTCAGCTGTCAGGGCCACTTGGCCCGCTTCAAACATGTTTGGACTCGTGTTATCCAGAGCAACAAAATGGTCAGAAGTCCCCGATGGCCGTGACGAATCTTGGTCCCTCTGCGATACCGGAGTTCTAAGCTGTCGAAGCACCGACTCAATAGTCTGGTCAATGCTATCCAGTAAAGACATATGGGTGGCGTCCATGGTAATAGGTGTGCTAACATCATTAGTACCTGGATCCCCAGGGTCCAGGAACACATTTTCAGGCCCCATCTCACAGTGAGAGTCCGCGAGTGATTGGCACTTGCTGATTTGGGAGGTCGCCTTGGGGAAAAATCTTTCCAAAGTACTTGTGCCTTGTTGCACAGACTTACTCCTTAGTGCTCTAGAAGTCATAATGGGGTGAACAATGGGGCAATTTAACGGGGGCGTTAGAGGGGGGGCCCGGTCTGGTCTCCTCCGGCCACTAACGGCCTAGAACGGCCCGCTCTTTGCCCGGTCTTCGCCCCGGCGCTGCGTCAGTGTTGGGCCGAGATGTAATGGGCGTGATAGGCGGGGGGCGGGCCGGCGGGGAGAGCGGACCGGATGGTCAATCCGTGGTCTTCGCAGGGACTCCTGGATGTTGGAGTCCCTGCACACTCGCAGCCCACGCCTTACCTCGCGCCCCTGCCTCCGCCTCCAGTGACCAGGTGCAGTGGATTTCAAACGCACTCCTGTGCGCAGCGGCTCCTGCGGAGCGGGAACGGCAAGCCGTGAGGGAAGAACTGTCCTTGCAAAATGAGGTGAGCCTCTGCCTGTCCGTATGAGCGTCCCAGGGGTTTAGCAGGGGAAAGCGCCTTTTACACTCGCAGGTGGGCGGGGGGCGGGCCGGCGGGGAGAGCGGACCGGATGGTCAATCCGTGGTCTTCGCAGGGACTCCTGGATGTTGGAGTCCCTGCACACTCGCAGCCCACGCCTTACCTCGCGCCCCTGCCTCCGCCTCCAGTGACCAGGTGCAGTGGATTTCAAACGCACTCCTGTGCGCAGCGCCTCCCGCGGAGCGGGTGCGGCAAGCCGTGAGGGAAGAACTGTCCTTGCAAAATGAGGTGAGCCTCTGCCTGTCCGTATGAGCGTCCCAGGGGTTTAGCAGGGGAAAGCGCCTTTTACACTCGCAGGTGGGCGGGGGGCGGGCCGGCGGGGAGAGCGGACCGGATGGTCAATCCGTGGTCTTCGCAGGGACTCCTGGATGTTGGAGTCCCTGCACACTCGCAGCCCACGCCTTACCTCGCGCCCCTGCCTCCGCCTCCAGTGACCAGGTGCAGTGGATTTCAAATGCACTCCTGTGCGCAGCGGCTCCCGCGGAGCGGGAGCGGCAAGCCGTGAGGGAAGAACTGTCCTTGCAAAATGAGGTGAGCCTCTGCCTGTCCGTATGAGCGTCCCCAGTGTTGTTATCAGCGCTTCTCCTCTGCGTCTGCTTCCTGCAATCACACTGCCTACTGCCAGTGCCACTGGCCTGCTGACAAGACGTAGTTTTGGGAGTGTGTGCAGGAGTGTTGTTGTTACAGCGCTATTCCCTTACCAGCGCTCACACTACCTGCTGCCACTAGCCCACAGCCCGCACTCCCTCTGTCCAGGGGCTTAATTGGTCAGCGTAAGGCTCGTGGTGACTGCCTCCGGTATCCCCAAGGGGGGGTGTCCAGGGGGTTTACTGTCCAACCAAGTCAATCCGCTAAACAGCTGCGGGGCAAAGCTAGGGGTTACAAGTTGCTGAGCAAAGCTGATAGGGGGGGGGGGGGGGGAAACCCGCGTCCACTTATGCTTGCACCTGCTCTTCCAGCCTACACCAACTCCTTCCAACTCCTACTCCGGACCGCCGGTAGGCAGGCAGGCAGACAGCAGTTAAAAAGGCAGATGAGCGTTCCCCTAATCACCGTCACCGTCACCGTCTTTATTCTATAGTCTTCCTTCCCTCTTCCTTGGTCTCCCGCGGGCCCCTGCAACTTCCCACGGTGCCCCGGCCGCCTCCTACCTCCTTGGTGCTCACTCGGTCCGATCTCTCAGATCTCTCACCCCTCTCGGCTCGGGCTGCGACAACAAATTAGAATATCACAAGCTATCTGGAGATGCTTGTTTTGAAGTTTCAAGAATCTTGAGGAAAATGAAACTTCTTATCATTGACGAAGTAAGCATGGTTTCCAATGTCATGCTTGCCTTTGTGCATTTGAGGATGCAAGAAGTTCTCAAAACAGAGTATGATGTGTTATTCGGTGGCAAACACATCATTGTTTTTGGAGATCTTCTGCAGCTGACACCAGTGAAAGGGCAACCTGTGTTCAAAATGCTCACGCATGAAGATACCAGGAAGTGCCTAGGCAGCATTGGCAACGTCAATATATGGTTAAACTTCAATTATGCTGAACTGCATGAAAATATGCGTCAGGCAAAGGATGAAGTTTACAAGACTATTCTACAAGATGTTAGAATTGGAAAAGTGACCGAGCATGGGAAAGAAGCTTTACATGCACGATTACTGTCAAATTTATATCCAGAACAAGATGTTGTGCCTGAGAATATTTTTCAGAAAATTACTGATAAGAAATCTGGAATATGTTTGATGCCAACTCTTGCAGAATGTGCAAAATTTAACAACAAAATGTTGCATTTAGAAAAGCAAGAGATTGTGAAAGTGGAAGCTATTGATAGAGTAGAGCATATGGGATCAACAATTATTTTGTCTGAGAATCTGAAAACAAAATTGGATTCATTAGAGAAGAGTATATCTAAAACTGCAGGTTTTGAAAAGACTCTGAATGTGTGCTTGAACTGCCGTATAATTTTAAGAAGGAATTTACATGTTGAAAGAGGTCTGGTAAATGGATCAATGGGTAATGTTGTTGATTTTGTGAAATACAGAAATAGAGATGGAATTGAATTTTTAAAAATTAAATTTGATGGCATTGAGGAAGTACAGCTAATTGCTCGTTGTTCTGCTAGATTTTTGCTTGTAAAAGACTTATATGTTCGCCGTAAGCAGTTCCCTGTTTGCTTGGCATATGCGGTGACAATTCATAAATCGCAAGGTTTAAGTGTAGACACTGCATTGGTGAATATTGGCAGTTCTGTGTTCAAGGAGGGTATGGCATATGTGGCATTGTCACGAGTTAGAACTTTATCGGGATTGTACTTGATTGACTGTGATGTCAGAAACATTTGTGCAGATCTAGATTGTGTTAAGGAATACAATAGGTTAAGAAGAGAGTATGCGCCACATTTGCCTCAGTTTCCTTTGTTTGAGAAACGTCTGGTAGGCCGGAAACGAAGAAATGAGAACAATACTGGGCAGGTTGTAGCAAAAAGAAAAAAAGTGAATGAACCTAAAATTACAAGCAGAAACAAAGAGGATTCTGTTGAAGATGTTGTTGGTTTTCAGTTTGAAAACAGTTCTGGTGTCAACTGCTATGCTAATGTAGTAATGAATGTTTTGTTTTCTCTAAAAAATGTAAAAGAAGAGATTGTGGTCAATTCTGATCAAAGATTTTGCAGTTTGTTAAATTCTGTGTTAGAGAAATGTACCACTGATAGAAGAAACATAGAAAGTGTGTCTGAAATTAGAAATCTGTTAGATAGATGTTCAGGCCAAACACAATTCTCTCAAAATATTCAGCAAGATTGTCAGGAGTTTTTAATGTATATGCTTCATGTATTACATGCTGAAGGTGTAGATGTAGATCAGCTGTTTGGGCTTTCTTATCAATGGCAGCATGACTGCGAGAACTGTATGGTATCAAGTACTACTAGTGTAGACTCAGAAAGATTTGTATATTTAACTTTGCCAGACAGTAAATCAGTCTCCTTTAATAAGCTAGTAAAAGCTGCTAATCACAACATGGAGTGTAGCCAATGTAAATCTGAAATGATGTCCACATTATTTATACGAACATATGGCCAGTACATCATTTTAATGTTCCAACGATGTAGGCCTGATGGAACAAAATTGACAACTTTAATAAAAATTTTTGTAGCTTCGCAGTTGTCAATATCAGGAAGGACTTTTGTAACTACAGCAATTATATATCATGACGGCCCTTCAATATCATCAGGACATTACACAGCTTATTTAAAGTCTAGAAATGGCTGGTCATTCTGTAATGATTCTGTTGTAATTTTAAAAAAAAAATTGCCGTATGACCTTAAAAACTCTTACCTGGTGTTTTTAAAACCAAAATTTTAGGAAAATAATCTCGGGATATGATCTGTGGAATTTCAAGAAGTTCTAATGGCTCCTACACAATTTGGCCTTGAGGATAAGTGTAGTTCAGAGACATAACTTCTAATCATAGGATTGGACATCATGGACATGTATGTGCAGTTTAAATGAGTTCAGAAAAACTGTTTCTTTTCATAAGCTAATTAAAGCAGCCAATCAAAACATGGAGTAGAGGGAATGTAAGTCTGCAATGCTGTCTACTGTTTTACATTACTTTGTGATTAAAAGTGATGTAGAGAATTAAATAATTGTAGTACTCATAGAGGTAGTGTAAGTCTGCTTCATATTAAGCAGTATCAGTGTCATACGAAATGTAGAACATGACTGAGCAAGAAGGGGAAGATATTACTATTCCAGGATTGTGAAAATGATCTTCAACATTTTAATTCTGAAAGTTGCGGGAATGCCAAATGATGGGATTGGTTAACAAGAAATCCAAGAGTTATACATGGCTCTGACAAAATTTGGCCTTGTGGAATCTTGTGGTAGAGAGCAAGAAGTCATTTATTGTATGTAACATGTTTTTAAAAACGATGGAGATTTTCTTTCAGAAACTGGTGGGCTGAAAGTAATAACAGCACAAAAGAGTATAAGCTATTCATAGGACATCCTTGGACGTCATGGAAAGTAAGTTAACTTTAAGGAGTTCTGATTTTTGATTTCTGATCTTGTATGGGTTTTTTAAACACAATCATTTTGATTGTGTTTTTTTTTCCCCGCTGTTACATGATGAATACCTTCAAGTCACTGTTTTTAGTGAATTTTGATACATTCTGAGAACAGCAAAAATAAACCATTTAACATGTATAAATAATTCTGTAATGTTTCCATTTATGATGTATATGTAGAACTGTGTAGAAGGCATGGAGAAGGTGAGGCTTCTGTAAGTGTCAAAGTTGTTGCATGCAGTGCTGCACTTCTGCGTATTCTTTGATATGCTAGACTACATCTGCACAATGAGATACCTAAGCAAAGGAAACAGAAGTGATGTGATTGTGAAATGAGCAAAATAAATTGCATGTATTTCAATTACATCACCTGTGTTTCCTATCATTACGAATCACATTGTGCAGATCAAGTTTAGGTCTGTCCAGGGAAACATAGGAGGTTTGGACTTTGTTGAAGATTGCAGTGGACATGACTCACTTCATTGGTAGACCTTCACATGTATTATGTCTTCTATTCTCTTCAACAACTTGAAATTTCATCTGCAACCCTGAGTAGGCCTCACCTGAAACAAAACTCTGGATAGTAGACATCTTATTGGCATCCTGAAGCAATTATTTTAAATTTTAGTGTCTTGCGACACTTTTCTGAGACAACAGCAATGCAAAAGATGCACCATGTTTTAAGATAGGCCTCACTTCATCTGCATCAAGATAGTGTTACTTTAAAATGTATATCTTTAGGACTGTGTAGCTTCTGTAAGTGTCAAAGTTATTGAAAAACTGTTTGTCCTTCAATCTTTGCCCTTGTCTTTTGTAATTTTTCAATACATGTTTTTATATTTTTCAAATGTTTGTTCTCTCTTTCACAGATTGAAAGTATAAAAATAAAAAGTGAGGAATTTAACGACAATTATAAGGTAAGTATTTTGTACTCTTTTCGTTACATTTCTATCACATTGAACTACTATTAGTTCCACTGCTTCATTTCTTTAATCCTCAGTTTCCTGCCTTTGCTACTTCCCTCATTCCTTTCTCTATTACCTACTTACTCAACTCCTTCCACTTTTTTTCTCAGTCCCTCTCTTTTCATAGTTCCTCACTCTTGTTCACTCACTCCGTCTCTATTACTCTTAGTGTCTTTGACTGATCACTGTATCACTATTTGTTCATAATGCTTTCTCTGTGTAGTTGAAGCACACTAAGGGGCATATTATGAATGCAGCCAATAAAATTATTGCTCTTTTTATTGGCAGAAAACTGGTGCAAAAGCGGCTTTAGCGGCAGTTTTCTGCCGCAAAAGCAGCTTTAGCGACACATTTCTGCCTATAAAAGCTGCAAAACTTTTATTGCCTATGTTGATAATATGCCCCTATGTTATTTACATTAGGGCTATATTGTCCAGTATAACAATCAAAATTGCTCTCCAAAGACACCAGGCAAAGCAGACGCTCCCTCAAACAGATCACCAAGCGCAATTTACCCTACTTACAATCTAGCCTGTTCTCTGTCGAGACTTTAGCAATCTTTAGAGCACAAGATAAGATTTTTTTACATGGAAGAGCCATACGTATTGCAATTCTACTTAAGAAACAAGCATTGGCATAGACAATAGGTCTCGCCTTTGGGACCTTATACGTGTTTAGCCATGCAACAGTTGATGTTGCTGCACCAAGGATATTATGCTGCATAACTAAAGACCAAAAGTCGATACCTATTGGCTATGCCAATGCTTGTTTTTCTTTCACTTCGTTATCTATTTTGTTTTTCACAATTATACCATCTTCTGTCTGTTCTTTGGTAAATAGATCTATTAAATAGTATCTCTTCTTTACTACCTATAGCTGTCTTTCTTGAAACATCACTCTCTGTTTACTTTCCTTATACTTACTCTTTTTTTTTAAAAAGTTTTTTTTTTGGTTAGCTCCCGGTACGCGTACCGGGAAGCTAAACCGGAAGCGAACCAAAAGAAATAGAGCTTGCCAGAGTGCTAAACATTCTAGCAATTTTTTTGGAAAGTGAAGGTAGTTCTGAAAAGAACTTTTTTTTTTATATTTTTGTTGTTTTATATTTTTTTTGTATTTTTTGAACATTTTTTGTTTTTTTTGTATTTTTTGAACGATTTTATATTTTTGGGGGTTTTTTTTGGGGGGGGGAACAACAAAAAACAGGCGTTGAAAAGGGCTCAACAGGAGCAAAAAAAAATTACTGGGGGCGGTTAGGGCAATTATGATTGTCATAAGCCAGGTTGATGGCATTAATACTCATGTTACCACATGATATCAACGCACCACAGTGCATACAAGTATGTTTCATGTGCCCAAAATTCTCTTGGATGTTTGGCACAGTTTCCCGTGCCTCTGCTGGTGTCAATGATATTGACGATGTTGACCTGGCCACAGGAGTTGCTGTTGGGTTTTGTTCCATATCCCGTATTTCCGCCCGGCTGTAATTAAGTGGATGCTTCCTGGTCATGTGCCGATGCATGGTATAGTTCCCATAGCTATACTTTTTATCAGTCCCTCTTGATAATTTCTCTTTGCAGATGAGGCAGGTCACATACCTCGCATTCACTTTCTTTTGCACTGGAGGGATTGAATAAAACTGCCAGATGAAACTGGCTTTCCTATGGGAAACCCGGGGCACCTCTTCCAAGAACTGTGGTTCTTCTCCCTCCTCTTCCTCCATTTCTTCCTCTTCCTCCTCAGTGTTGGTCATCACCTGGGGAGGTGGTCCTCTCTTCCCATGAGGAGGTGGAGGTGGTGGTGGGGGTCCACCAGCTGAAGCAACTACTGAAGCCATTTCTGATATACTAATGAAGGTCTTCCTCTCACAATGATGAAAGTCAGAGTGAGGAAAGAAGGAGGGGTTTTCATCATTTGGGAAAAACAATACTTCTCAACCAATGAAAAGTGTTATTTTTAGGTCACCTGACCTAGCCTTCCATAATTATGAAACTAAAAGTGAAATGAACCAATGAAAAGCTTTATTAACAAGTCACATGACTCTAACTTTCATGTTACGCGCTGCGGAACGCTCCCCGGTTAGCTTCCGGTTCGCTGCGCTTCGCGCCTCGGTCCGCGCCCGGGGACACTTCCGGGTGCGCTAACGCAGTACGTCACAAGACGCATTTCGCGGCAACGCGATACGTCGCGCTTTCGCGCCGCGGATCGCTTCCGGGGAGTTGCGTTTCGCGCCTCGGTCCGCGCCCCGGGGCACTTCCGGGTGCGCTAACGCAGTACGTCATAAGACGCATTACGCGGCAACGCGATACCGTAACTATGTTGATTTGTTACCGGTTCGCGGACCGGATCGCGGAATCGAATTGAGCTAACGGGAAGCTTCCCGGTTCGCGGACCGGGAGCGAAACAAAAAAAATATTAAAAAAAAATTATTAATAAACATATAAAATATATTTTTGGATTTAAAGAAGAATACATTTTACAGCTGTAGATATTAGCTTTTAAAAAACCAATGAAATTCACTGAAAAAACCATAGGTTATAGACCATATATAGTTAGGAATTAGCATTTACAAAACCTTGAAAATTCACTGAAAAAAACATAGGTTATAGACCATATATAGTTAGGAATTAGCATTTAAAAAACCTTATTTTACTCACACAAAACCATTGAAATTCCATATATAGTTAGTTGCACTAACTATATATCGCGCACCCGCAATCCACTGCTGATCATGTCACATATTACATCATTCATGACATGGTCAGTGACATCACTGATGACATCACTGATGACATCTCAAATGACATCACTGATGACATCACTGATGACATCTCAAATGACATCACTGATTACATCACTGATGACATCTCATTTGACATTACTGATCACATCACTGATGACATCATTCATGTGATAATACGATGAACCTCTTCAGACTCTAATATAACCTTAGATACACTCAGTGTAAACAGACACTCATAGACTGTCACTCATCCATGAAGTTACACACACACCTAGTCAGTCATGCAAACAATCAATCACACCTCCATTTCCTTAACTATACAGTTAAACACACCTTACTTATTCAAACATATACTAAAACATATTTACTCACTTATACAATCCTGGATACAAGTTCACAATGATCCATACAGCCACTCACACATTCACTGGCTCTTATGCACAGTTATTTATATATGTCAACTCTCACATGTACTGTATTTTACATATGTAC
The DNA here is from genome assembly GCF_964261635.1 of Lissotriton helveticus. Taxonomy (NCBI): domain Eukaryota; kingdom Metazoa; phylum Chordata; class Amphibia; order Caudata; family Salamandridae; genus Lissotriton; species Lissotriton helveticus. Next base: position 567,787,757 of record NC_136071.1, read on the forward strand.
TTACTTTGACATGTAGCACTGAGATATCTATTCACTCACCAATACAGTCATGCACACAGTCAACCGCCCATACAGCTGTTTCCACATGCACTTTTGAACCCATACATCTATGCAGAGAGTCATACACCTCCCAGCCACCCATACACACTCTCAGTCTCCCATACAAATACTTGGGCAACCAATCAATAACCCATATAGTTAATCATATAGCTACTGATCAACACATGCAGCAGTTTACAGAACAACAGACATAATGATGCACAAATTAAGACAGTTTAGTCACTAACCCATGCACTCAGTGAGACACATTTAATCACTCACTCATACAGTCAGTCACGCACCTACTAAATCCTTTGTTCAGACACTTCTACATCCACTCATTCTTCAATATGTAAGACATATTTTAACTTTACAGAAACATACAGTCACTGGATGTTGTCATCAGTGATGTCATCAGTGATGTCATTTGAGATGTCATCAGTGATGTCATCAGTGATGTCATTTGAGATGTCATCAGTGATGTCATCAGTGATGTCACTGACCATGTCATGAATGATGTAATATGTGACATGATCAGCAGTGGATTGCGGGTGCGCGATATATAGTTAGTGCAACTAACTATATATGGAATTTCAATGGTTTTGTGTGAGTAAAATAAGGTTTTTTAAATGCTAATTCCTAACTATATATGGTCTATAACCTATGGTTTTTTCAGTGAATTTTCAAGGTTTTGTAAATGCTAATTCCTAACTATATATGGTCTATAACCTATGGTTTTTTCAGTGAATATATATATATATATATATATATATATATATATATATATATATATATATATATATATATATATATATATATATATATGCACTCCACCTTTGCCAGTTTAGAGCGATGCCGCTGTCATGAGCGGTCCAGGTCAGGTTACCGGCCAGCCTTTAAAATTGTCTCCAACACCTCTCAATCAAGAATAAAGGATTTACTGCAAACGCTGGGTGTCCAAGTTTACTTCTTGATTGAGAGGTGTTGGAGACAATATATATATATATATATATATTCACTGAAAAAAACATAGGTTTCACATTTGTTATAGTTAGGAATTAGCATTTAAAAAACCTTTAAAATTCACTGAAAAAAACATAGGTTTCACACCAGTTATAGTTGGCTGAACATTTTTCTCATACAAAACCATTGAAATTCCCACGTTATAGTTAGTTGGACTCACTATAACTGCGCGCCCGCAATCCACTGTTGATGATGTCATTTGAGATGCCATCAGTGATGTCATCAGTGATGTCACTGACCATGTCATGAATGATATAATATGTGACATCATCAGCAGTGGATTGCGTGCGCGCGAGTTATAGTGAGTCCAGCTTTGGGCTCCTCAAACTCTCCCCCTACTTAAGGGTTGATGAACATGGTAAATTTTCAAATAAGAAGGCAACCTACTTAAGGTGAAATTGACACTCTCCCCACGGACTACTATAACCATCATCCCTGGTGGTAAAGATGATCAAGCCACACCCACTGAGGGCGGCTCCTCCAAATGAAATAAAGTTTGAAATTGAAGGGTGAGTGTAATGCCTCATTTTTGATGAAAGCCCCATGAAGAAGAGGCGGAGAGCCTCAAAACGCGTCGGGCACATGGAATAACATTGAGGAGAAACGAGGTGTTCAGAGGCATGTGAGGTGAAAATAGTCGGGTCTCGAGGGGGCGTTGAGTGTGCCTGTTGGAAGCGCAGGAGCGCATTTGCTAACTTTGATATATATATATATATATATATATATATATATATATATATATATATATATATATATATATATATATATATATATATATATATATTCACATATAACATTTTAATAAATAATAACATATTTTTTTAATTAGCATCCCACCCTTACACCCTATAAACCCAACAGCGTGCTACTAAAAAATATACTTAAAAAAATTCTAGTACTCTCAACATTACAATTATAATTGTAATGCAATGCAAATATTAATTTAAAAAAACAATTACAATTACATACATTGTTTACAGTATAAATCACACTTAAAAAATTGAAAATCATTTAAAAAAATCGATATTCTATACAACTATATTTTTAACATTGATATTTTTAAAATAGATATTGTAAACGTTGATATTTCTTTCCTAGATATTTTCGTATCATGATATTCTTGACTTGATATTAATGTCACTTGATATTTTAAATTCAATATTCTGGCTCAATACTGTGTTCTGCAGAACAATTCAGAAAAACGCCAAGGACTAAATCATCAATGAGACTTAAATTACATACAGGATCGAGAGGAATAATACCAGGACTTTAACAGGTACATCTCTCTTGTCAATATCAGCAAGTCCAGCATGACCCCCTAAAACTTGTATTCCAGCATGGGTGGAAACTATGCAAAAGAGTGTATGTTGAATAGAGGAGCTCAATTGCATAATTGGAACAGTACAGTATTTTTGTCCATGTGTTTCATCATAACTAGTTCCTGAGTAGGTTCCAAATATCCCTGTGATAAGATGAGGGAGGCAGAAGTTCTGTTTACAGCTCAAGCTTCATAGCAAAATACCAGTGGACCTAACCATTGTTTGGGCTTTGGGCATCTTTCTCTGCCCTTATTGCAGACAATTAGGAATGTGGCTAAAAATAGTGCTGGTGCAAGTAGCCTCTCATAGACAGTGAGGGTTTACGCTGCCCACCCCAAAAGGGCCACCCTGGGGTCTAGTGGGATGTTAAACTCAGTTATAACTGATATCATAGCAATCAATTATTTCAAATAGTTGAACATCCTATACAGGACCAGGAAAGTGGACGAAAGCAGCCTCTCATTCCCGATACCTCAGGCAGCAAGGGAGTTCCCGGAACCCTAAGAGCCATAAAGCGTTGGGGGTGTAGTACTCATATTGGAGTAATTTTTAGTGTGTGATTTGCAGCCTTCTGCTTGAGGATATCATGCCAGTTAGGGTGCAGCAAAACTTCCAGTTATTGGGAGATATTTCCATCCACATTTCATCTTCCAATATTATCCTGGCAGAGTGCTCTATCTCCAGTAGCTCTTTTTGTGTTGCACTTTATAATATAGATTTCAGGTGCTTTGAATACAAGATGTTGAGTAGTTTATCTAGTGTTAAGAGACGTAGGTTCTGAAAGGAAGCCACTGTCTGCTAGTCAACCTGCCCCACTGAGGTGATAAAAGATGAATGTGTACAAGTGAGTGGAAATGGATGGTCCCTTAAACTCTTCAGGCAAGATGAAGGTGCCATTCTTGTATATGTCACCCCATTGCATAACACCCAGTGCATGCAGCTAAGACAAGGCCTTGAGTTCTTGTTTTACTGGTAAATGTGGGTGAAGACATAGTATTTGTTTAGGGGAGTAGAAGCCTCTCAGCTTTCTTGTTCAGACCTTTACAGTCCCTGATTTTGCTGGCACTATTAGATGCCTTATCTGGTAGATGAGAGAGTGGTGTACTAAACAGTGATGTGAGCTGGTGGTGGATCCATGCCATCAGTTTCAACCTCAACATGTGGCATGTAGGAGGTCAGATAATACTAATAGTGTGCACAGTGTGATTGTGCACACAAATAATATAATTCAAAGTCAGGCGCCTCAAAGCCTCCCAATTGGAAAGGGAGAGTAAAAGTGTCCCACCAGATCCTAGCTTGTTTACAAGCCCATGCCAGATGTATCAATGATGTTTTAAATATATGAAATAATGAATTATTGAGTATTATGGGTATATTTACGAATAGGTATAGATGCATGGGTAACATGACAGTTTTTATAAGGCTGAGGCGACCCACCAAGGATAGCGATAATGGGAGGGTTATCCAGCTCAAACTTTGCTCTGTTATCTGGGCAACAGCAGTCTCATAGTTCTCAAAGATTACCAACTGCAGGTCCCAGTTTATCTACATGCCCAAGTGCATGTATAAATCATCACACCACTCCATTGGGTAGTCTGGTGAGAAGCGTTTTATATTGGCAGGGAGGGGTAATATATGGGACGTCTTCCAGTAAATTGTTATCCCAGACAATAACCCAAATTAGATGTGTTTCTTTAACCCTTCATCACACAGTTTAAGATGACACTTTATTTTCTTAGGTAAAGCACCATCCTCATGAGGGGAATGTTGTGTAGATAAGGCAGACCCATGGGCAGTGTATAACAGTTTGCTCCAATCAGTGAATGGGCAGGGCAGAACCATCCTTGCAAGAATACTGAAACGGTATCGGCACTCCAGTGAGTGGAACGCCTTGGTTGCATCAAGAAAGACAACAACTGCATCTAGGACTGAATTTAGATCTTTAAGTAACACGAACAGTGTGCTCAAACTATTGGATGTGGAGCGGCTAATATAACCTGGATTAGTCTGGCCGGACTAGGGCGGACAACAAGGGGGTAAGATAGTTTGCAATCAATTTAGCTAGAATTTTAACATCACAATCAATCAGTGACAGCAGCCTGTAAGATTCATTTGTAGGAAGGGCTATACAGCTTTAGGTAGGTTGTTAGTAGTCTCACAAAAAGAGTGGGGGAGGATTTGATGTTGATGGGCTTCCTCTTATGTCAATGTTAGAGTATGGTGCTAGGATATTATTGTATCATTTGTAAAATATGACATGGAAACCACACAGCCAGAGCCCCATAATGGCTGCTTTTATTTCATAAAGCTCAATGGGTTACATTAAGAATGTGCTGCTTGCTTCTCCCCAGCCATGCTATGGCAGTCTCATCAACATAGTTGTTTACCTGTGCAAAGGAGCAGTTGGATTTTGCGGTGTAAAGATCAGAGAAATACTGAGTGAACACACCTTTATATCTGGTATCTCTATAATTTCTATAACGTTATTGACAGCCCACGGGCACTAGAACAGGTCAACTAGGGATGCTCTAGGCTGTTTGCCCACAGCGTAGTTATAGGCCTTAGTGTACTTGCCACAGTATTTCTGTTCTCTGTCTGCTACTTCATCATATTCAGTGAGTTTGTTTCTTATCTGCTGCAGAATCGGTCTGCTCTCATCCCCCACCAATCTCCCCTCTGGCTGTTTTATGGAGTTCTCTAACCTATCTAAGTGCTGTCAGAGTGACTTGTGTATTCCAGATTATTTAGTGATGCAGATTTCACTTGCTGTTGGCTTAAAGGCTTCCCATACAGAGCTTAACTGGTCCACTGTGTGCAGGTGGAGTTTAAAATACTCTAATATCCTTGCTGGTAGTTCATGACTGAATAGGTTAGGTGCTAAGAGCCCAGGGTTTTAACCAACATAGTCCCCAAATGGTTTTGAATCAGACAGGTGGAGCGGAAGTTGTACAATGGAGTGAATCGGCAGGGTGCAGGCAAGGTCGGCACACTAACTGTCCACTTGCCCACGTCTGGTGTGACCAGCCAATAGTCCAACATGGACCACATATCTTGAACAGCAGAGTAGATAGTGTCCTACTTTCAGAGGAAAGACTTGTGCCTCTAAGTGTCTAAAAGTTTATGTTCATTAATAATAATATGTAGTCTTTTGGCTTCTTCCAACCTTGTTTTTGATGCAGCCGGGGACCTGTCAATGTGTCCTTGTAATGTGCAGTGATAATCCCCACATCAGACCAAAAATTGAGTGTCAGTGAACACAATCATACTGCGTGAAGTGATGTAAAAATTGGGATCATAATGATTGAGTCATAAGAGTTTACTATGGTGATACCTGTGGCACTCAGCTGCCCCCAAAGAAGCACATACTGTTTGTCCACTAGTCAAATTTGTGCATGTAAAGCAGTACCTCTTTTCACGTGTATGATGACTGCTTGGACATTAGCAGAGTAGGAATAAGCTATGCAGTGTATTGCTCGTCTACCAGTGAAATGAGCATTCACCCTATGCTTTAAATTAGCCTCCTGAAACTGGCAATATGCAGGTGGTGTCTGTCAAGGAATGCCAGTACTTGGCAGTCTTTACAGGGGTTGTTAAGATCCCTAACATTCCAGGTTAATCAGTCAAGGGTTGCTGTTTTTTGAGTTTCTTGGATGAGGAGATATGTGATACGTAGATGAAGGAGCAATGATCAGATGATTTGGGAACAAGGTTGTGAGCAGCCTTAAGGCTGCAGCCAGTGTGTGCGTTTGTACCATCATGTCATACAGAGAACTTTGCAATGGTTAACCAACTTCCGAAACTCCTACACCAGTGCCGTCACTGCACCAGGACATACACCGTCCACATAAACAACACTGCCAAAAACCTATAACTAAAACTCCTGCAGGTTAAAAACTAAGATGAACTGAGTAGGGTATAACCTGTGGGGGTGAACGTGAGGGACAGGTGTGACCCCATTTTTTGGGATTGAGAGAGGGGTAACGGGGGTTTTTGTTTTTAGGAGTCTAAGACAAGGAATGCATTTTTCCTACAATTGAGGGTGGTTTTAGCTGCAAACATTATGTAAAGAAAATGGTGGCCATTCATTGGTCCCAGAGAAGCTGAGGGCGCAGAGCTGAGCACTAAAGTAAATGTCAGTCAGCGTCACTGTGGGTGGACCACTGTGGGGGTGTTGCCAGGTGAACCTCTTTTCTTAAAGTTCTCCTGCAGTTTTTTTATTTTACAATAGTCAGCTGGTTGTTGGGGTTGTTGGAAAATGTACTGTTTGCTATTGAGACTGATAGTTAGATAGGCTTGGTATAACATGGTGAGGGATGCCTCCCTTTAACAGCTGTTTTTAATGGACAAGAATGTTCCATACACTTGTTGTACATACATGCTAATGTCTCAGAAAAGTGATATCATTAAAGCATAGAGTGTGTGTTTTCCCGGGCCAATCTGAGAGCTGTGTTTCTGTTTCAAAATGTTAGGAGCTGTGTTATTAATGGGTGAGCTGGAGTGCCCATGGTAGGCCTGATAGGGAGAGATGAATGGGCCCTCTTCACAACCAAAAGGTGCAAGAAGGTCTCCTGGCCAAACAGATGACAACCATTCATTCCAAGCAGCCCTCCCAGCATTGGTTAATTCTGGGATAACGAGAATATGAATGTTGTTGCAGTAAGACCTCGCCTCAAGATCTTTGTTTTCAGCCACAATGATGTACAATACCTTATCTAAGTTATGCAAAATGTCACCCTTGCTAGTGATGCTGTCCTCAGCTTGTGATATTTTCTGTTCTCCTTCTGTGATCTGGCAATGTACTTATCAAGCATGCATTAGATGGAGTTTATGTGAGAGATGAGAGTGCCCATATTTTGATCACTAGATTGTAGATCTCATGAATGGCCAGAAGCAATGCTTTCATCCTATCCTCGCTGCTCACTGCCACTGAGGTGTGTGAGCCAATGGATCTCCAACCGCGCCAACACTCTGGCACCCCTCAAGAAGACACATGGCAAGCAACACTCCAAGAAGCCAGCTGGTTCACTCCCACTTTCCACAAGTCCAGATACACCTGAAGATGACTCGAGAAGAGATGGGGGAACAGCAAAACCCCGGAAGCCCACGCGACCTTCAAATCCACCATCAACACACCCCTCATTCTCCTCAAAACTACAAAGAAAATGGGCTTCCAAGACAAAATCAACACCAAAGCACACAACAGCAAAGAACGGCAAAGAACTCTTCACAATCATCAAGGAGTTTGCCAGGCACAAAAGCCTCTGAGGTTGACGATGAAGCTAATCCCCCAAAGATTACCTCATTAAAACTCTACTGCCTCTAGGGAATCATTTTATGGAGAGCTGTGGGAGCTCAACCTCTCAGGCAACTTTCCACATGACTTGTCAGGGCATTTTCCTATGTAGCTCGAATGATTTTGTATTCTTTCAGAATATAAAAGATTTAATACTGCCAATTTCTATAGGCATCTTTTTAAATGAGCTCACTATTCAAAACTGAATGAAATCATGAAAGTCAGACATGGTATTCATGATCACAATTTCCCTCTATTATTCCCAAGGGTTACATCTTCTTCACTTCTGGCATTAATAGCTGATCGCCAGTAGAGTGCCATTGGTGCCCATAAAGCAATTATCAGCTGTGTTAAGAGCCTTCCCTTAATTCATCTCCTTAGCAAATTGTTCTGCAAACGCTGAGATTCAACATAACTGAAAAGCCAATGTGTCGAAAGGCAACCATATTTCAATGCACATTAGATACGTGTCTCCCTGCTAATGGCAGTGAATCAACCAGGAGTTCAGTCCAAGACATTCAATACATGGATAATGACTGATTCAGGTGTCTAGAGTGCTATCATTCTATTTGACCTACCCACAGTCTTCCACACAGTAGACCAATTTCACCATATTCATGAGATGACTGAAGACCATGGCTTAGTCCTGTGAATGGTTTCCTCCTTCTGTACCTACAGACTTAAGCAGAATTTTTTTTTGCTTTTGCAGAAACAAGCTGGTCATCCTCATTCCTTCAAGTAGAACCCTCTCTGACATTTGAAATCCATCAGTAATCCTCCACTTCTCCATTTCTCTTTTTTTCCTCAAATGACCTTTGGCAGATACCCTGTGTTTAGGGCGCTCAGAAATGTATGTGAAACCTAGCTAGCAAGAAGCACTAAATACAGCTTCTTATCATCAAGGCTGTGGTGTACAGAATCAACATCTCCTAAAATGCAAAATAGAATAGGAGCTGAGATTACTTATATTTATTTTATTTTTTCCATGAAAATTTCCAAGATGCTCTTACCAACATAGTTGTGGTAATAATAAGACTATAGCAAGTTACAAACATATGGCTATATTATACTAGCAGCTGAGCACAATATTTACATCTTCATTCTGTTTTAATGTGACATCTTAGTAATCCTTTGTGAAGTCAGATCTATTCTATGGAGAGTTTCTTCTTAATGATGCATAATTTACTGAGGATACAAATGGCTTAAAGTTAATTGTGATAACATGTTGAGCTCCAGCATTTACAAGTCTCTTTCACATATTTTGTAGGCAGCACTTGTGTTCTTGTCAGCTGCTTCACACAATCCATCATACACATTGAAATTTCTATTCTGTTTGGTGCTACACTTTTTACTTCCAACTCTATCTTTGTTGTTTTTGTCGATTTCCATTTTTGTCACACACTCCACAAAACAGTTGTAAGTATCCAAATATAGATAATGTCCACTCCTTTTTCTCCTTCAAGCAGTCCAAAGGAAGCAGATCCCATTCTGTTGCAGGTTGACCCCACTTTACTACTCCCCTCTTTTACAAAAAAGTACTCCAGCAGTCATTCTGGAACTCAGGAGTTACTGGAAATCCATATAGTTAGAACCAGGTCACTGTAGAATTGTATCCCCGGGAGTTTCCTGCTTTCATACTATCGCCTCACTGCCACAAACAGTAATTTTAGCACAACGTTTGTAGGGTTTCCGAGCTGCAAATTTGTACAGAAGGTTTATTCTACAAATGCCATTCCATATCTCCAGGAACATGAGCCCAATGTTGCATTATCTGGATAAGAATATATTATTCTACTGTGTTCCCAATAAAAAGCTAAACAGTACAGTTGAAAATCTGAAAATCATTAACCTCCTTTGTCTAAACCCTTTTTTACCTTTTTCTATGGGACCCTAGAGTGCTTAGATAGCCAAATATTTTTTCTCCATAATTTAGAGCAATCAACAGTACATTAATTCAAGGAGAAGTGCCATCTCAATAAGATTGACTTCCCCATATAGAGTCAGAGGAATACTATTCCACCTCAATATTCTTTTGTAGGAATATTTGACTGCATTTTTTAAATTTCTCCCTAGAATCTTGATGATATCCTGCGTGATATTTATCACTAGATATTTTATCTCTTCGCAAATGCAGTTATACTTAGGTTTCAAATGGCTCTTCATTATTTTGGACTTGTTTTACCAAGTACCATGAAGTTTTGACAAAATAGCTGGTTGCCTCTCTAATTTTCAGGAGAGATCTATCTACGTTTGCTATGTATGCCACTGCTTTTTTCACCAAATTCAAAGTTTTGACCCTTACTTGCCGAGCATTGTTTCTGTATTTTTCTTCTGTTGCTAACCTATATTCAGATTCACTTACTGCTAGTTTCCTTTTTAAAATCACTTGTGTGCTATCAGGGAGATTGTGCTAATTTAGCTACTTCTCTATGCATGTAGAGCCTGATTACTAGTTTGGCGGTCCAACCGCCTGAATACGGCGGCTGTTGTCTCCAGAAGTTTGCAGCGCCAGCGGTCTTCTGACCTCCGTATTACGAGTTGACCACAGGGCCAGTGCTGTGCCTGCAATGGTCTTGCAGTGGTGGTCAATGGTTTTACATATGTATCGATGCTTGTGTGTATATTTCAATTACAGATGTGTTGCATGTACACATATGCATAATAACTGAAAAAATACCACCAATCCAATGCTGGAGTCTGGCCCATATTTGGGCAGTCCCGTCAATGGGTACATGGTACAAAACAGACTTACCTATATTTCGCTACAAACACGGTTGTATTCTTCGAAGAGGGGACTTGGAGAAAGGGATGCATGTTGAAATCTGACTGAAAGAACAGGAAAGGGGTGAGTATGCACCCCAAATCCTTGAACTCCACAGACTTAAAGCCGGTGGTCCTACCGCAGCAGTTGGGTTGTCAGAAAGCCAACTCATAATACGGTTGACGGTGATGATTCTCTGTACGGCCTTATGGTAGCAGCTTTTCCCTGATTGCAGATGCGGTGGTCTGCGGCATGCTGGTGATGTTTCAACAGCGGTCTGTCCAAAAGCAATCGAACAATCTTGTAATACGGCAATCAGACCTTCGAGACCACGGTGGTCAGACCGCAAATGCAGCTATGGCAGTTACTGGACCGCCAAACTCATAATCATACCCTTAATTTTGACTTCTAGTTGATGATGGTACACATGTTCTATTTGAGATATTTCTCTTGAGTTTTTTGTTATTATACTCTTCAAATATGCTTTGTACATTTTCTGTACTTCCTCTACCTAGTTAGGCCCAGATGTACCAAGAGCTTGTGTTGCCCTTGCGTCATGCAGGGTGTTGCAGGGCAATAGAAGCCGTTTAGTGGGACTTATTAAACCACACAAAGTCACCTTGTGTGGCTCTGCAAGGCTTAGTAAATCCAGAGTAACACAAGGTAGTGCAAGTCACTGCCTTGTGTTACTCTGTGTTACATGTTTTGGAACATGCCATTTCTACGCATCCACCCATAGCTTTTGACGCAACCTCAGATTTATTAAGGTTATCCAACCTTTGAATTGTGTCAAAATTGTACGCCTTTCCGGCGAGGCATAACAAGGTGAAATATCTATATTTCTCCTCATTATTTCCTCTTTCCATGTGTTCTACATTCTGCAGCACACATAGAAAGAGGAAAATTACACAAAGGATTGCTTTTATGCAGAAAGATGTCCCTTCTTGAAAAAACACAATCCTGCCTATAACACAGGCACCCTTGCACCATTGTGCAATGTTGCCTACATTGGCACTAGGCAGCACTCAGTGCACCAGATGAGGGAGAGAGCAGTAATGTGTCACATGACCCTCTCTCCGTGTCAGACAAGCAAGAAGGGCAGCACATTGTCTTGTTGTGTTGCTTGACGTTTTGATAAATCCAACCCTTAGTACATGTATTGAAATGAAAAACCTTCCTTAGTCTATGTTCACTTTCTTTGGTTACCATCTTCTCTAGTAACAGATTATGCCCCATTGTCCATCGGGGGGGTTTCTTGGAGCTAGGGATTTATAATTTTATGGTTAGAAATATGAACTGGTAAGTTTGACACCTTTACTAAGTGACACCGCAGATTTCTTTCTAATAGGAAAAAATTAAATCTTGTATAGTATCCATATATATGCAATCCCTTGTATTCTCTCCACACATTATTAGTAGACCTCAATTCTGTATTGTGTTTGTATGTATCATAAACTGTTGGGGTTCTAACAGTTGGGTGAATTGTATTGAGTAAAGTATTGAAGTCTACACCAATACATAGTGGTTCCTGGAAATCTAGCAAGTTAGCAAGTAAATCACCGAACCACTCCTGAGGCGGAAGGCGGGAGAGTCTGCCTTGTGTTTGTTTTTAAGATTATATTTGAGTTCTCTGTGCTTTTAAACCACGTTTCACTCACCCTTGTGCACTTTCCCTTAAGCTGCTTCAAAGTCCCTCGCACAGCGGATTTCAGCGCTGTAGCAGGCAGGGAACAACATCGCCGCCATCGCGCGCTCTACCCCCGGGCCACGCCCACTTCCTGAGGCCACGCCTCGTTCCTCTCTTTATCAATGTGCATTTACCGGAAGCGCAGCGGACGAGCGCAGCGCGCCAAAGGCGCGCCAAAGGAATGCCCATCTGCGCCCGTCCGCGCCAGGCCAGGCCCAGGGCCCAAAACCCCTGGAGGCTACACCACAATACCTATGGTCAATACGCCTGAACTACTACTCTCTATGCGACCCCCTATCAAACAAAAATGTCAGATCCTACCAAATGATAGGCACAATTCCATCTCGTGTACGTCCTGCAAATTCCAACTTGATGTTCCTCAGCGCTGTCGGCCCACGGTCGCACACCGTAAGCCGGCTTACATGTGGCTTCTAGGAAGCCTGAACTGTAGATCCCTCAGCAAAAATAAAAGAAACATATTTGACCTCCTGTCCGACAACTCTCTGGACGCTCTATTTCTCACGGAGACGTGGCTACACGCCAGCTCAGGCCCAGACATAGCGGAAGCCCTCCCGTCTACCTATGCCATAGCCAGATTAGACCGAACCACTGGTGTTGGGGGTGGCATAGCTGTCATTTTTAAAAAATCGGTGCAATGTACCCTGGAACCAGTCTCCCTGAACGCCTGCGAGATGGCCTTATTTAAACTTCATCTTCACCCGAATTTTACCTTTACGGGTCTTCTGATTTACCGACCACCTGGCCCCCCTCTACCCTGGGCAACCCAACTAGTGGACTGGGTTGCCTCGGTCCGGATAAACTACAGCAATATGTCCATCTTAGGCAACCTAAATATACATTTTGACGACCAGCTAAAATACCCAGGCGCAAACCTAATCCACGACCTTAGAGCCATGAATCTCACTTTGTGGAACTCGGGGGCCACACACAATAGAGGACATCTTCTGGACCCTATTTTTTCCAGTCTTCCATTGTCACTCTGCAACCCAGCCTTGCCCCTACACTGGTCTGATCATTTCCTTATACATTTCAGCGTGTCTGACCGCATAAACTCCTGTCCCTCCGGCAGGACAGGACAGTCCGGCAACAGAAACTGGAAGAAACTGGACATAAACCACCTTATGTCCGTCCTAGACTCGGCACCCTTGGATGATTTATCTGACACCGAGGACATAGACATTGTAGCAACTAAAATTAACAAATGGCTATTAGGAGCCTTAGAGACCTGCCTTCCCTTGACTCGTAAAAAAAACACAAACCATAACCGTCCTTTCATTATGGTATAACGTGGAACTGAAGGCAGCAAAATCCAAGTGTAAACGCCTGGACAGACTACTCTCCTACAGCTTGCCAGACCTATCGAAACGAACTCAAGCTCTATCATAAAGCTTGCTCCACGGCAAGAACCAACTATGTGGCGAAAGCAATCTCAGAAGCCACTAACAAATCCAAAACCCTTTTTAATCTCGTAAAAGAATTAGCGGGCTCAAATACATCAGCCAAACCTCCTCCATTGAATAATGTACAATGTGAAGAATTGGCGCAGTTCTTTACTAAAAAGTTTGAGACCATCTACCAGGACATTTTAAAACAGCACCAGATACAAGCAGAAACTGTCCTGGACCCCCATTCAAAGGGGGAGGCCATTTCCCCTGCACTAAACCCGCCCTACGTGCCATTAACATTGTGGCCCGAGATAAATGTTCAGGATCTTCAAGTCATCTTAGGGAAAGTAAAATCGGGCTCTCCTATCGACCCCTTCCCATTCTCTGTACTGAGACTCCTGGACACCCCACAACTCTCTGTCATCTGCCAAACTTTGAATTTTTCCCTCTCCACAGCAAAGGTCCCAGCCAAGTGGAAACATGCCAAGGTGTCACCTCTTCTCAAGAAACCATCGACAGATCCGAAAGTGCTGGCCAATTTCCGTCCTATATCCCTCCTACCTGTATTCTCCAAAATTCTGGAGAAACACGTCCACGGACACCTTGCCAGTTTCACGGAGGTAAACAACATACTTCACCCCTCCCAATCGGGTTTCCGCCCCGGTTTTTCCACTGAGACGACACTGCTTGGGGTCATGGAAAATCTCCGCCTCCTAGTCGACAGAGGTGACTCCGCTGCGCTGATTTTACTCGACCTCAGCGCAGCGTTCGATACCATCTCTCACCACATCTTGTTAAAATCGCTCTCTGCCATGGGAATTAGGGGCAAAGCATTAGACTGGATATCATCTTTTCTGACGCACAGGACGTTTCAAGTCACCTCCTGTACCGCGGCCTCAAATGTCCACCAATCACCCTATGGTGTCCCGCAGGGATCTGTACTGAGCCCCCTGCTTTTTAACTTATATGTTACCCCGCTAGCTCAGATCGCCGAAGCTGCAGGCCTCAACATGTACCCTCTCAAACGGAGATCACGGCTCCTCCTCCCTCCTGCAGTCTGGCCTTAGGAGCATTGCCACCTGGATGAGTGAAAACATGCTCAAACATGCACAAACTAAACGTCAGCAAAACGGAGGTGTTAATACTGGGCCCCAATCAAAACCTCTGGAATCCAAGACATTGGCCAACTGAAATGGGCTCCCTACCCATCCCGTCACAAAAAGTACGTAACCTAGGCATTATCATCGATAACGGCCTTACTATGGAACCCCAAGTCACCAATCTGACATCCACCTGCTTCACCATCCTGAGGTGGCTCAGGAAAATCATATGGATGTTACCAGACGACACTCAAAAATCAGTGGTCAACTCATTAATCACCTCCTGCTTGGACTACGGTAACGTCCTCTACCTTGGGGCTTCTAAAGCAGTAATGCTACGCTCCAACTGGAGCAAAACGCCGCAGCTAGACTGCTTTGCAAGTGCCACAGGAGGGAACACATGTCCGGTCACCCTAAGACGCTCCACTGGCTACGAATTGAAAATAGGGTTAAATTCAAAACCCTTTGCCTAATGCACAGAATTAAGTGGGGCAATGCACCCAGATACCTGCAAGCCCTCGTTCAAGCCTACATGCCGGCCCGCTGCCTGCGATCCTCATCTCAAGGCCTTTTTTCAGTTCCCAGAATACGCCTAGCGAGGATGGGGTGCAGATCTTTCTCTCTTCTGTGCCCCAAGCTCTGGAATTCCCTTCCTCAACACCTACGCCTGGAAACCCGCTATACCCACTTCCACAAAGCCATCAAGACCTGGCTTTTCAACCAGTAATTTGCTCCTACCTCTCCCATGAGTCTCTCGCTCCTGCTTTTGTGGTTTAGTATTTTTTAGCACCGGGAAACCCTTTGCGGGTAGCTGTCGCGCTCTATAAACCCAACAAATAAATAAATAAATAAACAAGTTTATAATTATGCGATTCAAGAAGCTGCAGTCATCTATGTTTGCTTCACAATATTCTGCATAGTTAAATACCCTTATGATTAATTCAACATTGGATGGATACCAGCTGCCTGAGTTATCTGTCCTGGTTGAATCATTTCTATCTCTGGATTCATTTAAAGACAATTGCCACTTCTTTGGCATAAAAATCTGGATCTAAACACAAAATATCTGTCTTAACGAGCTTGTATTACTCGACAGTACCTTAAATTCACTACTCGTTCAGCGAGTCTCCTGCAATATAATAATTTGAGGATTGAACCTTAGTAAATATATAACCAGACTTTGCCTCCTTTTATTCTCCAGCCTTTTACTTTCCATCTTAAAAATGATTGTTTCATATACTGACAGTCACCTAACTGAGCCATTGGACCAAGTCTCATCTTGCAATTGGTCAAATAAGGACAGCTATTATTATGTATTTTGTGTCAAATGCTCCCAACCACCTTTCTATCTGCCCTGCGTAGCCTTCCCATACCTTTGTTGGACCTCATTGGTAGTGCCACCAGCTGAACTCCCACAGGTGGTTCCCACCCAGAAAAACAGTTACTACATCAAACCCTTCAGTTCATTTCTTTTCATTTTTTATTATTTCCTTTATTAAAACGTCCATCTCTTCCACATTTCCTAATTATGCATTTTATTTTGCCACATTACTCTTAATATTGATTGGAAGCTCATCTGCTCCTTTTAACCTAAATGCTGAAGTTCTTCCATTCTTAATTCAATCTCTCATTGCCTTTTGTGAGCAGCAAGGCATATGCCTGATCTTAAAATGAAGGATATGACTTACACTGCTAGTGATTTTGCCTTTAATTCTATATCCAATATCTGTTATATGACCATGTAGGTCCTGAAGTTTATCAAACTTTTCTTGCTTTTTTGCAGTTACAGTTTATTTTCAAATGGTCCAAATTAATACTTTCAATCTCCTTGTTGTGATCTACTCTTCCATTATTCTTAAAGATTATTTCAATCACATAGCTCCTCAGGTAATTCCCTTGCAATCGTTCTGGTATTTTTAGGAGCCTTAAGTTATTTCTTCTGGTGTGATTCTCTAAATTCTCTAAATTGTTTAAATCTATGCGATCTCTTGAATTTTTTTTCTACGTATAGCTTTGTTTTATGCATTGCCATTTGTAACAATCTTGTTATTTTGGCTAGATCATATATCCTTTTTGCTAACTAGAGAAGGCTTCTTGTATCTCCTTCTGATTTCCCTTAGAAGTCCTCAATCTAGTTTTGATCTCTGCTGTTAAACTATAATTTTTTCCACTGCTTTGTTTGCAGATGAACCCCTACCTACTACAGGTTGTCAACCACTCTGTTGTTTCTTGCTTGTCTTAACCTGTGGTTAATACAACTATATTTTATATCCCTTCTATGGGATCTATTTGAGTCAACATGTCATATCCATTCTTTAGAGAACATTCTAGGGTAACTACCTTGCCTTCATCAAATGAATTTACAAATCCAGTAATGTTGTCAGCCATCCTCTCAGTAAAGTATCCTCCTCCAGTAGTGTTCACCTTACTTTCATTTTCTGCTTTATTGTGGGAGACTGGGACTTCATAATGATTTATTTGCTCTTTAGTCTCTGTACTTGAGAGAGGGATATGAGGGAAAGGATGGTTTTAACAGACCTGTCGTCTGGCCTTGGTGTTTTATACACTTCTGTATTCGCAATGACTATTCTGTTTATGTCTTATTGCACTAGTATTATCATAAGCTCCGTCTACTAGGGTATGGAAAAAGCTTCGGACATAAATATAATTGCAGAATATTTAATGTGCACATATTGTTATTCCTCCTTTGGCATGTAGCACACAATAGAGGATATTCTGTCAGCTCTTCACCCCTGTTGTTTGATTTAGCACTAACAGATGTTAATGAATATTTAAAATGAGTTAATGTATTTTGGGGGAAAACTGTATTTCTGCCATTTAACAGGTTCTCTTATTAGTTTCTCTCATTTCTATGACAGAGTTTGTGGTCTAGTTATTTGATCTTCTCCCTTGTACTCATCTGGAAGGCCAAATTATCCCTCTTCCTGAGGTCTCAAGGTCCCCAACCTTTAGGTCTGTTAACATCGGGAGTAGCAGTAGCACACAATGTAGCAATGCAAAGAAACAGGCAAAATGTTGTATGTTTTATGAAAATATAAAATTAGCAGAAGAGGAGAATTTCTATTAGGTCATGCTCTTTCCAATGTTGCAGCTGACCGCGTTTGGACCCTTCCTTTTTCTATGTTTTTGGATAGAAAGTGTAATTATCAGTAGCCAGACAAACTTGTAGCCAACCCTTCTACCTTTGGTAATGCACAATCCGCTCAGAACTTAATACACTTTGGTGATCATTAAGAGGGTTGAATCAGAATACCATATACCGAAATATAATTTGACATATATATGATGTCCTATTACAAAACAATTGTCTTCCTTGGCTGCAGTCTTTCTTTTGTTAAATCAAATGGTGCAATATATTTGTAAATAAAAATTGTGACAGAGGATACGCCAATTTTTGTCTGTTATCACATCCACTACTAGATGCATGAAGTCTGAATTTGGATTTCAAGTTTTGCAGGAATGCCCATATCACCTAGATTTTCACCATAATACTTTGGGGGTCTTCCAGAGGAAAGTGAGTCAGGGACATTTTTAAAACACAGTCCAAATGGTTGAACCTTTGATAAAATCCCACATTCTACCTGGTGTTTAAGTTGATCACTCAATCATGAGTCCCCAGGAAAAAGCTGGCAAATTGTGAATGGAAAGTGTTTGTAGAAAACTGTCAAAAGAAGACCAGAAATGTTGATGTGGTAATTCATAATTTCCATATAAATTATTCTTAATTGAGAGGACACTGCGAATTTGGTATTTACCAATCCCTGAGGTAACACTAATTTCCAATGCCCATCTGATTACTAGACCACTTGTAATGAGGGCCTTCACTGGGTCTTTTACTTGCATCTACGATGGAGAGGTGAAAACTTGCCCATACGTATCTTAATGGTTATTCATAAAGTCAGAAACAACCACATTATGCTTGAATTGCTGCTATCTATGTATGTGAAATATATAAAAGCTTTTCACTTCTTCCACATTTGTAAGGGCACCTAGAAGTGTGGAACTGGCTATTCACAGGGGACAGTGGAAGGAGTAGGTACGGAAATCCAATGCACATGAAATCCTAACTTTGTGGGTATCCAAAAAACGTTTAATTTCTTCCTTTGAATGCCTCCTTGGAAATCTAGGGTAACCAATGAGTCTCCCATTTATAACTGGTTTAGAAATATGGGAAAGGACATCGATGTTTGCAAATATATACAGAAGGTGTGTACAATTGTACATGTATAATTTTATGAAAAATTGTTTCCAAATTGATTACAACCACACTAGGAACATTCAGGACCTGAGTGACCAAACTCATGCACCTACCTCAATAGGTTTCCTCCTATGTTTAGAATAAATAGACAATTCTTTTTACTTCTCATAGATTTGCAGGTGTACTCCGTTAGAGACTTTAGAGCAACTGTTGCAGTTTTCCCATTGGTGCACATGAAATCCTTTTATGTAAATGTAAATGTTGGATACTTGTAAAGCGCACTGTTACTCTACCCGAGTGTCCTGGCGCTGTAGACCGCTGGGGAACCCGTCCTGGTTTTCTCTGTGAGATGGTCCCTTTTTGGGTATCTCCAGGGTGAAACCAGGCATCCCCGGCATCTGTGGGGGGCCGTTGTAGAGATGAGGCAAGCTTAATGCCCAGAGTTACCGAGTGTGTTTCCTGGTTAGAGTAGGCACTGTGGCGAGAATAATCGAGTCCGTTGACCCTGGTCCAAGACCCTGCTGCGTCAGGAATTGAACCCTGGTCCCGGGCCGTTCTCTGCTTACCGGTCTGCTGCCTCTAACCAGTGAGCCACACCTCTCCATTACGAATTTACCTTTTGAGAGCACAAGCTGTGCCAGTGCAAATGTATGTGCAGAGTTTTTATTTTAATTTTTCTACCAGCTGTCTTTCCACTGGAGAAACTCTTTAAACTCAGTGGCGGCTCCTTCTCTATGACAGAGGAGCGTCGCCTGCCCTCAGACTGACACAAAATTTGAAAAATAAATTGATAATAAACCTGGTTTATTATCATTTTATTTTGATCCCTAGTCTTGTGGCAGGGCCATCATGGGGCAGTCATAGAAGGAAGTGGGGGGCACTGCTAACAGGGAGCTTGTAGATTTGGCTGGCTATCTAAGGTTGGCCAAACTGACATGCGCGCGGAGCTGTCCCCAACCCATCTGCATTGTTGGGTTGGTAACAGCAAAGCACAGGCTCTCAGTCTCCCTGTTAGTGCAAGTTCATAGCGCTAATGCCAATATTTTAAACAAGAGAGCAGCATCAGGATTGTCATGTGTCAGGTAAATACTATTTGTATTTTTTTTTTATTTTACCATTCCCCCCCGACCTGTGCCTCCCCGTCATTCCCTCCCCTGCACTGCCCGCCACTCCAACCACAAAGCACCCTCGATTGTTTAAAACACACTTCCATCTATTTGAAGGATGTTGCCTTTGACACAAGTAAATGTTCAACCTTTTCTAAGGTGGAAATGGGTCTTGATAAGATTGTGAACAACCAAACCAAGGAGTTTAGTGAGTGTGCATAAACGATTAAAGTGATTATGCAACAAAATGCTCATTTCCCATCCCTGGAAGTAAATTTACTCAAGGAAAAGCTCTGATTGAATAAATATTTTTGTAAGTTAAAATTCATCCTTATGGAAGTGTCATAAGTAACCCTGGGCGAAGCACTATGCTACGCTCGCGGAGTAAGCGAAGTTTTCGCAACTTCGCACTACGCGAGCTGCACGTAGCACAGTGCGAACATGCGTAGTGCAGCGTAGCGTAGTGCAGCGGTCATTTTTTGCTTGTTCGCGGTCCTGAACGTCATGTTCGCAACCGCGACCAAGCAAAATGACATCCCGGCGAGATTCTCAATGCGAGGAGGTCAGGTTTCTCATTGTGAGTGGTTGCACATGCTTGCGACCGCTCTCAATGAGAAACTACCTGTTCGCGTTGAGAAAGCTGCCGCTCGAGTAATAATCTACTCGAGCAGCAGAAAACTACAGCTCGCACTGTGCAAGATGCCGTTTTCAATGCTTGCACAGTGCCGGATGCTTGTCCGCACTGTGCAATCATTGAAAACGCATCTTGCACAGTGCGAACATGCTACTACGCAGCTCGTGTAGTGCTACGTGAAGTTCGCGTAGTGCGAAGTGCACTTCGCGTAGCTTCGCATAGCGCTACTACGCGAACTACGCCCAGGGTTAGTCATAAGAGAATGTACACACATAAAAGATTCTAGTCGCACCTGTGAGCTAAATGGATACTAAGAAATCACATAGTGAATCAGACCCATGGGGTCAGAAATAGATGTAAATCAGCAGACCAATGCACGCTTTTCCTCACAGGAAACAGCGTTTACAACGCTGTCAGTACAATGCGGTGCCATTACAACTCTGTCAGTATTACAACCTTGTTGTTACCATGCATACCATTACCCAAATCATTACAACGACTTGCTGTAGGGGGCTTTAGGTGTTGAATTTGCAGTCCAACATCTTCCCTACTGTTGCACAGACTGCAGTTAGAATAGTAAATTATACTATTCCAAACTCCAGCGCCCCCTACAGCAAGTCATTGTAATGACTTGCATATTAATGGTAAGCGTGGTAACAACACGGTCGCTGTACTGACCACGTTGTAAAGACATGCGTTGTAAACGCATGCGCAGCAAGTCATATATTCTTTCCCACTGGTCTTACGTTCTTTTCAAGTACACCTGAAAGAATTTTGTCTTCATGCATTCGGTCAATTATTATTCATACCCCAAGCATTCTGCAGTCTGTGATTTTGTTGTTTACAAGGGCCCTTTATTTAATTTGGAACATGCAACCAATATGTGTAGCATTATTTCAGTTTCTAGTCATAATACTTATTTTTTAAATGACAACCCCTGCTATATCTCATTTTGTTTACTTGAATTGACTGAATGTTCGTGAAACTGGAGATGCATTCTCCTATTTTATTACTTATAACCCGAAGGCCATGTTTTATAATTTCTATTGATGTGTAAATATCACTTTTATGGGATACTGTCAGATATATTTAATAGTTGGCTGTTGGTATTATTAAACACAAGATAGTCCGCGAGGCCTATCCTGAAGCAGGAAATTAAATACAACGTCAGTGCAACAGAAATCTGAAAATGTGAGCTAAGGCTTACAAAAGCAAGTGTAAAGATCAGTGTCCGCGAGCAGTAAGAGGCATCTGATGTAACCACTTGGTTAACTATTTGCAGGTACATGAATGCGTTCAGTGCTTCTCATCTACACGATCCCACCAGGAGCTATAGTTCTTCTAAGCTCAGCTCGTCCATTACTGAAGCCTCCAACTATCTGCTAGTGATTTCCTGTCGCCCATGCAACACTCTCACATCTGATATACGCTTTCGGGAAGCTACGATATGAACAGCATAAACACAAGAGCACAAGAAGTTCTTAGCAAAAAAACAATCTGGTATATCAGAGATTATGAAATTATTATTTGTAAATGATGTAATAGCTTTCATTAGGAATGACACAAATGTGAAAAATGAAATTTACAAAAAGGTCTTTATTGACAAACATGTATGAAGCTAATTCCAACACATTTAATCTTTTAAATAATTCAATAAAACATCCTGTATTTGTTAGGTTTCTTCCATTCTGGGAACAAATTCAGTAAAAGTTAGAAATTAGGGCAAATTAAATAAATCAGTGTTCACAAAAAGTGTTTTCAAATTGTTCCCTGATTTTTTACAACACAACTCTGATTTTGCAAAGTGATGTATTGACTAATAAGTTATGTTGCAAAATCACCTGCTGGGGGGACAGCGGATCACTATCAAAGTTTGCATTACCAAATGTAAAAGATTTTTTTTCCCAAGCAGCGCAAGTTACTTAATGGAGCGCATGCTTCTTCAAAAAGTTTTCCCATTTTGGAAAACATCGGAAGGAGCAGGCAGTATTTCCCTGGGCCACTGCCTACAGACCCCAAAGTTTCCAACACAATTCCCCAAGGAAAAGGGGTTCTGGAGGAAAAACTTCCTAGTGGCAAATCAGTTACCACCTCCTTTGAGTTGTGAATAATCGAGGTCGTTATCATTGATACAATGCATACTGAATCACAATTTGAAAGAAACGCCCCTTTAACTCCCCCTCCAAATTTCAATTTGGTATGATTTTGCAAAACCCATTTTATTTGTAAATGGGTTTTGTTTGTAATAAAAATGCATTTTGCAATTGCAAACCCATTTGCAGTGTCTGCAATGGCAACATGCCTTCATTTATATTTCCCCTAAATTTCATGCAATTTTTCACTGTCCTGTAGAAAGCAGGGTCTGCAAGTAGTGTGCAGATCCAAATGCTGTATTTGGATTATGGCTGGTTGCCCTGCAAGCTGATTGACAGCTGACACCTGTTCTGATGGAAACTTATCTAACTACATTAGATTGAAAAAGAGGTCCAAGTGGTCCTCTCCTCTAAAATCATCATTTATTGTACAAGTATGATGTGTGCACTCTGAAAAAGAATTATCCACTCTCTAGTGCATCTTTATCTATCTATTTTTTAACCACACACATCCCACCACAATCAAACATATTGCTTTTCTTGTGAAGCCCAAGGGCTTACTACTCACGGCAAAGTTTACAACACTTTCCTCAGGAATAGAGGTGGACGCTATTGCAAATAGTTTTCTCTTGTAACATAAGGATGTTTTTTATTAAAACTATGCAAAGTTACACATACTATGCAAAACGTATTTGGCTGAATTCTTGTTCAGGGATTGAACACAACAGTATACCTTGAGTACAAGAGTAAAATGTGACACCCACATGAGAACGGTTCAAGTAAAATATGTCTCTCAGCAATAATAGACATTTGTTTTCACAATTCTTGCAAGACATGTCCTCGTACCAGTCTTGCAATGGTGTTAATTCTGAGAAATATTGCAAATGTAAATGAAAGAATATTGTGAATTTTGCAAGATTTCACACACACTAAGCACTTTATTCATGCCTGATCAAGAAATTAGGATGCTACAGAATTTGGTTCTCCCATGTTCATGAAAGGTTAAGAAAATGTGTGGGTGAAAATCCATTTCGAAGTATGTTCTGTGAGAGAAGAACAATACAAGTCTTGAGAGATAATTGCTCCACCAAAATCATTTGTGAAATGTCTTGTGAGTTAGCAATGACGGAACCCTTTTGGCTCCTGATGGACTCCATAGAGCTGTGGCATAAGGGTTAGAGTGGAATGCAATGAAGGCTGGTTTAGAATGTTGAGCTAGGAGTTACAAGCAGAAAAATAAAGACGTTGTAGTGCCCGGATAATTTGTCCTATTTGGACTGATGGTGACTATGGCCCACCGCCATCTCAGTATATACTATGAATCCTTTATTTCAGCCTTATTTGTGCCTATTTGTAGGGTTTACCTATTGGCTTTGGCATGATTCTGTGCCTTCTTTGCCTCTTTTCGGGCCTGGAGGCCTAAACTAGAGAGAAGCCATCTTGTCTTCTTGCCTCAGTTGTCTGAGGCGCTTGGAGGGTAAAGGTAATGTTTAGAGTTCAGCCTGTTATGTGCTTGAGAGGAGCCGGTGAAGACTGGTTCTTATCGAAGGAATGTGTTTGTCTCTTGGGTCCTAGATGCAACACGCAAGTGGGCACTGAGGGTGCGCAAGGATCCTGGGGGCTGGTACAGAAATTCGGTGGGAGTCGGTCTGCTACTGGAAATTTCCATGAGGAGAGAGCATTCTATATTATCAGAGGGCAAGAGAGCAGAGGGGGCAGATGGTTTTTGGAGCGGTTGGAATTACATGTTCAGAAGGGAACGTGCAGTGTGCTGAGAAAGAGCCAGCTACAGTTTGAGTCAGAAGGATTTGTCCGTTGGAGAAACCAGGAGGAGCTGGCAGTTGGAGAGATGAGATGATTCTTTGGAGTTGATAAAGACAGTTGGTAGAGTTATATCTGAAGTGCAGTTGGAGCCAGTGGAGTGCAGAGGCCATGAGGAACAACAGAAGTTGGCCCGTTGGTGATGGTGGCTCAGTGAGCAGAGAGTCCTAATTCAACCAGAGAGGGACAGAGAGAATTGGATCCCCTTTCTGAGGGTGAGGTGTTCAAAGAATACTTTCATTATATCTGTTCATAATCAATCACTTTTCTTTGAGCTACCTATTTGTATGTCACAATTAACCACTTCCCTTTTAGTTTCTCATATGTGTTGGTGATTGTATTCTATCATTGTGTCATAAAGAGCATTCATGTTTAATCATCTTTACTTTTCAGTTCTTTATATAAATGTATGTGTTGGTGATTGCTTGTTAGTTGTGTAATAAAGAGACCCCTTTTACATTTGAAAGTTTTTTCCATGATGGGGGTAACCTTTCTTTTTAGCCAGGTGCTGACGAACAGAAGGATGGGACATTCCCTTCTGAGAAAGTAACTGATGACAGGGGAGAGTGTGAATCATATTAGGGAATAATTCTTGAATGTATTAATTTGGCAGTTCTTGTGTGAGATGATCGGATCTTCTATCCATTACATGAGGGATAATAATAATTCATATGAGATAGAAGATATTTCCAGTAGATATTAGGTACTTAGGAAATTCCCAATAGAGAGCAGGAGGTTTTAATAGGACAGTGGGGACACTATAAAGAGAGATCGCTCAGGATAGGGCGTTATATACTGGAGCGGCTCCCGGAAGAGAGAGGGGGTAGAGTAGTCCAGGTCGGATTGCCATGGGACTACAAGTGGGGACACTATAAAGAGATATCGCTCAGGATAGGGCGTTATATACTGGAGCTGCTCCCCGAAGAGAGCGGGGGTAGAGTAGTCTGGGTCGGATTGCCGTGGGACTACAAGTGGGGACACTATAAAGAGAGATCGCTCAGGATAGGGCGTTACATACTGGAGCTGCTCCCCGAAGAGAGAGGGGGTAGAGTAGTTCGGGTCGGATTGCCGTGGGATTACAAGTGGGAACACTATAAAGAGCTGCTCTCCGACATGAGAGAGAGTAGGTTAGCCCGGGCCAGATTGTCGTGGGGCTATAAGGTGAGATCATAGGATATACCATGGAATTCCGTAGTTATTACTAATTTCTATAGTTAGTAGTGGTATTTTGGCTGTGTAAGCTTGTATATTGCGAGTTCCCCATTCCCAGGTAAGTACCCAGGTACTGTTGTAAATAGGGTCTGGGAAGGGATGACGTTACGTGATGACTGGGTTTGTGGTGTTTGGGTGAGCTGATAACTTGGTCAGGAAATCCAGTCATTACAGACGTGTACTACTAACCTCTGTGTGTGGCATAGTCACTGGCGGGTATGCAATTTAGGGAGTTTGCACAACTGGTGACAAGATAGGGGACATTTAACCTGAAGGTCAACAGTACTCTTCCAGAGAGTTTGCCGGGTCCAAGCAAACTGCTCCTGCATGCAACGTGTCCCGTTGTGGAAGTACGGAATCAACGCTTAATGCATATGGAGTCAAAGCACAGCACCAGCCGCAATGAAGCATTTGAGGATAACAACACCAAGTTTGTGCTTAGAGAGACGTCCATACCCCAAGTGGACAGCCACCAAAACTGCTGATTGAGGTTCACAACAACTTCACAGGTCTTCGTAGAATAAAGGGCAGAGAGCAACTCTTGGAATGGTGAAATTTTTCAGGCGGCAGCAAAGAAAGTCATGTTTCTAGTTATCATTAAAGATGAACCAGAGGCCAGCACGTTGTAAGGCCTCACTGATGAGTTGCATAAACCAAGTCAGAGTGGTCCACAAGCAGTGTTATTAAGATCCACACTGGTGTGCAATTCTGCTATGTTCCTGAACCCACCATCACCTTCTGATACTGCAAAAATGCAAAATATTGTCGATAGCTGGAATGTTTGGATAGAGACATTTGATGATTTCATTGATGCACTTGAAGAGGCTCATAACCAAAATATTTTTAAGCATCTCAAACATCCTGCTGATGATGATGTCAAAGAAGCAAACACAAAGAGATGATGGACAGAGTGCTGAAACTTTTCAAACACTCACCCCCAGTCACAGATCTTGGTTAAATCCATCATCATTCTTTAGCTCACTTTGCCACCCCAGTTCAGACACAGCTATATGCAAATCAGTCTTGACCCTGTGCCTTAAGGGAACAGTCTAGCCCAAACTGCCGAGCCATGTCTTTCCTGGACCAAAAACAAGCATCCTGGGACCGGTTTCAGGCCAACAGCCCTCAGCAGTCAGGCTAGCTTGAATCCAGTGGCAAAGTGAGCAAGGGACCCATGTCTGGGCATACCCTGCCAAATTAGGGCGAACAAAGCAAACACATCATGTCAAAGAAGTCATAAAGAAAATGCTGCAAACTGACGAAGAAGTTACATACAGTCAGGTTAAAGAAGCTTTGAATCTCATTTATATACAATGTTAAAGGTATTGATGGATGCTTGTCAGATTCATTCTGACAGCCCATGCTGAGAGAAACTCTTAGTCTGGAGCGAGTGTTAATGGCTGCCAGAACTGGACTGCATGCTGATAGACAAGCTGCTGACATGGAGGCCAGAGGTGTCCAGAACGAATCAGTCATGGGTGAAAAGTAAGCAAAAGACTGAATGATACAACGTGATGTCTACAAGTAAAAAGAAGTTGATGTGTATTTTCATTTCCACGCGAAGGCAATTGCCCGCCATTCAACAGACACTCGCAGCGACGTGGTGCGGTCCGCAAGCAAGCGGTGCGGCGATCTCACCCAGCGACGACAGGCCCTGCGACGACACTCGCAGCAATGTTAGACTTTCCCGCACCGGTCTGGTGCGTCCCGCAAACAAAGGATGCTACAGCTCTGGCAGCGGCAACAGACGCTGTGACGATCTCAACCTTCGTAGCGGCAGGAATCTTCTTGCACTGTCGGGGATGCGCTCCGCCAGCGAGCGATGCGACACTTTTCAATTGCAAAAGTCTCTCAAGCTTAGTTTTAAGCTTCCCAGCACAGGTAAAAATTCCAGAGGCCCCACAACTGGATCAAGCACTCTAGGAAGGACAGAGCTCTCTCAGCAGAGTTCAGGGAAGCTGGGGGTGAAGTCATTTTGTTCCTGGGACTTCAGAACAGGGAGCCAGCTCTTCTCAGGCCCTTGGAGATTCCTTCAAGACAGGGGACACAGCACGCAGCAAAGTCCTTCCCCTCTCCTTGGCAGCAAAGCAACAGCAGGTCAGTCCAGCAGAGCAACAGCAGGACAGTCTTCCTTCTTCAGTTTCAGCTTTCTCCTTGGCAGAGGTTCCTTCTTGATTCCAGGATGATCTAATTTTCTGTTGTCAGGGGTCCTGTACTTATACCCCTAAAAGTCTTTGTTCTCTTTGTGCAAGTGGGCCCTGAGCCTGGTCTGAACCAGTTCTGGGTGTTCCTTGAGCACTTAGTTTTCCTGGCCTCTCCCTTCCTTTCAGAGAGAGGGGCAGGGTCATCAGCCGCCCAGCAGAAGGTGAAGCCAGCATTGTGGAGGGAAAGCACAGCCCTGGAGCACTTTGTTGACATGATTTCTTCTCTCCTTTCACAGTGCAGGGCAGAGACATCAGACGCACGACAGGGGGTGGAGCCAGCACTGTGGCGGGCGGGCACAGTCCTATTCAGGCCCAGGTGCTAACTCCTCCCACCACTCAAGTTGCAAATGTAGTCATTCAGCCTAGGGCTGACTCAGCCAGCCTCCTGGGGAATCCCCAGCCCCTGTCACTCTCAAACCAGACAGTCAATCCACAAACAGGCCAAGGCATACAGAAAGGTCAAACAAGAGAACAGCAACTTTCTAAAAGTGCTATTCTCAAACACAGGAGTTAAAAACCACCTTTCCTAAAAGATGTATTATTAAATTCTGAGTTCAGGGATACCGGACTTTTATATCCTATCTTGATCCTATGGGAAGAAATGCTGGTAGCCACTGTAGCCAGCATCCCCCATGATAGCCTAGGGACTAAGATAGCCTTGAAGCAGTGAAAAACGAAAATGGCTGTAATTCACTATCAGAGCATGTCACCTGCACCAGTACATGCTCTACCTTTCACATACACTGCACCCTGCCCAGGGGGGTACCTTGGGCCTTCCATAGGCGTGACCAATGTGCACAAAAAGGGAAGGGTTAGGCTTGGTCAGTGGGGACACTGACCAGGAGGACATGGCAGTTCACAGACTGCACACAGGCACTGCGGTGGCAGGCCTGAGACACCATTTTAGGGCTACTCATGTGGGTGGCACAATCAGTGCTGCAGGCCCACTAGTAGCATTTGTCATCACCAGCCCTGGCACACCCAGTGCACTTTACTAGGGACTTCATGGTGATACAAATATGCCAATCATGTATATCCAATTCCAATACAATTTACACAGAGAGCATATGCACTTTAGCACTGATCAGCAATGGTAAAGTGCGCAGAGTCCTATTGCCAACAGCCACGGGTCAGGAAAAATAAGGGAGGAAGAAGCAAAAAGTTTGAGGATGACCCTGCAAGAAGGGCCAGTTCCAACAGTGACTGTCTAGTGCCTTGGGAAGTCTATTACCAGAGACTCTTCTCACGGTCGAGTTTAACTCATCGTTCATCAGATCTACATGTTGAATAAGAGACTGGCTCTGAATCACCAGTGACTGCTGTTG
The DNA here is from genome assembly GCF_964261635.1 of Lissotriton helveticus. Classification (NCBI taxonomy): domain Eukaryota; kingdom Metazoa; phylum Chordata; class Amphibia; order Caudata; family Salamandridae; genus Lissotriton; species Lissotriton helveticus. The sequence continues at coordinate 567,816,999 of NC_136071.1, forward strand.
CCTTTCCACTGTCAACACAGACCCTGGACATTGATGGTGACAGTTCCCAGTTTCTAATGAGAAGGACAGTTTGAGCAATTAAAGCACAAACAATATTGATTGAAGAGATTTGATTGTACATATATGTATATTTTGTAAAACAATTTTAATTTTTTTAATTTAACAGAGGAAGAGATACAGTGAGTTACAATGATAGAACCTGCGACGTAAGGGGTAGAGCAGAATGCAATGAAGGCTGGTTTAGAATGTTGAGTTTGCAGTTACACTCAGACAAATAAAGATGTGGGATTTCAAACTCCCTGTGGCATAGTCATTGACGGGTACCCAAACTGGAGAGGACGCTACAATTTGGTTGGTAAATTCTCATTCAGATACGTGTCATGATAGTGACACTTTTACCAGCTAAATTATAAAGTTGAACACCCCTATCTTAACAGAATTATCCTCCCCTCCATATTCGTACCATGGAGAGACAATGGTGTTTCTCCATGGGCGCTGCTAAAATTTTTTGAAAAACGAAATGGTCATGAGAATATTAAGCCTATTGTATCTTTCCTGGGGCGATACAATATTGAATTTCTTACTAATCTTTAACTACATCATGTGAAACAGATGGGCCTAGTATGATGAGGTCTGAAAGCCTCTGACCTTTCCGACCACCATCGTCGGTTTCAGTTCTGACTGGCTGAATATGTATCACCCGGTTGGATTGAAACTGGCCGGTCATTCCGGCTGCCTTCCATCGGGCTCACGGAGCCCGTCAGCCAATCGGAACCAGCTCGTAATCCCAAAGGGTGAGCCTTTTTGACCTTGGGATTAAGGTGCATGGTTTCCGCCATGGTTTCCACGCCAGCCTGTCCGGCATGGACACCATGTCGGAAAGCATGCTTTGGTGCCCCCAGCAGGACCACTCATGTGTGTGCGGCCGACAGTTAGGGCAGACAGGGGCACCTTTGGTGCCCCTCTGATGATCCCTGCAGCCCATGGCAGGCACCTTGAGGTGCCTGTCATGAGCTGTAGAGAAGCACAAAACCTTCCATTTCCCTATAGGAGCATGTATTAAGGCCGGTTTATGGCCGTAATGCATGCCCCCTTAGGTAAATGTTGGAACGTGACCGAATAGTGTTCGGTCGCATCCTAATGAGGTAGGTGGGACCGCCAACCGAGTTTCGGTCAGTCTAGTTTACAAAATGGTGTCAGGAGGAAGCAATTCCACCTGACATCGAAATCGACCCCAGAGTGTACCTGGAAATACGTCTCAATCATTACTTCCCTAGACAATACTGAGAATGATGGAAATATCACCTAAACACCTCATCATGTGCCAATTTTGTGACTATTATCTGACTCTAATAGTTATTCCACAACATTGCTCACCCTCCGCAATAGGATGTCATCTTACTTCCCTTAATCACATGATTGATAGCCTGGACATTCCAGTTCATTTTTTTAGATGTAGCTATTGAATTCAATTTAATAGGATGCCTCACCTGTGCTGTCATGCTTCCCCTCATATTCAATGACATTCGCCATTCCATAGGAAATGATAGACTAGCAATAACCCCCTTCTTTTTTACGATTAAATCTCCAATGTGCATTACAAACTAAAACTCATTATATGTTAGTACAACAAAGTCTTATGCCTAAGGTAAAGAGACTACTGCTTGACCAACGCCTCAGCATTCCACAGTCTCCTGCTTGATTAAAATATAACAATCCTGTGGTGCTCTGTTCATGCAGTCCCTCAAAGCGGACAACTATGTGGGATAATATCCATATCCACACAGAGCTCAGCTAAGATAATCACAGTATTGGGTCATATGCATCTCAGAATACCAGGATGATTGGACAAAATATTGAGTTATAAATAACATAAAACAGAAATATCATGATGCAAGAATATCGTTGACAAGAATATAGTTTTCTGTGGTAAGCCATATTAATATTATCAAGGTTTTTTATTTTGTTTTCAATAATAAAATAGTTAAACAATATCGTTTTTTAATTATTGTAATGTGCTTTAGTTAATCTATTAATTTATGTGTTACTATTGGGTTCACAATTATTTTAAATTTAAATATGGCTTGTAAATTTAGGTTGTCACAGTCATCGGAGGCGGCAGGGGACTACCAGTCTTAGGATCCTTAGGGGCAAAAGGAGGAGGCCCTTACTGCACTTGGCACTTTAAAGTGTGTCTGACTCACCTGCTATGTGGGACATGCTCTGGGGAAGCTCGAGCCTAGGGCAGGCCCGTCCAGTGGCCTCAGTTCCAGGAAGAGGCAGAGCAGGGTCACCCCATTTGGCCGTGTTTGGATACTGTTTGATCATCCTTGGGAGGATTGGTTCTTAACATTTACGAAAGTTTATTGTGAGCCTTTCAGTTTCAGTTTCCCTTTTTATTTTTATTTTTAATGCATGCAGGCTTTTTTATTGTGACTAGTAACATTCACCCTTTGTTTTTGGTACCTTGGATATTTTCCTCACTATGGGCAAGAGGAAGGACACTGATGGGTCTTTGGAGACTGGGAAGAAACCCACGTCTGCTCATAGACATGCAGCTTATAACTGCTCCTTACAGGGCACCGATAATCTAATAGTTGAGTTGAAGGGCATCCGTTGCAGAGGGAGCTACTTGCCCGATGTGCAGGCTTCAAACATTCCGAAAACAAAGATAACTGAATTTCATAAGGGGAAGTCATAGTACTATCATTCCTTTGCCGTCATAGTCACAGCAAGCAGAGGCTTTAACCACCACTGCTCTGCGTGACGTACAGACAAATTAGTCTGCTTTTGTTAATGGACAGTCAATCTTGGACCCTTGAATGTCTATTTAACCTACTATCCTAACTGCGGCAGCCTCTACCAATTGTCCTACACTATCAAACAGTGTGCGTAGGGAAAAAGAACAGTTTACCACCTATGACTTGCCACTTGACACATCATGCTTAGATGCCCTTAAAGCTATTGTGGGTAGTTTGAGAACTGAGCTTAACACTGTAAAGGGTTCTATGTCTTCTTTGAATAAGACATTGTCTAATTTTTTAGATTGTAATAATGGTTTAATTGAGAAAATTATGTGTATCATCCGACATGTCAAATACACCAGTACACTTGTCAGGATAGAGCATCCTAGGATAACTCTCACACAGGGATTACACCTGTGGCTTTTACCCAAACCCCTTCTTCAACTAGAGATAACACTGATCATAACACCATAGGCCATGGCAAGGCAGGTGTAGAGAAGGGTAAACAGTCAAAATATCGACTTCAAAATATCGAATGGACATAATATCGAGTTTTAAATATCGAATGGACAAAATATCGACAGGACAGAATATAGACATCAAAAATATTGTTTTTAAGGTAAGTAATGTGATATCGAATGTTAAAAATATAGACAGTTAAAATATCGAAGAATATAATATAGATTATTAAAATTATCCAATTTTTAATAATATCGAATTTTTTATAGTGATTTTTATGTTAATATATGTGTGAAAAGTGTGTATTTATGTTATAATTTATTTTAATTAATGAAATTTGTTGTTTTAATTTTTGCGTAACTTAATTCTGTAGCGGGTTGTGGGTTTATAGGGGAGTAGGGTGGGAAGTAATTTAATTCTAATTAATAAAATATGTAAATTTAATTATTGTAATTTTAATTGATTGATTGATTAATTGATTGATTAATTATTATATTATATTAAATTGGTAATTAGTTTGAATTAATTTTTTCTAGATTTTATTTATAATAATAGAAATATTATCCAAAGAAAAATGTTCCACAGCGGATCAAGAACCAGCACCTCTAATTTCCAACGTCCCTTAAAGTATTCAGTCTTATTGTGCTGAGAACCACCAGTACCTGCTGCGGTTCGGTCCCACTGGTATTCCAGATAGAAACTTTGGAGAAAAAGGGAGGCAGCACCAAACACGAAGTAAGACAGGACCAGAGTTGTATCAAAAAATATATATTTTTGTTTTTATTTTCGTATTTTCAAAGTGCACAGGACAGCCAACGCGTTCGCTCCCCAACCATGGGAGCTTCGTCAGGGCAAAAATAGTTGTTAGTCTTGCTGTAGCGCAATAGGGTTGACAAAGGAGCTGGCCAGTGTAGTGGTAAGAATGCTAGTGCACAGATTCCAAAATTCGGAATGGAAGTGTAAACAAACGTCACGAGCCGTCAGGTTGATTACGCCAGTAGCATGAAGGGTTTATTTCTCAAATTTGCATATTGAAGTTTTTAAGTAGACTGGACGAAGAGCGACGTATGTGCAGTCCTTGGTAAGCTGCTACCACACGTGCTCCAGAGTGACGTCCTAGGACGGCGGCCCGCAACGAATTTTGGAATCTGTGCACTAGCATTCTTTCCACTACACTGGCCAGCTCCTTTGTCAACCCTATTGCGCTACAGCAAGACTAACAACTATTTTTGCCCTGACGAAGCTCCCATGGTTGGGGAGTGAAACGCGTTGGCTGTCCTGTGCACTTTGAAAATACGAAAATAAAAACAAAAATATATATTTTTTGATACAACTCTGGTCCTGTCTTACTTCGTATTTGGTGCTGCCTCCATTCTTCTCCTTAATAGAAATATTATATGAAGTATTTTATATCCCTACTTTTGCACTCTTTGGAGTGGGAATAGTAATTTTAACCCCTACGCTATCCAACACTTTCCCTACTGTTGCACTCATTGGAGTGGGAATAGTAATTTGTACCCCTACGCTATCCAACGCTTTCCCTACTGTTGCACTCTTTGGAGTTGGAATAGTAATTTTTACCCCTACGCTATCCAACGCTTTCCCTACTGTTGCACCCACTGGAGTGGGAATAGTAATTTTTACCCCTACGCTATCCAACGCTTTCCCTACTGTTGCACCCACTGGAGTGGGAATAGTAATTTGAACCCCTACGCTATCCAACGCTTTCCCTACTTTTGCACCCACTGGAGTGGGAATAGTAATTTTTACCCCTACGCTATCCAACGCTTTCCCTACTGTTGCACCCACTGGAGTGGGAATAGTAATTTTTACCCCTACGCTATCCAACGCTTTCCCTACGGTTGCACTCACTGGAGTGGGAATAGTAATTTTTACCCCTACGCTTTCCAACACTTTCCCTACTGTTGCACTCTCTGGAGTGGGAATAGTATTTTTTACACTTCTGCTATTGTATGGTAATAATATAGGATAATATTTAATTATATTATGTTATCATATATACATGTTTTTACAAATATGATTGTAAACATTTTTTTTTTACTTTCATTAATTATTTAATTTCTATAAGTTAATTTTAGTATTTTTAAGTATATTTTAGTAATAAATTGTTACTATTAATTTAATTTAACACTGTTTTTAATAAAGTCGATATTTTTATAAACTATATTTTTGTAAACGATATTTTGTACTAGATATTTTTGTACTTACCAGTTTGTAGATACAAACTCGATATTCTGTCTGTTGATAGTTTGGCATCGATATTTTTGATAGACGATATTCTGTCCGTCGATATTATGTCAGTGATCCGTAGAGAAGTTTGATTCTGGTGCCAATGCCCAGGAAGTCATAATGTTGAAGCATATTTTTGCCCTACTATGAAAGCGGCAAGTAGGGGCCACTTAGTGTCTGACCATAGGGGACCAGAGAGTGTACATTTGCCCAATACTGATCAACTGAACCTTCCCCATAATTGTACACCTTATGGCTTATGTGATAGTCCTGGTAAATGTGCCCTGCTGAAGGTAAATGTGAGTGAAAATGTCCAGCAGTTGAGCAATAAAGTGACAAACTGGCGGACTTCAAGGGGACGGCTAGATGCAAGTACTCCTGATCAAAACAACATGGCCCACAGAAAAGAATGAGTAGGGCAGGGCCTGTAAGATTCCCTGGGTATTTGTATAGAGATATACTTCAGTTGTAGGTAGAATCCTTGCCTCATGAGACAGTGAGGTCAACTCAACTGTGAGCATTGAGGTATGTCCACTTGGGTTCTTCTATAGACCAGCCTTTGCCTTTAATTTAAGAACACTAGGGCCCACTCCACCACAGAAGGGCAAAATACATCATGCGGTCTGTTCTGGGTTTGCCACTGCAACAACTACACCTCTACCTTTATTGAAGATATCTAACGCACTTACCACACTTAAAAAAGTGTATTGACTACCCCTTGCTAGCTGCTCTGAGGTAAATGCTTCACAGGTGATGGGAGGGGTTCCTCCCGTTAAAGGGGATGCTGTTGTGGATCAGCGTAGTTTTTGTCCTGTAGTATAGCTGGGCTTGTGGAGAAGGGTAATAATGGGAATTGGTTTCATTTTTATCAAGAAATATAGCATTTTGGCCTTCCAAGAAACTTGGCCAGGTAGAAATATTCCCTTTTTAGATGGATTTGCTGATTTTCTTTGTCCAGCTATTCCTTTGTCTTCGGGCCGGGCTAAGGTGGAGGTGTGTGTTTAATATCATTGTCTTTAAATTGTTTATTGGATAAGTTGAAGATTAACTCACCTAATTTAGGAACGGTAATGCTCACCTTTCCTGGCAAAATCTAATGCTCTTATTTTAAATATTTATAAACCAAATGGCCAACTAGCATGTCCTGATGTTATTACCACTCTGGGCCTGGCCATTGAAAATTTGAAGACATGCTCCCTAGAATCTACTTTATTTTTGTTCCATTTATTCCAATGGTAATCATGGGTGATTTTAACATTCATTCCTGTATTAAAAACTTCTTAGTGCTCACTTTGAGATCTCCCCTAAAGGGGAACAGACATATGTCTGTCTGAGTGCAATTTAAATTTCTTCATCCCTGTTATATCTCCTAGTTGAGCATAGGGTATTAGAGTCTGTTTGGAGTGACCATAATCCACTGGTACTATTTTTAAGATTATTTCACCAGAAGCGGCCATTACCAGCACTTGCCTCTTTACATCTTGCCCCCATGGATAAGGGTAGGTGACTGAAATGGTCAAAAGTAATCTCAGAGGAATTTCTTGGAACCTTGTTTTGTCAGCGGAGTAGTGAGATTGAATACTGCTTTCTGACTCTGAACCCAAAGATATCCTAAAGGTGTTTACTGTACTTTGTGCAGCTGTGAGAGGTGCCATTTATGTCCCAAGTAGATACCATACTATCACCAGGGTGGAAAGTTGGCTTGATCAGGTATGCTCTGAAGCCCACCTTGATTTAAAAAGGCCCTCAACGTATTCCTAAGGTTAGAGTGAAGGTGAGTTTTCTACGTAGCCAGTATAAGAATGCTATTGAGAAAAGGAAAGAGTCCCTAAAGGACGAGGCTTGGGACCAATTAATGAGTGCGTGCGATATCTATCATAGTGCCACCTTCTGGCAGGTTGTCAATAGCCCATTGCTTTGGTCAGAGGATGGGCCCTCCCTGATTTCTGAGAATGAAGAAGGAAAGTGGTTTGACCATTGTTCTCATATATATTCTCTAGAGCCAGGGTCAGATTCTCATTCCCAGTTCATTATGCTGAAGTAGATTCTCTCTTTCTCTGTTGCTGAAGTAGCGGGCCCCTTTTCAGATTGGCTGGAATTAAGGCTCTAGATCCTGATGCAGTATACGTGGATCTCATTAGGACTGATCCTGTTATTTGGGAACCCTTGTTATCCATGGTATTAAATCCTGCTGTGATATTTGGCCTGCCAAGTTTGTTGGCACAGTCCATTATTGACCCTGTTTTGAAAAAGGACAATCAAGCTGACCCGAGATGTTATAGGGCCATATCCCTGAATGAAACAACTGTCAAGGTCAGGTGATCCTGGAAAGGCTATCCTAATGGACTATAGAGAATATTATCATATCGAACTTACTGTATGGGTTCAAGCCTGGTCTTGGTACCATTGACCTGTCCCTGAACCTATATTTAATAACTCTAAAGTAAAAGGCACCCTATTTTTAAGTATCATGGATCTCACATCAGCATTTGATCGAGTAAACCGTACTAAGCTATGGGCTATGATTTTGTCATTAGGGGTAGATCCAGTATTGGTGACCTTCTTGGGAGATTTACATAGGAATAAGTCTGCATTTGTTAGGTTTGGAATAAAAAGCTGCTGTTCAAGATCTTTCCCAATAGCCCATGTTGTCAGGCAACGTGACTCCATTCTTGTTTAGCATCTATGTTTTATCGGCAGTTTCCTGCCAATAAAACGGTGATAATTTTAACACCGGTCCTTGATAATATGCATGTAATTTACTGGTCAAAAAAAGAGCAATGAGCCATATTATCAACAAAAGGCGATGCATTATCGTCGCTTTTATCGGCAGGAAACTGCCGATAAAGCGGGGATAATGAGCTTGATAATATGCCTTTGTGAATAACCACAGGAGCCCAGGTTAACACCAGAACCTGGGCTGCTATGGGAAGTTACAAGGGCCTATTATCAAGCACATTATCACCGCTTTATCGGCAGTTTCCTGTCGATAAAAGCGGCGGTAACGTATCGCCTTTTGTTGATAATATGCTCCTTAATTTCTATGATGGTATGTAAAGCTTTCCTTTTTTTTGGTGTAGCAGTTGTACTCTCTTCGCATGCTCAGCGTCGTTTTTAAGCCCACGTTTTCTTTTTCTTCAAGTTCAACAAGCAAACCTTTCTTTATATCAGTTAGTAAATCTGTCACTTTCTTTTCCTGGTTCGTGTGTGTCATCCACTGCTGTACTTTTGTACAGTATTAATAGTCATATTTTTTATATTTTTATTTGAAAGGTAGTGCCAAGGCGCCAAACGTTGACTACGTACTCCATCCACCGCCATTTTAGTAGTTTCTCACCATTGCTTTTATTATATCTGTTAGTTAGAACTCAGTAGTTTTCAATCCTAGTCTTGAATATCTTACTATAGTATTTCAACATTATTTTTATTGTGGGCCGTCATACCCCTCCCCCACAAAATAAAAGGAGTATGTAGTTAACTTTTATTAAACAATAAATATAAACGAAACTCAATTATAACTACATTAGAACTGGAAAAATAACTTAAAGAATGTTATAAACAAATTGTGAAATGAATTCCAAAAGGTGTCCGATTGGTAATCTGCAAAAGAAAAAAGAAAATTAGAGTTTAGAATTATGTAGATGTGAGTAAATGAGCTGAAGCATTACGGGGCATATTATCGAGAACGGCGAAAGAATTATCGCCATTTCAGCGGCAGGAAACTGCAGCTAAAGCAGCGATAATGGGCTTGATAATATGGGGTTGTGAATTCCTATAATAGTCCAGGTTCTGGTGTTAACCTGGGCTACTATGGGAATTCACAAGGGCATAATATCAAGCCCATTATCGCCGCTTTAGCAGTAGTTTCCTGCCGCTGAAACGTTGATAATTTTATCGCCGTTCTTGATACTATGCCCCTACAAGTTTTGGTAACTCTACGGTTTTGCGTGTGCAGTGAGACTCGTACATTCCAGTTCTGTTATAGTGCCGCGTTCAAGTGATGTCTATATGGAAGTGCCTACTGCGTTACTGACGCCTGTTATGGCGACTTATTTCAAATGCATTCCTATGAAGGCTTTGTAGATCTGGGCCTCTGTGCTTACCGTTGTATAAGTTTAAGAGAGAAAGAGAAATGATGTCACAGAGAGTGAGAGAGAGAGAAAACAACATTACAACTGTGTCGCAGAGTCTGGAGTTGAGATTTTTTCTTGAAAAGTGAGATGTAGATTTACTAGCTCCTTGCATCACTTTACCCATGTTAAAAGTGACTCAAAAGTGGCGTAATAAGGTTGTGGATCTGTTTGTCAGACTGTTGTAACGTATCTGTTGTCACTGCTCCGAGGTAATTATAGATTTTACAGAGAAGCTGCTGTACACTACGCACTCTGGGCCATAATATCAAGCCTGGGCGACAAAATTATCGCCACTTTATTGGCAGAAAAGTGTCACTAAAGTGGCGATAATGGGTTTGATAATATGCTCTATGGAATTCCAATCGAAGCTCATGTTAGATGTCCTTCACATCTAACATGAGCTTTGATTGGAATTCAATAGAGCATATTATCAAACCTATTATGGCCACTTTAGCGGCAGTTTGCTGCCGATAAAGTGGCGATAATTTTGTCACCCAGGCTTGATAATATGGCCTAGAGTGCGTAGTGTACAGTAGCTTCTCTGTAAAATCTATAATTACCTCCGAGCAGTGACAACAGATAGCTTACAACAGTCTGACAAACAGATCCACAACCTTATTACGCCACTTTTGAATCACTGGAAAATTGTAGTTTCTATTTTTGAATGTGTGTATCAAAGGTTATATTAAGTTGAGAGGAGGTCTGCCACTCTTTCACAAGGATGATGTCATCAGTGATATCATCAGTGATGACATTTGATATGTCATCAGTGATGTCATGAGTGATGTCACTGACCATGTCATGAGTGATGTAATATGTGACGTCATCAGCAGTGCATTATGGGCGCGCAAGTTATAGTTAACTGAGCTAACTATAACGGAGGAATTTCAAAGGTTTTGTATGAGAGAAATGTTCAGCTAACTATAACATGTGTGAAACCTATGGTTTTTTCAATGAATATATATATATATATATATATATCTATATATATATATATATATATATATATATATATATATATATATATAGATATACATATACATATTACCTAGGTAGTTATAGTTAGGATTGTTTTCCATAGGAAATCCGCAACATTCTATTGGGAATAACTTTGGCGCCGGTGGATGAATCTTTGCGAATTTCTCAAAGAAGATGGCCCGCTCCGCTCTGCTCCTTCCCTGAAAGTTTGGGGGGGATTTGTCAAGCGGGGGCCGAGATAAAAGGGGGGTCCCAAAACGTGTTTTTCCCATGTTAATTTCCATAGGGCGGTTGGACTCACTTTTAGCCCGAACGGCTGAATGGATTTCCACCAAACTTGGCAAAATTGTAGGGACTGGTAGCCCGATGTGCCTTTGCTATGTCTCAAGATATGTGCTCCAGTGGATTTTGAGTAATTTAGGTTAAAAAAAATATATATAACTATAAGCGCGCCCCGGTACGCGCACCGGGGCGCGTACCAGCGCGCTACGCGAGTACGCGAGTGGAAAGCTGATTGGCTCTCGGGTGTCTGTCAACATTCCAAACAGTCCGGAGCGGCCGCCATCTTGTGTCTCGGTAGGATCGAGACACAAGAGGTGGCAAAAACAAAGGGGGAAATGACCAAAAGGGGGCAGGGTAGACCCCCCCCGACCCCCTAGGTTTGATGTGGGGGCCATAAAAGGGCCCCGCGGGGCAAAAAAAATATTTTTTTTTTCCGATTTTTGCGGGGGGAGCGCCCGGTACGCGCACCGGGGAGCGTACCGGGGAGCGTACCATGGAAAAAAAAGAATGACAGAGTTTTTTAAAAATGTAGCATTTTTTTTATAAATTGGAGGTAGTTCTAAAAAGAACTGTTTGTTTTTATTCTTTTTGTTGTTTTATACTTTTTTTGGCTTTTATGAACAATTTTATAATTTTTTTTTGTAGTTTTTATGGGGACAAAAAAAAACCAGGGAATTGTAAACGGCTCAAATGGAGCAAAAAAAATCAGGAAAAAATTAAGGTTTTTTCCTGCAGTTGTGGTTGTCTCCTGCACGGTTGATGAGTTTGATGCTTTGCTCACCATAAGAAATAGTAGTCCTGCAAAATATACAAACAATTTTGTAATCTCCAAACTGGCGTTGGATGTTTGGGACCATCTCCCTTGTCTCTGGACCCGATGGAGTGGGTTGTTTGGAGGTGCTCGAAGAAGATTGGGGAGGGTTTCTGGTCAGTTCTCTGACCTCTGCCGCAGCATAGTTGTTGGGGTGCTTGCGCTGCATGTGGCAAAGCATTGTATGGTTCCCAAATGAATTTTTTTTTTGCAGGGTTCCCCCTGGAAAGTACAGCGCCACAGATGAGACAGGTCACCTTGGCAGCATTTACTTTCTTTGCACCCCTTGGGATTTTAAAAAACTCCCACACAAAGTGCTCCTTATGTTTATATGGGGGATTGTCTTCAGGCAGGAACTGTCTCTCCTCCTCCTCCTCCTCCTCCTCCTCTTCTTCTTCACCACCAATGTGGTGTTGTGGTGGTCCTTGTGGTGGTGGTGGTGGTGAAGCAGATGCTCCAGCTGCTGCTGCTACTGTAGCCATTTCTCAATGAATAGATACAGGTCTTCCTCACTCAAAGAACAAAGTGAGAATGAGGAAAAAGGTGGGGGTTTTCATCATTTGGAAAACAAAACTGTTCTGAACCAATGAAAAGTGTTATTTTCAGGTCACATGACCCAGGCTTTCATCATTTGGAAACCAAAAAATTTCTGAACCAATAAAAAGTGTTATTTTCAGGTCACATGACCCAACGCGCTTTCGAAAACGCGCCCGGGGCGTGCCCTGGAGCGCGCCCGGGGGCGATTACGTTGCGCGATCGTATGCGCTTGGACGCTTCCGGGTGCGCATACGCCGTGCGTCATAAGACGCATCACGCGGCTATGCGATATGTCACGATGATGTTTTTGTTCGCGGCAATAGCGCTAACAGGACGCTCACCGGTACGCGCACCGGAGCGCGCCACAACACTGCGCTTACCGGTGCGCTCACCGGTACGCGCCCCGGGAGCGCACCAAGGCAAAAAAAAAAAAAAAAAGGGAAAAATATACTCAAAAAAATAGTATTACATAAATATACAATGTAAAATTCATTATAAAAAATATTATATTTCATACCTATAGAGATTTGCTATTAAAAAAACCTTTGAAATTCACTAAAAAAAATATGGTTGAGGCCCTATTCATAGTTAGGAATTAGCATTTACAAAACCTATGAAATTCACTGAAAAAACCATAGGTTTCAAACCAGTTATAGTTAGGAATTAGCATTTAAAAAACCTATGAAATTCACTGAAAAAAACCATAGGTTTCACACCAGTTATAGTTAGGAATTAGCATTTAAAAAACCTATTAAATTCACTGAAAAAACCATAGGTTTCACACCAGTTATAGTTAGCTGGAAATTTTACTCGCGTAAAACCATTGAAATTCCCACATTATAGTTAGTTGGACTCACTATAACTTGCGCGTGCAATGCACTGCTGATGACGTCACATATTACATCACTCATGACATGGTCAGTGACATCACTCATGACATCACTGATGACACCATCCTTGTGACAGAGTGACAGACCTCCTTTCACTGTAATGTAACCCTTGAAACACATATTCATAAATAGAAACTAAAATTTTCAAAAAAATGGAGATACCCATACCAGTTACAACAACCAATTCAATAATTCCACCATCTATATACACATCAACTCATTCACCAACAGTTCTATATAGTCACTCATACATATACTCACTCATCATATGTAGTGATACACCTATACATCCTGTTACACACCGACAGTAATCCAAAAGATACTCTCACACATACTCACACATGCAAATAAACTATTGAACATCCATTTATTTGCATATACAGCTATACACACACTACCACCTTACTTCTAAGGAAACTTACACATACTTACTCTCTTGAACAATCACTTATAGAAACACATACTTATTTAAACAGGAACTCTTACAATCTCTTACTCTCACATGTACTCACTTATATACATCAATATTCACATATACTAGATTAAAACATATGTAGTTACTGATAAAGACACTAGTGAGACAGTCATTCACTCACTAACACACACATATACACACTCATCCACCCATACAGTCCTGCACATATGCTGTCTTCAAAACACATACAAACAGAGAGTCAGTCATTCATGCATCTATGTGCTAAGTAATACCCCCACCAAACCATACAGACACTCATACTGATACTAAAAAAAACATCTAATAACCCATATACATACACATGTAGCTACTCACCAACCCATGCAGCCACTTATACACAAAGTGAAACACTAATACATATATTTAAATATTTAAACATTACTCACTAATATATGTATTCACTAAGATACACTTAATAAGCCAGTTAACCAATCAATTTTTTTTTAACCCCTTCGACGCTCATGACGAGCTCAGCTCGTCATGGAGTTTCCATTGATTTCAAAGGAAATTACAGTAAAAATCTGCTGGTGCCTTAGCATCCAAGTGGTTAAAAACATCCATTTAGACACTTATTTAAACATTTATTCTTCCATCAACTTTTACATATACATATATAAAACATATTTATTTTTCAGAAAGACACACATTCACTGGATGGTGTCATCAGTGATGTCATGAGTGATGTTACTGACCTTGTCATGAGTGATGTAATATGTGACGTCATCAGCAGTGCATTGCACGCGCAAGTTATAGTGAGTCCAACTAACTATAATGTGGGAATTTCAAAGGTTTTATGCGAGTAAAATTTCCAGCTAACTATAACTGGTGTGAAACCTATGGTTTTTTCAGTGAATATATATATATATATACATAATATTTTTATCTTGTTCACTGTTGGAAGGAAGGAAGTTGCTGGGGGTTGCCATTGTTTGATTAAAGCAGTAAGACCACAGACTGAAATTGTTGGCCTTCTGACTCAGTTTATAAGGATGGCAAGTACAAACATCATACATAAGCTGCATCTTGCATGTCGATATAAGGCACATCCTTTTATTGCAAACAAATGGTTTTGCGTGCATTACAGGTAGACAAAGATTTACATTTTTGATGGCACATGATGATCTGGAAATCGCACCATGCAATAATTATACCACATAGAGGAAACACAACATACTGAACAATTGGATCCACCAATAATGGCGTCCTTCGATTTTAGCAATGCAGGACATTGCGCCTCAGAAGGTCACCATTCCAGGCCAGCAATAGGTAAATGGGTAGTAATATTAACTACTTTTTAGTGATACACCAATGCAAGCTATCCACCAAACACTAATACAATTTCAAGATGGCCCCCAAACCAGCATTCTAAGATGAACATCGAACAAAGAAATAATAGCAGAAGGGTATAGGAAGGGGTGCATGTTCTAGAGCATAGGTAAAAATCATAGGCTGTAGGAAGGGGTAAAGTACAAGCAAATAGATAGGGTAAAAATATCATGGTTTAGACAGGTACAGGGAACAAGGGTAAAGAAAAAACATTCTTCATGGACTGGGGAATGCATGGGTTATGGAAGAGCAAGGTAGATGGAGGGAAAAAGAAGAGAGAGCAGACATAGAGAGAGAAGATAAGGGGTAAACAGTGAAGGGGAAGTGTGGATTATGGATGGGTGTTTCCTTATAAAAAATCACCAGGGGGGTCTGTGTGATGCTAGACAATATAGACTGCTTGGGAAGCTTTTCACTTAAAGGTCACTCACAATGATATTATAGATGTCATGTTAATGTCATTGTTTCTAAACAATTTAATCAAACAGGTGAGTGCAGAAAGGTTCCCAGGAACAGGTTTCGATATATAGAGGCAGAATCACAGATAATCACCAAATCCAGTTCACTGGGGTCAGTCTAGCATGCTATAGCTCTTTCTTTTCTTAGTTCCTTCTGGAAGGGGTCACTCTTTCTTCAGAGTCTCTAAAAAAAAGGCAAAGGATCACTATAGATGATCACCGTATATGTACAGCAGTGGCACAGATATGGAATGTGCACTTGCAGACCTAAAAATGAAACAATTCCATCTGCAAAGGTTTGATTCCATCCATCCCCAGATGAATGAATTTGAATGAATTTGGGACTTGTATAGCGCATGGCTGCCCGGAAGCGTCCCAGCGCTGAGATTGCAAACAGACACCCAATGATGAAAGCTGAGGGGGGAGTGGAGAGGTTATTGCGGGAAAAGGTGGGTTTTGAGAAGCTTTCGGAATTTCATATAATTGGGTTCAGAATGGAGTTGGATTGGGAGAGAGTTCCAAAGGGTTGCGGAGACCACCGAGAAACGGCGTCCACCAGTACGAGCTCTTTTAGTTCGGTGAACCTTGGCCAGGTTGCCCTGCGCTGAACGTAAAGCTCTATTGGGAATACAAAATGTGTTCAGTTTTCTCTGTGCACAGTCACAGAAATGTTACAATGAACAATTGGTGGCTGATTACAATACGGCCCGTAAAGGCTTTGACCTTTGTGTCGCATCGTATTGGGCCGGTCAGTTTCCTTTCCGACCTCCTCATTTTGATGGAGGCAGTCAGAAAGGAAACCGACCGGTCATTCCGGCTTGCTTCTGCCGGGCTCTGCCAGTTGGAATGCGGCCTGTAATCTCAAGGACGTGCTTTTCCGCCCTTGATATTACCATGCACGCTTTCCAACATGATTTCCAAGCTGGTCTGTCAGCATGTTAGGGGGCAACCAGCAGGGCCCTCTTTGGGTATGGCCTCCGGTTGGAGGCCAAGGGGGCACCTAGTGTGCCCCCCTGTTGATCCCTGCACCTTGTGGCGGACAACTTGAGGAGCCTGCCACGGGGTGCAGGGCTGAACTGTACCTCCCATTTCAATATGGAAGCATGCATTATGGGCGGTTTATGGCAGTAATGCATGCCTCCATAGTGAAATATAGGAATGCGACTGAATAGTGTTTGGTTGCATCCTAATGGGGCGGTCAGGACCGCTGACCCGGTGTTGGTTGGTCCCATGACCGAGTCGGTGTCGGGCAGAAGTGATTCTACCCGGCATTGTAATGAGCCCCTTGTCTTTACTTGTAAATGTTACGTCAAAATATAATTTATTATTTTGTACAATCAAGGACGCAAATGGTACGTGAATACTTTGTACAACTAGCTGCATGAACCCTTGTTCAGTCTCACTTTGTTCCCATCACTTCCCTTCAGTAGTCTGTATGAAGTGCTTGGGTTCAGAGACGTTGAAGGCTTGTGCAAGGGGGCAATTGCTCTGTGCTGCCGTCTTTCAAGAGGCCCCTCCAGAAGTGAACATTTTTTCTGTCTCACTTCTGTCTATTTCTCCATCGTATCCTTTAACTTAGAATTCAATTTTGTTTGGTATCACAGGATTAGCATTAGAAGAAAATGGGTAATAAAATTAAAAGTTGTTCCAAACAGGAACCCCAAAAGATTTCTTTCTGCTTCCCCCAACACCCTTAAGATGACACTAGTGGGGTTTCTGATACGACTTATTTGTAAATATATTTTTATTGCAGCTTCCAAATTTGTACAAACATTCCGATAATCAATTCAGTTACTCATTGCCTTATATCACAGGCTCCAAAATGAAGTTGTACACGGCCATTCAGCTCACACCCCGGAGGTCGAGCGGCATCATACAGTGGAGCACTAATATCTGACAGGTGTAGAAATGTTCCAATACAGCTGAACCGAAACCAGTACCCAAGACTGCTTTTCTTTCTTCTCGGTTTTCTTGCTCCCTGTCCGTTGAGCTTCTAACAAAACTATATACACATTCCCCCCCCCCCCCCCCCCCCAAAACACCCCATCTGTTTCTGTTCGGACTTATATAATTGTTTGGAATGTCACGTGGAGTTTATGAAACAGGTAAATGTGTCTGGTTGGAAAGCTCAAAGAGATAGGAAAATGTTGAATATCTGATGTTGCAGAGCTTTTCATTCCAACTCCCAGAAAATAATGAGAGTAAGCCAGCTGGCCATACCATTCAACCCAATGGACCGGTCCTCTGCGGTTTCTCTTCTTTATAATAGTAAACAGGTATAGTATTGCTGATAACAATGGAACATTGATCTGATTAAGTGACTCGAACATAACCATAGAGTTTGTCCACTGATGCCTATTGTGATGTCTGCATGTTAGACAGCTCTATGGTCCCTGTAGGATTTCATAAAGGTCTTTTCAGAGCTGCACCTGTCGAGTAATGACTGAGTCTGCGGTGCATGACTTGAAAACCCTTCACACTAAGCCCTCAACTCATAATCCTTGGGCACGTCCTCCCATTATAAAGGGCAGGGGGATTCAGGAACCTTTGCCTGGAGAGTTAAAGAGTGAAATAAGACAAACTGGCTCACAAAGGTCAACTAAGCCCACTTCTCTTGCAGCTCTGGTGGGCTAATGAGCAGCTAGAGGGTTCTGTATTTGCATAAAGCAGCATTTGTCCATAGTCTGTTGCAGATTTATATTTCATCCAATTGGCATAGGTTTGCATGCTGAATATGATAACGGGTGAATTTCTGTATATGCATGTATATCTCCATTTACATATCATATGCAATCCAGGATTGGGGGATTCATTGAAGCACTTTATATACAGTTTGAAGATGTATTCACTTTAAAATGTAATGCACAACTATTCTAATACATAGCCTACTTAAAGCTGCGCTAAGGCTAAAACTGTATAAACAATATAATTAAAATTCAAACTGCAAAGCGTAATGCAACATGAATTATTATTTATCACATTTAGGATGCGAGATAAGCAGTCAGTATGGAGTCGGAGACGCCTTAGAATGCAGTGATGTACAGTCACAATTAACATTCCAGACCCCCGAGCAAGCAGCTCACCAGTACAGCAATGTGGCAGGGTATAATAAAAGACTGGGCGCCTCAGTGCCAAACTTGCAAACTACCCATACTTTGGCGCTGATGAGCGAGAGTAAATGAATGTTAAATCGGCCACGGAAGAAGTCATAAATCATTAACCAGTGACTCTCAAGAGGGACCCATCTTTTTCCTGTGATGAACTGAAGTGTCAAGTCTGCTCTTTCCATTCTACCTCTGGAGGTATGTTCTAAGCGTGGACCCTTAGGCTTATTTTCCAAGGAAGCTGAGAAAATCTAAGACCTTCAAATTGAACTCTCATCACCATTCAGATAATGGGATGGAGGCTCAGATTTAATAACCCAGGGCCTCATTTATAAGGCCCCTTACGCAGCCCTAATGTCACTTTCTGTGATGTTCCGTGGCGCAGGAGCCTGCTCCATATTTACGAGGCAACGCTAAGCCATTTTTTTGTCTTAATGCTGCCTTGTAAACATTGTTCCCTTTAACCCCTTAGCTGCGACGGCTTTTCCGCCGCAGCGCTAAGGGGGAGGTGGGGCCGCGCAGCGCTCCCGTACTCATGACGGAACCGCTCCGTCACGGCCCTCGGGTGAGCTGTGCTTGTGACGGAACGGTTCCGTCACGTCCCCGCCCGCTCTTTAGAACGTCAGCACAGGCGCGGAATTCGCGCCGGGCAGGCGCGGCGAGCGGGCCGTGACGGAACCGTTCCGTCATCAGCACAGCCCACCCGAGGCTCGTGACGGAATGGTTCCATTACGAGCATGCAAAGGGTTAATGCAGTTTTCTGCATTAAAGGGATCGTACTATGGGTGTTGCTGGGGGCATTCCAAGCAACACCCATGGCCCCCAACAACACCCATGGCTTTTTGACACTGCTCCAGATTCATGAGAAACTGTAATTATGAGGCAATGTCAAAAACTTACACCTCCTCAGGGGAGGCGTAAGGGAGGCACAACAAGGAGAAATAACTTTTTTTCTCCTCTTATTCCTTTTTCTATGTGGAGAAAAACCTCTTGTGATTGTTTTTATTCAGGAAGGTTTCCCTCGTGCACAAAAATAATCATCCCTGCAGGGCAGGCATGCTTGCACCAAACATTCCTAGACAAGGATTTGTGCAAAAATCCAATCATTCCTCGATGCAGGAGCACAAGAAGAAATGTTTTAATATCACCTTGTTTTTCCTACTTTGCATGCATTCTGCATCGCACAGCACACTCGATTGTTAAAGGATAATTTTTGTATTGTAAGAGTCCACTTTCAGTGCAAATACTATTCCATACAGAATACACACACCCTTACATCGTGGTGCAAGGATATGTGCATTGGCGCATGCCAGCCAAAAGTGCGCTAGCGCAGGGTGAGAGGAAAACAGAGCCGCAGCTTAGTAAATATACCGCTGTTCTGTTCTGCCTTTCAAGGAACACAGTGCATGAATTTACAATAAACTAAAGCAGCCTGGTGCAGCAAGTCATTTTGCTGCGCTGTGCTGCGTTACTTTGGAAGCACAGGGATGCCACATATTTACAGCAATATGTCGCATCTCTGGGCTTCCCCCTGTGCTGGCGCACAAACAGCTGCCCTACGCTGACTCAGGCACCGTCGTACCATGGTGCAAGGATACCTGCATCGTGGGGAGATTTTTTATGTGCAGGAAGGGACACCTTCCTACACATAAACAATCAACAGAGGTGATTTAGTCTATCTGTGTGTGCTGCAGAATGCAGTACGCATAGAAAGAGGAAAAAAAAGAGGAGAAATTAATGCATTTCTCCTCGTTGCGCCTCGCTACGTCTCCCCAGGGCATTCAGACGCATTTCCAGATTTACGATTTCTTGTAAATCGGGAAATGTGTCTGGTTCCATGGGTGTTGCACAGAAACACCCCCAGCAACATCGATTGAACGCCCCTTTCACGCAAAGTGTTGCGTTTGATGGGGCAGTACTTACAAGGACCAGAAAAGCCAAGCAGGGTGGCATTCCCTGTCCTTGTAAATATGGGGCACAAAAATGCCCTGCTGAGGCGTCACAACAAGTGATGCACTGGCAGCGCATGGGGCTTGTAAATCTGGCCCGTAGTTGCTGTGTTACGTCACTTTTGAGTAAATCTAGACTGAAAAATCACGCAGATAATAGAGATATACTTGGTATTGAGATGCTGAACCCTGTACCTTTAATTTGTTGTTACATATGACAATGAAACTGCATCGTGTAAACTGCTTTTATGCAGGTGGACACTATTCTAATGTAAAGCGCTCCGAATCCCACTGGTCCTTCCCAGCACTATATAAAGCAAGAACATAGATACAAATATTGATGCTATGAGCACTGCCCTTTTATACAGGAGATTGCACTGCGTGAAAGCCTTAGTATCACAGCCTGATTAACTCATTGTTTCTTCCCCAAAATCACAGATGTTACCTTCCTTTTTTGAGTTGGAAACTGATTTTGATCTGTTAAGTTCACTAAATGACATGTCCTCCGTGCACCATAGCGTGTACCTGCCTGGCCTGTGCGTTAAAAATAATGCTGACCAAATTATCTCAATGTGCCTTCGTGATTTGATCGCATGTGCTCTGGGATTACCTCAAAGGTTAAACCTTTCTAAAGAGGTTTTTGGGAAAATTAGTTTCTTTATGGTTACTCGCACCAATGGATTCTTGCTCAAGGGACTGTTCCACAATAGCTGTATGAGACGCAGATCTTAATGTAAACCATTTAATATGAAAAATCTGCTTTCACTTGACAAAATCGAATAAAAAAATGGCGTATTTTGGTCTAGTAGGAAAACAGAAAGATTTTTGTAGTGAACGCACGTACAGGCTCAGTTGAGGAAATGGCGTTAATTGGCTTAGCGCTATAGTTGACACGCATATGGCTCGTCAGTTAGATTTTGTAGTCCGCCCTTTTTAATAGCTGAAGTGGTGCATTCATCATGTTTTATTTCCCAATGTGTTTTATTGGCGTTATTGAAGTTTAGAATGCTGTGTGGGCATTTGGAGGGCTTAGGTTAGTGGCAACATGTTCAAAACGTTCAATGTGGAAAATCCTTATTGCAACACTGTGCCTCTTTTACCAAGAAAATGTTTGCCAAGGACAGTTCATGTTTTATTTGACACTATTCAACGTCTTACAAATAATGTAATCTGGTGTAACCTTTAACAGTCAAGGCTGCCAGGAAGTCAGGCCACTGATGGCACAGGCCCAAAATAACCGAATTACCAAAAGCAGCAGAACCTGGAAGCAGCGAATTTCCAGTTACTGATAACATTGATACAAGGTGATGTCATGGGCTTGCGGTTTTGTGACCATGAGGGAAAATTGAAAACAATTCTAGCATCCGTGAAATAAGAATTTTCAGTTCCGTTAAGGATTGGGAGGTGAGGACTATGCGTTTTCCTTCTTGCTTTATTTAATTAGCAGCCATATTGGAACATTTACATTATAAATTTAAAGAACTACAAAACGTATAGTACTTAGAGGAAGATCTACAACTCTCAACATGAGAGCTTACCCACCAATCATAGTTGGCCATCTTGACAACTGTAACTCCTCATCTTTGATGCTGCAAAATCATCCTGCTATATCATCCTTGCTTCTGATCTGTGGCTAGAGAAAAAAAGAACAATTACTGAAATTACTTACTATCCAATTCAAACAATGGTTGGGAAATAAACAGTGCTCATACATACAGTGCAGAATATGAATCATATCACAATTCGCAGTAAAGAACCGGGTGTGATCATTCTCACCTTCGTGCCCTTAACAGACTTGAAAAGTCTTGTTCACAAATGCAAGCAATTTTTGGGATTCCTTGGCAGACCTGGATGCTTCTAATTATGCAAGTTCAAAGCTGATCAATAGTAGTGAAAAGCAAAAATGATTACTTGCTGGTTGTAGCGGGAGACAGCGTTTACAACGCCTGTGACTACCACATGCGTTGGTAACAACGCGGACGTTACATCGTTCACGTTGTTACCACGCATGGCATTACATCGCAAGTCATTTCTACGACTTGCGCTAGATGGCGCGCAACACCAGGGAATGTGTTGGATTTTAAGTCCAACACATTCCCTGCTGTTGCGCTAACTGGAGTAGGAATAATAATTTATACTGTTCCTAAGTCCAGCACGCCATCTAGTACAAGTCGTAGAAATAACTTGCATTGAAATGCCATGCATGTTACCAAAGCGGACGATGTAACGTCCGCGTTGTTACCTACCGTGGTAAAATATGCAGAGTTGTTACGTCACATATTCGTTGTAATAGAATTGTTTGATGGTAGATTCTGATGACCAATCATCCTTAAGCATAATATGCTGGAGGCTTGTGCCTAATATTAAGGATTTGGGGCCCATAGCACATCTGAATAAATGAGCTCCAACATAGGTACAATGATGTTGGACTGAGACATAATCCAAAGAACCCATCTGGCTAGCATTGGTACTGAAACTGGGTTGTAAGGTCAGAGTAGCAAAATAAAGATGATAGAGGCCGCAGGTAACCTGACTCGGTTTTACCATACTCACCTGGGCCTATAAACACAACATATGATGAGTTTTAATCAGGTAACCTGTGCACTTACTCTAATCATTGATTTATACATTTCATTTAGGGCCTGTACCATTGACTTACCAATCCTTATTATTGGTACCTAAAGTCCTAAGGGATCAAAGGAGTTAGAATAATAGGTAGAATAATAACATTTGCACTTGTATAATAAAAACAAACGCGGGACAGGTGAATGAATGAATGAATGACTACTCATTTATATAGCGCGTGGTTACCCGGAGGCATCCCAGCGCTGCAGTGGTCCCATTCATCCCCACAGAGATTACAGAAATAGGAAGGTTTTTAGCATTTTCCTAAACCTGGGATGGTTCTCCTCCATCCGAATAGGGTCCGGCAAGTTGTTCCAAAGTTTGGCTGACTGGACAGAAAAACGTCTGCCACGCATGCGGCTTCTCCTTATTCGTGGGACTGCCAGAAAGTTCTTACTGCTCGATCTAAGGGTCCTATTGGTTTGGTAAGGGCGAAACAGAGGTTGAATTAGACCAGGTCCTGTCTTAGTCAAGGCTTTATGGACAATAGTCATAGCCTTAAATTCGACCCTTTGTTGTATTGGCAACTAATGAAGTTGCTGAAGAGCTGGTTTGGTAGAAGTTCTACGTGGTATCTTTAAAAGCATCCGGGCTGCACAATTCTGTACAGTCTGTAGAACCTTGAATGTCCCTAGTGGTGCCCCTAAATATACTGCGTTTGCATAGTCCAGGCGCGTTAAGATCAGGGCCTGGACTAATATCCGCTTTGCTTCGAACGGAAGCAGTCCGATGATTTTTCTAAGAGATCTCATCAGGGCATAGCAGGTCGCTGCTACCTTCTGAGCTTGCACCAAAAAGTTAAGAGCTGGGTCCAACCAAACCCCTAAACTTTTGATTTTCTTTTTAGGGGAAGGGGGATGACCCAGAATAGTAGGCCGCCATCCGTCCACCGAGGAGGGAGCGTCATGCCCAAGCATCATGATCTCGGTCTTTGTTACATTAAGTTTCAGGAAAGAAGCATCCATCCACTCATGAACCTTGCTAAGGCAGGAGGAAAGTTTGTCATAAGATGACATCTGGCCAGAAAGGGTGATGATAAGCTGCGTATCATCAGCATACGTCACTAGTTGCACCCCCCAAGGTAACACCACCTCAGCCAGAGGCCTCATATAAATATTAAATAAGGTTGGGCTGAGGGACGACCCCTCGGGAACGCCACAGTGAAGATGTGAAGGTGGAGAGGAGATGTCATCCTCAAATACTGAGAAAGTCCGATCGGAGAGGAAGGATTGCAGCCATTTCAGCGCGGTCCCAGTGACACCCACCTCACCCATCCTTTGAATCAGGATAGAATGATTAACGGTGTCAAAGGCCGCGCTGAGATCTAATAACAATATGGCTGCTTTAAACTCTTTATCTAAATTTCTTAAATGTCTTAATCCAAATATTAAACATCAGGAATCTTTCAATTAGGAAAATAATGATTAGAATGAAAATATGCAGAGATTTTATAAAGCAGTCTTTACGCATTTGACATTAGGGTGGGAAGAGAGAAGGAAACAGTACAATGACATACCCACATAGAATATTTACCTCGAATGGTGTGAAGAACTAACCCTGGCCACGGGTCAATTTAAAGGACAGAACCCAGAAAGTGCAGGCACCATAAAGGCAAGCAGGCGCAGATCAGAATCAGGACAGGTAAAGCCAAATTGGATCAGGACAGGACCACCAAGGGCTAAGACCAGCACCCACAGTTAAAGTTGCAACGCCTTCGTTACTCCCTCTCTGCAGCTAACAGCCAGAACCTGGTAAGAGTTATTGATCTCTCTGACAAAAGTGCTTCACCAGCACTTCAGCTCTCAAACCCCGATCTGGGTTTCGAACCTTCTGAAAGAGGGCTCCCCCAGCACCTCTACTCCTGATCACCTATTGAGTGCGTTGGGTCAGTGACAGGTCAGCTATTCGGACAAGTCAGACAAATTAATTAGCTAAGCCAACCCTAGTTATACTATTTTCCAGGTCATTGTACCACCCCCCATTGTTGCAAGTGTAAGGATCCCCAAATTTGATTGGACAAAACGATGAGGAGAGGTCATCACACCATACCAAAATGAAACTTTTAGAATGAATATTAATGTTTGCATTCCTGCCCATCAATTTATTTTCCCATGCACTTTTATGCCACCCAGCAATGAATGTCACAATATGAAACAATGTGTTTATGCTTGTACAGTCCAGCTTCTTCTTGTGGGGTTGAAATTTCATGCTCTCATGAACATCATCTGGTAGGACAGTAGCTGGTATGAGTTCAATGCCACAGCTTGAGTTTTCTTGCAGACTTTGCACATGCGCGTTGTGGGTTACAAAATGGAGTCGCAGATACATTTCATGCCCAAACACGAGCTGATAGTAAAGCAGAAAATAAACAGTTTTAGAACAAAGAATAAATGAATGCACTGTATACCACTTATCTCTACTCTATTCCCATTACTTTATTTTTAACTATTGCGTTATAAATTAGGCAGAACGACCAGCTTGGAAAAAGCAGCGCTGCAAGCTTCTTGCATGTGAGGACATAGAGCAGTCATCTTAGTTCTAGTGCGCAGAAGCAAAAGATTCCCTCCAAAGCAGAAAGTACGTCATGTCACGTGAGTGTGACAGACCCATGCGCAATAGGAAATCCCACGTAGCAGCGGCCATTTTAATGCAAGCGGTTTATTATTAGTAAAAGCACATATGCAAGCTTCACCTAGATGTCATGTAATGCAATATTAATAGGACAAAACATGTTGATTAGTACATTAATTTTATGTCGACAGGACTGAATACAAGCAAGTCGCATTACGTGCAAATCCTTGCTTCATCAAAGAGTTGTCCATAAGGAGAATATCTGAGATCTTTTGTGGAATTTTCTGAAAAGCGAAAACAAGGCACAACACAGTTAGGTATCTGTTGGAAAAACGAATAAGTGATCTTTTTTGACTCTGTTTTTGTTCTAGAGATGATAAAGTGACTCCTTCTGGAGTAATGTACCCTTTCTTTACATCCAAAGTTTTAAGATCTGATATTTACTAATAATTTGCAAGGCAGAACAGCTGACAATTGTCCCCCAGACATTTGATTGCTTACTGGACATAGTTAAAGTAATAAAAAAATGTTAATATTCGAAAGGGTCAAAAGTTCAGACTTTGAAGGAGAAACAAATTAAATTTCCATATGTTGCTTGAAAGCCAGAGGATTGCATCTTACTGGATGATTTGCCACTGCAGTGGGCCCTGCAGAGATTGCCTATTGGAATTACTTTTGCTGTAAGAAAGGCTCCTAACTGCTAGTATTGATTAAAAAAATTGACTATGAATGTCACATCTCGCCCCATGGAATCAAGATCCTGTTAAAAACACCAGAATGTTTACCTAGCCCATGCTTATTTATAATGTTTGGGGTGGAGTCTGACCAAGTCTGCAATCAGAAGAGAGCCTGGCTCAAACGTGCTGGCACTTTTGAACGAGACTAGAACGATTCCATTCCACCAGATAGAGTTAGTTCTGCAGGACCAAGGGTTGCTGCTTCTCTAGATAGTCCAGGAGTAGATCCAGAAAGAGGGGAAGATGAAGGGGAGGATCACACAATATTTCCACAAGAATTGGGAACCATGGTTTGGTCTTCCATAAAGTAGTTATTAGAATGACTTCTATTGCTTGCCCCCTGATCTGACAGCTCAGTCAGTGGTTAATTGTACATGGGGGAAATGTGTAATTGCGTCCTGACCACTTCTATAGAAATGTTACAGGGAAAATGGTCCCAGTTTGTACATTACAGAGAACACAAATAATTCTTTGCATTATTCCAGACGAAAACATTTACACATTTAGTTAGTGAGAGATGTTATTTATTCACATTCTCATCAAAGCACATATATGCAAAAACTCTTCATTAGGTATAAACAGTGTGTCGGAAGAAAAGGGGGAAGAAGTGGGGTAGGTAAGTGGTTTTGTGAGGATTAGAGTTGTGTGGATAGTTTCAAAGGTTCAGTGTGATCACAAAATAAATAGTTGACATCACAGAGGCATATTATTAAGCCGCATGAACAGCAATTGTAGACCTAACTCATATACTAAAACACAGTAACAATAATCTGTTGTTCTTGGGTAGGTGAAAGTACAAAAGTCGATGTTTCGATGCCCGAATAGCATAGGTTGATGTTAATAAATAACATCTCTCACTAACTAAATGTGTAACTGTTTTCGTCTGGAATAATACAAAGAATGATTTGTGTTCTCCGTAATGTACATACTGGGACCATTTTCCCTGTCACATTGAATACCCAGGTCCCAGTACTTTTGGGTCTACCCTTCTATGTAATAATCACTTCTATAGAAAGGCATCTGTTGCCAGTGCTAGAAGAGGCTAGATCATGGGTATTCATAGTATGGCCCACGGGCTGCCGGTGGCCCGGCAAGCTTTCCTTGGCGTCCCACGGACCTTGCAGACAATTTACCCGTGTTTAAAAAAGAGAGTCTGCAAACACTGCGCGCCGTGACTTTGAGAGACTCTGCTGCTCGGTGGGGGCCCGGGCATTCCAGTGATAGTCAGAGTGAAGCTGCAGGGGCGCAAAGAGGTGAAATACAAAAGCCTCATTAACATACAAATGGTCTTTTAAAGACCTGTGAAGTGCTCAGTGCGGCTGTGTGTTTGTGCGTGCCCGGAAGCTGTCTCAGCCCGGGCACACACATGCAGGGTGAGATGAATAGGGTGACAGAGGGAGGGAGAGGGAGGGAGAGGGAGGGAAGGAGTGGGAGGGAGAGCGAGGGAGAGCAAGGGAGGGAGTGAAAGGGAGGGCGAGCGAGAGAGGTAGGGAAAGAGAGGGAGAGCGAGGGGGAGCGAGGGAGGGAGGGAAAGGGAGGCAAACAGAGGGGGAGCGAGGGAGGGAGGGAAATCGAGGAAGAGAGAGAGCGAGGGAGGGAGGTAAAGGGAGGGAGAGGGAGGGAGAGCAAGGGAGGGAGGGAGGGAAAGGGAGGCAGACAGAGGGAGAGGGAGGGAGGGAGGGAAAGGGAGGCAGACACAGGGAGAGCGAGGGAGGAAAAGTGAGGGAGAAGGAGGGAGAGCGAGGGAGGGAGGGAAAGGGAGACAGACAGAGGGAGAGCGAGGGAGGGAGGGAAAGGGAGACAGACAGAGGGAGAGCGAGGGAGGGAGGGTAAGGGAAACAGACGGAGAGGGAGAGCGAGGGAGGGAGGGAGAGGGAGGGGGAGGTGGAGGGAGAGCGAGGGAGGGAAAGGGAGGTAGAGGGAGAGCGAGGGAGGAAGACAGAAGGAGAGAGAGTGAGGGAGGGAAAGGGAGGCAGACAGAGGGAGAGCGAGGGAGGGAAGGAAAGGAGGGAGGGAAAGGGAGGCAGACAGAGGGAGAGCGAGGGAGGAAGGGAAAGAGAGGCAGACTGAGGGAGAGTGACGGAGGGAGGGAAAGGGAGACAGAGGGAGGGAGACAGAGAAAGGGAGACAGAGAAAGGGAGAGGGAGTGAGACAGACGGAGGGAGACAGACGGAGACAGGCAGAGGGAGGGAGACAGACAGATCGAGGGAGAGGGTGACAGAGGCAGACAGGGAGGGAGACCGACAGAAGGTGAGAGACAGACCGCGGGAGGGTGACAGACAGAGGGAGACAGAGATAGGGCGACAGACAGAGGGAGGAGGGAGGCAGTGGGAGGAGGGAGACAGAAGAAGGAGGGAGACAGAGCAAGGAGGGAGACAGAGGGAGGAGGGAGATAGAGGAAGGGAGACAAGAGAGGGAGACAGAGGGAGACAAAGAAAGGGAGACAGACAGAGGGAGACAAAGAGAGGGAGAGGGAGAGAGACAGCGGGAGACAGACAGACAGAGGGAGACAAAGAGAGGGAGAGGGAGTGTGACAGAGAGAGGGAGGGAGACAAAAAGAGGGAGAGGGAGGGAGACAGAGAAAGGTGGAGGGAGGAAGTCAGATGGTGACAGACAGAGGGATGGAGGAGGGAGGTAGGGAGGAGGGTGACAGACAGAGGGAGGAGCAGGGTGACAGACAGAGGGAGGAGGGTGACAGACAGAGGGAGGGAGGAGGGTGACAGACAGAGGGAGGGAGGAGGGAGGGAGGAGGGTGACAGACGGAGGGATGAGGGTGACAAAGGGAGGAGGGTGACAGAGTGAGGAGGGCAACAGAGTGAGGAGGGTGACAGAGTGAGGGAGACAGAGTGAGGGAGACATAGAAGGAGAGGGAAGGAGAGAGAGGGAGACAGAGAGGGAGAGGGGGGAAAGAGAGGGAGACAGAGAGAGAGAGAGGGAGACAGAGAGAGCAGGAGACAGAGAGAGAAAGAAAGGGAGACAGACGGAGAGGGAGAGCGAGGGAGGGAGGGAGAGGGAGGAAGAGCAAGGGACGGAGGGAAAGGGAGGCAGGCAGAGGGAGAGCGAGGAGTGAGACAGTCAGAGTGAGTGAGACAGAGGGAGTCAGGGAGAGAGAGAGGGAGAGAGAGGGAGTGAGAGGGAGTAAGACAGTCCGAGTGAGACAGAGGGAGAAAAAGGGAGAGATGGAGGGAGAGAGGGCGGGAGAGAGAGAGAGAGAGAGAGAGAGAAAGAGAGAGAGAGAGAGAGAGAGAGAGAGAGAGAGAAAGAGAGAGAGAGAGAGAGAGAGATGTGTGTAGGCCGGGTCTGGTGGCTCAGTGGAGGAAGGCGTCCGCTGCAGGGACCTGTGTTCATCCTTATGGTCACAGTTTTTTTTGTTGCTCTAGCCCCGCCCCTACTGACGGCGCCCCCACCGGTGCGGCCCTTGGACACAAACCACACTGTAAATTTGGCCCCCGAGAGAAAGTTTGTGAGTACCCAATGGGCTAGATACTTCTATTTAAATAAAGCAAGAAGGAGAGTGCATCATCTGAATCCTTCAGTTCTGCCATAGAACTGCTACTCTCTAGATGTGCCAGGTAACATTGAAAATAAGGAATTCATTGATAAGGAAGACATAATGCATGCTGGAATGTGTAGTCCCAATGAAACTGGTGATGATGCAATTTGTGATGTTTCAGCTGGCAAGCTTTTAGAAGGTTTTATCTTGAAAATTTTAAAGTAAACAAATAGTTGAGTCACAGTGTTAATTTGACACAAGCCATGTCAATCAATCAATCATAATAACTTTATTTGGTCTATTTAGAAATAGATCATAAAAGTACATAGAAATATTGCACATGGCTATAATCACACATACAAGTTTAAAAATAATCTGACAATAAAAACTGTTAAAAAAGATATGAATACATAAACAGCTTTAAGATTCCTCAATAAATCAAACAACCATGTTTGAGATGAGCAAAAAAGTGCAAGTCATAGTCGGATTTCAAATCTCCATTACACTCATATGGGGAGGAGCTGAGGTTTGAGAGAGGGCGAAATAAGGGAATAGAGAGGTTCCACGGAACAGCTGAGAGCCGCAGTCGCCAACCACAGGAGAATCTTCTGAAACTGCCCCCCGTGCCGGTTGCCGTTTTGCTGGTTGTCGGTCTGTGAGAGTGTAGACCCCCAGCCGAGGCAGCACTGTGACAGCCGGTGACGGTTCTTGAGGGCGGCAGCGGACGGAGGATGGTGAGGGGCGAGCGCAGTGGGCACAGTGTGTGGTGTAAGGTGCGCGGAACCAGAGGCAGCGTTTGGACAAGGAGCCCTCGGCAGTGCAGGGGAGGTGAGTGTGCCCTGATTGAATCCAGAGAGGTGGTGGTGCCTGTGCTCGGCTTGTGGTGCCGAAGCAGGTGCAGGCTGCAAGTCGGTGCGACCACCCCAGCTGCCACCTTTTCGGCTTACTTTGCTTCACTCCACCTGTGTTTCTGTGGCAAGTGGTTGCGAGAAGAAACAAGGAAAACAGAATACCGTTACGCTTGCATACGAGAGACTTCTGCTGCAGTTCCTGGATTTCACGCTGCTCGAGAGCCTGTTGCAAGGGCTGCTGACGCAGTTGGCGGATGGTGGATGCGTGAGGGAAACTGACGAGCTGCTGAGCTAAGTTTTGAACTTATGGACTATCTCAGCCCACCACTACCCGCCACTGCCTGACCGATTTTTACGGCCATTTTGGCACAGCTGATTTTGCATTTCCACCTCTGGCAATTCGTAACAACTGGCTTTCCGCAACTTTTGCAAGCCCCCACAACCCTTTTATAGACTGCCCGCCCGCCTCCACAGTGCTGTTAACACCAGCGCTGCCTGCTGCTGTTTCCCTGCTCCCTGCTCCCCTTGTTTACCTGCTGTTACAAGAGACTGCTTCAATTGGTGTATAATTGGCAGCAAGAGCATAGAGGCCAGATTTGCGGGACCTAGGATACCAGAGCATTGAGGAGCAGGCACACCCCCCCCCCACTCCTTCTAGTGCTCCTTTAGCCCCTGTGTGGCACCCTCTGTGGTCTAAACAGGAGCTGGAGTGCCAGGAGTGTTGCTTGCCCAGACAGAGTCTCGCTGAAAACCATCTGATCCAGGCAGTACCAACAGTGATTGGCGGCGAGCACAGTTTCTACAGTGGCATAATTCCTGGTTATCCTTGATTGTCTGCTGGCTGACAGCTACAGTACAGTACAACAGCAGCAGCAGAAACATCAGGTGTCTGGTGCTGCAGGGGGACATTTTACACTTTAAGAGCATTCGAGCGGTCGAGGTGGTGGTGGTGGTGGTGGGTGAGAGGCGCAAGTTTCCATCCTGTGTGTGAGATGACTTCCAGAAAATTACGATCTGGGCGCGTACTTACCTCGTCTCCTAGCTGTATAAGGAAGTTGAGGAGATCATATAGTGAACCAGAAATGTACAGCACCTTTGTCATAAATCTCACCCAACTGTTTAGGGTTTCTTTCGGAAAGTTCCCCTTACTGCACCTGTGGAGGCAACATTGGGGCAAGACAGTTTGCTTTCCAAGTTTGCCTCAGTAACACAGCCCCTCCTGTCTACAGGGGATACTCGGGGAAACCCCTATGGTTCCACGGGGAGTCTGATAATCTCCCAAGAAGGGGCAAGGGGACAGATAGGATCAGGTGAGGAAGATGGCTCAAGTAGCTCTTAACCGGACACATCTTCACGGACAAGTTCGGGTCCTGATCCATACGGTAACCATTCAATCCAACGGTTCCAACAGTTACAACATAGCCTACATATCACTTTGAATCTATCAAAAATTGAGTTTCCTGTTGTTGGTATATCTGTTGCATCGGACATTGCTTTGCACGTAGACATGAGCTCGGATCTTCTTCTTAACCAGCAGAGTCAGCAATCCATTTCATTGAATAGGAAAAAATCATCCAGTAAGACCACGGGCACATATGTTGCCCCTATGGAGGGGAACACCGGCAAGGGACTCAGTGAAGAGGGTGCGCTTGGGGGTGCTAGAGGAACTCGGGAGGATGCCGGGAGGGCTATCACTGCAATGGTGGATAAGGCTTTAGTCTGTGGAAAATCCAATTTAAGGGAAGACTTTACACTCCCAGATATTGACATTGAAGCTCAAACAAGCGGGTGGGGAGCCATCCGCGCATACCCTGTGAAGAACGGGTATCCAATGAGCAGTCTAAGGGAGAATAACACTTGCATTGTAAACTCTCCCCCTAGGCGTCTCTCTTTGCCTTTTTTATATTGTAGTACAAGTCCCTTGAACGGTAATTCTGTGGAGTCCGTCTATAATGCTCATGATGCTCATGATGTATTTCTGACTTGTTCACAACCAAAGCCGGGTAATGAGAGGGATGGTGTGTTTTCGGAATACTTTGTTTGTATCGAAAGACTATTAAGTTCCATTCTGTCTTTACTGGAGAAATCTGTCTTATGTTCAGATCATATGCTGGAAATTATCTCCGTAATGTTGTTTGAAGTGCAAAAAGTAAATAAATTGGGCACCATTACTCCCCCCTCTAATATACCTGTGTGACCAGAAGAACAAACTAATGTTAGGCCCCCTTTACTCGCTCCCCGGGAGAGCAGAGAGATATGTATGTACAAGCAGGTACACCTCTCCTCTCATTGTCCCCAATTGAATCTTTTTGTAATCTTGAAAATGAAGAGCTTTGTTTAAGCTTACTCTTTGAGGAGGCTGCAGTGGGCCTTCCTTCGGGAAATGTCCCACTAAAACCTTATCCTTTGTTCATTAAGGGAAAAAGGAGGCCCGGTGGAGCCATTGAGGAAGCAGAGAAAATCGAGGGTTACGTTGGGCAAAAAGGCAGGGGAGGGATAGAGGGGAAGGCCGCAACTCCATCCACCTTACAGGCCCAACCTCCCAACTCTTCAGTGAACTCAAGAACAAAAGCAGGGAAATGGGGAGGTTCTGTAACAAACCGCAAAGTGGAAAGTAGGAAAAAGAAACAAAAACGGACAAGGTGATTCCCTAAACGAAATATGTCAAAGTTACATTTTCCACAGATCCCAGATAGCCAGAGTGTTGCCCAGACTGCAATAGAAGAGGTTGGTCCTAAACTGTTAATTGAGGAAGGTGCACCTAGGAACACCGTTACAGTACTTCTGTCTCCTAATGGGAGAGTAGGGGCTACGGAACAGCAGTAGCGCCATCAAGTCTTCCGCTGCAGTCTCCGTTAGTACCTCATCCTCTTCAACTTAGTGAGGGGGATGATCCCTTGGGGAGAGGAACAATACTGGGAGGTGGGGACCCTATATTTCAAACATGGTCCAGAGCTCGGGGTTGGACCAGATGGTAACCTAGAGGTGGGGTCTCACACGCAGATCTAGTCCAATGCGAAGGTACAGGCGGAGGCATTGAAGTTGTTAGAAAGCAGGGATATTCTAAATGTGAATATTATTCAGCATGAGAATGTTTCCTTCTCCAGAGTTATCTTCTGTTCATTGTTAGTGGCCAATTTAGCCATACAGAACTGTGAGCACTTTTTAAAACGAGGGCTAGATATAACATATGTATCAAATTCTGAGGATTATTCTACCATGTGTGGTACAACTCTGCGCTCACAAGATCCGAGGCCGGGCGATTTTGTGGTGTTGGACGCTATGGGCCCCGACATTGAGTTCCTTATGGGTAACGCTAAAAATATTATGGTCTCACTTAATAAAAAGGGCCGCTTCATAAATTTGGTGTCTGATTCTGTAGTTGCGCGTCAGACCCCTAATACAGAAGATGACTTAGCCCAGTGGAGTTGGGTAGCAAAAACCCTGGATACCAACTGTCCAGAGGTAGAAAGAAGTGCTCCTCTGAGGTAGCCCGTGGGGGTTACTTCTGTCCTGGAATATGGCCGGCCTGGGGCATGATGAGGAAAAATGTAATTATTTAAAATCCCTAAATCCTCTGGTTATATGCCTACAAGAGACTTAGGTGTGCAAAGATTTTGATTGTAACGTTTTTTTCACTTTCTCTTGCTGTGCTAAATACTCCGAAAGGGGACATGCTAGTGGGGGGGGGGGGGTCTCCATTCTGCTTAAGAACAGTATTAATTGGAATCAGAAAGTTTTTTACCATTCATCAAATCTCTGTATTTGCCTGAAGTTGGCATGTCTGGGAGAGTTTGGCAGGCCCACCTTCTTCCTGCTGGCAAATCTCTATATACCCCCTAGGAAAAATCACGATCATCTGTTGAGCGTACTCTTTTGATATATCAATGAGATAGCCACCACGGAAGAATACCCTTTAGTGGTATTAGTGGGAGATCTAAATGCAAACATTTCTAATTTTGCGCAGGCAATATATGCTAACCCAGATAAAGAGGAAATCTGGCATATTCCTGAATCCTTTTCACCGGATAAAATAAAAACGGATAAACAGTGATTCCTCCTGCTTGATAGCATTAGAAGTGCAGACTTGGTCATCCTAAATGGGAGGATGCCAGTCGATAAAACAGCTCAATTTACTTTTCTTTCTCTTCGTACACAACGCCTATTGGACTACGTAGCCATTTCTTATCAAATGTTTGGGGCCTGTGAAAATTTCGAGGTTTTCCCGACAGTATGAAGTGATCACAGTGTAATAAGCTTGACTTTGGCCTTTAATCTATGTGCACTGAAACAAGGGCACTTGTGCCAGGGCTCAGTGGTTTTTAAGAAAGCTAATCGTCGTTCATTTTGGACACAAAAAAAACACTTTTGAGGTAGGTGCGACAGTGAAAAAAACTTTTCCAGAACAGCACGGCCATGTTTCCGCTAATATCATACAATTTTTTGAGGCACAAATGAGGGAGATAAAAAATCTAAGCTCACCAACCTCTGACCAACGTAAGGTAAATCAGGTTCCCCCTATCCTGAAGGCATTAAACCAAGAAATTAACAATCTAGTTCGGAAGCAATATAAACAATTTTCAACAGGTACGCAACAGAAAATTAATCGCCTTCAGCGGGTTAGAGACCATTATAAATTTGGAGTAAAGAGAAACGAGATGGATGCTAAATGGATAGGGTTGAGAGAAGCAGTGAGAGCCAAAGATTCAAAAAAGTATTGGCACCTTATTGCAGAATATTGTGATTCTAGACAGAGGGCACTCCCTATTCCGATCCCAGAAAGCGAGTGGGTAGACTATATTTCACTACTATATAAACTTAACAGCTCAGTGCCTTGTCAGATGCCTGTAATAGAGGAGGGTGTCTGTGTTGATTACGTTCCCCCGTCAAGGGTTGAAATGATGGGCTATATAAAGAACGCCAGAACCTCCGGCACACAAGGACCGGACGGTATACTGATTACGCTAATTAAAAAGGAAGTAGCTGCATGGGGAGCCTTCCTGGTGCCACTGTTTAACTTCTGTTTTCGATCGATTAGAATTCCCTCCTCTTGGAAGGGGAGCATTATAGTTCTGCTGTTTAAAAAGGTTCCAAAAAGGTCACCTACTAGCTTTAGACAGATCACGCTGCTGGATGCTTAGGGCAAATTATTTTCAAAAAGTATACTTCAGCATTTGCAGCAGTGGGCCCAAGACCAGAACATCTTACTGCCAGAACAGGCAGGTTTCAGAATGAACCTGGGAACGCTGGATAACATTGCGGCTGTCCAGACCATCGTAGAAAAATATGTTTTCTCACGAAGCATGTTAGTCTACACAGCTTTCATTGATTTCTCACAGGATACCTTTCACTTGGCCGGGTAAAGTAGAGAAAAAGGGATCTGCACCTGGAGAAGGATCTTCTTAGCCGGTAAGAACTCACGCCTCGCCGCTTGTACAGCCAGAGTAAAATCCGGATAGAACCACAGATTGTTACCTTGGTAATTCGGTTGGCCCTTCTCTCTATCGCCAGTCACAGGATATTGTCTCTGTCTTGAGAGTTCAACAGTTTGGCCAAGATCGGTCTCGGCAGAGCCCCCACCAGAGGCTTCTGCCCCAGGGCCCTATGTGCCCTCTCCACCACAAACACAGATGATAAGTGTGGGTCAAACAGTGAATGAAGGATGTCCGCCACGTAAGTTTCCATCTTGGCAAATGCAGTCATTTCCGGAATTCCTAGGATGCATAGGTTGTTCCTCCGGGATCTCGCCTCCAAATCGTCGTTCTTTATGCGGATTACTCCCAGGAGCTTGCCCATATGCAACAGTTGCTCCTTGGTCTCTGTTTGAAATTTGTGAAATTCAGTCTGCCGATTCTCCAATGCGTCTAGTCAGGTTTCGTGGACTGTAACTTGGGCCTTCACAGAGTCTAATTGTGTGGTTAGGGTATCCAACTTGGAGTCGATATTTCGTAGACTGGAGCACATTTCTAACAGGAGGGAACGCAGATCCTCTCCCTGGTCTTCTGGGTGGTCCTCCCTCTGCTCCTCAGACTGCGGCCCCGAGGACGGGTCATTTTGGCACGTGGAGCATTTGTCGAAAGTAAGTTTGGGTTGCTTGGCATCCAGCTTGCCCATGCCTGATCAGCTAATCGCCGGCCCCCTAAGAATAAGTGTGAACCAGAGGGTTCCGCCGCCAATACGATACAATGCTCCTCCACCATCGGACTCCTCATCCCAGATTACGCAGCTCGGGGCCCCTAACACAGTCCAATCGCACCCCGGACCCTCAGTGGCATGGAATGACAAATCCCTTGTCTGTATCTCCGATGAATCCCCGTATCTGCGTTCGCCAGTCGAAATGGAGGGAGCCGGCCACCAGGCCACACACACAGTGAAAGGCACAGAGAGGAGACCCAACACTAAGCCTGTACAGTAGGCAGTAGGACTCAACAAACGTATCCGACCAGAACCTGAGTCCAGCAGCAGCCACAGTGCACCATTCCAGGTATGCGGCCAGGTGAATTAAAACAAACTGCAACACCTCACAGAAAAGGCCCAGGAGTCCCCCACCACCACCACAAGCAGTCACCCTCGCCAGCAGCACAATTGGGCTTCAGGCACATATAGAGTCAACATCCCAAGAAGCGCTATCACTGTCTCAGTCTCAGGGAATCTGTAGATCGCCTTTAGCAGGATATATCCCTGGGGCACTCAGGAACTCCACAGCGCGGTATCCCCGTCACTTCTAGGTGCTTTAGGATGATTCCCCCAGCTCTCGGCAATCTCGAATCCTCCAACACCAAGAGCAGGCTCCACTCACCAACGAGGTGCGTGCCCCCCCACCTCTTGGGTCGACTCCTTTGAAGTTCAATGTCCGACCGCCGGGGCAGTCAGAACACCCCAGCAGCCTCCGCCTATGGACCCGGGCCCACCACGCGAGAGGGTTCAAAATGGCGGTCAGGGCCTCCTTCCCTGCCCTCCAGCTGCGGCACCTCCACGACCAGAGATAACCCCGGACAGCAAAGGGGCTGGGTGCACCAAGGACCGGGCTCCTCTCCGCCGCATCCCAAGTTGGCACTTTTACCCCAGCTCAAAGCGGGGCCTCAGCACGACTACCGTCCCCCAAAACAACCTCGGGCCTGCAGCGCCTCTCAGCCCCCGGGCTCGATTTTAGCACCCACCATCTCCCTCACTCAGCTGCAGATCCAGACCGCCCTAGGTTCAGCCAGTGTCTTCGTCACTCCCCTGGAGAGCCGCCATGGGGTTAACGGAGCTCACCGCCACAATCCGCATTGGGTCCAGAATATAGGGATGTCGAGTGCGGGCTCCCCAAGACACCAGATGAAAGGAATATTGCTGGATTTGTCACCTAGCCGGCGGAGCTCACTCAAATAGAGGCCATTCAGCTGCTTGGCAGACCACGCCCCCCCAATGTTACTCTCCCTTGATTTGTTTACTACTACTACTATTACTACTACTGCATACTGACAGCTAACCGTGAGTGTTGCCTTCAGTTCTGACCTTCATGGTGTGGCTTGGGCACCATAATTAAATCATTTTATCTGGTTAAATGCCTCTTTTCTTTTTTTGTTCCCTTACTGCTTTGCATTTATAACAAGTACCTCAGATATGGCCATATGATTTTCTGCTCCCTCTCTTTATATTTAAATCCCTCATTGAATTATTATTCGCATATTCCCCAGGTAGTAATCATATGTGTTGTGCTCCTTTTGTTCTGATGATGACCTCAAATTGAAGAAGGCCAGAACGTTGTGGGCATAAAGCAGCAGTTAAATGGACGTTTATTGTGCCGTGATACTTTACTGACACCTTGATCTTGTTTTATCATGAACAATATTTATTAAGGTAGTCCCTTTTGCCGCTTTCTATTTATTTATTTATTTATTTGATTTATATAGCGCACTATAACCCAGAGGTCTCTAAGCGCTTTGACAGGGTCCACAGGCAACTCAAGGGCTACAGCAGATTTAATCATTTAGGAACCACCCCATGCTTGCTGAAACAGCAGTGTTTTTAATTTCTTTCTGAAAGACATTAACTTAATGTCCTTTCGCAGATCTAGAGGCAGTTTATTCCATAGCGCTGGTAGGGTGTGTGAGAATGCACGACCTCCCACCGTAGCCAACCTACAACGCGGCTGGACAAGGAGAGCTGCTTCAGCCGATCTAAGCTCCCTAGCTGGTCTGTAGGAAAACAAACGTGCCTTCACGTAATTGGGTGCCCTTCCATACAGAGCCTTATGAACGATGCAAAGCCCCTTGAACATTAGCCTCTGCTTGACCGGTAGCCAATGCAAATCACGCAAAAGGGGGGAGGCGTGTGTATGCCTTGGTTTTTTAAATATGAGTCTTGCAGCATCGTTCATAACAATCTGCATTCTTTTTATTAGTTTTTGTGGTAGTCCTATATACAGAGAGTTGCCATAGTCCAGCCTGGCTAAAATCATAGCGGAGACCGCACTCCTCAGAGAAGAAAAGGACAGCACAGATGAAACCTTCCTCAGTTGTCGGAGGAGGCC
Organism: Lissotriton helveticus; assembly: GCF_964261635.1. Classification (NCBI taxonomy): domain Eukaryota; kingdom Metazoa; phylum Chordata; class Amphibia; order Caudata; family Salamandridae; genus Lissotriton; species Lissotriton helveticus. The sequence goes on from NC_136071.1 coordinate 567,856,190, forward strand.
AACGCAGGTGCCGATCACAGCTGTGACCTGTTTTTTCATGGACAGTTTGTCGTCCACCCGGATGCCCAGGCTTTTGACCACTGTCGCCGGTTCAGGGGGGGTACCCAACTCCTTGGGCCAGAATTGATCACTCCATGGGTTGCCAACTAAAGTGATTGGCAACACCTCGGTTTTGTCCGGGTTGACTTTCAGGGAGTTCTCGGACATCCAATTAGCCGTGCTTCTCAAGATGTTACGTAATCTTGCAGCGGCATCCTGGCTATCATCCAATTGGATGATGAGTTGGGTGTCATTGGCGTAGTTGTACACCTGGCAGTCCAATTGGTTGAGCATGCGAATCAGGGGCTGTAGATATATATTGAACATGAGAGGTGACAGAGCAGACCCTTGCGGTACTCCGCAGGTGATCGATGTTGCAGTGGAAAGTAGGTCACCTAATTGCACTCTCTGCTTCCTCCCTTCAAGAAAGGATGCGAACCAGGCAAGTGCTGTGCCCTGAATGCCGGACTCCCTCATCCGCGACAATAGTTGTTCATGACAGACAGTATCAAATGCCGCAGAGAGGTCCAACAGCACCAGGGCACCTGGAGTTTTCTTGTCTGCTCTGTTCCTTAGCTCATCCACAATTGACAGCATCACCAGCTCCGTGCTGTGATTCGCACGAAAGCCCGCCTGATTCAGTTCTAGCCATGAATTGGACTCCAGGTGTTCCGATAGAGTGGTCAGAACGTGTTGCTCTAAAACCTTCGCGAAGAACGGGAGCTGAGAAATTGGTCTGAAGTTTTTCAGACATTTCACGTCCGCCCCCGCCTTTTTTAACAAGGGGATAAGTCGAGCCTCCTTAAAGGAAGCGGGTACTTGTTCTACCTGCAGTGACTGTTTTTTTATGTTTTTCTTTGCGACGTTCACATGTTCTTCAAAAGCGCTATGTGTTCTCTTTGCACCCTGGGCAATTTTATGACCAATATTTGATGTTGTTTACAGTTGTGCATTCAAGCCAACATTGATCAAATATATTTGATATCTATTTGTGTGGCCCCATTTTCTTTGTGTTGTCACAACATAGTGAGGTAGGCAATGTGTGTTTTTCAAGCATTATAATTATACTGATATACGTTGTTTTCTTACCGATGCCTTATGGGACATTGTAGTAGATATACAATTTACCCGCATCTTGTTTGGGTGTATGGGTTACTCCTGTGATACTCTTTATTATAACTTTCTAAAAGTGCCATTCAAAGAATTGCTATTTAAAATCTACTTCATCATAAGTTAGGACTTCAAATTAGGACTTCAGAGACATCAAACGTGATCCAGTTATCTCTTCTCATTTAGAAATTACATGTATAAATTGTAATAAGGCAACTCCAATGTTATCCATGGGAAAGTTAGGTCTTGCAATAGTGAATGAGAGTTTTTCATTACTATGACATGTAAAACTTAAAAGTACATGTCCAGCTTTTTTAATACATTGCACCCAGCACTCTGGGCTATCTAGGGCCTACCCTGGATGTGACATATTATTATTATTATTATTATTATTATTATTATTAATGGAGTTTTGTTAAGCGCATTCTACCCGAAGGCCTCGTAGCGCATATATATTGAGAAGGAAGGATTGGACATAGCAAAAAGTGTATTTTGCCAGGTCAACATGGCAGTTAAACTCTGCATGCACAAGCTCTGCACTGGAAGGCCTGAGACAAGTTTAAAGGCTGCGTAAGTGGGTGGCACAGTGAGTGCTGAAGGCCCACTAGTAGCATTTAATTTACAGGCCCTGGGCACATGCAGTATCACTTTACTATGGATTTACAAGTAAATTAAATATGCCAATTGGGTATAAGCCAGTTCTATCATGTTTTAAAGCAAGAGCACAAGTACTGTAGCAATGGTTAGCAGTGGTAAAGTGCACAAGGTCCTACCACCAGCAAAAATGAATTCAGAAAAACTCTGGGGATTAAGGCAAAAGGTCTGCGGTTGACCATGCAGAAAGGGTGAGGTCCAACACCCACACTTTTCAACATAATCAATCAATCATAACATTTGTATAGCGCACTACTCACCCGGAAGGGTCTCAAGGCGCTTCGGGGAAGGGGTCCGCTATTGCTCGAACAGCCAGGTCTTTAGTTGTCTCCTGAAGGTGAGATGGTCCTGGGTCAGCCGAAGGTGGATGGGGAGGGAGTTCCATGTCTTGGCCGCCAGGTAGGAGAAGGATCTGCCTCCGGCGTTGGCTCTTCGGATGCGTGGTACGGCGGCGAGGGCGAGGCTAGTAGAATGTAGCTGACGGGTGGGCGTGTAGAAGGTCAGGCGGTTGTTGAGGTACTTGGGGCCCAGGTCGTGGAGAGACTTGAGTGCGTGGGTGAGGAGCCTGAACGTGATCCTCTTGCTGATGGGGAGCCAGTGCAGGTCCCTCAGGTGGCCGGAGATGTGGCTGCATCGGGGGATGTCCAGGATGAGTCGGGCGGAGGCGTTCTGGATGCGTTGGAGTCTTTTCTGTAGCTTGGCTGTGGTTCCGGCGTAGAGGGTGTTTCCGTAGTCCAGTCGGCTGGTGACGAGTGCCTGGGTGACCGTCTTCCTGGTTTTAGTCGGATCCAGCGGAAGATCTTGCGGAGCATGCGTAGGGTGTTGAAGCATGATGAGGAGACGGCGTTGACTTGTCTGGTCATCGAGAGGGAGGAGTCCAGGATGAAGCCCAGGTTGCGTGCGTGGTCTGTTGGCTTGGGAGTGGTGCCCAGGGCGGGGGGCCACCAGGAGTCGTCCCAGTCGGAGGGCGATGGTCCCAGGATGAGGACTTCCGTCTTGTCTGAGTTCAGTTTCAGGCGGCTGTTCTTCATCCATCCGGCGACGTCTTTCATCCCTTCGTGTAGGCTAGTTCTGGCGGTGTCGGGGTCTCGGGTGAGAGAGAGGATCAGCTGTATGTCGTCGGCATAGGAGATGATGTTGAGGTTGTGCTGGCGTGCGATGGCTGCAAGAGGTCTCATGTAGACGTTGAAGAGGGTGGGGCTGAGTGATGATCCTTGCGGGACGCCGCAGATGACTTCGGTGGCCTCGTATCGAAACGGGGGGAGGCGGACTCTCTGTGTTCTTCCTGCGAGGAACGAGATGATCCACTCCAGTGGCTTCTCTTGGATACCGGTGTTGCTTAGGCGTTGAACTAGGGTGCGGTGGCAGACAGTGTTGAACGCTGCAGAGAGGTCCAGGAGGATGAGTGCCGCTGTTTCCCCGTTGTCGAGCAGGGCTCGGATGTCGTCGGTGGCTGCGATGAGGGCGGTCTGGGTGCTGTGGTTGGCTCTGAAACCGGACTGCGAGGGGTCGAGGGATCCGTTTGTCTCAAGGAAGGCGGCAAGCTGTCTGTTGACGGTCTTCTCGATGACTTTGGCAGGAAAAGGGAGGAGGGAGATGGGGCGGAAGTTCTTGAGGTCGGTGGGGTCCGCTGTTGGTTTCTTCAGTAGGGCGCTGAGCTCGGCATGCTTCAAGCTCTCCGGGAAGGTGGCGGTGTTGAAGGAGGTGTTGATGATGTTCCGGAGTTGGGGTACGATGGTGGAGTTGGCCTTGTTGAAGACGTGGTGGGGGCAGGGGTCAGTTGGAGATCCGGAGTGGATGGTGCTCATCGTGTGGGCTGTGTCTTCGGTGGTCACTGTGGTCCAGGTGCGGAGGGTGGCGGTGGGGGGTGTTGGTTCAACAGTAGGGTGCGTGGATGTTGCGTCGAAGCTGTTGTGGATGTTGGCGATCTTGCGGTGGAAGAACGAGGCGAGAGAGTCGCAGAGATCTTGTGAAGGAGTGATGTCGTTGTTGCCGGTGCTGGGGTTGGAGAACTCCTTGACGATGTTGAAGAGTTCCTTGCTGTCGTGGGCGTTGTTGTCCAGTCGTTCCTTCAGTGATTTCTTCTTGGTGGTGCGGATAAGCTGGTGGTGCTTGCGGGTGGCGTGTTTGAGGGCGGTCATGTTGTCTGTGGTCTGGTCGCGGAGCCAGGCTTTCTCAAGGGTGCGGCAGTTCCTCTTGGAGTCCTTGAGTTCGTCGGTGAACCAGGAGGCCTTCTTGCTTCTGGGTCTGCTGGGAGGGTTCTACAGTGGCGCGAGGTCATTGGGGCAGGCGGTCAGCCACTGCGTGAAGTTGCGGGCTGCTTCGTTGGGGTCCGTTGTGCTGGCGGGCGGGTTCTGGCTGAGGGAGGTGGTGAGCTGCTTGGCGGTGATCTTGCTCCAGCTCCTGTGAGGAACCTGTTGCGAGTGGTGGTGGGTCGTGGTTCTTCTGAAGCTGAAGTGGACACAGCTGTGGTCGGTCCAGTGAAGTCCGGTGGAGTGGCTGAAGGTGATGTGCTTGCTGGAAGAGAAGATGGGATCCAGCGTGTGGCCGGCGTAGTGGATGGGGGTGTTGACCAGTTGCTTGAGTCCGAGGTTGGCGAGGTTGTCCAGCAGGGCGGCGGTGTTGCGGTCCTTGTTGTTCTCCAGGTGGAAGTTGAGGTCCCCTAGGAGGATGTAGTCAGCGGAGGGGAGGGCGTGCGGGCTGATGAAGTCCGTGATGTCGTCGCTGAATTGTGTGCGTGGTCCCGGGGGTCTGTAGATGAGGGTGCCTCTTGGCGTCGTCTTTGGGTCGGCGTGTATCTGGAAGTGGAGGTGCTCTGCGGCGGAAAAGGTGTCGTTGGAGTCGGTCGTGATGCGGATGGTGTTCTTGTGTACGATGGCGATGCCTCCTCCCGTCTGGTTGATGCGGTATCTCCGGGTGATCTTGTATCCGTCTGGGATGGCGATGGCGATGTCGGGTGCAGAGGAGGCGTTCATCCAGGTTTCCGTGAGGAAGGCGACGTCTGGTGAAGTTGCGTCGAGCAGGTTTCAGAGTTCTATGGCGTGTCTGTGGATGGAGCGGGTGTTGAGCAGGATGCACTTGAGGTGGGTCTTGCTGGTGCTTGGCTTGGCGGGTGCGGTGCAGGGTCGGAGGCAGGTGAACTTGCAGGCCTTGCAGGTGAAGGGTCCGTGGGTGCGTCTCGGGGTGGCTTGGTAGCAGGTGGGGTTCCGGCCGGAGTTGAGTGCGTTGAGGGTGGCGGTGTCAAAAGTCCGTCGTGTGGGCTGCCATCCTCGGGGGCCAGGGGTCCTGGCGCTGGGCGCGGTCCAGGCGCGGACGGTTGCAGACGGGCTTGCCTTTGGCGCGCCTTCGGTGCACAATCGGCGCGCCTGCTGCGCGTACGTGCGGCCTCTGCCATAAGTGGAGAGTAGGGGGGGCGGAGCGAGGGAGGAGCAGCTGGGAGGCAGAGCGGGGTGGTGAATGGGAAGGGAAGGGGAGAGGTCCTAAGTGAGAGGGGGGCAGGGCCACAAGGGAGCAGCGGCAGGGAGCGGGGAGCGGGGTGCGACGGTAGAAGGCGGGAAAAACGACGGCAGTTCAGGACTCACTCAATCAGAGTCACCACACGGGGGGGAGGAAAATACAACACGGGGGGAAAGTGGCACTAGTGAATACTAGTACAGCAGCACAACTGGCGCAGAGAAACAGAGCAGAGAAATGCACAGGGGATAGTAGCACAAAGCACAACTGGCACAGAGGAACAACCAGAGGAAGGCACAGGGGTCACGCCTTCAGGAGCGGCGGCGAGCGGTGGGAGTAGGGAGACCGGGTGACTCAAGGAGGGGCAACGCGGCGGGTGGAGTGACCGTCTCTGACGATGTCAGGTTAGGTCACCGCTCTCCGTCGCGTGGAGGCGCCTTAAGTGTCAAGTGGGAGGGAGGAGCAGCTGGGAGGCGGGAGCGGGGTGGCGAATGGGAAGGGAAGGGGAGAGGTCCTAAGCGAGAGGGGGGCGGGGCCACAGGGGAGCAGCGGCAGGGAGCGGGGAGCGGGGTGCAATGGTAGAAGGCGGGAAAATCGGCGTCAGTTCAGGACTCACTCAATCAGAGTCACCACACGGGGGGGAGGAAAAAAAAACATGGGGGGAAAGTGGCACTAGTGGATACTAGTACAGCAGCACAACTGGCACAGAGAAACAGAGCAGAGAAAGGCACAGGGGATAGTAGCACAAAGCACAACTGGCACAGAGGAACAACCAGAGGAAGGCACAGGGGTCACGCCTTCAGGAGCGGCGGCGAGCGGTGGGAGCAGGGAGACCGGGTGACTCAAGGAGGGGCCACACGGCGGGTGGAGCGACCGCCTCTGACGATGTCAGGTCAGGTCACCGCTCTCCGTCGCGTGGAGGTGCCTTAAGTGTCCAGTGGGAGGGAGGAGCAGCTGGGAGGCGGGAGCGGGGTGGCGAATGGGAAGGGAAGGGGAGAGGTCCTAAGAGAGAGGGGGGCGGGGCCGCAGGGGAGCAGCGGCAGGGAGCAGGGAGCGGGGTGCGACGGTAGAAGGCGGGAAAAACGGCGGCAGTTCAGGACTCACTCAATCAGAGTCACCACACGGGGGGAGGAAAAACAACACGAGGGGAAAGTGGCACTACTGGATACTAGTACAGCAGCACAACTGGCGCAGAGAAACAGAGCAGAGAATGGCACAGGGGATAGTAGCACAAAGCACAACTGGCACAGAGGAACAACCAGGGGAAGGCACAGGGGTCACGCCTTCAGGAGCGGCGGCGAGCGGTGGGGGCAGGGAGACCGGGTGACTCAAGGAGGGGCCCCGCGGCGGGTGGAGTGACCGTCTCTAAAATGACGCCTCTCCCCAACATCATCCAATCACAAGTATAACCACCATCTCCTTTGCCGAAGACATCCAACTCATCTTCTCCCTGAAAGAAAAGACAACTACCACCAGAACCAAATTTACTAACTCAATGACCATGGTAGAAGACTTGATGCCTACCAACTGCCTGAAGCTCAACTCCTACAAAATAAAAGTACTGGTCTTTAGCAACAAGACCTCCCCATGGAACTTCATCTGGTGGCTGTCAGAGCTAGGACCAACTCATGCACCCACAAACCATGCAATAAATCTTGTAGTCGTCCTAGAAGACAAGCTCAACATGACACCTCAAGTAAACGCAGTGTGTACCTCCTGCTTCCACATCCTATGCATGTTGCAAAACATCTTCAAATGCTTGCCTTTGAACAATGAACAAACCATAACACAAGTGCTCATCACCAGCAGGCTGGACTACGACAAAACTCTCTATGCTGGAATCTCCAAATAATCTTACACAGAATTCAGACCATCCAGAATACTGCTGCAAGACTTATACTTGAATACCCAAGCCAGAGCCACATCACACCACACCTCAGGATGATTCACTGGCTCCCCATTCACAAGTGCAGCCAATTCAGACTTCTCAGGCACACATACAAAGCCATATACAACAAAAGACCAGAATACCTGAACAGCTGCATACAGTTTCACCAACCCACCAGACACTAACGCTCTGCCTCACTCTCACTAAGACACATTAATTTCACCTGAAAAACAAAACTGGAGGTTGCTTCTCTTTTACATTGCACCCAGGACATGTAATGACCTCCCTCAGCTCATCAGAACATCCTCCTCACTTCTTGAATTCCACAAGAAGCTGAAGATCTGACTCTTCATATAACCATCTTGGGGGACCATCTTGGGGACCACACACTTACACCTGGATACCCACTTGGGTGATTAGTATGCTATACAAAGCAACCTAACATAACATACCATAAAACATATTGTGTTGCTGGGGGTCATGGGATGCGGCCTTAGTGAATACATGTTCCTTGCTCTACAGAATTGAACAAGGCAATCTCTTGTAAGCTTGATGAAACTACCAGTGTCAACTGAACGTACCTGCAATCTTATCTGCAGTATAGATGCAGGCTAGCAATAGTTTAGTTATGTAGAATGACTTGAAATAAGTGCAAATAGTGAACAAAACACATCAAAACCATACGAATGAGAAAGACAACAGGTGGATAGAAATGGCTGGGAAATGTCCTCGGCACAACACTTACACAACCATGATAAGCTTGCATGACACTACACCCCCTACAACCTCCTTCTTTCGGAGTACAGAAACAAAAAGGTGAAACAACATCGGATGGGATCAAAGAGAGCTTCCTAAAGATTAGAATACACATGTTTTTCAGTTTTACAACACAGGATGACATATGTTATGTTATGTTATATGTTATGTTATATGTGGATTTATAACACGCTCCGATAGTCAAGACTGTCCTGGCGCGGGGATGAAACTAGATCTGAGTGAAAAAGGGGTCAGCTATTCATGAATTTGAAAGAGGTGAGTTTTAAGCAGTTTCTTAAAATTGGTCAGATTGGGAGCGTGTCTGAGGGCGTCTGTTAGGGCGTTCCACATTTGAGCTCCCTTTACCGTCAGAGATTGTCCACCCAGGCGAACTCTTTTAAATCTGGGGACGACCACCTGCTTTCTGGAGGTAGATCACAACTGACGGGTCGGGAGGTAGAGAGTGAATCTTTTGGCTAGATAGGGAGGGCACGGTCCATTGAGGGCTTTGTAGACGAGGACCAAAGTTTTAAAGTGCACTCTTTGGGCCACAGGAAGCCAGTGAAGCTCCTTCAACTGTTTGCGAACGCTGAGTCTCCTAGGGATGTTAAAAATGAGTCTCACCGTAGCATTCTGGACTACCTGTAGCTTTCTGATCAGATAGTCAGGCGCCCCTATATAAAGAGCGTTTGAGTAGTCCAGACGGGAGAGCACCAGAGCTCTGGCTACCGTTTCTTTGGCCGTTTGTGGAAGAAGGGGAAAGAATTTATAAGGAGTGGTCAGGGTTCCGAAACACGTCCCCGCCAGTCGTGAGATCTGGTCGCGAAAACATAAGTCAGCTCCGAACCAAATGCCCAGGTTCTTGGCTATCCCACTCTCTCCTAATGGGCATGTTGATTCACTGGGCCAAATAGACTCCTTAAAGTCAGTGGGAAATTGGCCATAGAGCAGAATTTCTGTTTTTTCCTCGTTGCATTTGAGGCAGGATCTAGCTAGCCAGGCAAATACAGAGGATAGACATTGGCGTACTCCAGAGGTGCACAAGTTCTCCTTTTTCCAGGTGAAGAGAAGCTGGGTGTCGTCGGCGTAGGCCATAATCTTAGCACCCCAGTTCTCTGCTAGCCGGATCAGAGGAGTTAGATAAATGTTAAATAAAAGGGGACTTAAGGTCGACCCTTGAGGAACTCCAGTCTCTACCCTTCGATTAGAGGAGTGGTAGGGGGGTAACCAAATCTGCTGGGTCCGGTCAGATAGAAAAGACCTGATCCATTCTAATGCTGTGCCCGAGATGCCAATGTCCTCCAGCCTAGATAGAAGCTGGAGATTGGGCACCGTGTCGAACGCGGCAGAGAGGTCCAAAAGAATAAGGGCCGCTCTGCCGCCTCCGTCAAGGCATTCCCTGTAACAGTGATATTAATGCCGAAAAGCCTATATGCATAGACATCCGGGCCCACAAAGCAGACCACATCACCAACAGTGACAGGGAGGCATGTATTATGGGCATTAAAGACTAGGAAAAAAGTTGTTGAGATAAGCACCCCGAATGGAGGAAATAGAAGGGTTACACTTTGGAGAAGTAAGTTATTAAGTAAAGTGACTCAAACAAATATAGCTGGTCCTCTGCATATATATAATTGACACCTTACCCCTCACCAATAGTGGCTCTAATTGGACAATGTGTTGACTGATTCAATCACACACAGAGGCAACAACAAGCACTGTTAGTTGTGCGCTCTATATATAGAATTAATTAAGAGAAGTTGATATCACCACCTTTGTCCAATTTAAAAATGGGGTAGCAGCTAATTTTTCCACTAAATAACATTAAAACACTGAGATTCTTATGGTGTAAGGGCTCCTGGCAGCAACCTCTCAGATCTATTCATGGGTGAACAGGTTATTTTGGCATTGCTTTAAAACAGTGGGTCTGATAGAGGCCACAATGATTGGAAGATCGAGAGCTCTAACCTTAAGGGTTATAGGTGATGAGGCGCCATTGGGGCTCTGGGGGTAAGGGTTGAAGTGCTTGAGTCAGCCATCACCACCCAAAAGGAGAGTAATAACTTGCTCACCAACTTTCAACATTGTGTCATTATTTCAATTGTGACAGTCAATGCATGATTGGAAAACCTCTTTAATAAGAGAAGGATAACACATGTTGGATTGCTGGGCTGCTGGAGCCAGGGAGTCATCAAAACGGATTTTATTGAATCTTCTCTGGGGAGTGAATTAGGATCTACTGCCACGGGCGCTCCTTAGTCTCATGCACGCGATCAGGCTGCCCATTGGTAGGAGAAATTATGAGAAGGCAGATCAATGTGCGGTGCTCTTGATGTTTCATGCTGTATCACAGTGTGGCAAAGCATTGTAGTGGGCCATACAATGAAGACGAGTAAAGCACATGGACCTAACGTTGCTGCTTTTCCCACACGCATGCCCCACAACTGCTGAAGAAAGACGAAACTAGAACACCTCAGAAGGGAAGCCATTGACTTTGGGGCCTGGCTACTGCCTTCTACCCAGCTTGCTAAAGGTTAAGCTGGGTAATACAACTTCCCTGTTTAAGAAGGCTGAAGTGGCTACCTGAGCTTTGAAAACAATTAAAGCAGTGGGGAGATGTCTATTCACTAAGAAATTTTGTTGATGAGTTGATCTGCTTCAATTCTATATTTGACCTGAGGTGATATCCGCCACTGCTCACGATATAAAATGTTCAGCCATCACTCCGCGGTGTTTCTTTATCATCTCCAAAACTCTTTGCAAGAAGGGAAGTTGGGCTTTTATAATATCACATCTGTAGCTTTTCACATCAGTTATGCCACCTTTTGACACTCATAATGCATATTCTATAAGGTCATAGGATTAGGTAACCTTTGGAGCAAGATACTTACAACATCACCCCTTATAAACTGTAAATCATTACAGTCATTGGCCCATTTAACACTGAGATAATTGCATCTCATTTCAATGCAATGTTTTGAGGTCCTTGACACCAAACTAAACTGATTAACTTTTCATCTCCCATCATCTTGAGAATTTGAAACTTACCACTAACCTGTAAACATAAAGAATCATGCACAAACGAATTTCATCTCATAGCTCCTTGTTTACTATGCATTCAACAATACTCATACATCTGCCACTCACTCACATGGCAACCCTTACAGATTAATTTTGCCCTCTGATGTAGTCAGCCATTTTCAGAGCACTCCTTCCATGAGCATCTCCTCTTACTAAAGCCTGTCAATTCCTCATTTTGCGCCTCTAACCCGTCCAGGCCCAGTATGAAAACCTATTGGGCTTTCAAGCAACCTTGCTTCATGTTTCCACATATATAACCACTTTCTTCTCGCTGTGGCCTAACCGCATTGGGACAGTTTTTCAATCTGTGAGTGATGTCGGCATCCTCAGGAGGAGAAGACGGTGGCACAGGGGACCACTGCCTGCTTCCGTAGATGTTTTAACAAATGTGGAGAACAAAATAATCAAAAACACAACAAAGTAGGTGTGGTTAATTAGAAAAATGTGTATCTGTACTAACCCTAAAATCGTGCGTGTTTAGGGAGTGGTACATGGTTGATTTGGTAAGTTGGTCCCATTAGACCCCCCTTGTTGTGTTGTATACATTTGTTTAATAGCAACACCGACTCCTTTAAGGAGCATGGGCTGCTTTAAACATAGGGAAGGAAACACAAAGGGCATCATTTATGAGGCCTTGCATCAGTTTTGCGCTTCCCATGCGTCACTTTTTGTGACACATCGGCGCCGTAAAACATGCATCCTGTTGCGCACTATTTACAAAGTGGCGCATCTAAGCAGATGCGTAACTTTGTAAATCCCTGCACTACATTATACCTGCGTCAGGTATAATGTATGCAGGGGGGGGGGTTCCCCCGCAAAAAGCCTGGTAGAAGAGACGCAGTGAAATCTATGAGATTTCACTGCATCACTTCTAGGACGCCGTTGCGTCAAAATCTTGCGCCTGCCTCACAGCAGGCGTAAGACTGACGCAGGCCCTATCAAATGGGGGCTTGCCCCATGTGAAAGGACGCATTGCTGGTGTTGCATCACTGTTGTGACACACTCCAGCAATGCGTCACTTTTGCGCTTACAGATACGTCAGAAATATTGACATATCTGTAACTCCTTGAGTCATACATTAAATATGATGCATTAGGTATGTCTCACGGAGTGCGCACTGAGAAGTGACGCATCGCTGCTTTCACGCAGCGATGCGCCATTTCTCATAAATGAGGCCCAAAGTTCTTTGCAGGCCACCTTCCATGTGCTTGTAGCCAATAACAGAAGGTGGCAAATAGTGACCTGCCTGTTTAATTTTTTCCAGCTTGTTCGGCAGCTCCCTGCAATATACATTTTGCAATCTGACCAATTAGTACATAAGTCGCATTACAAAATTAAACACTGGTTGCAAAAAGTTAGTATGGAATTTGTGGCCAACCTTTTAGATTATATGTACCATTGTTACATACGATTTAGGTATGGAATGATAGTGATATGTAATGTACAATGCCATACTGTACGAAATAAATATTGGGAAATAAACCCTAGATGAAAAAAGACTTTCTAACAATTCATCCTTGCTGATCTCGGGATAAGTTTGGCAGTCCTCTGCCAAGTTCCAACTCCTCTGCACGGTAGAAGTCAAAACAAAGGCACACGTGTGTGGCACTTACTAGTATATCAATACATTATAAGATTTTAAATGTTAACCAGATATTTTAATTTCGAACATCATTCTCGAACGCTGATGCTAAATAATTAGACTGCTGAAGGGAAAATATAATCTACATAAGAAACACTGAATTTAAATTATGTGCATTAAAGAATTTAATTTGAATTCACAGTTGGTAAATAGCAAACAGTATTGTCCCCTGGGCTTTAATGGAATAATGTTCCATATGCAAGACTGGAGGTTCATAAACGAGGCAGAAGTATGGAAAGTGAACTGAAGTGATTGTTAGCTTTATTAATCCCATGGGGAACAAAGTGATTCAGAGTCGTTAGACTCTTGCCTGATAGTCACAGACCTTTCAGTGGAGAAAATTTGAATACAATGCATATGTATTTGAAAACGTAAGCTATATTATTTCCTACCAGGAATCACCCAAATACCAAATCCTCTCCATGACCCTTTGTGCAGGCACCTGTTAAAAATAACTGTCTCCAAAAGGATGCTGGGTCAGAATTCTTAAAAAGTATAGTGAGGTTTCTAGTTTGGGAATAAAGGTTACTGGATTATTTGAAAGTTAACCCATACACTAACTGTGATAGTACATATAACATACTGAAAGAAACATTTTACAAACAAGAAGAAATGAATGAGAAGTGAGAAAGGTGACTTAGACCAAAAGACCTGAAGAGTACTCAGCTATATTAGGACCTCAGGGCCCGATTCACAGAATGAACTTAGACTCAATCCTAAACTTACTACTATTTTGGTATTCACAGTATGCACTTACTACTTTTGGTATTCACAGAATGAACTTACTACTTTTGGTATTCACAGAAGATAGGATTTTGTCTTAAGTTTGTCTTAAGGCAAACTTAAGACAGACGTAAGACAGACTTAAGACAGACTTAAGTTTGGATTGTGTCTTAAGTCTGTCTTAAGTCTGTCTTAAGTTCGTCTTAAGTCTGTCTTAAGTCTGTCTTAAGTCTGTCTTAAGTTTGACTTAAGACAAACTTAAGACAAAATCCTAACTTCTGTGAATACCAAAAGTAGTAAGTTCATTCTGTGAATGCCAAAAGTAGTAAGTGCATTCTGTGAATACCAAAATAGTAGTAAGTTTAGGATTGAGTCTTAAGTTCATTCTGTGAATCGGGCCCAAAGGGCGCTCAAGGATTGGAATGTCCTTTACCTTTAGAGAATAAACAATGTACCCTGGTATTCGGTGCTGCCCTTAGGACTTAACATCGTAGCCTCATTAAACCTGCTGTTCTGATAAATAAAGTCCACGGTAATACCACTGGTCAAAAGCAGTGAAAGGTCAGGCTGAAATCTACCTCACGTGTCACTCCCCATCTTTCCAAAGATGGATCCCTCTTACCAACATACGCCCTGTTTAATTGTGCCTCGGATATCCACATTTGTAGGGCAACATCAGATCTGGGGTATTGCAGTCAGAAACTGAAACATATATCTGAATCAAGCCAGGGACCTAGGGCCCGATTCACAGAACAAACTTAAGACGAAATCCTAAACTTACTACCATTTTGGTATTCACAGAAGGCACTTACTCATTTTGGTATTCACAGAATGCACTTACTCATTTCGGTATTCACAGAAGTTAGAACTCCTAACTTTAGGACTCCTAAATGCCTTCTGTGAATACCGAAAGTCTTAAAATTAGGATTTTTCTCAGTCCTAATTTTAGGACTCCTAAATGCCTTCTGGGAATACAGAAAGTCCTAAAATTAGGATTTTTCTGAATTTAGTAGTAGTAAAGTTAGGAGTCCTAACTTTACTACTCCTAAGCTATGAAAAATCCTAATGTTAAGACTTTTGGTATTCACAGAAGGCATTTAGGAGTCCTAAAGTTAGGAGTCCAACTTCTGTGAATACCCAAATGAGTAAGTGCCTTCTGTGAATACCAAAATGAGTAAGTGCCTTCTGTGAATACTAAAATGGTAGTAAGTTTAGGATTTTGTCTTAAGTTAGTTCTGTGAATCAGGCCCGTAGATTCCTGCATGTTATTCCACACAATTTTTAAATATCCATACCTCCCCCCCCCTTGCCCCCCCTCCCCCGGTCCCTCACTCCCCCCATCACCCGCCCCCTCCCGTATCGTTAATTTGGGCTTGGAGGGGAGATAATGTGTCACTTTATGGACCACTTGTAATGAGGGCCATATTGTTACTCACTACGAGCTGCAAAATGGCAGGCGCTTGGGGCCATATGATGAAGGGCCGAGGGCCTGTGTTTCTTGTACGGGAGGTGTCTAAATTCAAACATATTACTCAGAACTCCTCTGATTTAATGCATCCACTTTAGACAGAACAAGTCGGAAACAGTGAACATAGATTGACTTTCCTGCTTTCTGACTTGTTCTGCCTAAAGTTTGTAGATTAATTCAGAGCAATTCAGAGTTTTATGTTTGAACATTTGCTGATTCCTATTCTGTTCGCCTTGACATTTGTAACCACACGCCTTTGGTCAGAAAGCTTGGGTGCATTTCACTTACAAATCCACACATAGTACCCAATATCCACAAAATGCATCCCCTTAAATACCAACAAAACCATTACTCATCATGCTCGTTCTGAGCATGCTGGGATACTGTAATTGTCCACTAGTTAGCCTTCTTCAATTCCTTTTCCTTCCATTGAACAAAGTACTAAATACTTCTGTTGCAGCGGGAACACTTTTTGTTTCCCTAGCACTGGGCCCATACAGTAAGTCTGATTCTATTCTTCATCCACAGAGGCATTGCTCCTCAGATGGATCTTTCTTTGTCGTAGTGAATGGTGAGAAAATAGGGTGTTGAACTATAGGCCACCAAATGAAGCCGCTAAGGCTGCTGCCAATCTGAGTTGGGGTGGCACGGAAAATATAATATAAACTTACCTTTCCTACCGACCACAGCAATCTTTGGCTTCAGCACCTTGCTGTTCCTCTGCTCCGGTCCCAGCACTACAATTCCCATGAACACAGGCTTCCAGGCCCCATGCAATCCCAGTGCTTCTCTCATTAATACTCCCAGCATGAGAAAAGCACTGGGATAGGGCGGAGTGGGCTGGTTTTGCGCTTTAGCAGGGTCTGGGAGCCTGTGCCCCTGAGCACTAGGATATCTCCAAGGAACAGTCTTCAGATATCCAAGTGCGCATGTCGGTGTGGCCCACTGTGGACGGCCAGCCAAACCAACATGTGCACTTTCAGTGCCTACCACTCCTCCTCCCCCTGCTGTGTGATGCTGCAGTATGGCCCCACCCCACCTTGGACTTTGCAGACTGGAAATAAAAATAAAACAACAATAGAGTAGCTTGTTTGTCATTTTATTTTCTTCTGACTGCTGCATTTCAGCAGTGGGGCGATGCTCCTCCACCATAGTGGAGGAGCCGCCCCTGCAATGAGGACTAATAATTGGTAGCCAACTCTCAAATTAGAAATAAGGTTCAAGTATACTACCCAAAAGCCATACTATAGAAATAGAACATTGCAATTAAAAGACCCAACTTTCTAAAGACGTTCAATCTAACAATAATTATACAAATCAGGAGCTCTGCTGTGGTTACACAGACATGAGCAAAATAACATGGTATTCTCAAAATAGTCTATGACTCTCTCTATCATGTATCGAGAAATCAGATCGTTGTAAACACAGTTTCTACAGAAAGAGCATTAAGACACAATAAAAGACTCAGTTACATTCAGATAATTTGGTTATTGTATAAAAAAACAAAATTAATGCGTGTAAGTAACATTTTACACAGTTCTGTCATGAGTCTTACAGCATGTAGTATATAACCACATATTTAGGCAAAGCAAATCTATTTCTAAATATATGAATCCATAAAGAGGATGGTTGAGGTTGGATTTCCTTCCACCAACAAAGGCAGGAGGATGGGTAAAAAGAGTTCTCTTAGCATGGGCAAGGGGATCAAATTAGAGTCCACTAAGGAAAGTTCATGGGCAAGGAGGGTAGACCAATAATCGGGAAACTCAAAGTCTGGCCTCCCACCAGACAGTTCTAAATATTCAAGCGGGCAATTTCATCCACAAAGGAAAAAGGCAAGGGGCATGTAAAGATAGTCCAACAGGTATTCAACAACGGAGGAGAGGGCAAATGAATGGCCTTCCTCCTCCTAGAAGAGTACAATTGTGATATACGTTGTCACCATTCTATGGTTGGACCATCATTCTTCCATTCACCAGGAACAAAATTGATACTCCAACATGTTTTCCCATGCTGCTCATGAGAAAAGACTATTCCGTTATCTTCAAACAGGTTCCCACCAATACACACACAATAAAATACTGAAAAGTGTCCCGTTTCTTAAAGCAATGTTGCAGAAACAGAACAGATAAAGCAACATTTGAGGAAACATAGCTAGAGTCCATTATACAAAGCTATGAAATAATGCAGCCTAAGGAAAAGGAAATTCAATGCATTTTAAAGTTAGCATTTCTTATTTAGTAAAATGAACACATAATTAAGTTCAAGCAAAACAAAAGAAATCCAACATATCACATGTATGAGAATAATTGCAATGTTGTCAGTGATTGTTACACAGAAATGTTCAACTCTAATTTTAACCTACCACCAACATTTTTTAAAAGAACCTACTTGCAAACTATTCCTAAAAATCATTAAAATAAAATTGTTTTTAGAAATATAATATCTTAATAATGTTAATCACTTATACTGAAACTTTCAGTCATATAGCACATTGCATGCATCTTTTCCACCACTTTCTAGTTTGCTATGTTGCATTACAATGAAGTCAATATAGATGCTAAGTTTCATAATTAACTTTGTGAAAAATATAAGGTAATCAGTTAATAAACATGTTAAATTAATCCTGCTATTGCTACCTATCCAAGTACACCTTTACCGTGGTGGCACTTCAACTTTTCTCAGTTTCATTGTTGGTTTTCAAGATGTGTGCTACATGCACATTAGAGTTTCGGTGTTATAGTCAGTTAGTAAGTTGTGTAAAGAATAGTCTGCTTTTACGCTGTATAACTTCAGTAAGATCCATTTATAATGTTCCCAAGTACACTCACATGCTCTACTTTTAGCAACAAGTCAGGTGATCATCAGAAAAAAGCAGAACGACGCACACGCTACTCATTCTGGCTTTCAAATCTAGAAATGATCTAGCTCACAGTTACCGATCTTGAATGCCTTCTTGCAGCAGTTAGTCAACTAACCAAAACATTCTAGTCTTCCCAGAATATAACGGTGCTGCATCAATATTTCACTTATTTAAGTTACCAGGACCAAACCGCTGAAATTGACCCCCCATTGAACTATGCTCACCTCCTCTCTCCCCACTTTTATCATTTCTTTAAAGGTCACCTACTCATGTTTGAAAGTGGTCACTCCTAAATCTTACTGGCTAAGCATTTCTCTGTTATTCCCTCACCATAACCTCTAATGTAAATATTTTGATTGTCTGCTCTTACAACTATGATTTTCTCAGGCAACACCTAACACGAGTCAAACATTCATACATCTGTAGGTTAACAGCTAACTATTATGTGACTTTTTAAATGGTGCTACTTTTGGCACGCTCAACATTGTTTGTTAAACTACTTATTTTCTGCTCAATAGGGAACAAAGAGAACAAGAGCATGTTGTAGATGTACAAACATTTGCTAAAATTGCACTGGTAAATTCAATTTACAGATATTTTGCTGAAATCAGGAGAGAATCCTTAAAGATGAAATATACTTCAGGGATTCTTATTATACAAACAGGAATACAAATCTAGACTATAAGCTTTCTTACCTTGTTTAGATGATTCATACCAAAAATCGATCACTTTGTAAAAAAAAGTAGGCAAAGTTAGGAGAATGGCAGATGGCCTAGTTTTAAAATAATTTTTATAATCTGCATTTATTAAGGGTCACAAAGGAGACTGATGGTGTGTACTGCATGCTCTCTCTTTTCATGAAACACAGGCTAAATCTTTTTCTTTCATTAACACCAAAAAAATAGGATTAATATGTGAATCATTCTAATGCAATCACATTGAATGTTCTGAAAACAAAGTCCTGTGGTTCATCAGTTCAGAGGTTGGGAATCTTAGTAAGAAAAAACATAAATCAATGATAAACCTAATCTCTTAAGAGACTGGTGAACGCATGCACTGTTCTCAGAAAACCTTTGTAGTTTTGTATAAATAATGACCCTCAAAATACATCATAAATAATGCATAGATGAACTTCATTCTTTTAAACTTATTTCCAAAATGAAATCCTTCAGAAATTCGACGAGAATCATAGGAGAATCAAGAAATGGGTTTATAGTTGAATCTATGGTAATATGCAAACATTTTGACATATTTATTCATTTTATTTATCGAGTTTTGTATGCTGCGAAATTGTCCTGAAGTTATCATCCTTTTAGAGAGATAGAACAGTAGCAATTACATGAGCTACATAAAGAGTAAATAAAAATGCATAGTATTGGTATAAAAAAGACGTATACATTAGACAGTAGGATACGTAAGCGACGTAGCAGCAATTGCATAAGTTGTACAAAGAGTGAAGAAAAATACGTAGGAGCTGATTATGATGGCGGTTGGATGAACGTCCGATCGCCATCGTTGTGTGGATGGGACCGGGCGACAGGTAGTCGGCGATACCACCCACCAAAGTATGATCTGACTGCCATGGCGGTGGTCAGAAACATGACTCTTTGCATTGAGGCTTGAGCTACTGCCCGGAAAAGGGCCACATCACAAGCCCCAATGCCAAAAGGCATGTTTGCAAACATCCCTGCACCCTATGGAAGGCAGCATGCCGTGCCTGCCTCACGATGCAGGGATGTTTAGGGGGACACCCTAAATGCCCCCAGGGCCCAGAGAAGAAGGCCACAGGGAACAGGGGCCCTGCTAGGGGGCCCCAAAAAAGTCTTACTGCCAGGCTTTTTACATCAGAGGAGCCAACCTGACATGGCTGGCAGAAATGTGGATTGTATCCCCACCTCCATTGTGGGGAATTGACTCGACTGCCTGCCCGACGGGCTATTTGAGCCTGCTGGACGCTGTTGGTTGATCCCTGGGGCAATGTGATCGTAATGGGGCGGTCTGCCCATGGGTATAGGAGTCGGTGGGTCCTACCCACATCGTAATCGACCCCTAAGTAACGGTATACAAAAGAAGCATACAATAGACAGTCGATATGTAAACTATATAGTTATGAGGTGGTTATGGTAGTGTGTTACGAGGGTGGGGAGTGAAAAGACAGTTTTTCTCTGAGGTAGTAGTGCTCAAATGTACATGGAGGGTGTGTGATAGGAGCATCAGGCCAATAAGAATATTCAGGGAAAGGTTTAGGTATTTATTGAGAAGCAGAAGTTTAAGTTTCTTCTTGAAATGATGGAATGAGTGATTGTCACTTAAATCTTGAGGCAGCAAGTTCCAGATTCTAGGAGAGTTCCCGTAAAATGGAGTAGGTGTGAGATTTTTCTTTCTTAAATTTTGGGGGAATTAGGAGTAGACTGTTAGAGCTTTGAAGAGGTCTCTTTTGTCCCGCTTTTGATAGTTTGTTTGCAAGGTAGACTGTTTTTTCCATGTAGAGAGCTTTGTGGGTTATGCAGGCAGTTTTGAGTATACATCTTGCATCAACTGGTAGCCAGTTGAGTTTCTTGAGAGTGGGAGTGATATGGTTAAAGCAACTCTCCACCGATAGTAGTCTGGCCTCTGTGTGGAATATTGCTCTCAAAGGGGCTAAGTGTGTTTTTGGGGCACCTGTGATTGCTGTATGACCTTAGTCCAGCTTGGAAAGAACTAAGGATTTCCCCACAGTCTTTAGGTCTTCAATGGAGATGAAGGGTTTGATTTTTTAGGGTATTTAAATGTATAGAAGGTACTTGTACCTGAGGCAATAATATGCTCTTTCATGTTCAGGTTTTTATCAAGTGTAATCCCCAGGGATTTGGCAGAGTTGGAGATGGATCGTTCACAGTTTAATTCAGTGAGGTTGTCGAGTCAAATATCTACGGGAAAGGCCTTTCCTTTTAGTTGGATGAACAGAAGTTCAGTTTTGCTGGGGTTGAGCTTAAGATGGTTGTTAGTCAGCCAGGATTGAACCATAGCGAGAGTGCTGTATAGGTGCTGTATGTCTTTAACTGACAATATTTTAATGAGGAGTTGGGTGTCGTCTGCATGGAGATGGTAGGCAATTCTGTGTTGTTTCAGGATCATTTCAAGGGGTTCCATAAAGATGTTGAATAGTGCAGGACATATAATTGTTCCTTGATGGACTCCTTGTGAGACTGGTGTTGCTTTTGAGGAGGAGTTGTTCAGATTAATTAGCTGTAAGCATTGGTTAAGAAAAGAAGCAAACCACTGAAGGACAGTTTCATTGATGCCTGCACTTTGTTAGAGGGTGTTTAGGAGTATGTCATGGTTGACAGTATCAAAGGCAGCCAAGAGGAGGACTGGCTATATTATCCACAGATCTGTATAGGTCATCTGTGATGTTCAGTATTGCAGTCTATCTACTGCAGCCTTTCCTGAAACCAGATTGGAAGGTGTCATGCCAGTTGTATTTTTCAATGTGGTTATTGAGTTGTGCAGGCACACATTTTTCAATGGTTTTGGTAAGGAGAGGGAGGCTTGTATAGGTTTGTAGCTGTTAAGTCCGTTCTGGTCAGAGTTTTTTTTTATGAGGATGTGACTTGGATGAGTTTGAGGGAGACCAGCATGGAGCCGCTAGAAAAGGAGGAGTTCATGATTTTGCTCCATGTCGGAGACAGCATGTGACTGAGATTTTTGCTAGCACAGCAGGGAGGGGGTCGTAGATGTGTATTTGGCTTTGTGCACTCAAGCAGTTTGAGGATTTCTTCTTTAGGGGTATAGTTGAATTTAGTCCAAGTTGCATCATTTTTAAATTGCATGGGATTGAGGTTGGTGTTCTGGATTGCTGAGAGGAAGAGTTTTTGGATTCAGCCATTAGATGGAGGAAGGATTTTGGGTTGCACCTCTTTACAAGGGGGACATTAATAGTGTCCGGTGTACAAGACTGGTCAAGTTGGGCTGGGAAGAAGGAGGATTTTTCTCTGAGGATGTGTTTTTTGTATTTTATGCATTCAGCTTGGAAGGATCGAGAGATGGGTTAATGAGGGTTGTTTCCAGTTTCTTTCAGCCAATCGGAGTTGTCACCTCTCTTCGTTAAGGTCCTTATTAAACAAGGATCTGGAAGGGATACTCCTTGATTTTGTGAGTTTCAGAGGGGTGACTGTGTCAAGGGGTTCTTCTACTTTTGTGTTGTAGTGGGTGGTGAGGTCATCAGCAGAGATAAAGTCTGGTGGAGGTAGAATTTGGGAACTGACTAATGCTTCTAACTCTGCCTGGGGGATTCAATATGTGTTCCTCACCCAGTGCTTGGGACAGATAGTTTAGGGGTGGGCCTTAGGTTGGAAGGCATTGAGATCGAAAAGGATTAGGTGGTGGTCAGTCCAGTCTGAGGGTAGGATAGAGTGGAGGGATAAGGTGTTGTGTTTAGAGATGATTGTGTCCAGGGTAGAGCCCCTATTGTGAGTTTGTTTATTGCAGTGTTGGGTGAGATCAGTTATTTCCAGGAGACTGGATTGGGCTTGTACTATTCGATCTTCTGCATTGTTCAACTGCAGATTTAGGTGTCCTAGAATGATGGTGGTACTGTCTTTTAGGGAGTTTTGCAAAATTAGGTCTGTTAAGTCTTCATGAAATAGTGGATGGTTACCTAGAGGGTTAAAGATAGCATGACATTTGATGGGAGTGGGACCTTCAGAGGAGAGCTGGACTCCTAAATATTCAAAGGTAGGATATCTGGTAGTTCAGAATGGAGTCAAGCAAATATGTGTTTTGTGTATGCTGGCTAATCCAATACCGATGCAATCCTTGTGGTTGCAATGAATGATTCAGTAGTGTCATGGGGTGACGAGAACGATGAAAGAGGATGAGTGGTTATTCAATCAGGTTTCATTAGAAAGCAGATGTCAATGTTGTGTTGTTAGATAGTTTCAGCTATTTCAGTGGCATGTTTGACTGCTGACCAACATTTTAGTAGCATGCAGCACAGCGTAGCTAATGATCTTGGACCAAACTGACTGGGCTGGATGGTAGTTAGTTGGGCAGGTGGCCTGGAAGGGTGAACTGTGTTTTGCAGCCTACTCGTAAAAAGAACAACCGGGATCTTTCAGTAGCAGGGTTGGCTAGGAGCATTGTCATAAGTGTTGCTCAGCATTTCGGATTCCCGCTGAAACATTCCAGTCATGGAGCATCTAGGTTTAAGATAGTGATAAATATAAGGGATAGTTTGCCTAGGGGTTACGGATGGGGGTTTGAGTGTATGTTTATGGAAGACCAGTGTTTGTGATAGATGAGCAAGGTTGGGGCCTGATGTGTCTAATCTTTGCTTCCTTACAGAGTGATGAAGTTTCATTCAGAATAGGGTTGATTTTTAGTTCTGGACAGGCTAATATAGGGATCAGTTGGGCGGCGGTTGGGTCTGTAGTAGGGAGTGGAGTATAATGGAGCTCGTTAGAGTCTGGCTTAGAGTATAAGATAGTATCCAGCCTGCTGAAGTTGATGGACTGAGAGGATTCAGATGCGATAGATGAACCAAGTTGGTAGTGAAGGTGTGCCATGGAGTGGTGGAAAGCAATTCTGGTAGTAAAACAGAGGCTTCAGGGCATCTGGAAATGGAGGAGGCTGTGGGGGGTGGAAAGACGGTTCGAGGGTTATTGAGAGCAGAAGGTTCAGCTAGTAGAAGGGGGGGTGCATGGGTAGGTTCTCCAGGAGAGGGTGGAGGGGTGGTGAAACTGTGTTTTTTCTAAGGTTTTTTTAAATGCTAATTTCTAACTATAACGTCCGTGAAACCTATGGTTTTCTCACTGAATTTGTAAGGTTTTTTAAATGCTAATTCCTAACAATAATGCATCTGAAACCTATGTTTTTTTCACTGAATTTAAAAGGTTTTTTATATGTTAATTTGTATTATAAATTATAAAACGTATCTTTTTTTCTGTAAATTGAAAGTTTTTTCTTTCTGATATTTTGTAACTGTAATATCCTATAATTATTTAAAAAAAATGTTTTCCTTTTATTTTAGATATGTCTTTTAAAATATATATATATATATTTTATTTGCATAAATAGTAGAGTCGCATACCCATTGTGCACCTATCACGGTGGGTGCGCTGATTCAAGCCGCCATATTGCTGAAGTCGAGAAGGATGCACATGTGGTGTGCAACATGTCCGCGGTGCTGAGATGTGCGTAGCTTGATATATGTATGGGGTCGTGCCAGGTGTGCGACTTTCATAAATTTTGTTACGTTTAAAACTACGTGCATATAATTGTAATATGTATATTAGTGTAAATTATTATATAAACTTATTATAAAAATTACATATTTTTGTTTGCATTAAAATTATGTTATTGTTAGATACGTTTTGCGGACGTCACGTCGTGTGCACATTTGGTATGCAACGGGTGCAAGATTATTGGCCCCGCATAATGTCATATATGTATGAGATTGCGCCTTGTGCGCGTTTGGTATACGACAAGTGCGCAGTAGCGGGGCCCGCGTAATGTCATATTCGTACTGGGTCGCGTTGGATGCATTTTTTTTGTTCTAAAACTATATGTAAATAACTTTTATGTATATATGAGAGCAAGAGATTATCTAAACTATTTATAAAAATGATATATTTGTACTTGTAGTTAACTTATATTATTGTTAAA
The DNA here is from genome assembly GCF_964261635.1 of Lissotriton helveticus. Classification (NCBI taxonomy): domain Eukaryota; kingdom Metazoa; phylum Chordata; class Amphibia; order Caudata; family Salamandridae; genus Lissotriton; species Lissotriton helveticus. The sequence goes on from NC_136071.1 coordinate 567,880,512, forward strand.
CATATTTTCGCAAAGTCACGTCAGTGCGCACTAGTTGGGCACCAGGTTTGCGGCTCCCATGTGACTTTAGAAGAAAGCATTTGATTGGTTTATAAAGTTTTTCATTCTAGCAGTTGAAGGACCCCACCCATTTTTGTCATTCTCTCTGCAGCATCACTGGAGAGACACCTGTTGTGCTTTTGCAGATACTCTGTACATTTTTGGTTTCCATTGTCTGGAAGTTTTTCAATATCCCGGGTGGTGAAATGAAAGTTAATGCTCGGAAGGTAAGCTGTATTCTATGTCCTCAGATTTTTTAAAGAGGAATTGACAAAAAGTTTTCATGTGGGACATCGAGTATGTACAAACACCTGCAGATGATCCTTCCTAGACATTTTGCAAGAGAGCAGCTGCGCTTTGTACAACAAAACATGCGGCAAGCTGACCAGAGAGGTGGTCCCAGCACTTCTGGAGCCTCAAGCACCTCGTCTAGAGGCCCGGATATTCGCTCGGAGGTTGCCAACTTGGAACAGCATTGCATAAAATGCAAGGCCATAATATGTTGTGATGAACAATCTGTTGATGCTGTTTGTTCTGCAGCAAGGAGTCATCGCTGCAAAATATTCTTTTTTTTTGCATTGGAATAAGTTTATAATTCCAAAAGTGAAGACTTTAGCCTGTTTCTTTTTTGAGATTACAAAAAACACCCCAAGCTGACCAGGGAGGTGGTCCCAGCACTTATGGAGCCTCAAGCACCTCATCTGGAGGCCCGGACATATGTTTGGATGTTGCCAACTTGGAACAGCATTGCATAAAAATGCAAGGCCATATTATGTTGTGGTGAACAATCTGTTGATGCTGTTTGTTCTGCAGCTAGGAATCATCGCAGCAAAATATATATTTTTTTTGTATTGAATACGTTTATAATTCCAAAAGTGAAGATTTTAGCCTGTTGCTTTTTTGAGTTTTCAAAAAACACCCCAAAAATGTACAAATTAGTCTAAAAAACACACAAAAAATTAAAAACAGAAAAGAAGAAACAAAGAGTTATTTTCATAACTACCTTATATATTTAAAAAAGAGAAATAACTGCATGCTAATGTCTGGGTGATTGCATGAGTACATGTGTAGAGCATGATTGATTGAAAGAGTGCATGGGTAATTGTATGAGTACATGAGTACTGCCTCCATGATTGCACATGTGTATCTGTAATGCCTGAGTTATTGCAGGAGTGGATGGTTAATGCCTGGGTGATTGTATTAGTATATACGTGGTGGTTGAGTGTATCAGTAGTGATTGGATGATTGCATAAGTGCATCAGTAGTGTGTGGGGGTATTGAATGAGTACATAGGTAGTGGTTGAGTGATAGAAAGAGTGCATGGATAGGGCCAGGGTGATTGTATGAGGGCATCAGTACTATGTCGGTGCTTGTCTGAGTGCATGGATAGTTCCTTTGTGATTAGACAAATGTATAGTAATGCGTGAATGATTGGACAAATGCATAGGTCGTGCCTGAGAGATTGCACATGTGCATGGGAAATGTCTGGCTATTTCTTAAACTATGAGTAGTGCCTGGATGATTAAATGAGTACATGGGTAGTGCTTGTGTGATTGACAGAGTGCATGGGTAGTGTCTGAGTGATTGGATGAATGCATCAGTAGTATGTAGATTCTTCTATGAGTGCATGGGTACTGCCTGCATGATTGTACAAGTGCATGGGTAATGTCTGCTTTACTCCATGAGTGCATGGGAAATGCCTGGGGGATTGCACTACTATATGGGTAGTGCTTGAATGATTGGAGGAGTGTACCCGTGACCATTAAACCCTCCCCCTGTTCCCCTGGTTTTAAAATTGCTAGTTGGAATGTTGCAGGGTGGAGTCGACAAACGTCGTCCTTAGGTTGGAGTGAAACCCTTTCTGTTTTTGATGTTTTATGTTTACAAGAGACCTGGGTAACCTCTGATATCAACCTTGATGGATTTGTGTCATATAACAACATCGCACAAAGGTCTAGTATGGGTCGGGCCAAGGGGGGGTTAGTAATTTTACTCTCTGTGAGTTTCCCAGCTTGTAAGAAACTGTACCAGTCAGTGGGTTACCACTCCCAAATTCTAATTCTTGAACATGTAAAGGGTCATGTAATTATGCTGATCAACCACTATAACAACCTGTTTGATGCATCTAATACTGTTGTGGTGGAGGAGTTGGGTTTAGCCGTGAGTAACATCCGAAAGGGCATCCACAAACCAATGGATATTATCTGGGAAGGGGATTTTAACATTCGTACCTGTCCTCACTCATTTACCAGAATTTGTGGATTTGATGGGGATAATGGGGAAAACCGGGCACACTTTATTCCCTCGCCCTATGGTGATTCCCTTAATTCTCTTATGTTAAGTATGGATCTCATGATTGACCCCCCGGCTGCAGATGCTGATGGTAACCCTGTCCCAACCTTCGTAGAACTGAATTCGGCCTCCGTAATTGACCACTTACTGGTTTCTACACATCTTGTCCCCCTTTGTACGGTACCCATTGTTGCAGACCTTGGAAGTAGCGATCATAATGCTATTACCATGTCGATTTCTGCCTGGGGGTTACCAGCTAACAGCCACCGTTTGATAATTGAAGACGCTATCCCCTGTAGACAGAATGGTATCCGTATAAAGTGGAGTTTGGACAATTCCGAGAAATTGCAGGTTAAAATCATAGAAGCTGGGTTTGCCGCAATATATAAATGTTTAGACCCAGAGGCTTTCCGCGAGTGCATTATAGCTGATTTTGTGGAGTGAGGCACAGTTATAAAAAGATGCCTTACTATCACCAAAGCCCAAATCAAGAGAGAAAAAGTGGGTTGGTTTGATAGCAAGTGCACCAAATCTTTGCGTGAACTTAAGCAGGCATTAACTAAACAACCCAGAGACAGGGAGGCTATTAAATTGCTTAGACTGACTTACAAAAACAATCTCATATGTAGGAAACATGAGCTTAGGGAACAAGCTTGGGATGCCCTTAATCAAGCATTAATATTACGCTATAGCAGGCTCTTTTGGTCCACGGTTAATAGTCCCTTTCTTGTAAAAGAAGATTTTCCCATACTGTCGGCCCAGGTAAGCGAAGCGAACTGGGTTGCACATTTTTCTGGAATTTTTAACCCGTCTAGGGAAGACCGTGCCAGTTTTCCTACCCCAATGTTTGGAATGAAGTTACCCTTGGACATCACACTTCAAGAGGTTGTTACTGCTATTAGTCGGAGTAAAGGGGGAAAGGCACCAGGACCCGACGGGGTCCCGGTTGACCTATACAAATCAAACCCGACACTCTGGAGCCCACTCCTAACACAGGTGTTTAACGCCTCAGTTCTGGAGAGTACACCACCTACCTGGAGCAAATCCATAATTTTACCCATCTATAAGAAGGGAGATAGAGGAGCGGTCAAGAACTACCGCCCTATCTCCCTTCTGGATACCTCCCTTAAGATCATGAGTAGGGTTCTCCTGATGAGGTTGGAGAAATGGGCAGAGGAAAACAAAATTCTGGCTGAGTCCCAATACGGCTTCCGCAAAGGTCTGGGGACAACAGAGCAGTGCATCAATCTTGACCTCCTCATTGGAAAGTATACAAAAGCGAAACAGGGCTCTCTATTTCTCTGTTTCGCTGATCTTTCAAGTGCCTTTGACCTTGTGGACCACAATTTGTTGTAGTCCACTTTATTGGGCATGGGAGCTCCCCCAGCAAATATATATTTCCTGGCAAGACTCTATAATAAGTTAACAGCCCAGATCCGTTATGGTCAGGCAGGTGAATGCACAGGGAAAATTAAGGTTAAGTCAGGCATAAGGCAAGGCTGTGTGCTGGCCCCCCTGCTTTTTTCCCTCTTTATAAATTCTATCGAGTCCGAACTGAAGAGGTTACAGGCTGACTCTCCGCAGGTTAGTGGCCATCCTGTGCCAGTCTTGCTTTATGCCGACGATACGGTTTTACTCTCGCGCACTCCAAATGGGCTTCAAAAATTAATGAATTACTTTTATGATTTCATTAAGGAGAGAAAACTGAAAATCAACAACTCCAAGACCTACATTATGGCCTGTGGTAAACGGATGAAACTCTTAAAGCGGTTCCATTTTAATAATCATAAAATTGAGGTGGTAGACAGATTTTGTTATCTTGGAGTAACTTTTAATAACAAAGGGACTTGGGCACCTGAGATCCTAAACGTGAATGCTAGGATGGCCAAAAGCTCCTCTGGAGTCTTTCGGTTTGCATCTAAGCTAGGTTGTCGCCGCATACCTGACATGTTAAATATTTACAGGCACAGGTGTGTATCCATTGCCTTATACGGTTCTGGTATATGGGGCTATTGTCAGCACAGGGAACTACAAGTCACTGAAAATCGGTTCCTTGAAAGACTCCTTTGTTTACCCCCCTCGGCATCCAATGACCTATGCCATAATGAGGTGGGTATGCACTATCTAACTGACCTAATGGGAATGAGGCCTCTAATGGTCTGGAGGTCAATATGGGTTAAAGACGAGACTGATTTTACCAGGCAGATTATTTTAGACTGCTTTAAAACGCCCAATGTCTGTAAGATCCCCTGGTTAAACTATGTTTCATCTTCTTACAATGATATTTTTAATCTAGACATCGTTAACGACCCCCATAGTGCTGTTAGTGTCCCAAAAAAGGAACTTAAAAATATCTTTATTGGGACCGAATCAAATCTACGCAGGGCGAAATGCAGCTCCATGTCTACTCATGTATTTTATTATTCTAATATGTTGGAAGACAGGGGCATGCCTATGTACCTTAAATCTATTACCAAGCAATCACATCAATTTGTTCTCACGAGGCTGCGACTTGGTATTGTACATAGTTTAGTGGCCTTTCCAGTGATGAAAATACATAGCCAATTCCCCTGCCCCTGTGATGGTCTATCCAGGCAAAGCACTCTGCACTTTATGCTTATTTGTCCCCTTTATATGCATCTTCGTCGTTATTATCTCAGACCTGTTTTTAGAAAATACTCAGTGTATACTACAGCCCAAGCTCTGAAATTGTTATTTGCACTTGACTCATTAGATATCTGTTTTTTTACCGCTACCTTTTTACTCAAAGCTATTTCCCATAGGAAAAGTTTGGTGTTTTAATATATTTAACCCCAAATAATGTTGAGTTGTTGCCTCTACTGAAATGTTGTATTCTGTGTTTTATGTATTGTACGCTTTTGTGATTGTTTTTAATAATCGAATAAAGCTTTGAAATTTGAATTTGATTGGAGGAGTGTAATGGTAGTGATTGAGTGATTGCATGAGTGCATTAGAAGTGTCTGGGTTATTGCATGAGTGTATGAGTAGTGACTGGGTTATTGAAGGTGTGCATCAGTAGGACATACGTACTTCCATCAGTGCATGAGTAGTGTGTGCATGATTAAACTAGTGCATGTGTAATGCCTGGATGATTGTAAGAGTGGGGTGTAGTTTGTGGTGATTTTATAAGTTCTTCTGTATTTAAGGACTGTTTCGATAATTGTATGACTAGTAACTTAGTGATCGGAGGAGTACATAGGTAGTCTACAGTTGAACAGAACACTGTATGGCAAATTTTTGTGTTATTACATCAGTGAATGAAGAATGTCCAAGTCATTAGAGGACTACTTTTCTAAGGCCTGGATACATTTATTAGTGTAGACATAATACTTAGCTGATAGCATATGTTTATGGCTAATATCTAGATAGTTACATTACTGTATAAGTAGCGCCTAAGTGATTGTATGAATGCAAATATAGTGCCTGGGTGATTAGTGAAGTGCAGGATTACTGGCTGACTAATTGAAGGAGTGAATGAATAATATCTATGTAGTAGATTAGATTAGAGCACAAATAGTGCATGTATGGTTGGAGTAGTGCATAGGAAGTACCTGGGTTATTGCATGAGTGAATGAGTAGTGCTTCACTGATCAGAGAAGTGCATGGGTACATCTTAAATCCAGTATTTTTGTAGCGAACTACTCCCCCCTATGAATCTCAAGCCACTGGGAGCTCTCATAAATTTAAGTGATCTACTGGACACTCACATGGTGCAGTGCCTTAATGCATTTTTTTTATCTTACCTTGTGTATTGATGTACATTTTAAACTCATTAAAAGTAGTACGTGGTTGTTTCATTGTAAACTAAATTTTAAAAATGTTCAAACGTTAATTTTATTTTCTCTAAAAGAGAAGAAAAAATAAGTTATTCCAAATAATCTGATACACTAGCCACACAACATAATTTATAAATTACGTAACATATGCTGGTTTTCTTTTTTTGCTGTTTTCAGATTCCATTGAATTTCACTACACACAATGATTTCAATATTGATCATCATAAAACAGTGGGCAAAAAAGTACAATCAATAAGATTAAAAAAAAACACAAATCTATCTTCAAAATACATGTTCAACTATTTTTTTACATTTTCAGAAATTTTACATTGCATATAATACAAACACTAAATATATTAACTACTTCTTTCTATCACAATTTTCGAAATAGAATATCAATAAACTGAAATGAAATATAAACACTAATTTGTGACATCTCCCCAATTGGCAGAATGATGTTTCCGAATTCATTTACATTCAAAATATCAAAACTGAGCTCATTAATTCTTGTTGACATATTCCCAATAGGCCGAATGATGTTTCTGAATTCATACGCATTGAAAGTACAAAAACTAAACTTGTTAATTCATGTTAACATCTTCCCAATAGACCGAATGATGTTTTCAGAACTTTAGTATCAAAAATATTAGATATGAACTTGGTAATTCATAATGCAACCAACACTTGGATTCCAAATGGGCATCATTACAATGTGTCCATCCTTTATTGCATTTCAAATACACAGTTTAGTGTCCATGTGATGTACTAAGTCCATCATGGAAAATAATAGCCAGTGCTTTAAAAGTTCTTCCTGAAATAGATACTTGACCTTCTACAAAAGTTTTCATTTTAGTTTCCAATTTTCTGCCATCTGCTCTACAACATTGTAGCATTAAAATGACATATTGTCCAAATCTTTCTATAAATGATGTTGACAACATGTCTGATTTGCAGTGAGTATATTTCATATTTTGATTAGCTTCTTTTACTAATTGGTTAAAAGACACTGTTTTGCAATCCGGTAATGTCAAATATATAAAACGTTCAGTGCCTATTTCAGTGGTAAAATAGATGGAACAGTCTTCACATTTATGTTCCCATCTTTAACATAGTCCAAAGAGATTTTCAATTTATATTCCATCATCTTCCAATACTCCAAGAACAAACATAAGAAATGTTTGAGCATCTTGTGGTACATTAAGTGTAAATTGTAAAGAACCAGTACATACATCCAAAAGATGCCGTATGCCAGAAGCACTATGTATTTTAGTTTTATCAGTTGTCAACTTTTCAAAAATATGATGTAACAAATAACAGAATTTTTTTTCCATTTTCTATAAATTGATGCTGTAGGTTTATATTAGCATAGCAGTTGATACCTGAACTATTTTCTAACTGATATCCTACAATTTCATCAACCATATCCATTTCCTTTGGATTTCATTGCAGCTTCATCATTCTCTTGAATATTTTTCTTCTTTCCAACCTCACTAGAATCTTTAATGTATTTTCATTTACAACATACTACACGTTTTTCATCAATAGGATATTGACCTAAGTCAGGAGTATACAGTCTTCTTAACCTATTATACGCTTTTACACAATTTGCATCTGCACTAACCTTTTGGTCATCAAAATCAATCACATACAATCCAGATAATGTCCTTACTCAAGACAATGCAACATATGCCATACCCTCTTTAAACACTGACCTTCCAATACTTACCATAGCAGTGTCTACACTTAAACCTTTAGATTTATGAATGGTCACTGCATATGCCAAATAAAGTGGAAACTGTTTTCCATGAACATACAAATCTTTTAAAAGCAAGAAACAAACAGCACAACGTCCAACCTGTTTTTCCTCTTCTATCTGATCAAATTTAATCTTAAAAAATTCAATTCCTTCACTAGTCTGAAAATGTACATAATCCACAACTTTTCCCATTGCTCCATTCACTAAACCTTTTTCAACATCTAGATTTCGCTGTAATATTACCCGACAACTTAGACAGACATATAACCTCTTTTCCAAACAAACAGTTTTCGATATACATTTTTCGAAATAATCTAGTTTTGACTGTAATTTGTCTGAAGAATAGTAACTCCTTCATGTTCTATTTTATCAATGGCTTCAATTTTCATTATTGGTTGTGTCTCCAGTTTCAAAAGTTCTGCATTGAATGTAGAGCACTCTTTCAGTGTTGGCATAAGGCAAAGTATAGACTACTTTTCTCCAATTTTCTCGTAGATTATTTCAGGTACAATCTTTTCATTTGGAAACAAGTCTGCTAGTAGCTGACTTTGTAAAGCTTCTTTGCCATCTTTTGTCAATACACCAATTCTAATATCTTGAAGTATGTTTCCATAATGTTCATCACTTGCTTGTCACAAATTCCTAATTAGTTCTTTATATTCAAAATGCGACTAAATATTTGCATTTCCAATACTTCCTAAAGATTTTTTAGTATCTTCATGGTGAAGGGTCTTAAAGACTGGTTGTCCTTTTACAGGAGTCAGATGTAATAGGTCACCGAATACAATTACATGTTTTCCTCCAAATAAAACATCAAAATCTGTTTTTAGAATCTGTTGCAAACTTAAATGTACAAAGGCAAGCATTAAGTTTGAGACCAAGCTTACCTCATCAATTATCAGAAGTTTAATTTTCTTCAATACATTTGACATTTCATTACAAGCTTCTCCAGATAGCTTGTGATATTCCAACTTGTGTTTATGCTCAACTGGTAGCATGAGTAAATAATGTAATGTAATCCCTTTAATGTTGTGGGCTGCTAACCCAGTTGGAGCGGTTACCATACAAGATAAATGTGAGTCAGTCGTTTTCTGTAGATAGCTGGTCAAACCTTTAATCAAGAACCTTTTTCCGGTTCCAGCGTTCCCACTGATGTACATAAGAATAGGTTTAAATAGTGTACATCGGAACTCTTTCTTTTCATGGAGTAAACAATTTTGTAACTCTTGTATAACTTGCTGATATGTCTTTCTGTTCAACATTTAGTTGTTTTTGTAACATTTCAAAATCAATAGTGTCCTGTTGTCCTTGTTGCATTGCCGCTTCCACTTCAGTCATTGCTATTCCTGCTTGATTTTCAAGAATGGGTTCCCCTTGTTGATCCTGACTTAGTGCAGCGGAACTCTGACTATCTTGAGAACTGTCTTGAGCTATTTTAGCTGCAATCATACTTTCTTGATTCATCTCTTTGTTAAACATTTTTAGATAATTTGAGAATATTGGACATTCAATGCTATCTTTACATGCATTGAAGTAATCTTCATAGCAGTCAAAATCTCCAAGTAATTCCATTTCAGTCTGCCAAGGTTTGAAGCGGTACAAAAGGGGGTGGTAATGGACGGAGCATCTGAACCAATCAAACACTCACACCCAGTCAAAAGATCTGGGTTTAATCCATCACCGTTCTTTAGCCCACTCTGCCACCCCAGTTCAGACATGGCTATATGCAAATCAGTCTGACCCTGTGCCTCATGGGAACAGTCCAGCCCGAACTGCCAAGCCATGCCTTCCCTGGACCGGAAACAAGCTTCCGAGGACCGGTTTCTGGCATTAGAGCTGTCTTCAGCCCGGCTTGCTTGAGTCCAGTGGCAAAATGAGCAAGGGACTCACGTCTGAGGATACCCTGCCACACGTATGATGGCCAAAAGCGGTACAAAAGGGGGTGGTAATGGACGGAGCATCTGAACGAATCAAACACTCACACCCAGTCAAAAGATCTGGGTTTAATCCATCACCGTTCTTTAGCCCACTCTGCCACCCCAGTTCAGACATGGCTATATGCAAATCAGTCTGACCCTGTGCCTCATGGGAACAGTCCAGCCCGAACTGCCAAGCCATCCCTTCCCTGGACCGGAAACAAGCTTCCGAGGACCGGTTTCTGGCATTACAGCCGTCTTCAGCCCGGCTTGCTTGAGTCCAGTGGCAAAGTGAGCAAGGGACTCACGTCTGAGCATACCCTGCCACACGTATGATGGCCAAAAGCGGTACAAAAGGGGGTGGTAATGGACGGAGCATCTGAACCAATCAAACACTCACACCCAGTCAAAAGATCTGGGTTTAATCCATCACCGTTCTTTAGCCCACTCTGCCACCCCAGTTCAGACATGGCTATATGCAAATCAGTCTGACCCTGTGCCTCATGGGAACAGTCCAGCCCGAACTGCCAAGCCATGCCTTCCCTGGACCGGAAACAAGCTTCCGAGGACCGGTTTCTGGCATTACAGCCGTCTTCACCCCGGCTTGCTTGAGTCCAGTGGCAAAGTGAGCAAGGGACTCACGTCTGAGCATACCCTGCCACACGTATGATGGCCAAAAGCGGTACAAAAGGGGGTGGTAATGGACGGAGCATCTGAACCAATCAAACACTCACACCCAGTCAAAAGATCTGGGTTTAATCCATCACCGTTCTTTAGCCCACTCTGCCACCCCAGTTCAGACATGGCTATATGCAAATCAGTCTAACCCTGTGCCTCATGGGAACAGTCCAGCCCGAACTGCCAAGCCATGCCTTCCCTGGACCGAAAACAAGCTTCCGAGGACCGATTTCTGGCATTACAGCCGTCTTCAGCCCGGCTTGCTTGAGTCCAGTGGCAAAGTGAGCAAGGGACTCACGTCTGAGCATACCCTGCCACACGTATGATGGCCAAAAGCGGTACAAAAGGGGGTGGTAATGGACGGAGCATCTGAACCAATCAAACACTCACACCCAGTCAAACGATCTGGGTTTAATCCATCACCGTTCTTTAGCCCACTCTGCCACCCCAGTTCAGACATGGCTATATGCAAATCAGTCTGACCCTGTGCTTCATGGGAACAGTCCAGCCCGAACTGCCAAGCCATGCCTTCCCTGGACCGGAAACAAGCTTCCGAGGACCGGTTTCTGGCATTACAGCCGTCTTCAGCCCGGCTTGCTTGAGTCCAGTGGCAAAGTGAGCAAGGGACTCACGTCTGAGCATACCCTGCCACACGTATGATGGCCAAAAGCGGTACAAAAGGGGGTGGTAATGGACGGAGCATCTGAACCAATCAAACACTCACACCCAGTCAAAAGATCTGGGTTTAATCCATCGCCGTTCTTTAGCCCACTCTGCCACCCCAGTTCAGACATGGCTATATGCAAATCAGTCTGACCCTGTGCCTCCTGGGAACAGTCCAGCCCGAACTGCCAAGCCATGCCTTCCCTGGACCGGAAACAAGCTTCCGAGGACCGGTTTCTGGCATTACAGCCGTCTTCAGCCCGGCTTGCTTGAGTCCAATGGCAAAGTGAGCAAGGGACTCACGTCTGAGCATACCCGGCCACACGTATGATGGCCAAAAGCGGTACAAAAGGGGGTGGTAATGGACGGAGCATCTGAACCAATCAAACACTCACACCCAGTCAAAAGATCTGGGTTTAATCCATCACCGTTCTTTAGCCCACTCTGCCACCCCAGTTCAGACATGGCTATATGCAAATCAGTCTGACCGTGTGCCTCATGGGAACAGTCCAGCCCGAACTGCCAAGCCATGCCTTCCCTGGGCCGGAAACAAGCTTCCGAGGACCGGTTTCTGGCATTACAGCCGTCTTCAGCCCGGCTTGCTTGAGTCCAGTGGCAAAGTGAGCAAGGGACTCACGTCTGAGCATACCCTGCCACACGTATGATGGCCTAAAGCGGTACAAAAGGGGGTGGTAATGGATGGAGCATCTGAACCAATCAAACACTCACCCCCAGTCAAAAGATCTGGGTTTAATCCATCACCGTTCTTTAGCCCACTCTGCCACCCCAGTTCAGACATGGCTATATGCAAATCAGTCTGACCCTGTGCCTCATGGGAACTGTCCAGCCCGAACTGCCAAGCCATGCCTTCCCTGGACCGGAAACAAGCTTCCGAGGACCGGTTTCTGGCATTACAGCCGTCTTCAGCCCGGCTTGCTTGAGTCCAGTGGCAAAGTGAGCGAGGGACTCACGTCTGAGCATACCCTGCCACACGTATGATGGCCAAAAGCGGTACAAAAGGGGGTGGTAATGGACGGAGCATCTGAACCAATCAAACACTCACACCCAGTCAAAAGATCCGGGTTTAATCCATCACCGTTCTTTAGCCCACTCTGCCACCCCAGTTCAGACATGGCTATATGCAAATCAGTCTGACCCTGTGCCTCATGGGAACAGTCCAGCCCGAACTGCCAAGCCATGCCTTCCCTGGACCTGAAACAAGCTTCCGAGGACCGGTTTCTGGCATTACAGCCGTCTTCAGCCCGGCTTGCTTGAGTCCAGTGGCAAAGTGAGCAAGGGACTCACGTCTGAGCATACCCTGCCACACGTATGATGGCCAAAAGCGGTACAAAAGGGGGTGGTAATGGACGGAGCATCTGAACCAATCAAACACTCACACCCAGTCAAACGATCTGGGTTTAATCCATCACCGTTCTTTAGCCCACTCTGCCACCCCAGTTCAGACATGGCTATATGCAAATCAGTCTGACCCTGTGCTTCATGGGAACAGTCCAGCCCGAACTGCCAAGCCATGCCTTCCCTGGACCGGAAACAAGCTTCCGAGGACCGGTTTCTGGCATTACAGCCGTCTTCAGCCCGGCTTGCTTGAGTCCAGTGGCAAAGTGAGCAAGGGACTCACGTCTGAGCATACCCTGCCACACGTATGATGGCCAAAAGCGGTACAAAAGGGGGTGGTAATGGACGGAGCATCTGAACCAATCAAACACTCACACCCAGTCAAAAGATCTGGGTTTAATCCATCGCTGTTCTTTAGCCCACTCTGCCACCCCAGTTCAGACATGGCTATATGCAAATCAGTCTGACCCTGTGCCTCCTGGGAACAGTCCAGCCCGAACTGCCAAGCCATGCCTTCCCTGGACCGGAAACAAGCTTCCGAGGACCGGTTTCTGGCATTACAGCCGTCTTCAGCCCGGCTTGCTTGAGTCCAGTGGAAAGTGAGCAAGGGACTCACGTCTGAGCATACCCGGCCACACGTATGATGGCCAAAAGCGGTACAAAAGGGGGTGGTAATGGATGGAGCATCTGAACCAATCAAACACTCACACCCAGTCAAAAGATCTGGGTTTAATCCATCACCGTTCTTTAGCCCACTCTGCCACCCCAGTTCAGACATGGCTATATGCAAATCAGTCTGACCCTGTGCCTCATGGGAACAGTCCAGCCCGAACTGCCAAGCCATGCCTTCCCTGGGCCGGAAACAAGCTTCCGAGGACCGGTTTCTGGCATTACAGCCGTCTTCAGCCCGGCTTGCTTGAGTCCAGTGGCAAAGTGAGCAAGGGACTCACGTCTGAGCATACCCTGCCACACGTATGATGGCCTAAAGCGGTACAAAAGGGGGTGGTAATGGATGGAGCATCTGAACCAATCAAACACTCACCCCCAGTCAAAATATCTGGGTTTTAATCCATCACCGTTCTTTAGCCCACTCTGCCACCCCAGTTCAGACATGGCTATATGCAAATCAGTCTGACCCTGTGCCTCATGGGAACAGTCCAGACCGAACTGCCAAGCCATGCCTTCCCTGGACCGGAAACAAGCTTCCGAGGACCGGTTTCTGGCATTACAGCCGTCTTCAGCCCGGCTTGCTTGAGTCCAGTGGCAAAGTGAGCAAGGGACTCACGTCTGAGCATACCCTGCCACACGTATTATGGCCAAAAGCGGTACAAAAGGGGGTGGTAATGGACAGAGCATCTGAACCAATCAAACACTCACACCCAGTCAAAAGATCTGGTTGTAATCCATCACCGTTCTTTAGCCCACTCTGCCACCCCAGTTCAGACATGGCTATATGCAAATCAGTCTGACCCTGTGCCTCATGGGAACAGTCCAGCCCGAACTGCCAAGCCATGCCTTCCCTGGACCGGAAACAAGCTTCCGAGGACCGGTTTCTGGCATTACAGCCGTCTTCAGCCCGGCTTGCTTGAGTCCAGTGGCAAAGTGAGCAAGGGACTCACGTCTGAGCATACCCTGCCACACGTATGATGGCCAAAAGCGGTACAAAAGGGGGTGGTAATGGACGGAGCATCTGAACCAATCAAACACTCACACCCAGTCAAAAGAACTGGGTTTAATCCATCACCGTTCGTTAGCCCACTCTCCCACCCCAGTTCAGACATGGCTATATGCAAATCAGTCTGACCCTGTGCCTCATGGGAACAGTCCAGCCCGAACGGCCAAGCCATGCCTTCCCTGGACCGGAAACAAGCTTCCGAGGACCAGTTTCTGGCAATACAGCCGTCTTCAGCCCGGCTTGCTTGAGTCCAGTGGCAAAGTGAGCAAGGGACTCACGTCTGAGCATACCCGGCCACACGTATGATGGCCAAAAGCGGTACAAAAGGGGGTGGTAATGGACGGAGCATCTGAACCAATCAAACACTCACACCCAGTCAAAAGATCTTGGTTTAATCCATCACCGTTCTTTAGCCCACTCTGCCACCCCAGTTCAGACATGGCTATATGCAAATCAGTCTGACCCTGTGCCTCATGGGAACAGTCCAGCCCGAACTGCCAAGCCATGTCTTCCCTGGACCGGAAACAAGCTTCTGAGGACCGATTTCTGGCATTACAGCCGTCTTCAGCCCGGCTTGCTTGAGTCCAGTGGCAAAGTGAGCAAGGGACTCACGTCTGAGCATACCCTGCCACACGTATGATGGCCAAAAGTGGTACAAAAGGGGGTGGTAATAGACGGAGCATCTGAACCAATCAAACACTCACACCCAGTCAAAAGATCTGGGTTTAATCCATCACCGTTCTTTAGCCTACTCTGCCACCCCAGTTCAGACATGGCTATATGCAAATCAGTCTGACCCTGTGCCTCATGGGAACAGTCCAGCCCGAACTGCCAAGCCATGCCTTCCCTGGACCGGAAACAAGCTTCCGAGGACCGGTTTCTGGCATTACAGCCGTCTTCAGCCCGGCTTGCTTGAGTCCAGTGGCAAAGTGAGCAAGGGACTCACGTCTGAGCATACCCTGCCACACGTATGATGGCCTAAAACGGTACAAATGGGGGTGATAATGGACGGAGCATCTGAACCAATCAAACACTCACACCCAGTCAAAAGATCTGGGTTTAATCCATCACCGTTCTTTAGCCCACTCTGCCACCCCAGTTCAGACATGGCTATATGCAAATCAGTCTGACCCTGTGCCTCATGAGAACAGTCCAGCCCGAACTGCCAAGCCATGCCTTCCCTGGACCAGAAACAAGCTTCCGAGGACCGGTTTCTGGCATTACAGCCGTCTTCAGCCCGGCTTGCTTGAGTCCAGTGGCAAAGTGAGCAAGGGGCTCATGTCTGAGCATACCCTGTCACACGTATGATGGCCAAAAGCGGCACAAAAGGGGGATGGTAATGAACGGAGCATCTGAACCAATCAAACACTCACACCCAGTCAAAAGATCTGGGTTTAATCCATCACCCTTCTTTAGCCCACTCTGCCACCCCAGTTCAGACATGGCTATATGCAAATCAGTCTGACCCTGTGCCTCATGGGAACAGTCCAGCCCGAACTGCCAAGCCATGCCTTCCCTGGACCGGAAACAAGCTTCCGAGGACCGGTTTCTGGCATTACAGCCGTCTTCAGCCCGGCTTGCTTGAGTCCAGTGGCAAAGTGAGCAAGGGACTCACGTCTGAGCATACCCTGCCACACGTATGATGGCCTAAAACGGTACAAATGGGGGTGATAATGGACGGAGCATCTGAACCAATCAAACACTCACACCCAGTCAAAAGATCTGGGTTTAATCCATCACCGTTCTTTAGCCCACTCTGCCACCCCAGTTCAGACATGGCTATATGCAAATCAGTCTGACCCTGTGCCTCATGAGAACAGTCCAGCCCGAACTGCCAAGCCATGCCTTCCCTGGACCAGAAACAAGCTTCCGAGGACCGGTTTCTGGCATTACAGCCGTCTTCAGCCCGGCTTGCTTGAGTCCAGTGGCAAAGTGAGCAAGGGGCTCATGTCTGAGCATACCCTGTCACACGTATGATGGCCAAAAGCTGCACAAAAGGGGGATGGTAATGAACGGAGCATCTGAACCAATCAAACACTCACACCCAGTCAAAAGATCTGGGTTTAATCCATCACCCTTCTTTAGCCCACTCTGCCACCCCAGTTCAGACATGGCTATATGCAAATCAGTCTGACCCTGTGCCTCATGGGAACAGTCCAGCCCGAACTGCCAAGCCATGCCTTCCCTGGACCGGAAACAAGCTTCCGAGGACCGGTTTCTGGCATTACAGCCATCTTCAGCCCGGCTTGCTTGAGTCCAGTGGCAAAGTGAGCAAGGGACTCACGTCTGAGCATACCCTGCCACACGTATGATGGCCAAAAGCGGTACAAAAGGGGGGTAATGGACGGAGCATCTGAACCAATCAAACACTCACACCCAGTCAAAATATCTGGGTTTAATCCATCACCGTTCTTTAGCCCACTCTGCCACCCCAGTTCAGATATGGCTATATGCAAATCAGTCTGACCCTGTGCCTCATGGGAAAAGTCCAGCCCGAACTGCCAAGCCATGCCTTCCCTGGACCGGAAACAAGCTTCCGAGGACCGGTTTCTGGCATTACAGCCGTCTTCAGCCCGGCTTGCTTGAGTCCAGTGGCAAAGTGAGCAAGGGACTCACGTCTGAGCATACCCTGCCACATGTATGATGGCCAAAAGCGGTACAAAAGGGGGTGGTAATGGACGGAGCATCTGAACCAATCAAACACTCACACCCAGTCAAAAGATCTGGGTTTAATCCATCACCGTTCTTTAGCCCACTCTGCCACCCCAGTTCAGACATGGCTATATGCAAATCAGTCTGACCCTGTGCCTCATGGGAACAGTCCAGCCCGAACTGCCAAGCCATGCCTTCCCTGGACCGGAAACAAGCTTCCGAGGACCGGTTTCTGGCATTACAGCCGTCTTCAGCCCGGCTTGCTTGAGGTTTGAAGAGCTGCAGAAGTGCTAAATAGAAAAATTCCTTTTTATCTGGAGTTTCGCAACTGAGCTTCCTGTGATTAATAAGATTTCCTTCGGCATGTTTTACCACACATCTTTCACATCCAGTTACAGCATATTTTCCTTCATTTATGTTTTCCATAACATTTCTCTTTAAGCTGTAATGTTACAGCACTTCATAGAGATATATGTGTTGCATGTATGGACTTCTGTCAGGATAGTACGTAGCCAACATATTTGTTTTAACAATATCTGTACTTTTTGGTTCATTCAGTGCCAAGTATTAAATTTCTTGTACAGATTTCAATACTCGATTTCGTGTTTCAGCAAGTCCTAGACTTACCCAAATGATTCCTCTTGCCTTTGAATATAAACTTGCAGAGGTCAACCAATCCAAACATTCATAGGATCCAATCTCTCGATGTGGAAGCATCTTCAAACTATAACTGTACAATTTTTTACTGAGACACTTTTCGCGTGTAATTTTTTCCCACATTTCTTTCAAATCCGTCTTTTCTGATTTGGTTACATAAGATGTAGCGCAGTGAGCAACAGCAATGGAATTATCTGCAACATACTGGATGATCATATTTGCATTCCACATCGTCAGAATCACTGGATTGTAGTCATTAATATATTTTGACTCTTCACTTCTTTTTATATTGTAATAGTGATAGTATGTCTCACTGCTGACATAAAACTGTTGACTCTTCCTTTGGAAATTACTGGACCTGGAAATCCAAATCGACATTTTGTATAAAACTTTCCCTTTGACTTGTAATTTTGTCAACAATATTTTCCACATCGATGAGTTTGAAACCGTAAAACTTGCTGTCTTAATGTATTTTGAGCTTTTGATTTTTGGAATTGCACAGGTTACATAGTCTTCAATGAAAGATAAAACAATCTCATCAGAATCGGTTCCAAATGTAGGTGCATCCTTGATCCATAATAACATATGTATATGTGGAACACCTCTGGCTTGATACTCCTTTCTCCAAAAGAAATCAATAACTTCTCCAAGAGGTGGGTTATTTTTATTGTAGATAAAAGACATCATAGCTTGAAACCTATGAAACCTATAATTAAAATATCTGCACACGTGACAGGATCCAAGGAACACAGTTCTCCAGGTGTGTTGAATTCAATATTTTCTACATTTGAATTTGCTTCTCGTAGAAAATCACGTAAATAGTCCCATGCATATTCAGCACAGTTTAGCGTAACAAACCACGTAGGACTTCCTAAATTCCTTAGCATACATTTCAATTCTCCGTGACGACGATACCAATACTCATTAGTACAACTTTGACACACCATTGTCTCTTTGTTCCACTTTGTCCATAAATTCCTCTGCTGAAAGATGTGTAACATGAAGTCCTGTTTTTAATATATGGTTTACTGCATATGAAAGTCCAGACAAGTCGCTTTAAAACAAAAGATGAAATATGTATGGAATACATTGTCGAAATCTTGGATCTTCTGAAAACAATCTTTTTGTATGACATTCTGAAGCTGGAATCTGCACAGGTCATTCATCATATTGTCCACCTTTTCCAGTGGGGACAGCAGTGGAAAACAACAACCTTCTAAACTTCTTTCCCAAACACTCATAGGAGTTCCTTTGTATTTCTTCATTTGCAATTATTCAATAGTATTTCCAATCACTTCTTTTGAATGTAAATTATGTATACTGTAATGTTCATAAATTTCTTCAGTCCTGGAAACATCCACTTTTTTGATTTTGCCAGTTGAAATTTCTGTCTCATCTGGTAAGGATATTTCTTCTTCATCCACAGGTATGCTTTTTTATAATAAATGTTGTTTTATGTTAGATATAATGTAGCATTTTTAAGTTTGGTCACATCTACTAACTTTTGCCATATTTTCCGACTCTTTATTGGTACACTATTAACTAGAATAACTACAGGTACAACTTCTACTTTCTCTACACAAACTGTTTCAATATTTTTTTTTAATCCAAAGGTAAGTACACAAATCTTCCTTTTAAACCTCTTAGTAAATCTGTAAGACAGCTTACCTGTTTTAGGCTCCATACGAACAATAACATGAAATGGGTGCACAGATTGAATAAGAATAGATCCATATGTATTTAAATCTATTAATTCTTAAGGAATATCTACAAACTCTAAGTTATTATGTACAGCTCTAGCTGGCAATGTATTCTCTTCTAGTTTGCTGTAACAATATTTACAAATACATTGATCCCTACCCAATTCAAAACGGCCTTCCACCAATAAATAAGCACCAAATTTCTCCTGCTTGTCATTATTTTCCTTTTCACTTTTTGAATACATATCAAGATTTCTAGTTTGATTTTTATAGTGAGTACATCGACAACGGATACAAACAGAGTTTGGTTTCTCACTAAAAACTACCTTAAACCTAGTAATTTCATCTGCAAACTTTTGAGTACTAGTATCTTCTACCTCTTCTTCAACACTAACACTTATGAGACTCTCACTTTCTCTACACTCCTTTTCAGGACCAAAAAAATGAAACTGTATATCATCACAAACTTGTTTACATCTAATACTGAACCATGCAAAAGGGCAGTGTTTATTTCACATAAAAATAATGCAGGAGTCTTCACATAGTTCAATCTTCTTACTAATTTCCGCATTCCAGAGTGATGTACTGCTAACATTCTAAAGTGCTGAAAAGTACTCTGACACACTCTTCTAGAATGACAAGCCACAGAATGGTCATGCAATCAAGTATTTTTTCTCACTTTACAAGGATGTAGTCCTTGCAACATCTTAATCTTTTGTTTAATGCTGTTAAAACTATACTTTTGTAAGAAATTTCGTAATTTATCAATAGATTCCTGTCTTATACTACAAATACAATCCCATGTATACACTGGAC
Organism: Lissotriton helveticus; assembly: GCF_964261635.1. NCBI lineage: Eukaryota > Metazoa > Chordata > Amphibia > Caudata > Salamandridae > Lissotriton > Lissotriton helveticus. Next base: position 567,900,509 of record NC_136071.1, read on the forward strand.
CTTGTGAACGTCTCCCTTGAACTTCTTCTGCTATTACTTCTTCCATATTTCTAGGAACCATCCTTTCTTTTTAAATAGCACAACCGTTCTTAACCTCATAAGAACAACCACTGGTATCAACTGCATGAAGTAATGTATTGTTTTGCAAATAGCTCTCTTCATTAAAAAAAAGGTTCTGAACTTGAAGTGTGTTTCCATTCACCAGAATACATTTTACAAAAATGTGTTCCATTAATCAGTCTTTTGCTTTTACTTTTCTGCTTCATAGAATCCACTGGTTTACCCAATGATCGCATTCTGTTCAGAACTAACATAAACAATCTTCTTTTCAAATCAAAAGCCTTTTCAAATATACTTTCAATATGTTGTTTTTTCTTGTAGTATACAGATTGTTTTCTATATTTTCGTACATCCTGTAGTAAATTTTGCATTACTCTACTTTTAAATAATCTTTTTGTGATGTCTTGAAACTGATTCATCCTTTTTTCTTTATAGATTGTTTTCCCAAAACCTGATTTTCTATTAATATGCCCTTTTTTAGGTTTGTTCTGAATAGTTGTAGTAGTTTTGTTTTTGTGTCCTCCATTTTCAAGATTTCTTATCTTTTTTAAAACTCTTTTAACAAATTGTTTTGTTCTCTTACCAGAAGACTTTTTGTTCAATGCCACATGTTGTACTACATCTAATTTCCACTTTTCTCTTGTGCGTAAATAATTTTGTTTTGTTTGCTCTTTCTTCTGTTGGTCTTTTCTTGTCATACTGAATCTTTTCTAGTAAAAATGTAGAATATCTAAAAAAAAATTATTTTTTATTTAATTTAAATATTTACCTACAAATATTATTCCCTTTTATTAAACAAACAATATATATTTAAAAGCTCGAAACAAATGCATGTATGGCATTGGAACTATGGTGAGACTTAGACCTTAGCCCCAAATTAACAGAAGAGGGGTACACAAACTGAGGAGAGGGGTACCAAGTGTATGAGAAGTGACAACTTAATTCAAAGACTCCATGAGTAATATTTTGGAGATTACATGAGTGCATAGGTTCTGCCTAGGTCATTGCAGGAGTACAGCACTAATGCCTGAGTGATTACAGCAGTGCATATGTAGTGCCAGGATCATTCAAAGACTGCATGGGTAGTACTCGGATCTATTTTTTACTGTATGAGTATTGGCCCTAGCCAAATATAAAGCAGCATAGTATTACATGTCTCAAACATAGTATACATATCGTTTTCTATATTTTCTGTCATCCTGTAGTAAATGTTGCATTACTCTACTTTTAAATAATCTTTTTGTGATGTCTTGAAACTGATTCATCCTTTTTTCTTCATAGATTGTTTTCCCAAAACCTGATTTTCTATGAATATGCCCTTTTTTAGGTTTGTTCTGAATAGTTGTAGTAGTTTTGTTTTTGTGTCCTCCATTTTCAAGATTTCTTATCTTTTTTAAAACTCTTTTAACAAATTGTTTTGTTCTCTTACCAGAAGACTTTTTCTTCAATGTCACATGTTGTACTACATCTAATTTCCGTTTTTCTCTTGTGCGTAAATAATTTTGTTTTGTTTGCTCTTTCTTCTGTTGGTCTTTTCTTGTCATACTGAATCTTTTCTAGTAAAAATGTAGAATATCTAAAAAAAAAATTTTTTTAATTTTATTTAAATATTTACCTACAAATATTATTCCCTTTTACTAAACAAACAATATATATTTAAACACTCGAAACAAATGCATGTATGGCTTTGGAACTATGGTGAGACTTAGACCTTAGCCCCAAATTAACAAAAGAGGGGTACACAAACTGAGGAGAGGGGTACCAAGTGTATGAGAAGTGACATCTTAATTCAAAGACTCCATGAGTAATATTTTGGAGATTACATGAGTGCATAGGTACTGCCTAGGTCATTGCATGAGTGCAGCACTAATGCCTGAGTGAATACAGCAATGCATATGTAGTGCGAGGATCATTCAAAGACTGCATGGGTAGTACTCGGATGTATTTTTTTACTGCATAAGTATTGGCCTAGCCAAATATAAAGCAGCATAGTATTACATGTGTCAAACATAAGTCTCTCCATATTGTTAAAAGCTTGCCTACATAAATGTCATTGTTTTCAAATCATCATAATATCGAAAAGAAATATGTATACCATATTTCTAGAATATAGTGAAACGTACAAACTCAGACATTTAATAGATCTGCCTGAGTGATTGCATAACTCCATGGGTAGTGCTTGGGTGATTATATGACTACAAGGGTAGTTACTGGGTAATTGCAGGAGAAAATAGATAGTAACTGTTAATTTCATAAGTACACACATAGAGGTTGAGTGCATAGATAAGTGTATGACTTCCCGCCTCCCAGCTGCTCCTCCCTCCCACACCCCCATATATGGCGGCCGCTGCGTGGCCGCGCTGCGGACGCATGCAACGGTCGCACCGCTGGTGCGCCAAAGGCACACCTAAGGCAAGCCCGTATGAGCCTGTCCGTGCCTGGACCGCGCCCAGCACCAGACCCCCTTGCCCCTGCGAACACCACAACGCCCAACTCCGCTACGATGCCAGCACCCTCCATGCACTCAACCCCAGATGAAAACACACCTGCCACCAGGCCACCCATAAGCACACCCAAGCACCCTTTACCTGCCAGATCTGCAGCTTCACCAGCATCCAGCCCACAAAACCACCAACAAAAGAACCCAACTACCTCAGAGGCATCCTGCTCAACACCCACTCCTCCCACAGACACGCCATCGAACTCTGGGACCTCATCGACTCAACCTCCCCAGATGTCGCCTTCCTGACGAAGACCTGGCTGAACCCCACCTCAGCCCCCGACATCACCATAGCCATCCTGGAAGACTACAAGATCACCCGCAGGGACCGCCCCAATGGCGTAGGAGGAGGTATCGCCATCGTCCAAAGGAACACCATCAGAGTCTCGACCAACACCGATAACACACTCAGAACCGCTGAACACATGCACTTCCAGATCCACACCGACCCCAACGTCCCACGTCGCCCGACAGCACAACCTCAAAATCATCTCCTATGCCGACGATACCCAGCTGATCATCTCCCTCACCAAAAACCCTCACACTGCCAAGACCAACCTCCACGAAGGAATGGAGGCCGTCGCTGAATGGATGAGGAACAGCCGACTGAAGCTGAAGTCGGACAAGACCGAGGTACTCTGCTCCACCCCCTCAGCCTGGGCAAACTCCTGGTGGCCGACAACTCTAGGAACAGCCCCGACACCCACCGACCGTGCACGCAACCTAGGGGTCATCCTTGACTCCACCCTCTCCATGACTAAGCAGGTCAACGCTGTCTCCTCATCCTACTTCAACACCCTCAGAATGCTCCGCAGGGTTTTCAAGTAGATCCACACCGAGACAAGAAGAACTGTCACCCAGGCCCTCGTCACCAGCATGCTGGACTATGGAAACGCCTACTACGCAGGAACACCTGCCAAGCTCCGGAAGCAACTGCAATGCATCCAGAACACGTCAGCACGTCTGATCCTTGACATCCCCTGCCACAGCCACGTCACACCCCACCTGAGAGACCTGCACTGGCTTCCCATCAATAAGAGGATAACCTACAAACTCCTCATCCACGCACACAAATCTTTCCACGAGACCAGCCCAGCATACCTCAACAGACGACTCAACTTCTACACCCACACCCGCCAGCTCCACTCTGCCAGCCTCGCCGTCACCACAGTCCCTCGCATCCAAAGAATGACCACCAGCGGCAGATCCTTCTTCCACCTAGCCGCCAAGACCTGGAACACCCTCCCCACCAACCTACGAAAGACCCAAGACCTACTGGCCTTCAGAAGATTCCTCAAGACCTGGCTCTTCGACCACTAGCAGCAGCACCCCCCAGCACAGCACCTTGAGACCCTCATGAGTGTGTACTGCACTTTATAAGTGTTGTGACTGATTGATTGATTGATTGATTGATTGATTGATTGATTATGACTTGAACCTGAAGGCATAAAGCAGTCATTAAACAGTGCCTAGGTGAATACATGAGTGCAACAGTAGAGTTTGGGTGATTCTATGACTGCGAGGGTAGTGCCTGGGTTATTACACAAGTGCATAGCTACAGCCTGCATGATTGCATGATTACAGCGTTAGTACATAACTACTGCCTGAGTGATTGCATCACTGTAGGAGTAATATCTAGGAGAATACTAGAGTACATAGGAAGTGAGTGGGTGAAGTTATAAGTGCATGTGTACTTCCTGGGTAATTACAGAAGTACTAAGGGGCTGCCTGAGTGATTACATGAGTACAAAGGTAGTGCCTGTCTGTTTTAATAAGTGCATAACTACTGACTGAATGATTATATAAGCACAAGAGTAATGTGTGAGTGATTGAAAGAGTGCAAGGATAGTGCATGGGTGATTAAAGCACTATATAGCTAATGCATTGGTTATTGCATGAGTACAGGGGTAACGTCTGAGGGATGAAAGGAGTACATAGGTGACGCCTGGATAATTGCATGACTACACGAGTAATTTCTAGGGAATTACTGGAATACATAAAAAGTAAGTGGGTTATTTTAAAAGTACATGACTAGTGCCTGGGTGTTTACAGAAGTAGTAAGATATTGCTGCAGTGGTTACAGGAGTGCAAAGGATGTGACTGGGTGATTTTAAAACTGGAAAAACAATGTGTCAATGATTACATACGTATAAGAAAAGTACATGCATGATTGAAAGAGTACAATGATAGTGTCTCAGTAATTAAAGCCCTGCATACTTTATGCATTGATGATTGCATGAGTAGAGCACTAACATCTGGGGGATTAAAGGAGTATATATTTATTTCCTAGCTGACTCTATGACAACATGGGTAATATCTGGTGATTTACAAGACTACATAGGAAATAACTGGGTGATTTTATAACTGCACAGGTACTTCTTATATGATTGGAAGACTACACAAACTTCTTAAATAGCCAATCAATGCTCTACTTTTCTTAAAAACAGCTTCTTGTCCACCATTTTAGATAGCTCTCATTCTACCAACTGACAACCTCAGCTACATACATCTTTTCTTTGACTCCAGACATCCCTTCAAGATGCTTACTGTGTGGATTGTTGGACACAGCTATGTTTTCTGATGCAAAAGGTAGGCTGAACGCAGAGGTAGTGCCAAAGACCGAGCTTTACAAGATGTGGACATTAAACGGATTGCACAGAGAGGATTGAGGTGGCACCAATTAATGCCTTTGGTTAAAACCTTTTTGCATCTCCAACCCCCTGACCTCATGATTGTGCACTGTGGTGGAAATGACGTAGGCACATTGACTGGGGTAGGTCTGGAATTGCTAATGAAGGACACCTTTGCAGAATTGATGCTGCTTCTACCTCAAACTGTCTTTGTATATTCTAACATATGCCAAAGACAGAAATGGAACTGGTCAAATCAATTCTGTCCAAAGTTTGAGAAAGCTAGAAAGAATTTCAATAAAGCTGTTTCTGCACATCTCAGAGACCATAGGATGGGCTCCATCTATAACAGCAACCTACGTTTCGATATAGAGGGCAGAAGTGATGAAGTACACTTCACTGATCAAGGGAACAAAGGCTTTCTCAACAACCTGAAGCTCTTTATCCACACTTACATGTAACTACAACAATCTCCCAATGAAAACAATGGCTCTTTTTAGAACCACTCAATAACCCAACATATACCCACATTTTAGAAAGCCGCGCACCCATTGCGTTGACACTAGGGGGTCACGCTGAGAGCCACGTACCCATCGTGTTTATATAAGGGGGCCGCACTGAGCACCGCACTGGGGTTGCCACTTTTATCAAAAAAATATAATAGTCCACTTCTATTAAGTTTGTATACACCCGGAGGGCCCCATTCCAAGGGGCATGGCCATATATTTTACATTTTTCTTTCAATATTTTTAAGGAGGGGGCCTGCGTGGCACAACTTGTAATGCTGTAATGTCCAAGTTAAAGAGCATCAGCGTTAGAAAGACATCTCCCACAATGAACAAAGTTCACACAGAACCCGTTTAAATGCAAAAAACAAGTGGCAACCTTACTCCTTGCGAATTATAATTCAGGGGGGTGAGCAAACTATGGCAAGGAGAATACTAGCAGTGCAGAGCCCTCGTAGGAGACAGCTGAGGAAGGAGAATACTGGTAGCGACATAGTGTCAATGAACCGCCTCAGGGTCAGGACATGTACCAGAGGGCTGACATCGACCATGTACTCACACTAGTGGTAAATGTAAAAGTTGGGTTGCAGTCACATTAGGGTTGGCCTCCATGCCTCTCAATATAAAATTATATATATATGATGTAAGGTATGAGCGACAAACCCATTGGAGGGTGGAAAAACAATAAGAAATAGAAACTACGTTGACCACAATACAAAGCGAGGGAGTGAAATGCCCATTGAACAATCAACAAAATAAAAGAAGTGATGTAGTTCCTGGCCATACCTGATTGAATGGCAGCAGCGTGAACACTTTGAAAAAGCTCACGGAGAACGAGCGAAACATGTCAGGAGGACGGGGCTGCCCTTGAATAAATTGATGCAGGCTCCATCGCGGTGTGCGGCTATTTACTTTCCTTTTCTGGGAAGGTGTTGGGGAGGATGTTGAACGGCGTGGTTCAGCCGTATGCGACGCACCACCACAAGAGCGCCGTAGCCTGACCGAAAGGGAACCATTGTTTTTGAATGCGGCGGCAAATAGGTCAGGCGGGTGCCGCCGGAGACTGTCTCTGGTATTGGTTCCCAGATAATTTTGAAAATGAATTATCAAGGACACGATGGACTTTGCATGATGTAAGGTATGAGTGACAAACCCATTGGAGGGTGGAAAAACAATAAGAAATAGAAACTACATTGACCACAATACAAAGCGAGGGAGTGAAACGCCCATTGAACAATCAACAAAATAAAAGAAGTGATGTAGTTCCTGGCCATACCTGATTGAATGGCAGCAGCGTGAACACTTTGAAAAAGCTCACGGAGAACGAGCGAAACATGTCAGGAGGACGGGGCTGCCCTTGAATAAATTGATGCAGGCTCCATCGCGGTGTGCGGCTATTTACTTTCCTTTTCTGGGAAGGTGTTGGGGAGGATATATATATATATATATATATATATATATATATATATATATATATTCACTGAAAAAACCATAGGTTATAGACCATATATAGTTAGGAATTAGCATTTAGAAAACCTTATTTTACTCACACAAAACCATTGAAATTCCATATATAGTTAGTTGCACTAACTATATATCGCGCACCCGCAATTCACTGCTGATGATGTCACATATTACATCATTCATGACATGGTCAGTGACATCACTGATGACATCACTGATGACATCTCAAATGACATCACTGATGACATCATCTAGTGTCTGTGTGTTTTTGTAAAGTTTAAATACGTTTTACATATTGAAGAATGAGTGGATGTATGGAAGACTGAGTGTGTGTGTGGCTGGCTGGGAGGTGTGTGACTCTGTGCATATCAATGTGTACTTGTATCAGTGATTGTATAAGAGAGTAAGTATGTGTTAGTATATGTGTGAAAAGTATGGTGTTCTGTGTTTAACTATAGATGAGGAAATCGAAGTGTGATTGATTCTTCACAGGACTGACTAGGTGTATGAGTGCATATGATAGTGTTCTAATAATAACTGACTGTATGTATGAGTAATTGTATGGGTGAATGAGTGAATGTGTGTGTAGACGTAGGAATCAGTGAGTGCGTATGTAGTAACTGGTATTGGTTTGTCATGATGTCATCAGTGATGTCATTTGAGATGTCATCAGTGATGTCATTTCAGATGTCATTAGTGATGTCATCAGTGATGTCACTGAAGTATAGTGTTCTGTGTTTAACTGTCTAGATGAAGAAATGGAAGTGTGATTGATTCTTTACAGGACTGACTTGGTGTGTGAGTAACTCCATGGATGAGTGGCAGTGTGTGAATGTCTGCATAGGTGTATGAGTGCATATGATAGTGTTGTAATAATGAGTGACTGTATGTATGAGTGATTGTATGGGTGAATGAGTGAATGTGTGTGTAGACGTAGGAATCAGTGAGTGCGTATGTAGTAACTGGTATTGGTGTGTCATGATGTCATCAGTGATGTCATTTGAGATGTCATCAGTGATGTCATCAGTGATGTCATTTGAGATGTCATCAGTGATGTCATCAGTGATGTCACTGACCATGTCATGAATGATGTAATATGTGACATCATCAGCAGTGGATTGCGGGTGCGCGATATATAGTTAGTGCAACTAACTATATATGGAATTTCAATGGTTTTGTGTGAGTAAAATAAGGTTTTCTAAATGCTAATTCCTAACTATATATGGTCTATAACCTATGGTTTTTTCAGTGAATTTTCAAGGTTTTGTAAATGCTAATTCCTAACTATATATGGTCTATAACCTATGGTTTTTTCTGTGAATTTCATTGGTTTTTTAACAGCTAATATCTGTAGCAGTAAAATGTATTCTTCTTTAAATCCAAAAATATATTTTATATGTTTATGAATAATTTTTTTTTTTAATATTTTTTTTTCTTCGTTCCCGCTTCGCGAATCGGGAAGCTTCCCGTTAGCTGACCTTGATGCCGCGAAATAGACCGCGAGCCGGTAAACGTTTCTTTACCGCAAGTGCCGCGTTAGAAAACAACATCGTGACGCCTCCCGTCCGCATGACGTTTCACGTTGTCGCGTGATACGTCATATGACGTGCTACGTTAGCGAACTGGTACGCGAAGCGAGTCGCAAAGCGCAGGTTTCTGGAAGCAAACCGGGAGGCCCTGCAAAGCGCTTAACGTAAACACAGCAAGTCATGTGACTTGGTAATAACACTTTTCATTGGTTCATTTCACTTTTGGTTTCCTAATGATGTAAGACTAGGTCATATAATCTAAAATGAACACTTTTGATTGGTTGAGAACTCTTGTTTTTCCCAAATGATGAAAATCCCTCCTTCTTTCCTCACTCTGACTTTCATCATTGTGAGAGAAAGACCCTTTGTGATCACTGAGCAATGGCTTCTTTAGTAGCTTCAGCTGGTGCTTCCCCACCACCTCCACCACATCCAAGGAAGAGTGGACCACCTGCTCAAGTTATAATTCAACAAGAAGCTGAAGAAGAGGAACAGGACGACGAGCACGAAGAGAGGCAGTTTTTGCCTGAGCAGCCCAGGACGTCTCACCGGAAAGAAAACTTCATTTGGCAATTTTTTAAAATTCCCAAAGGTCAGAAAAAAGTAAATGCAAGATACGTAACTTGCCTTATATGTCAAGATAGACTGTCCAGAGGGACCGACAAAAAATACAGTTTCGGAAACTACACAATGCATCGCCATATGACTAGGTGGCATCCTAACAACTACAGTGCTGCACAGTTTCGGAACGACCTAGATAATCTCCCTATTATGGCCAGAAGATCTGTTGTACCGGAAGTAACGGGACCAGAGGGCAGGGAGATGGTGCCAAATATACAAATGAGATTTGGTGATGTAAAACACATCTGCGTATTTTGCGATGGATTCATTTCCTACGGAGAAAAAAGCATCACTCTGATCAACAGAGCTATTGACTATCATATGCAAGTTTGTACGAAACGCCCAAAATAATAAATACTTCTTTTTTTGTTTTGTTGCTCCTGTTGAGCCCTTTACAATGAATCGTTTTCATTGCCCCCTCCAAGAAAAACCCAAAAAAAGCTAAAACTGTTCAGAAAAATTCAAAAAAAGTAAAAAAATGTTCCGAAAAATAATAAAAAAAATATAAAACAACAAAAACAATAAAAAAAAAAGTTCTTTTCAGAACTACCTCCCCGTTATTAAAAAATTGGTACAATATTTGGAACTGTGCCAACCTCTATTTCTCTTAGTTCGCTTCCCAGTTCGCTCGCCGGTACGCGAACCGGAAGCGAACCAAAAACAGTAAGTATAAGGGAAGGAAACAGACACTTATGTTAAAAGAAAGACAGCTATAGGGGAGTAAACTAGAGATACTATTACCCGTAATCCACTGCTGATGATGTCACATATTACATCATTCATGACATGCTCAGTGACATCATCAGCAGAGGATTGCGGGTTTTTTGGCAACGTGCCTTATCCACGGTTTAATAACGCTGCCTTTTGCTTTATATAAGTTTTCAAATTGTATGAAATATATACCAATAGGTCGTTATGAACCTTTAGGTAGTGCTTTTCTTCATGAGGTCTGGTCGCTTCCATACACATACAGATGTTTCAAAGATGATCAAGAAGTTTATCTGAATGGAGAGGAATGCACTGAGACGCCAGATCATTCACTAATGTGTAGGCACATACAGTTACACGGTTCATGCAACAAACACCGACCAAATATGGCTTGCGTGTTGCAAGGCACGCCAGTTCCTGCTATCATCCCCACGTTCAAGTTGTTGGAAAATGGTAGTTATTTGATGCTCAATAATGAAGATTGTTCTGAGTTAATTAAAAGTATTCCTTTTATCGTAACAGTAAGTGAACGGGTTATTTGCTGCAGAAATGTTCTATTTCCTCCCACACATTAACATAGGGAGTTTTCAATCTGGCCACAAATACCAACCTTGGGACAGATTTCAACGGCATGGCAAGAATAAGAGCTCTTTTGTCTCAGAGAGAGGTGGCCTTGAGTTAGGCCCGTGAAACTTTCGTGCTTCACATAGCGAACACCCGTACAGAGGTGCACACCCTTTTCAATTCAGATTTGCCTTTCAATTTCAGCAAGATGGTTCCGACTATCTTTAACGCATCCTCCACAAAGACCCTGGCGCACTTTTTAAAAGTTGTTACCAGTGGTCTCGTGACTTCATTTGAGAAAATCTTTGGAGTCATCCCTGCTTCCTTTCATTCTATTTTCTCCACTCTGGTTCGTGGATTGGCAATTTTACTTGCATTACCAGCGGACGCTCTTGTGCTTTTTTACATTTTTAAATATGGATGTCCCTCCTATGCAACCTCCCACCCTGCAGCTGCTGACACTGTTCCGCAATCGCATGCTAGAATATTATGGCACAATGCCGTTGGCGATATTAAGCACGGCATATGGATTATCTTTTCGATTCTCCTACTTCACCTGTGTCCAGCCTGTATTTCACTGCCTGACCTGTGATTTCGATTGGGCCATTGATTTGTGTCTCTGCGGACCGGTTTCTCCTGACGTCGACTTTAATCAGCTGATGACTCCTATCATTACTCACGAGTTGGTTTGTCCTGGCGAAAGGATTATGGCTGTGGCATTGATGCATGGACTACTTGGTCCCTGGAATTTACTGGCGGCAGCACAGTCTTTCTTGGAACAGAGCTTTCTTGAAAACCCACCGAGCTGTCCTCTGATGGTGATAGAGGATCCGGTGCTGGGAGAGCACGTATGTTCTTTTCCGCTTTTAAATTGGATGGCTGAACTGTTTTCGGATGAAGACGGTGACTTCCTATTGGAGGCTGTTGCAGCTTATTTTGCATACACAGTTATGTCATAGACCTTTTTCATGTTTGATATGCTGAGTACTAGCATTTCATTGACAATTCATTGACTTATTTGTCAAGTTTTTATTATTTACCTTGCCTATTGGCTTAAGACTCGATAAAGTACTTGGCTGTTTTATTTTTCTTTAGCATTAAATTTTCCTAGTTTTTAATGCTTTACCTTGCGGACCGTCCACATATAAACTTGCAATCTGCTCTCATGAGATGGCACTTCTATTATCTTATTCAGTTCGTTTCCGGATCATGGGGAGGTGTCATCTAGGTCCTGGATATCTTTACACCGTGTTAAGTTAGCATGGGCTCATTACCGGTTTAAACGCCATTTTTCCTTTTTTGCAACTTCTGCACACGACACTTAGTTGTTGCTTTAGCTTTCCACCTAGTAGTTCATCGTGGTTTACATGAGAATAATATGTTATTGCTCTACTATCTGCTTTGCTTGTTAAACTATATCTGTACAGCGAGTGCTAAAGTTTCAAGAACAACACGATACAGAATTGTTATGAGGTCTGATCTCCACGACTTCATACTCATAACATAAGTGCAACTTCTGCCAATTCTGGGCATGAGGCGGGTTTTATATTGCTTTGCCGAACACACATACACATCAGTTGATGCGGTTCACATGAAGAGAGAGCTGGTGTATGCTGATGTGATTCCTTCAAATCTAAGACACTAAAGTATGGGCACGCCCTAAACCAACACAAAGAGACCTTCTTAGCAAATAATATAATATGTGTATTAGGGAGGGTGAGATATAAGCAGCCGCGGGCCGTGGAGGGAGTTACGGTGAGGCAGGGAGGCGGGGAGGGGGAGAAGCAGGGTGGAGCCCTCTCTACCTTGCCCCTCCCCCTCCCCGCCTCCCTGCCCCACCGTAACTCCCTCCACGGCCCGCGGCTGCTTATAAGTGTTGCTAACTCTTATTCATTTACAGCATGTTAACATACTATCACCATTCGCTTTTTATGTACTAGTAACTATGCTGGTAATTTTGCTACTGATAATATGTGTACTTGTATTATCTAAGATACTACGCCTGAGAAGACGGCATTAGTAAATAAACATTTCAAATACACATGTGTTCTTCTTAACTCCATGTTCTGGTTTCTAAGAAATATATAACGACCGACTGTTCATGAGTTCCACGTATCCTGAGGTACTATAAGTTCATATTCTGGATTGTCTAAACATTGAGAGTTTGTTATATCCAATGTGACACTGTACCTAGCTTGCTAAGGAGTTTTTGATTACTAACGTGAGTTTTGGGACACCCTAATTCGCCGAGGTTCCAATCCTCTGTCCACAGTTCTGTGTGAGAACAGAAACCCTGCGACAGGGGCACCCCCGACCCTTGCTGGAGCTTCATCACACTTGCGATACAACTCCAGCAATGCGCCACCTTTACGGCACAGATACATCACGCATCTGTGCTGTTTTTGCCCCATGATGCGCCGCATTGTAAATGCAGCACACCATAGGTGACGGAACAGCGGCACAGAATGACTAACACATCCCTGGTGATGCGCCAGTCATCATAAATGTATCCCTATGCTTCTTATCTTGTTAGAGATGAACCGCCATATGTATCATCAAAGTTTTTTGCATTTCCTAAATAGCGAACTTTAAGGAATAAATAGCGATTCTTTACCATTCCTAGTTTGCGATTAGCTATTTGCTAATTACAAATTACCCATTCATTTCCTTCATTTCCATAGGGCGGTTGGACTCACTTTTAGATCGAACGGCTGAATGGATTTCCACAAAACTTGGCAAAATTGTAGGGACTGGTAGCCCGATGTGCCTTTGCTATGTCTCAAGATATATGCTCCAGTGGTTTTTACGAAAATTAACTTTGAAAAATATATATTGGGCTACATTGGCCTATATATATGTTGGAGCCCAAATGTAGCCCAATGTAGCCCAATGAAGCCCAATGTAGCCCAATGTAGCCCAAAGATGGCCGCCAGACACACAAAAAAACAAATGTAGCCCAAATATCAGCCAGATGTAGCCCAACTATAGCCCAGTGACAGAATGACCAATCAGCTTCGCAAACCTCCGTTACGCGAAGCGGAGCGCTGTTACAGATATATATCTTTTTTTGAACGTTAATTTCTCAAAATCCACTGGAGCACATATATTGAGACCTAGCAAAGGCACATCGGGCTACCAGTCCCTAATATTTTGCCAAGTTTCGTGCAAATCCATTCAGCCGTTCGATTATTATTATTATTATTTTTTTTTGCCCCGCGGGGCCCTTTTAAAACCTCCACATCAAACCTAGGGGGTCAGCGAGGATCTACTATGCCCCCTTATAGTTATTTCCCCCTTTGTTTTGACCTCCTCTTGTCTCTCGATCCTACCGAGAGACAAGATGGCGGCCGCTACGGACTTTTTGGAATGTTGACAGACGCCGGAGAACCAATCAGCTTCGCTTCACAAAGCTCCGTTGCGCGAAAGGTACGCGTCCTGGGACGCTGCCAGGTCCGCTGTTACAGATATATATCTTTTTTTAAACGTTAATTTCTCAAAATCCACTGGAGCACATATATTGAGACCTACAAAAGGCACATCGGGCTACCAGTCCCTACAATTTTGCCAAGTTTCGTGCAAATCCATTCAGCCGTTCGGGCTAAAAGTGAGGCCAACCGCCCTATGGAAATTAACATGGGAAAAACGCGTTTTGGGACCCCCCTTTTTTCTCGGCCCCCCCTTGACGAACCCCCCCAAAATTTTCAGGGGCTGCTCAGAAACAAAATGTGCCATCTTCCTGAAAATTTCAGCCAATTCCGTCCACAAACGCCAAAGTTATTAGACATAGAATTTTCAAAAATCCCATAGGGAAAAAATCCTAACTATATATACCTACTGGCGACCGCCAGTAGGTAATATCTATATATATATATATATATATAGATATATATATATATATATATATATATATATATATATATATATATATATATATATATATATATATATATATACATATATATATATATATGAAGCAAAGTTTCTTCCCTCCTGTGGAAAGATAAAGCCGCACACGCGTATTTTTGCAGGTATTGAATTTATTGGCAGCCGTAGCAGTCCTGACGCGTTTCGGTCAACCTTTGACCTTTTTCGAAGGTGTGCATGGCAAACAGCAGTCTCGGGTGAGTGACACGCAGTTCCTGGCATTTAAGTTGTGTTCTGGCCCCCTGGTGGACACCATAGTGGGATGGGAGATACAGATGCATGCTTGTGCTTGTAGTAATTGAGTTCTTCACTTTGCGAGTCCTCCGTTGGGTTGTTGCCGGTAAAGTTTCTTAGCTGCCATCAATTAGTGTCTGTTCACAAGCTCGTGACTTCAGCGCCCATTCCCTGCAAAGACGCTCCGTTTGCAGTCCTATTTTCGAGGATGCTCGGACCCTGTGACCGGCCTCTGGTTTCCGGTGGCAGCCCGTTACCCGTTTATCGTTTCCACGAGCAAAAAAGACTGGTCCTTCAGTGAGTAACTGGTGGGCGCTCTTGGAAGGTGGTGCATGGCTTTTGCGGCAGAACCAACCGCTGAATATGAAGCAAAGTTTCTTCCCTCCTGTGGAAAGATAAAGCCGCATACACGTATTTTTGCAGGTATTGAATTTATTGGCAGCCGTAGCAGTCCTGACGCGTTTCGGTCAACCTTTGACCTTTTTCGAAGGTGTGCATGGCAAACAGCAGTCTCGGGTGAGTGACACGCAGTTCCTGGCATTTAAGTTGTGTTCTGGCACCCTGGTGGACACCATAGTGGGATGGGAGATACAGATGCAAGCTGGTCCTTGTAGTAATTGAGTTCTTCACTTTGCGAGTCCTCCGTTGGGTTGTTGCCGGTAAAGTTTCTTAGCTGCCATCAATTAGGGTCTGTTCACAAGCTCGTGACTTCAGCGCCCATTCCCTGCAAAGACGCTCCGTTTGCAGTCCTATTTTCGAGGATGCTCGGACCCTGTGACCGGCCTCTGGTTTCCGGTGGCAGCCCGTTACCCGTTTATCGTTTCCACGAGCAAAAAAGACTGGTCCTTCGGTGGGTAACTGGTGGGCGCTCTTGGAAGGTGGTGCGTGGCTTTTGCGGCATTACCAACCGCTGAATATGAAGCAAAGTTTCTTCCCTCCTGTGGAAAGATAAAGCCGCACACACGTATTTTTGCAGGTATTGAATTTATTGGCAGCCGTAGCAGTCCTGACGCGTTTCGGTCATTCTTTGACCTTTTTCGAAGGTGTGCATGGCAAACAGCAGTCTCGGGTGAGTGACACGCAGTTCCTGGCATTTAAGTTGTGTTCTGGCCCCCTGGTGGACACCATAGTGGGATGGGAGATACAGATGCATGCTGGTGCTTGTAGTAATTGAGTTCTTCACTTTGCGAGTCCTCCGTTGGGTTGTTGCCGGTAAAGTTTCTTAGCTGCCATCAATTAGGGTCTGTTCACAAGCTCGTGACTTCAGCGCCCATTCCCTGCAAAGACGCTCCGTTTGCAGTCCTATTTTCGAGGATGCTCGGACCCTGTGACCGGCCTCTGGTTTCCGGTGGCAGCCCGTTACCCGTTTATCGTTTCCACGAGCAAAAAAGACTGGTCCTTCGGTGGGTAACTGGTGGGCGCTCTTGGAAGGTGGTGCGTGGCTTTTGCGGCAGAACCAACCGCTGAATATGAAGCAAAGTTTCTTCCCTCCTGTGGAAAGATAAAGCCGCACACGCGTATTTTTGCAGGTATTGAATTTATTGGCAGCCGTAGCAGTCCTGACGCGTTTCGGTCATTCTTTGACCTTTTTCGAAGGTGTGCATGGCAAACAGCAGTCTCGGGTGAGTGACACGCAGTTCCTGGCATTTAAGTTGTGTTCTGGCCCCCTGGTGGACACCATAGTGGGATGGGAGATACAGATGCATGCTGGTGCTTGTAGTAATTGAGTTCTTCACTTTGCGAGTCCTCCGTTGGGTTGTTGCCGGTAAAGTTTCTTAGCTGCCATCAATTAGGGTCTGTTCACAAGCTCGTGACTTCAGCGCCCATTCCCTGCAAAGACGCTCCGTTTGCAGTCCTATTTTCGAGGATGCTCGGACCCTGTGACCGGCCTCTGGTTTCCGGTGGCAGCCCGTTACCCGTTTATCGTTTCCACGAGCAAAAAAGACTGGTCCTTCGGTGGGTAACTGGTGGGCGCTCTTGGAAGGTGGTGCGTGGCTTTTGCGGCAGAACCAACCGCTGAATATGAAGCAAAGTTTCTTCCCTCCTGTGGAAAGATAAAGCCGCACACGCGTATTTTTGCAGGTATTGAATTTATTGGCAGCCGTAGCAGTCCTGGCGCGTTTCGGTCATTCTTTGACCTTTTTCGAAGGTGTGCATGGCAAACAGCAGTCTCGGGTGAGTGACACGCAGTTCCTGGCATTTAAGTTGTGTTCTGGCCCCCTGGTGGACACCATAGTGGGATGGGAGATACAGATGCATGCTGGTGCTTGTAGTAATTGAGTTCTTCACTTTGCAAGTCCTCCGTTGGGTTGTTGCCGGTAAAGTTTCTTAGCTGCCATCAATTAGGGTCTGTTCACAAGCTCGTGACTTCAGCGCCCATTCCCTGCAAAGACGCTCCGTTTGCAGTCCTATTTTCGAGGATGCTCGGACCCTGTGACCGGCCTCTGGTTTCCGGTGGCAGCCCGTTACCCGTTTATCGTTTCCACGAGCAAAAAAGACTGGTCCTTCGGTGGGTAACTGGTGGGCGCTCTTGGAAGGTGGTGCGTGGCTTTTGCGGCAGAACCAACCGCTGAATATGAAGCAAAGTTTCTTCCCTCCTGTGGAAAGATAAAGCCGCACACGCGTATTTTTGCAGGTATTGAATTTATTGGCAGCCGTAGCAGTCCTGACGCGTTTCGGTCAACCTTTGACCTTTTTCGAAGGTGTGCATGGCAAACAGCAGTCTCGGGTGAGTGACACGCAGTTCCTGGCATTTAAGTTGTGTTCTGGCCCCCTGGTGGACACCATAGTGGGATGGGAGATACAGATGCATGCTGGTGCTTGTAGTAATTGAGTTCTTCACTTTGCGAGTCCTCCGTTGGGTTGTTGCCGGTAAAGTTTCTTAGCTGCCATCAATTAGGGTCTGTTCACAAGCTCGTGACTTCAGCGCCCATTCCCTGCAAAGACGCTCCGTTTGCAGTCCTATTTTCGAGGATGCTCGGACCCTGTGACCGGCCTCTGGTTTCCGGTGGCAGCCCGTTACCCGTTTATCGTTTCCACGAGCAAAAAAGACTGGTCCTTCGGTGGGTAACTGGTGGGCGCTCTTGGAAGGTGGTGCGTGGCTTTTGCGGCATTACCAACCGCTGAATATGAAGCAAAGTTTCTTCCCTCCTGTGGAAAGATAAAGCCGCACACACGTATTTTTGCAGGTATTGAATTTATTGGCAGCCGTAGCAGTCCTGACGCGTTTCGGTCATTCTTTGACCTTTTTCGAAGGTGTGCATGGCAAACAGCAGTCTCGGGTGAGTGACACGCAGTTCCTGGCATTTAAGTTGTGTTCTGGCCCCCTGGTGGACACCATAGTGGGATGGGAGATACAGATGCATGCTGGTGCTTGTAGTAATTGAGTTCTTCACTTTGCGAGTCCTCCGTTGGGTTGTTGCCGGTAAAGTTTCTTAGCTGCCATCAATTAGGGTCTGTTCACAAGCTCGTGACTTCAGCGCCCATTCCCTGCAAAGACGCTCCGTTTGCAGTCCTATTTTCGAGGATGCTCGGACCCTGTGACCGGCCTCTGGTTTCCGGTGGCAGCCCGTTACCCGTTTATCGTTTCCACGAGCAAAAAAGACTGGTCCTTCGGTGGGTAACTGGTGGGCGCTCTTGGAAGGTGGTGCGTGGCTTTTGCGGCAGAACCAACCGCTGAATATGAAGCAAAGTTTCTTCCCTCCTGTGGAAAGATAAAGCCGCACACGCGTATTTTTGCAGGTATTGAATTTATTGGCAGCCGTAGCAGTCCTGACGCGTTTCGGTCATTCTTTGACCTTTTTCGAAGGTGTGCATGGCAAACAGCAGTCTCGGGTGAGTGACACGCAGTTCCTGGCATTTAAGTTGTGTTCTGGCCCCCTGGTGGACACCATAGTGGGATGGGAGATACAGATGCATGCTGGTGCTTGTAGTAATTGAGTTCTTCACTTTGCGAGTCCTCCGTTGGGTTGTTGCCGGTAAAGTTTCTTAGCTGCCATCAATTAGGGTCTGTTCACAAGCTCGTGACTTCAGCGCCCATTCCCTGCAAAGACGCTCCGTTTGCAGTCCTATTTTCGAGGATGCTCGGACCCTGTGACCGGCCTCTGGTTTCCGGTGGCAGCCCGTTACCTGTTTATCGTTTCCACGAGCAAAAAAGACTGGTCCTTCGGTGGGTAACTGGTGGGCGCTCTTGGAAGGTGGTGCGTGGCTTTTGCGGCAGAACCAACCGCTGAATATGAAGCAAAGTTTCTTCCCTCCTGTGGAAAGATAAAGCCGCACACGCGTATTTTTGCAGGTATTGAATTTATTGGCAGCCGTAGCAGTCCTGGCGCGTTTCGGTCATTCTTTGACCTTTTTCGAAGGTGTGCATGGCAAACAGCAGTCTCGGGTGAGTGACACGCAGTTCCTGGCATTTAAGTTGTGTTCTGGCCCCCTGGTGGACACCATAGTGGGATGGGAGATACAGATGCATGCTGGTGCTTGTAGTAATTGAGTTCTTCACTTTGCAAGTCCTCCGTTGGGTTGTTGCCGGTAAAGTTTCTTAGCTGCCATCAATTAGGGTCTGTTCACAAGCTCGTGACTTCAGCGCCCATTCCCTGCAAAGACGCTCCGTTTGCAGTCCTATTTTCGAGGATGCTCGGACCCTGTGACCGGCCTCTGGTTTCCGGTGGCAGCCCGTTACCCGTTTATCGTTTCCACGAGCAAAAAAGACTGGTCCTTCGGTGGGTAACTGGTGGGCGCTCTTGGAAGGTGGTGCGTGGCTTTTGCGGCAGAACCAACCGCTGAATATGAAGCAAAGTTTCTTCCCTCCTGTGGAAAGATAAAGCCGCACACGCGTATTTTTGCAGGTATTGAATTTATTGGCAGCCGTAGCAGTCCTGACGCGTTTCGGTCAACCTTTGACCTTTTTCGAAGGTGTGCATGGCAAACAGCAGTCTCGGGTGAGTGACACGCAGTTCCTGGCATTTAAGTTGTGTTCTGGCCCCCTGGTGGACACCATAGTGGGATGGGAGATACAGATGCATGCTGGTGCTTGTAGTAATTGAGTTCTTCACTTTGCGAGTCCTCCGTTGGGTTGTTGCCGGTAAAGTTTCTTAGCTGCCATCAATTAGGGTCTGTTCACAAGCTCGTGACTTCAGCGCCCATTCCCTGCAAAGACGCTCCGTTTGCAGTCCTATTTTCGAGGATGCTCGGACCCTGTGACCGGCCTCTGGTTTCCGGTGGCAGCCCGTTACCCGTTTATCGTTTCCACGAGCAAAAAAGACTGGTCCTTCGGTGGGTAACTGGTGGGCGCTCTTGGAAGGTGGTGCGTGGCTTTTGCGGCAGAACCAACCGCTGAATATGAAGCAAAGTTGCTTCCCTCCTGTGGAAATATAAAGCCGCACACGCGTATTTTTGCAGGTATTGAATTTATTGGCAGCCGTAGCAGTCCTGACGCGTTTCGGTCAACCTTTGACCTTTTTCGAAGGTGTGCATGGCAAACAGCAGTCTCGGGTGAGTGACACGCAGTTCCTGGCATTTAAGTTGTGTTCTGGCCCCCTGGTGGACACCATAGTGGGATGGGAGATACAGATGCATGCTGGTGCTTGTAGTAATTGAGTTCTTCACTTTGCGAGTCCTCCGTTGGGTTGTTGCCGGTAAAGTTTCTTAGCTGCCATCAATTAGGGTCTGTTCACAAGCTCGTGACTTCAGCGCCCATTCCCTGCAAAGACGCTCCGTTTGCAGTCCTATTTTCGAGGATGCTCGGACCCTGTGACCGGCCTCTGGTTTCCGGTGGCAGCCCGTTACCTGTTTATCGTTTCCACGAGCAAGAAAGACTGGTCCTTAGGTGGGTAACTGGTGGGCGCTCTTGGAAGGTGGTGCATGGCTTTTGCGGCAGAACAAACCGCTGAATATGAAGCAAAGTTTCTTCCCTCCTGTGGAAAGATAAAGCCGCATACGCGTATTTTTGCAGGTATTGAATTTATTGGCAGCCGTAGCAGTCCTGACGCGTTTCGGTCAACCTTTGACCTTTTTCGAAGGCGTGCATTGCAAACAGCAGTCTCGGGTGAGTGACACGCAGTTCCTGGCATATAAGTTGTGTTCTGGCACCCTGGTGGACACCATAGTGGGATGGGAGATACAGATGCATGCTGGTCCTTGTAGTAATTGAGTTCTTCACTTTGCGAGTCCTCCGTTGGGTTGTTGCCGGTAAAGTTTCTTAGCTGCCATCAATTAGGGTCTGTTCACAAGCTCGTGACTTCAGCGCCCATTCCCTGCAAAGACGCTCCGTTTGCAGTCCTATTTTCGAGGATGCTCGGACCCTGTGACCGGCCTCTGGTTTCCGGTGGCAGCCCGTTACCCGTTTATCGTTTCCACGAGCAAAAAAGACTGGTCCTTCGGTGGGTAACTGGTGGGCGCTCTTGGAAGGTGGTGCGTGGCTTTTGCGGCAGAACCAACCGCTGAATATGAAGCAAAGTTACTTCCCTCCTGTGGAAAGATAAAGCCGCACACGCGTATTTTTGCAGGTATTGAATTTATTGGCAGCCGTAGCAGTCCTGACGCGTTTCGGTCATTCTTTGACCTTTTTCGAAGGTGTGCATGGCAAACAGCAGTCTCGGGTGAGTGACACGCAGTTCCTTTCATTTAAGTTGTGTTCTGGCCCCCTGGTGGACACCATAGTGGGATGGGAGATACAGATGCATGCTGGTGCTTGTAGTAATTGAGTTCTTCACTTTGCGAGTCCTCCGTTGGGTTGTTGCCGGTAAAGTTTCTTAGCTGCCATCAATTAGGGTCTGTTCACAAGCTCGTGACTTCAGCGCCCATTCCCTGCAAAGACGCTCCGTTTGCAGTCCTATTTTCGAGGATGCTCGGACCCTGTGACCGGCCTCTGGTTTCCGGTGGCAGCCCGTTACCCGTTTATCGTTTCCACGAGCAAAAAAGACTGGTCCTTCGATGGGTAACTGGTGGGCGCTCTTGGAAGGTGGTGCGTGGCTTTTGCGGCAGAACCAACCGCTGAATATGAAGCAAAGTTTCTTCCCTCCTGTGGAAAGATAAAGCCACACACGCGTATTTTTGCAGGTATTGAATTTATTGGCAGCCGTAGCAGTCCTGACGCGTTTCGGTCAACCTTTGACCTTTTTCGAAGGTGTGCATGGCAAACAGCAGTCTCGGGTGAGTGACACGCAGTTCCTGGCATTTAAGTTGTGTTCTGGCCCCCTGGTGGACACCATAGTGGGATGGGAGATACAGATGCATGCTGGTGCTTGTAGTAATTGAGTTCTTCACTTTGCGAGTCCTCCGTTGGGTTGTTGCCGGTAAAGTTTCTTAGCTGCCATCAATTAGGGTCTGTTCACAAGCTCGTGACTTCAGCGCCCATTCCCTGCAAAGACGCTCCGTTTGCAGTCCTATTTTCGAGGATGCTCGGACCCTGTGACCGGCCTCTGGTTTCCGGTGGCAGCCCGTTACCTGTTTATCGTTTCCACGAGCAAGAAAGACTGGTCCTTAGGTGGGTAACTGGTGGGCGCTCTTGGAAGGTGGTGCGTGGCTTTTGCGGCAGAACCAACCGCTGAATATGAAGCAAAGTTTCTTCCCTCCTGTGGAAAGATAAAGCCGCACACGCGTATTTTTGCAGGTATTGAATTTATTGGCAGCCGTAGCAGTCCTGACGCGTTTCGGTCAACCTTTGACCTTTTTCGAAGGTGTGCATGGCAAACAGCAGTCTCGGGTGAGTGACACGCAGTTCCTGGCATTTAAGTTGTGTTCTGGCCCCCTGGTGGACACCATAGTGGGATGGGAGATACAGATGCATGCTGGTGCTTGTAGTAATTGAGTTCTTCACTTTGCGAGTCCTCCGTTGGGTTGTTGCCGGTAAAGTTTCTTAGCTGCCATCAATTAGGGTCTGTTCACAAGCTCGTGACTTCAGCGCCCATTCCCTGCAAAGACGCTCCGTTTGCAGTCCTATTTTCGAGGATGCTCGGACCCTGTGACCGGCCTCTGGTTTCCGGTGGCAGCCCGTTACCTGTTTATCGTTTCCACGAGCAAGAAAGACTGGTCCTTAGGTGGGTAACTGGTGGGCGCTCTTGGAAGGTGGTGCGTGGCTTTTGCGGCAGAACCAACCGCTGAATATGAAGCAAAGTTTCTTCCCTCCTGTGGAAAGATAAAGCCGCACACGCGTATTTTTGCAGGTATTGAATTTATTGGCAGCCGTAGCAGTCCTGACGCGTTTCGGTCAACCTTTGACCTTTTTCGAAGGTGTGCATGGCAAACAGCAGTCTCGGGTGAGTGACACGCAGTTCCTGGCATTTAAGTTGTGTTCTGGCCCCCTGGTGGACACCATAGTGGGATGGGAGATACAGATGCATGCTGGTGCTTGTAGTAATTGAGTTCTTCACTTTGCGAGTCCTCCGTTGGGTTGTTGCCGGTAAAGTTTCTTAGCTGCCATCAATTAGGGTCTGTTCACAAGCTCGTGACTTCAGCACCCATTCCCTGCAAAGACGCTCCGTTTGCAGTCCTATTTTCGAGGATGCTCGGACCCTGTGACCGGCATCTGGTTTCCGGTGGCAGCCCGTTACCCGTTTATCATTTCCACAAGCAAAAAAGACTGGTCCTTCGGTGGGTAACTGGTGGGCGCTCTTGGAAGGTGGTGCGTGGCTTTTGCGGCAGAACCAACCGCTGAATATGAAACAAAGTTTCTTCCCTCCTGTGGAAAGATTAAGCCGCACACGCGTATTTTTGCAGGTATTGAATTTATTGGCAGCCGTAGCAGTCCTGACGCGTTTCGGTCAACCTTTGACCTTTTTCGAAGGTGTGCATGGCAAACAGCAGTCTCGGGTGAGTGACACGCAGTTCCTGGCATTTAAGTTGTGTTCTGGCCCCCTGGTGGACACCATAGTGGGATGGGAGATACAGATGCATGCTGGTGCTGGTAGTAATTGAGTTCTTCACTTTGCGAGTCCTCCGTTGGGTTGTTGCCGGTAAAGTTTCTTAGCTGCCATCAATTAGGGTCTGTTCACAAGCTCGTGACTTCAGTGCCCATTCCCTGCAAAGACGCTCCGTTTGCAGTCCTATTTTCGAGGATGCTCGGACCCTGTGACCGGCCTCTGGTTTCCGGTGGCAGCCCGTTACCCGTTTATCGTTTCCACAAGCAAAAAAGTCTGGTCCTTCGGTGGGTAACTGGTGGGAGCTCTTGGAAGGTGGTGCGTGGCTTTTGCGGCAGAACCAACCGCTGAATATGAAGCAAAGTTTCTTCCCTCCTGTGGAAAGATAAAGCCGCACACGCGTATTTTTGCAGGTATTGAATTTATTGGCAGCCGTAGCAGTCCTGACGCGTTTCGGTCAACCTTTGACCTTTTTCGAAGGTGTGCATGGCAAACAGCAGTCTCGGGTGAGTGACACGCAGTTCCTGGCATTTAAGTTGTGTTCTGGCCCCCTGGTGGACACCATAGTGGGATGGGAGATACAGATGCATGCTGGTGCTTGTAGTAATTGAGTTCTTCACTTTGCGAGTCCTCCGTTGGGTTGTTGCCGGTAAAGTTTCTTAGCTGCCATCAATTAGGGTCTGTTCACAAGCTCGTGACTTCAGCGCCCATTCCCTGCAAAGACGCTCCGTTTGCAGTCCTATTTTCGAGGATGCTCGGACCCTGTGACCGGCCTCTGGTTTCCGGTGGCAGCCCGTTACCTGTTTATCGTTTCCACGAGCAAGAAAGACTGGTCCTTAGGTGGGTAACTGGTGGGCGCTCTTGGAAGGTGGTGCGTGGCTTTTGCGGCAGAACCAACCGCTGAATATGAAGCAAAGTTTCTTCCCTCCTGTGGAAAGATAAAGCCGCACACTCGTTTTTTTGCAGGTATTGAATTTATTGGCAGCCGTAGCAGTCCTGACGCGTTTCGGTCAACCTTTGACCTTTTTCGAAGGTGTGCATGGCAAACAGCAGTCTCGGGTGAGTGACACGCAGTTCCTGGCATTTAAGTTGTGTTCTGGCCCCCTGGTGGACACCATAGTGGGATGGGAGATACAGATGCATGCTGGTGCTGGTAGTAATTGAGTTCTTCACTTTGCGAGTCCTCCGTTGGGTTGTTGCCGGTAAAGTTTCTTAGCTGCCATCAATTAGGGTCTGTTCACAAGCTCGTGACTTCAGCGCCCATTCCCTGCAAAGACGCTCCGTTTGCAGTCCTATTTTCGAGGATGCTCGGACCCTGTGACCGGCCTCTGGTTTCCGGTGGCAGCCCGTTACCCGTTTATCGTTTCCACAAGCAAAAAAGACTGGTCCTTCGGTGGGTAACTGGTGGGCGCTCTTGGAAGGTGGTGCGTGGCTTTTGCGGCAGAACCAACCGCTGAATATGAAGCAAAGTTTCTTCCCTCCTGTGGAAAGATAAAGCCGCACACGCGTATTTTTGCAGGTATTGAATTTATTGGCAGCCGTAGCAGTCCTGACGCGTTTCGGTCAACCTTTGACCTTTTTCGAAGGTGTGCATGGCAAACAGCAGTCTCGGGTGAGTGACACGCAGTTCCTGGCATTTAAGTTGTGTTCTGGCCCCCTGGTGGACACCATAGTGGGATGGGAGATACAGATGCATGCTGGTGCTTGTAGTAATTGAGTTCTTCACTTTGCGAGTCCTCCGTTGGGTTGTTGCCGGTAAAGTTTCTTAGCTGCCATCAATTAGGGTCTGTTCACAAGCTCGTGACTTCAGCGCCCATTCCCTGCAAAGACGCTCCGTTTGCAGTCCTATTTTCGAGGATGCTCGGACCCTGTGACCGGCCTCTGGTTTCCGGTGGCAGCCCGTTACCTGTTTATCGTTTCCACGAGCAAGAAAGACTGGTCCTTAGGTGGGTAACTGGTGGGCGCTCTTGGAAGGTGGTGCGTGGCTTTTGCGGCAGAACCAACCGCTGAATATGAAGCAAAGTTTCTTCCCTCCTGTGGAAAGATAAAGCCGCACACGCGTATTTTTGCAGGTATTGAATTTATTGGCAGCCGTAGCAGTCCTGACGCGTTTCGGTCAACCTTTGACCTTTTTCGAAGGTGTGCATGGCAAACAGCAGTCTCGGGTGAGTGACACGCAGTTCCTGGCATTTAAGTTGTGTTCTGGCCCCCTGGTGGACACCATAGTGGGATGGGAGATACAGATGCATGCTGGTGCTTGTAGTAATTGAGTTCTTCACTTTGCGAGTCCTCCGTTGGGTTGTTGCCGGTAAAGTTTCTTAGCTGCCATCAATTAGGGTCTGTTCACAAGCTCGTGACTTCAGCACCCATTCCCTGCAAAGACGCTCCGTTTGCAGTCCTATTTTCGAGGATGCTCGGACCCTGTGACCGGCATCTGGTTTCCGGTGGCAGCCCGTTACCCGTTTATCATTTCCACAAGCAAAAAAGACTGGTCCTTCGGTGGGTAACTGGTGGGCGCTCTTGGAAGGTGGTGCGTGGCTTTTGCGGCAGAACCAACCGCTGAATATGAAACAAAGTTTCTTCCCTCCTGTGGAAAGATAAAGCCGCACACGCGTATTTTTGCAGGTATTGAATTTATTGGCAGCCGTAGCAGTCCTGACGCGTTTCGGTCAACCTTTGACCTTTTTCGAAGGTGTGCATGGCAAACAGCAGTCTCGGGTGAGTGACACGCAGTTCC
Source organism: Lissotriton helveticus (assembly GCF_964261635.1). Classification (NCBI taxonomy): domain Eukaryota; kingdom Metazoa; phylum Chordata; class Amphibia; order Caudata; family Salamandridae; genus Lissotriton; species Lissotriton helveticus. The sequence continues at coordinate 567,926,844 of NC_136071.1, forward strand.
TGGCATTTAAGTTGTGTTCTGGCCCCCTGGTGGACACCATAGTGGGATGGGAGATACAGATGCATGCTGGTGCTGGTAGTAATTGAGTTCTTCACTTTGCGAGTCCTCCGTTGGGTTGTTGCCGGTAAAGTTTCTTAGCTGCCATCAATTAGGGTCTGTTCACAAGCTCGTGACTTCAGCGCCCATTCCCTGCAAAGACGCTCCGTTTGCAGTCCTATTTTCGAGGATGCTCGGACCCTGTGACCGGCCTCTGGTTTCCGGTGGCAGCCCGTTACCCGTTTATCGTTTCCACAAGCAAAAAAGTCTGGTCCTTCGGTGGGTAACTGGTGGGAGCTCTTGGAAGGTGGTGCGTGGCTTTTGCGGCAGAACCAACCGCTGAATATGAAGCAAAGTTTCTTCCCTCCTGTGGAAAGATAAAGCCGCACACGCGTATTTTTGCAGGTATTGAATTTATTGGCAGCCGTAGCAGTCCTGACGCGTTTCGGTCAACCTTTGACCTTTTTCGAAGGTGTGCATGGCAAACAGCAGTCTCGGGTGAGTGACACGCAGTTCCTGGCATTTAAGTTGTGTTCTGGCCCCCTGGTGGACACCATAGTGGGATGGGAGATACAGATGCATGCTGGTGCTTGTAGTAATTGAGTTCTTCACTTTGCGAGTCCTCCGTTGGGTTGTTGCCGGTAAAGTTTCTTAGCTGCCATCAATTAGGGTCTGTTCACAAGCTCGTGACTTCAGCGCCCATTCCCTGCAAAGACGCTCCGTTTGCAGTCCTATTTTCGAGGATGCTCGGACCCTGTGACCGGCCTCTGGTTTCCGGTGGCAGCCCGTTACCTGTTTATCGTTTCCACGAGCAAGAAAGACTGGTCCTTAGGTGGGTAACTGGTGGGCGCTCTTGGAAGGTGGTGCGTGGCTTTTGCGGCAGAACCAACCGCTGAATATGAAGCAAAGTTTCTTCCCTCCTGTGGAAAGATAAAGCCGCACACTCGTTTTTTTGCAGGTATTGAATTTATTGGCAGCCGTAGCAGTCCTGACGCGTTTCGGTCAACCTTTGACCTTTTTCGAAGGTGTGCATGGCAAACAGCAGTCTCGGGTGAGTGACACGCAGTTCCTGGCATTTAAGTTGTGTTCTGGCCCCCTGGTGGACACCGTAGTGGGATGGGAGATACAGATGCATGCTGGTGCTGGTAGTAATTGAGTTCTTCACTTTGCGAGTCCTCCGTTGGGTTGTTGCCGGTAAAGTTTCTTAGCTGCCATCAATTAGGGTCTGTTCACAAGCTCGTGACTTCAGCGCCCATTCCCTGCAAAGACGCTCCGTTTGCAGTCCTATTTTCGAGGATGCTCGGACCCTGTGACCGGCCTCTGGTTTCCGGTGGCAGCCCGTTACCCGTTTATCGTTTCCACAAGCAAAAAAGACTGGTCCTTCGGTGGGTAACTGGTGGGCGCTCTTGGAAGGTGGTGCGTGGCTTTTGCGGCAGAACCAACCGCTGAATATGAAGCAAAGTTTCTTCCCTCCTGTGGAAAGATAAAGCCGCACACGCGTATTTTTGCAGGTATTGAATTTATTGGCAGCCGTAGCAGTCCTGACGCGTTTCGGTCAACCTTTGACCTTTTTCGAAGGTGTGCATGGCAAACAGCAGTCTCGGGTGAGTGACACGCAGTTCCTGGCATTTAAGTTGTGTTCTGGCCCCCTGGTGGACACCATAGTGGGATGGGAGATACAGATGCATGCTGGTGCTTGTAGTAATTGAGTTCTTCACTTTGCGAGTCCTCCGTTGGGTTGTTACCGGTAAAGTTTCTTAGCTGCCATCAATTAGGGTCTGTTCACAAGCTCGTGACTTCAGCGCCCATTCCCTGCAAAGACGCTCCGTTTGCAGTCCTATTTTCGAGGATGCTCGGACCCTGTGACCGGCCTCTGGTTTCCGGTGGCAGCCCGTTACCCGTTTATCGTTTCCACGAGCAAAAAAGACTGGTCCTTCGGTGGGTAACTGGTGGGCGCTCTTGGAAGGTGGTGCGTGGCTTTTGCGGCAGAACCAACCGCTGAATATGAAGCAAAGTTTCTTCCCTCCTGTGGAAAGATAAAGCCGCACACGCGTATTTTTGCAGGTATTGAATTTATTGGCAGCCGTAGCAGTCCTGACGCGTTTCGGTCAACCTTTGACCTTTTTCGAAGGTGTGCATGGCAAACAGCAGTCTCGGGTGAGTGACACGCAGTTCCTGGCATTTAAGTTGTGTTCTGGCCCCCTGGTGGACACCATAGTGGGATGGGAGATACAGATGCATGCTGGTGCTTGTAGTAATTGAGTTCTTCACTTTGCGAGTCCTCCGTTGGGTTGTTACCGGTAAAGTTTCTTAGCTGCCATCAATTAGGGTCTGTTCACAAGCTCGTGACTTCAGCGCCCATTCCCTGCAAAGACGCTCCGTTTGCAGTCCTATTTTCGAGGATGCTCGGACCCTGTGACCGGCCTCTGGTTTCCGGTGGCAGCCCGTTACCCGTTTATCGTTTCCACGAGCAAAAAAGACTGGTCCTTCGGTGGGAAACTGGTGGGAACTCTTGGAAGGTGGTGCGTGGCTTTTGCGGCAGAAACAACCGCTGAATATGAAGCAAAGTTCCTTCCCTCCTGTGGAAAGATAAAGCCGCACACGCGTATTTTTGCAGGTATTGAATTTATTGGCAGCCGTAGCAGTCCTGACGCGTTTCGGTCAACCTTTGACCTTTTTCGAAGGTGTGCATGGCAAACAGCAGTCTCGGGTGAGTGACACGCAGTTCCTGGCATTTAAGTTGTGTTCTGGCCCCCTGGTGGACACCATAGTGGGATGGGAGATACAGATGCATGCTGGTGCTTGTAGTAATTGAGTTCTTCACTTTGCGAGTCCTCCGTTGGGTTGTTGCCGGTAAAGTTTCTTAGCTGCCATCAATTAGGGTCTGTTCACAAGCTCGTGACTTCAGCACCCATTCCCTGCAAAGACGCTCCATTTGCAGTCCTATTTTCGAGGATGCTCGGACCCTGTGACCGGCCTCTGGTTTCCGGTGGCAGCCCCTTACCCGTTTATCAATTCCACAAGCAAAAAAGACTGGTCCTTCGGTGGGTAACTGGTGGGCGCTCTTGGAAGGTGGTGCGTGGCTTTTGCGGCATAACCAACCGCTGAATATGAAGCAAAGTTTCTTCCCTCCTGTGGAAAGATAAAGCCGCACACGCTTTTTTTGCAGGTATTGAATTTATTGGCAGCCGTAGCAGTCCTGACGCGTTTCGGTCAACCTTTGACCTTTTTCGAAGGTGTGCATGGCAAACAGCAGTCTCGGGTGAGTGACACGCAGTTCCTGGCATTTAAGTTGTGTTCTGGCCCCCTGGTGGACACCATAGTGGGATGGGAGATACAGATGCATGCTGGTGCTGGTAGTAATTGAGTTCTTCACTTTGCGAGTCCTCCGTTGGGTTGTTGCCGGTAAAGTTTCTTAGCTGCCATCAATTAGGGTCTGTTCACAAGCTCGTGACTTCAGCGCCCATTCCCTGCAAAGACGCACAGTTTGCAGTCCTATTTTCGAGGATGCTCGGACCCTGTGACCGGCCTCTGGTTTCCGGTGGCAGCCCGTTACCCGTTTATCGTTTCTACAAGCAAAAAAGACTGGTCCTTCGGTGGGTAACTGGTGGGCGCTCTTGGAAGGTGGTGCGTGGCTTTTGCGGCAGAACCAACCGCTGAATATGAAGCAAAGTTTCTTCCCTCCTGTGGAAAGATAAAGCCGCACACGCGTTTTTTTGCAGGTATTGAATTTATTGGCAGCCGTAGCAGTCCTGACGCGTTTCGGTCAACCTTTGACCTTTTTCGAAGGTGTGCATGGCAAACAGCAGTCTCGGGTGAGTGACACGCAGTTCCTGGCATTTAAGTTGTGTTCTGGCCCCCTGGTGGACACCATAGTGGGATGGGAGATACAGATGCATGCTGGTGCTTGTAGTAATTGAGTTCTTCACTTTGCGAGTCCTCCGTTGGGTTGTTACCGGTAAAGTTTCTTAGCTGCCATCAATTAGGGTCTGTTCACAAGCTCGTGACTTCAGCGCCCATTCCCTGCAAAGACACTCCGTTTGCAGTCCTATTTTCGAGGATGCTCGGACCCTGTGACCGGCCTCTGGTTTCCGGTGGCAGCCCGTTACCCGTTTATCGTTTCCACGAGCAAAAAAGACTGGTCCTTCGGTGGGTAACTGGTGGGCGCTCTTGGAAGGTGGTGCGTGGCTTTTGCGGCAGAACCAACCGCTGAATATGAAGCAAAGTTTCTTCCCTCCTGTGGAAAGATAAAGCCGCACACGCGTATTTTTGCAGGTATTGAATTTATTGGCAGCCGTAGCAGTCCTGACGCGTTTCGGTCAACCTTTGACCTTTTTCGAAGGTGTGCATGGCAAACAGCAGTCTCGGGTGAGTGACACGCAGTTCCTGGCATTTAAGTTGTGTTCTGGCCCCCTGGTGGACACCATAGTGGGATTGGAGATACAGATGCATGCTGGTGCTTGTAGTAATTGAGTTCTTCACTTTGCGAGTCCTCCGTTGGGTTGTTGCCGGTAAAGTTTCTTAGCTGCCATCAATTAGGGTCTGTTCACAAGCTCGTGACTTCAGCGCCCATTCCCTGCAAAGACGCTCCGTTTGCAGTCCTATTTTCGAGGATGCTCGGACCCTGTGACCGGCCTCTGGTTTCCGGTGGCAGCCCGTTACCCGTTTATCGTTTCCACGAGCAAAAAAGACTGGTCCTTCGGTGGGTAACTGGTGGGAACTCTTGGAAGGTGGTGCGTGGCTTTTGCGGCAGAACCAACCGCTGAATATGAAGCAAAGTTCCTTCCCTCCTGTGGAAAGATAAAGCCGCACACGCGTATTTTTGCAGGTATTGAATTTATTGGCAGCCGTAGAAGTCCTGACGCGTTTCGGTCAACCTTTGACCTTTTTCGAAGGTGTGCATGGCAAACAGCTGTCTCGGGTGAGTGACACGCAGTTCCTGGCATTTAAGTTGTGTTCTGGCCCCCTGGTGGACACCATAGTGGGATGGGAGATACAGATGCATGCTGGTGCTTGTAGTAATTGAGTTCTTCGCTTTGCGAGTCCTCCGTTGGGATGTTGCCGGTAAAGTTTCTTAGCTGCCATCAATTAGGGTCTGTTCACAAGCTTGTGACTTCAGCGCCCATTCCCTGCAAAGACGCTCCGTTTGCAGTCCTATTTTCGAGGATGCTCGGACCCTGTGACCGGCCTCTGGTTTCCGGTGGCAGCCCGTTACCCGTTTATCGTTTCCACGAGCAAAAAAGACTGGTCCTTCGGTGGGTAACTGGTGGGCGCTCTTGGAAGGTGGTGCGTGGCTTTTGCGGCAGAACCAACCGCTGAATATGAAGCAAAGTTTCTTCCCTCCTGTGGAAAGATAAAGCCGCACACGCGTATTTTTGCAGGTATTGAATTTATTGGCAGCCGTAGCAGTCCTGACGCGTTTCGGTCAACCTTTGACCTTTTTCGAAGGTGTGCATGGCAAACAGCAGTCTCGGGTGAGTGACACGCAGTTCCTGGCATTTAAGTTGTGTTCTGGCCCCCTGGTGGACACCATAGTGGGATTGGAGATAGAGATGCATGCTGGTGCTTGTAGTAATTGAGTTCTTCACTTTGCGAGTCCTCCGTTGGGTTGTTGCCGGTAAAGTTTCTTAGCTGCCATCAATTAGGGTCTGTTCACAAGCTCGTGACTTCAGCGCCCATTCCCTGCAAAGACGCTCCGTTTGCAGTCCTATTTTCGAGGATGCTCGGACCCTGTGACCGGCCTCTGGTTTCCGGTGGCAGCCCGTTACCCGTTTATCGTTTCCACGAGCAAAAAAGACTGGTCCTTCGGTGGGTAACTGGTGGGAACTCTTGGAAGGTGGTGCGTGGCTTTTGCGGCAGAACCAACCGCTGAATATGAAGCAAAGTTCCTTCCCTCCTGTGGAAAGATAAAGCTGCACACGCGTATTTTTGCAGGTATTGAATTTATTGGCAGCCGTAGAAGTCCTGACGCGTTTCGGTCAACCTTTGACCTTTTTCGAAGGTGTGCATGGCAAACAGCAGTCTCGGGTGAGTGACACGCAGTTCCTGGCATTTAAGTTGTGTTCTGGCCCCCTGGTGGACACCATAGTGGGATGGGAGATACAGATGCATGCTGGTGCTTGTAGTAATTGAGTTCTTCACTTTGCGAGTCCTCCGTTGGGCTATTGCCGGTAAAGTTTCTTAGCTGCCATCAATTAGGGTCTGTTCACAAGCTCGTGACTTCAGCGCCCATTCCCTGCAAAGACGCTCCGTTTGCAGTCCTATTTTCGAGGATGCTCGGACCCTGTGACCGGCCTCTGGTTTCCGGTGGCAGCCCGTTACCCGTTTATCGTTTCCACGAGCAAAAAAGACTGGTCCTTCGGTGGGTAACTGGTGGGCGCTCTTGGAAGGTGGTGCGTGGCTTTTGCGGCAGAACCAACCGCTGAATATGAAGCAAAGTTTCTTCCCTCCTGTGGAAAGATAAAGCCGCACACGCGTATTTTTGCAGGTATTGAATTTATTGGCAGCCGTAGCAGTCCTGACGCGTTTCGGTCAACCTTTGACCTTTTTCGAAGGTGTGCATGGCAAACAGCTGTCTCGGGTGAGTGACACGCAGTTCCTGGCATTTAAGTTGTGTTCTGGCCCCCTGGTGGACACCATAGTGGGATGGGAGATACAGATGCATGCTGGTGCTTGTAGTAATTGAGTTCTTCGCTTTGCGAGTCCTCCGTTGGGATGTTGCCGGTAAAGTTTCTTAGCTGCCATCAATTAGGGTCTGTTCACAAGCTTGTGACTTCAGCGCCCATTCCCTGCAAAGACGCTCCGTTTGCAGTCCTATTTTCGAGGATGCTCGGACCCTGTGACCGGCCTCTGGTTTCCGGTGGCAGCCCGTTACCCGTTTATCGTTTCCACGAGCAAAAAAGACTGGTCCTTCGGTGGGTAACTGGTGGGCGCTCTTGGAAGGTGGTGCGTGGCTTTTGCGGCAGAACCAACCGCTGAATATGAAGCAAAGTTTCTTCCCTCCTGTGGAAAGATAAAGCCGCACACGCGTATTTTTGCAGGTATTGAATTTATTAGCAGCCGTAGCAGTCCTGACGCGTTTCGGTCAACCTTTGACCTTTTTCGAAGGTGTGCAAAAATACGCGTGTGCGGCTTTATCTTTCCACAGGAGGGAAGAAACTTTGCTTCATATTCAGCGGTTGGTTCTGCCGCAAAAGCCACGCACCACCTTCCAAGAGCGCCCACCAGTTACCCACCGAAGGACCAGTCTTTTTTGCTCGTGGAAACGATAAACGGGTAACGGGCTGCCACCGGAAACCAGAGGCCGGTCACAGGGTCCGAGCATCCTCGAAAATAGGACTGCAAACGGAGCGTCTTTGCAGGGAATGGGCGCTGAAGTCACGAGCTTGTGAACAGACCCTAATTGATGGCAGCTAAGAAACTTTACCGGCAACAACCCAACGGAGGACTCGCAAAGTGAAGAACTCAATTACTACAAGCACCAGCATGCATCTGTATCTCCCATCCCACTATGGTGTCCACCAGGGGGCCAGAACACAACTTAAATGCCAGGAACTGCGTGTCACTCACCCGAGACTGCTGTTTGCCATGCACACCTTCGAAAAAGGTCAAAGGTTGACCGAAACGCGTCAGGACTGCTACGGCTGCCAATAAATTCAATACCTGCAAAAATACGCGTGTGCGGCTTTATCTTTCCACAGGAGGGAAGAAACTTTGCTTCATATTCAGCGGTTGGTTCTGCCGCAAAAGCCACGCACCACCTTCCAAGAGCGCCCACCAGTTACCCACCGAAGGACCAGTCTTTTTTGCTCGTGGAAACGATAAACGGGTAACGGGCTGCCACCGGAAACCAGAGGCCGGTCACAGGGTCTGAGCATCCTCGAAAATAGGATTGCAAACGGAGCGTCTTTGCAGGGAATGGGCGCTGAAGTCACGAGCTTGTGAACAGACCCTAATTGATGGCAGCTAAGAAACTTTACCGGCAACCACCCAACGGAGGACTCGCAAAGTGAAGAACTCAATTACTGCAAGCACCAGCATGCATCTGTATCTCCCATCCCACTATGGTGTCCACCAGGGGGCCAGAACACAACTTAAATGCCAGGAACTGCGTGTCACTCACCCGAGACTGCTGTTTGCCATGCACACCATCGAAAAAGGTCAAAGGTTGACCGAAACGCGTCAGGACTGCTACGGCTGCCAATAAATTCAATACCTGCAAAAATACGCGTGTGCGGCTTTATCTTTCCACAGGAGGGAAGAAACTTTGCTTCATATTCAGCGGTTGGTTCTGCCGCAAAAGCCACGCACCACCTTCCAAGAGCGCCCACCAGTTACCCACCGACGGACCAGTCTTTTTTGCTTGTGGAAACGATAAACGGGTAACGGGCTGCCATCGGAAACCAGAGGCCGGTCACAGGGTCCGAGCATCCTCGAAAATAGGACTGCAAACGGAGCGTCTTTGCAGGGAATGGGCGCTGAAGTCACGAGCTTGTGAACAGACCCTAATTGATGGCAGCTAAGAAACTTTACCGGCAAGAACCCAACGGAGGACTCGCAACGTGAAGAACTCAATTACTACAAGCACCAGCATGCATCTGTATCTCCCATCCCACTATGGTGTCCACCAGGGGGCCAGAACACAACTTAAATGCCAGGAACTGCGTGTCACTCACCCGAGACTGCTGTTTGCCATGCACACCTTCGAAAAAGGTCAAAGGTTGACCGAAACGCGTCAGGACTGCTACGGCTGCCAATAAATTCAATACCTGCAAAAATACGCGTGTGCGGCTTTATCTTTCCACAGGAGGGAAGAAACTTTGCTTCATATTCAGCGGTTGGTTCTGCCGCAAAAGCCACGCACCACCTTCCAAGAGCGCCCACCAGTTACCCACCGAAGGACCAGTCTTTTTTGCTCGTGGAAACGATAAACGGGTAACGGGCTGCCACCGGAAACCAGAGGCCGGTCACAGGGTCCGAGCATCCTCGAAAATAGGATTGCAAACGGAGCGTCTTTGCAGGGAATGGGCGCTGAAGTCACGAGCTTGTGAACAGACCCGAATTGATGGCAGCTAAGAAACTTTACCGGCAACAACCCAACGGAGGACTCGCAAAGTGAAGAACTCAATTACTACAAGCACCAGCATGCATCTGTATCTCCCATCCCACTATGGTGTCCACCAGGGGGCCAGAACACAACTTAAATGCCAGGAACTGCGTGTCACTCACCCGAGACTGCTGTTTGCCATGCACACCTTCGAAAAAGGTCAAAGGTTGACCGAAACGCGTCAGGACTGCTACGGCTGCCAATAAATTCAATACCTGCAAAAATACGCGTGTGCGGCTTTATCTTTCCAAAGGAGGGAAGAAACTTTGCTTCATATTCAGCAGTTGGTTCCGCCGCAAAAGCCACGCACCACCTTCCAAGAGCGCCCACCAGTTACCCACCGAAGGACCAGTCTTTTTTGCTCGTGGAAACGATAAACGGGTAACGGGCTGCCATCGGAAACCAGAGGCCGGTCACAGGGTCCGAGCAACCTCGAAAATAGGACTGCAAACGGAGCGTCTTTGCAGGGAATGGGCGCTAAAGTCACGAGCTTGTGAACACACCCTAATTGATGGCAGCTAAGAAACTTTACCGGCAAGAACCCAACGGAGGACTCGCAAAGTGAAGAACTCAATTACTACAAGCACCAGCATGCATCTGTATCTCCCATCCCACTATGGTGTCCACCAGGGGGCCAGACCACAACTTAAATGCCAGGAACTGCGTGTCACTCACCCGAGACTGCTGTTTGCCATGCACACCTTCGAAAAAGGTCAAAGGTTGACCGAAACGCGTCAGGACTGCTACGGCTGCCAATAAATTCAATACCTGCAAAAATACGCGTGTGCGGCTTTATCTTTCCAAAGGAGGGAAGAAACTTTGCTTCATATTCAGCAGTTGGTTCTGCCGCAAAAGCCACGCACCACCTTCCAAGAGCGCCCACCAGTTACCCACCGAAGGACCAGTCTTTTTTGCTCGTGGAAACGATAAACGGGTAACGGGCTGCCATCGGAAACCAGAGGCCGGTCACAGGGTCCGAGCATCCTCGAAAATAGGACTGCAAACGGAGCGTCTTTGCAGGGAATGGGCGCTGAAGTCACGAGCTAGTGAACAGACCCTAATTGATGGCAGCTAAGAAACTTTACCGGCAAGAACCCAACGGAGGACTCGCAAAGTGAAGAACTCAATTACTACAAGCACCAGCATGCATCTGTATCTCCCATCCCACTATGGTGTCCACCAGGGGGCCAGACCACAACTTAAATGCCAGGAACTGCGTGTCACTCACCCGAGACTGCTGTTTGCCATGCACACCTTCGAAAAAGGTCAAAGGTTGACCGAAACGCGTCAGGACTGCTACGGCTGCCAATAAATTCAATACCTGCAAAAATACGCGTGTGCGGCTTTATCTTTCCACAGGAGGGAAGAAACTTTGCTTCATATTCAGCGGTTGGTTCTGCCGCAAAAGCCACGCACCACCTTCCAAGAGCGCCCACCAGTTACCCACCGAAGGACCAGTCTTTTTTGCTCGTGGAAACGATAAACGGGTAACGGGCTGCCACCGGAAACCAGAGGCCGGTCACAGGGTCCGAGCATCCTCGAAAATAGGACTGCAAACGGAGCGTCTTTGCAGGGAATGGGCGTTGAAGTCACGAGCTTGTGAACAGACCCTAATTGATGGCAGCTAAGAAACTTTACCGGCAACAACCCAACGGAGGACTCGCAAAGTGAAGAACTCAATTACTACAAGCACCAGCATGCATCTGTATCTCCCATCCCACTATGGTGTCCACCAGGGGGCCAGAACACAACTTAAATGCCAGGAACTGCGTGTCACTCACCCGAGACTGCTGTTTGCCATGCACACCTTCGAAAAAGGTCAAAGGTTGACCGAAACGCGTCAGGACTGCTACGGCTGCCAATAAATTCAATACCTGCAAAAATACGCGTGTGCGGCTTTATCTTTCCACAGGAGGGAAGAAACTTTGCTTCATATTCAGCGGTTGGTTCTGCCGCAAAAGCCACGCACCACCTTCCAAGAGCGCCCACCAGTTACCCACCGAAGGACCAGTCTTTTTTGCTCGTGGAAACGATAAACGGGTAACGGGCTGCCACCGGAAATCGGAGGCCGGTCACAGGGTCCGAGCATCCTCGAAAATAGGACTGCAAACGGAGCGTCTTTGCAGGGAATGGGCGCTGAAGTCACGAGCTTGTGAACAGACCCTAATTGATGGCAGCTAAGAAACTTTACCGGCAACAACCCAACGGAGGACTCGCAAAGTGAAGAACTCAATTACTACAAGCACCAGCATGCATCTGTATCTCCCATCCCACTATGGTGTCCACCAGGGGGCCAGAACACAACTTAAATGCCAGGAACTGCGTGTCACTCACCCGAGACTGCTGTTTGCCATGCACACCTTCGAAAAAGGTCAAAGGTTGACCGAAACGCGTCAGGACTGCTACGGCTGCCAATAAATTCAATACCTGCAAAAACACGCGTGTGCGGCTTTATCTTTCCACAGGAGGGAAGAAACTTTGCTTCATATTCAGCGGTTGGTTCTGCCGCAAAAGCCACGCACCACCTTCCAAGAGCGCCCACCAGTTACCCACCGAAGGACCAGTCATATATATATATATATATATATATATGTATATATAATAAGTGCACATAACCAAAAAATCCCAAAGAACCAATCATGACACAGCAGTGTCCCATGTACAAATAAATAAACAAAATTCTATGTATGTAAAACCAAATGAAGAGTTCCCTATCTGGGAAATGCAGAACATCAAGTGGATGTTATCCCGAAGAAAAGGGTAGGGAACCCGGAAGACCAATTTGAAGGGTCCCTTCCTTTCCTCCCGCAAGAGATAGATAAAATGACAGGTGAGTAGTGGTTACAGTAATCAGAATGCAACATCATGTTGGTCAAAGATCCGTTCATTACTACGCAAGCTCACGCATAGTATATCATCACAATATGCAGTGTTTGGGGTGTGCACTCGCTCACACTTCCTCTCAGGTGATACGAAGCTGCGATTAACCTCACTATGCCATATTCGAGACAGTGCACTCATGTCATCACTGCTAAGGACTTGTCCTATGTTTGCTGCAATATCCTCACCTGCCAGTTGTGGTCATTTGAATATTGTTGTACTAAAATGTTAAAATATAAATGTCAATAAAAAGATTTAAACAAAAAAATCATGTTGGTCAAAGATCCACACATATATATATATCACAAGTCTTAACTATATGACCAAAATAGAAAGGTGCAGCTTATAGCAATCAAAAGGCAATGTGACAGCATAGAACACAGGAATATGGGAACAAAGACAGTGCATTGGACAGCAATAAAAGAGGTATTGGGATCATTCCTGCTGCAAATGAATGGCCATCTCCTCATCAATGTTCTGACCCCCAGGGTACATATTCCCAAGGCTAATAATGTGCTTTGATTCTCATTTCCTTAGTTCAAGTACCCTGTTGCCACCACTGCTGCTGACATTGACTTGTTTGATGGCAAAATAACTACGTTTGGAACAATCAGAGAAATGGTGTGTCTCAAAATGCCTAGCTATTGGAAGGTGTGGTTCCTTGTTCGTGATGGCCCTCATATGTTAAAGTACTCTCTTTTTGGCCATGAGTGTGATGCTGCCTACATATCTGAGATCGCAAGGGCATTCCAATATGCACACTACAAATGTGGAGCTACATGTGAGGAACTGGTTGCTGGGAACTTTGATATCAGTGATGAGGGTGCAGTACTCTTTTATCATCCCGCTGCTGTGACAGGCTTTGCAGTGGCCGCATGGGAAAAAGCCTTGTAGATTGATACCTCTATTGTGATCGGTGGTGTTAACATCACACTGAACAAGTGTATCAGGGAGATGTGTCCTCTTCTGTAGGGGATAATGGGCCTGTCTGGAATGGAGATGCCTATAATGGGGTCGTTTGTGAGCATTTCCAAGTTCTTGGTTACGAATTTGTGTATCTACTTGGAATTCCCATTGTAGGTAAGTGTAACCCTGGTGGGGTTATCCTCCTCCCTGGTGGTTACCTCTGAAGTGCTGTTCTCTAGGGTAGTGGATCTGTTCACATCTTTGACTTTGTTGGAGGCCCTGCGAAGAACCCAGCTAGGGAAACCCCTTTCTTTGAATCTGGCTATCATGATATTTTGGTCAGCCATAAAGGTTGTGTTAGAACGACAACTGCGTTTGGCCCTCAAGAGTTCCCCATAGGGAATGCTCCATTTGTGGTTGTTAGGATGGCTACTCATGGCATGTAGAAGGGAGTTTCCTGCAGTGGCCTTCCTGAACAGCTTCATGTGGATCTCATTGTTAAGTATTTCTACCTTGGTGTCAAGAACCTCCAATCCTTTACTGCTCATGTTACTGTAAGTATGAGGTTATAATTGTTGGAGTTGAGTCTACCGATGAAGTTGCTGGCTTCGCTATCTGTACCACTCCAGATCACAAACAGATCTTCAATGTACCTGAGCCATAGCACCACCTTTTTAAAATTATCCTCTAAGGTGGTGTCAATTCTAATCTCTACCTTCCATGCCCCCAGGAACATATTCTGGGAGCGTATCATGTACCCATGGCAGTCACAAGAATCTGTTTGAAAATACTACCATTGAACATGAAGAAATTGTTATTGCGGCAGTATCTGATCATATCGATAAGCATGTTGGCATGTTCCATGTGCCGTACAAGTCTTCTAGAAAGGTATTTGGCACAGGCAGCTCATGTTCAATGATAATATACAGGGAATTGACATCCATGGTGATCAGAAGGTATTCTTTCTGCCATTCGATTCTGTGGATTTTATTGGGGTAATCCTTATTATCCTTTACATTTGATGGCAGAGTGACCACCTGGTCCCTCAAAAAGTGATCTACATATCTGGAGACATTCTCCAGAGAGCTGCCTGTGGAGGGCACAATGTGTCTGCCTGTGGGGTTAAATATATCTTTGTGTATTTTCGGGAGAAGAAATAGAACCAGCATTTTAGGGTAGTTTTTTTTGAGGAAACAATGAGGTATATTATCAAGGGGTTTTATCTCCGCTTTTTTGGCTTTAAAAGCCAAGAAAGCGGAGATAAAATTATCTCCCTATTACCAAGCTGTCGCTAACACCAGTTAGCGACAGCTAATAGGAGATAGCGACCATCATGGGCCCCACTTTGCATGTCAGTGATATTTATCACTAATGATATGCAAAGTGGGCGTGCCAAGATGTTAGCGACTGGAAACAGTCGCTAACATCGCTATCTCCTATTACCAACTTTTGGAGATATTTGCGCTAAGGGCGAATATCTCCAAAAGCTAACACCTGCCCAGAGCAGTTCTTAGCCATGTTATCCAATGGGAGGTGGATAACATGGCTAAGAGCATTTGCTCGATAATGCATGAATATCGCTGACTTTTCAGCGATATTCATGCATTGCGGGCGTTTTTTATCGCATTTGCGATAAACCTTGCTAATAGCAAGGTTTATCTGCGATAAAAATCGCCGATGTGCGGCGATAATTTTTGTCTCTAAACAAGTTAGAGACAAAAATTATCGCTAGTTGTTGATAATATACCCCAATGTTTTTCCCATTTTAAGAGACCTATGTCCCTCCAGTCCACTAACCTACTCCATATGCCAGTAACACTGTCACTATATTGTATTTTGTTGGTACTGCTATATGCCATAGGATCATTAAGTTGACACATGACTTTGTCGATGTAAATGCCGCTGTTTAGGATGACAATGTCACCCCCCTTTCTGCTGGGCGTATGAGAATGCTGTTGTCATTTGCTAGAATCTTAATCACTTTTTTTAGCAATGTTTAGATTGTGGGACAACCTGCTTGATTTAGTGAACCAGGAGGCATATTACCAACAACTAGCGATAATTATCGCTATGTTGGTTTAGCGGCGATATTTTTATTGCCGAGCTGCGGTGAATTTTATCGCTTAGGAACCCTGCTATTATCAAGGTATACCCTCAAGCGATAAAAATCTGCCGAAATGCATGAATATCGCTGAAAAGTCAGCGATATTCATGCATTACCGAGCTAATGCACTTAGCCATGTTATCCACCTACCATTGGATAACATGGCTAAGAACTGCTCAGGGGCAGGTGTTAGCTTTTGGAGATATTCGCGCTTAGCGCGAATATCTCCAAAAGTTGGTAATAGGAGATGGCGATGTTAGCGACTGTTTCCAGTCGCTAACATCTTGGCATGCCCACTTTGCATGTCATTAGTGATAAATATCACTGACATGCAAAGCGGGGCCCAAGATGGTCGCTATCTCCTACTAGCTGTCGCTAACTGGTGTTAGCGACAGCTAGATAATAGGGAGATAATTTTATCTCCGCTTTCTTGGCTTTTAAAGCCAAAAAAGCGGAGATAAACCCCCTTGATAATATGCCCCCAGGTTTTGTGCCTGAATCTAAGGAGTTGATTGGTTACAATATCCTGAAAGGTATTAACATTATCATGCTAGGTAGAAAATTGGACTTAGGTTTAAAGCAAATGGATGCTGCTTCGTCATAAGTGATATCAAGGTCATCAAGCACTTAGTATATATTGCTGGCTTCTTGAGTCCCACCACCCTTTAGTTCATGTAGGGTTACCAGAGTATCAATATCACCATGGAGCACTTCACTACACATATTGCTCCTCCTGATGTCGGTGGCTTCAATGTTGGTGACTGGTTTTAATTTGTGCCATTTTTTCTGTTTGAGTTTGCGACACAATTTAAACAAACCAATGCGTGTGTTGACATAGTCTATAGGTTCTGCAGGACAGAAGGATAGGCCTAGGCAAAGGGTTATTTTTCCCAAATTGCTTAGAGGTCTATTGGTAAGATTGATGATTGTACGGTTTACAATGTTGGCGTGCTTCTTTTCTGGTGTCCTTTGTGTTGCTGTTGTAATTGCTGTGGTGTTGTAGGAGGTTTTATAGGAATGGTCATAATTGTGGCTGTATGTAATGATTCTTCCCAATTCATAATCTGCACAATCCCAGTGTAACTTTCTCTGTTTCCTTGCTTTAGGGTCCTCTTCAAAGGTTGTGAGTCTTGATTTCATGTCATCAAAGAATTTGACGATAGTGTCCTGTTCACCCCTCTCACGACTTTGCTGTCTTGCCACGCATATTTCCCAAAATCTCCAGCATAGTTCTACAGTTTTTAGCTGAGTTAACTGCCCACTCATATAACACTTGCGGGTTGGGGTCTCATATGACGGGGTAATAAAGATCCTCAGACCTCTCTGTACCATGTTTTTGTGAAATATAGTCCTGCAGGGAGATAGCCTTCCATCACTTAGAAATCTCAGTTTTGCACATTTTCTCAAATGTTCTCAGTTGGTTGGTCACTGTGATTCTCTTGTCACTGCAGTTGTCATGCTTTGCCCTTTCCCTGGCGTGCCGGCAAACAGTGTCTGAGCTGCTGCGCATCTGTCGTTGTCATCTTCCATTCTATCATTAACTAGAATTCAGGCATGTCCTAATGATCAGTGTATTCCATCGGAATGCCCCTGTAATCCAGAGTTACCTCTGTGGCCTGGAAGGCCCCTGTCGGGGTCTAACCGTTATACCGAGGTGACCAATACCGTGATCAAAAGACACCGTAGCTACTATAGTGTCAAATGGTTTCCGAAGCCACTGGTGTTCCAAAGGTGCTGCACATCACTGCCCTTTATATATATAGAATTTTATTTATTTATTTTTATAAATGCACCACTGCTGTGTCATGTTCGGTTTTTTGGGATGTGCACTTATTATATATATAATTTTTTGTATGTAGAGTGACATGTGTGCCTGCCCCGATGTGACTGGAACCCAACTTTTACATTTACCACTAGTGTGAGTACATGGTCGATTTCAGCCATCTGGGACATGTCCTGACCCTGAGGTGGTTCATAGACACCAAGTCGCTATTAGTAATCTCCTTCCTCAGCTGTCTCCTATGAGGGCCCTGCACTGTCAGTATTCTTCTTGCAGTAGTTTACTCACCCCCTGCATTTTAATTCACAAGGAGTAAGGTTGGCACAAGTATTTTACATTTTAATGGGCTCTGTATGAACTTTGTTCAGTGTGGGAGATGTCTTTCTAATGCTGATGAGCTTTACTTTCGATATAAGAACATTACAAGTTGTGTTATATGTGTACATAAGACATTTAAATGATGGCGGCTGCATTTACTGTGTCACGAGGTTTTAGTGCTATGTTTATTTCTGCAGCATGTACATGTAAATCACTCTTCCCTTTCACTCGTGAACAAGGCTGTATGATGGTCGAAACACATAATGCAGGGTTTCTAGAGCAATAAGTCCCCTTTGTGCTATAACATCATCTTGTTGCCTGAGTAAGCACTATAAACTTTCTTTGGTGGGATATTCAAATTCCCAGCCAGTTCTGCCGGTCAGCAGCGTGCCACCCTCCACAGTCTCTGGCTGCTGAAAGGAGCATTTTGTATAAGATATATATATATTTGTGATCAAGGCTCATCGAAGCCGAAACGCGTTATGCCGACTGAGCAATAAAGGAACTCTAGCATGATATCTGTATCTGTGGTGTAACTGCGGTGAAGTGACGGAGTCATTGGATATAGAAGACTGCACTCCAGGGTAAATTCTTCATTGTTTATTTAAACTGACGCGTTTCAACCACACTGACCTTTGTCAAAGCATGAAGACAGTGTTACATTGTGGCCTATTTACCTTAAAAGCGCTTTACTTCTTTACTCCTGATTATCTGAACGCTGCTTCCTGCAGTTTATTTTGATACTCGAACATTTTCTTTTAAAAATAACAGTTTTTATTCACTTACTGGCATACTTAGCACATTGCTCGTTCTCTCCCCCTCTGACGCCCTTTGGTGCCTCACGCTCACCGGTCCACCACGGGTTATACCCGATTGTTGTGGAGGGAGCGCCAGGCGGGTTGTACTTCCGGGCTAGAGGTTGGACGCTTACTATAAATAGCAACACTGGCAGCTTTGCGCAGAGGACGCGCGGGGTAAAAGCACTTTACTTCTGCACTCCTGATTATCTGAACGATGCCTCCTGCATTTTATTTTGATACTCGAACATTTTCTTTTAAAAAATAACAGTTTTTATTCACTTACTGGCATACTTAGCACATTGCTCGTTTTATCCCCCTCTGACGCCCTTTGGTGCCTCACGCTCCCCGGTCCACCACGGGTTTTACCCGATTGTTGTGGAGGGAGCGCCAGGCGGGTTGTACTTCCGGGCCAGAGGTTGGACGCTTACTATAAATAGCAACACTGGCAGCTTCGCGCAGAGGACGCGCAGGGTAAAAGCACTTTACTTCTGCACTCCTGATTATCTGAACGATGCCTCCTGCATTTTATTTTGATACTCGAACATTTTCTTTTAAAAAATAACTGTTTTTATTCACTTACTGGCATACTTAGCACATTGCTCGTTTTATCCCCCTCTGACGCCCTTTGGTGCCTCGCGCTCCCCGGTCCACCACGGGTTTTACCCGATTGTTGTGGAGGGAGCGCCAGGCGGGTTGTACTTCCGGGCTAGAGGGTGGACGCTTACAATAAATAGCAACGCTGGCAGCTTCATGCAGCGGGCGCGCAGGCAGCGTGCCGAAAGCACGCCAAAGGCAAGCCCGTCTGCGCCCATCCACGCCTGGACCACGCTTAGGGCCAGAACCCCTGCCCCTCCTAAAACACGTCTATTTCGTTACAATACCCAGACCTACTTTGCCTTAATACGATGGACGCTAACTGTTGTAAGCTATTACCAGGCAATGAAAAAGTAGTCTGTGCTTGCGGATTTGCCCTCCCGGAACCTCAGAAGACCAAAGCTTTCCAGCCAGCCCAGCACCCCGAAAAAAGCAAGCCTTCCCCATCTAGTAAGATCACTACTTTGCAGGGAGGACTTATAAATGTCAGATCGCTAGCCAAACATAAGTACGAAATCTCCCACCTCATCTCAGACCACGAACTGGACATACTGTGTCTGACTGAAACCTGGGCAGATACAGCCTCTGACTCGGACTTTTTGACCTCTACCCCGGCAGGTTACCAAGCGCTAAGGGTGGACATGCCTCTCAAACGGGGTGGAGGAGTGGCCATTATCATAAGGGGACACTTCCCAGTTAGATCTAACTCGGCCTGCAAACCTTTCTACGAGGCCTTATTCTTTATAATCGAGATGAACACAAAGCAGACTTTTAAGGGTATTCTCCTATATTGCCCAACTGGCTTCAGGAGCCATTTCATTTCGAACCTAGACAGCCTCCAAGAGTCTACTTTACAAAATGATGGATTTACTATTTTAGGAGATTTTAATTTTTATCTCAAAGATAGGAACAACAGAGAGACTGACGCTCTACTGGAGACCCTGGAACCAGTAGGTCTTAAGCAAAAAGTTCAGACCCCTACCCATGAAGCTGGTCACATGTTAGATGGCATTTTTACATCACTTAACAGTCTTGTCCCTACTGAAACCCTGGCTTTAACTTGGTTGAACCACTCGTTTATTAAATGCACCCTTCCAATCATCTCCTTGGGACCCACCGAGGCATCCAAGAACCCTGCTGCAACAAAAAGAAACTGGGAGTTAATGGATAGACAATCCCTCCGCTCCCTGCTAGAGGCTTCCCGTCCTCAACTTCTAGGGCCGCCCGAGGTCTCAGCCCCGAAATATCTTAAATGGTTAGATGACGCCTTCAATACCGTCGTACCCATTAAAAAATAATCTCAGGAAACAGGCAAAACCCCTCAGCACCCTGGTTTTCCGAAGATCTTCGGAAAGAAAAACAGATCTGCCGGCAACTAGAAAGACGCTGGCGGGCCAAATATTGCCCAAACGAGAAAAGAATTTACAAAACAGCCCGATCCCAATACAAAGGCCACCAAAGATTCAGAAAAAAAGATTTTTACACCAAACAAATTGAGGAAGCAAAAAACTCATCCAAAGAACTTTTTATAGTGGTGAACAAACTCGCCACTGCAAAGACTCCGGGGATTAAGAGTGACCAAGAGCTATGTGACAACATTGCAGCCGCACTCAAAACACAAGTGATGAATATCTTTAATAACTTTCAGGATTCGACCCATCCAGTCCCAAGAGAGTCTGCCATTAGAGAGCCCAATGCCAACACGCTGCTCGCTTTTTCACCTATCTCTTCTGACACTGTAGCCAGATATATTCAAGAGGCTAAAGCAGGATCCCCCACTGACCCATGCCCACCAAAAATTCTTAAGGAAATTGCCGACCTGGTCAGTCCAGGTCTCACAGAATTTTTAACTCTATGTTTATTTCTGGATCCTTTCTTTCCATTGGAAAGATATGCCCATCTTACCTCTTCTGAAAATACCTTCGCTGGAGGCTACAGGCCCCAATAACTATCGGCCCATTGCTCGGATACTACTACCGGCTAAAATAATCGACAAAATTATGAATTCTCAACTGACCCAATTTATTAATGAAAATGATTTGCTGGACTCCTCTCAATTTGGCTTTCGCCGCGAACATAGTACAGAGACAGTACTTATCAAAGCCACGGAAGAGATTAGGGCGGTGATGGATCGGGGTGGCACAGCGGTACTGACATTCCTCAATCTGTCAGCCGCCTTTGATACGGTTGACCATTCTCTCTTGCATGAGTGCATCGAGAGAATAGGGGTTGGGGGCGCAGCACTGGCTTTGCTATCCTCCTTCCTTAAAGATAGGAGGCTCAGGGTCACGATCGATGCCTTCCACTCAGATTCTTACACCCTCCCCTGTGGAGTGCCTCAGGGCTCTTCTTTGAGCCCATCACTCTTCAATGTGTATGTTTCAGAGCTGGCCCCACTAATTCAGAGCTTTGGTTTCTGCCTCACCTCTTACGCTGACGATACTCAGATTGTCGTAACAGCATATAAAAATCAGACACCTCCTACCGCACAATTTCAAAACTGCATGCGCACTATTAACCAATGGATGAATACTCATTGCCTCAAATTGAACTCCAACAAAACAGAGATTTTGACCTTTGGCAATTTACTACCGAGCTGGGGCAACCTTTGGTGGCCAGTGGAGATGAGTGAACCCCTAAAACTGGTGTTGAAAGAAGAACCTGGGGGCGTGGCTGGGTCATAAACTCTCTCTTATCCAACACACTAATGCTACGGTTTTGGCCAGTGACTTTCTCATAAAAAAGATAAGGAAGATTCTTCCATATCTTCTGGCAGGAACAACTTGACTACTGTAGCGGACTATTGGGAAATGCACAGAAACAATGCTTAAAAAAACTTCAAAGTGTTCAGAACTCAGCGGCAGGACTACTATCTAACATCCCTAGGAACAACTCAGTCACCGCTGAAATTCGGAAGATGCATTGGCTCCCAGTGGAGCAACGGATTAAATTCAAGGCACTCTCTCTAGCCTACAAAGCCTTGAGCCAAAAAGGTCCGGTCTTTTTGCAGAATTTGTTTACCTGGTACGAACCTTCCAGACACCTCCGTTCCTCCGCCACGAAACTTTTGCGGGTACCAATAATCCGCACCGTACAATGGGGTGGTTGCTGCTTCCACTTTTATACCTCCAAGCTCTGGAACTCTCTCCCATTTGAGCTTAGAAGTGCCCCCACTCTCATCGCCTTTAGGAAGGGCCTGAAAACCTGACTAATCCAGAACTAGCTGTCAGTGTAGACCCCCGCTGTCCATAGCGCCAAGACTCCTCCGGGTATACATGTGCTTTATAAATTAAAATAACATAACATAACATAACATAATAGAAAAACGTCCAGAATACATTGCCTGCATGCATTTAAGTTAAGAAAACAGACTAAAGCAAAACAAATACATTTGAAAAGAAGTATAAATCATAATATATGAAAAAAGAAATGCATCAGGAAATAAATATATTTAGGTTGTAGTGCAAGCTGAGCAAAGTAAACAGAACTGAGAAAATGAGAAAATGAAAATGAATACGATAATCTGGCAACACGATGCCCGGTTTTGAGCATAACACTGGTAGTTTAACAGCAATAAATAACCAGTAGAGCCTCAAATGAGGCTACTTTTCCTTTTTACTGTTTTCGAGGTGGTGGTATGAAGTCAGTTTTTTCTGACATGTTGAGCTAACCCGTGTTCTTAATGTATGTTTTTGCTCACTAGTGCGGGGCTCCATGTACCTGAGCTGTGGCCAGGTGGGGTGGAGCGTTACTCTCCTCGGAATGAGGTAAGCGAGAGTGCCCACTTTATGATGTCGAGAGTGGGGTGTCATGTACTGATGCAATTTTGAGATTTGTCTTGAATCCAACTACTGATAAACATCACGATTGGATAGTGTAACCTAACTGACTGTCTGCGGTTATGGTTGTCTGTTTTCCCCTTTTTTATGTGTCTGTGTGAACGATCTCCCCCTGCCATGATGATCTGGAAATCGCAATCCTAATCAAGAGGAGAATGAAGATTCACTGAAATACCCAGGTGATAGTTTTCTTTTTCTTTCACTTTTTTATGAGCAGTAGCGACTAATGTCCTGAAGAAAGCAGCAGGATACCTTTAGGCTCCAACTAAGTCTGCAGAAACATGTCGACCTAATACTAGCATTAGTGGTTATTTGTTTAAACCACTATCATCGCACGCTTTTTTAATGATTTGGGAGTTGTTAGGTGCTAATAAAGTTCCTATCCTTTCCACTACCCAATTTTATCAATATACCACATTTTGTCACACATTTCTCACTTTATTCACTTGCACTGCTCTACAGTTGTCCACTAATATCCCTAAACTACCTGATATTCACAGGGTTCCACTGTAAAGACAACAGGATGTGTCTCCAGTGCGGAGAACAAGTCTATCTCCCTGGAATGGAAGAACCCAGATGATGAACAGGGCGTTCAGGATCGATAACTGATGGGTATTTTTTCCACACAGGAAAGATACACCACACGTAGATAGGTTAATCTGATAATATCTCGAGGCCAGGTCTTTCTTGGTGGGTGTTACGTTTCTCAGATGCATATCTGTGTGGGTTAGCTAGCCTTAGACCCTCTGCTACTCTTTGTTTGTTTACTGTTTAATTAAGGGGTTGTAGCAGGAGTAGGTCTTTAAATATCCCCTTGGGCCCTCCCTACCTATGTTGTATATTTGTCAAGCTGAGCAAAGTCCATATTAATACAGTGTGAACAAGTCAAATGACTAATAAAAGCTCAGCTACAAGTAAATTGCTCCAAATGCTTGTTTAAAAATAAAAGTTGAGATAGAATTCATCCAGTTCAAGTGACCGAAAGCTAGAGTGCATTGGAGAATGCCAAAAAAAAAATGGCAAGAATCAACTGACCCACTGTCCACTGCTCGACAAGGACTCACTTTTAGAAACAGCACCAGACATGCCTTCAAGTGCCTACTATGGGCTGTTAAGCAGGGAAACTGCTGAGATGTGAAGTACTCAAAACTGAATGGGCTGTACTCCAAAGGAATCACCAAAACAATCATATTCAAATACCTTTTCCCGCACAGACAATAAGAAGAATTCTGTCTTATTGAGACAAATAGACTGCAAAAGACTGATGGGATGGTAGAAAAACCCTGCTATATGTACTTGAGGAACGGGGGAGGGGATGAGGGGAGAGGGTGGGTGGACACAACAGATTGGTTCAAAGGCAGTAACCAATTGACATCTCAGTCCAAATATGCATGGAGCTCCTCATCCAGAATGAGGCAGCAGGATGTTTACTGTTGAGATAAATGATATACTGGGACTCTAGTCTTCTTAGGGCTCGTTTTCTGTCTCCACCTCTCATTTTTGCCGGAACCCTGTCAATACCAAAAAGGAAATCTTGAGAACTTCAGTAGTGCTAGGACCATGCATAGTATTTCAAAGACTGGGCATCTGATATGTCACATCATTTTTCCTGATAGCCCTGAGATGTTCCAAATCCGTTTTCTTCACTGGAAAAATGGTACTGCCAACATACCATGAGCCACAATCGCACACCAAAACATACACTTTAAAATTGCTATTACAATTAATGATTTGTCTGATCTTATGTTTCTTTCCACTGGGTAAAGACACAATTTTCACCTTAGTACTGTGTGTGCATGCTTTGCATTTTCCACACTTTTGGAAACCCAGGAGTTCCCTCAGCCATGTGCTGCCTTGTGTGCTCCGTGGCTCAGCAAAAGTGTGTACCAGAATATCCTTCAATGAATTGCATCTACGATGCTTTATGTGAGGGTGGGGAGCAATTAAAAAATATTTGTTTAAAGTATTAATTTTTATTTTATTTTGTCTAGTATTTTAGGAACAGGATGTTGGCTTTATAGGGGATAAGGGTGGGAAGTAATTTACAATTGTTTTGTTTCAATTAATTTGTTTTAAAAATATATTAATGACAAGTTAAAAACAATTCTTACATTAAAAGTTTAAAATGTAATATTTTTATGTATATATTATTTTTATAGAATTTGTTTTACAAATGTTTAAAATATGAACACTTTTATTCAAATTTTACATTTGGAAATATTGGAAAATGTACATTTTTATAAAAAATCTAGGGAAATTTAGAATTAAAAATGTACATTTATTCAATTTTTATAGGAAGTTAAAACCCCAATTTATTTTCTATTCGTAAAATTTTTGAAATATAGTAATTTATAATATGTATTTTGTTTAATTGTTTTTTTTTAATGTTTTTAACAATTTTCTTGAAATGTTTGCTTTAAATGTTTTAATTTAATAACAATTTGTATATTTTTATAAATTTGTTTTTTTCATAGTTTTGGATTTTTTTAATTTTTATATATTTACAATTTGTACATTATTTAGCATTATCCCTTAGTTCATTTGTTTGGGAGTTGGAATAGTATTTTTGTAAAGTTTATTATCCAGCACCTTCCCTGAGTTTAGTTGGTTTGGAGTTGTGATAGCAATTTTGTATGGTTTATTTCCCAGCACTTTCTCTGAGTTTAGTTGGTATGGATTTGTAATAGTAATTTTTCTTGGCGTCTTATCCAGCACTCTCTGTGAGATTAGATGGTTTGGAGTTGGAATATTAATTTTTCATGGTTATTATCCAGCACTTTCACTGTGTTTAGTTGGTTTGGAGTTGGAATAGTATTTTTTTATGGTTTATTATCCAGCACTTTCCCTGAGTTTGGTTGGTTTTGAATTGGAACATTAATTACTTATGGGTTATTATCCAGCACTTTCCCTGAGTTTAGTTGGTTTTAGAGTTGGAATAGGAAATTGTTATGGTTTATTATCCAGCACTTTCCCTGAGTTTAGTTGGTTTGGAGTTGTTATAGTATTTTTTCATGGTTTATTATCCAGCACCTTGGGTTTAGGGTTGTGCAGTGGTGTTTGTGAACTGTAGGAGGTCGTTCTGGAGGTAGTATTTTAGGGTTTGGGCAGTGCAGTGATATTTGTGTAGTGTAGGGGGTCGTGCTGGGGTAGTGTTTTAGGGTTTAGGGTAGTGCAGTGGTGTTTGGGTAGTGTAGGGAGTCATGCAGAAGGGCTGATTTGCAGAGGGAGAGCAATGGGCGGACGGGCCTGCTAGCAGAGACACAGCTACGAGCTAATGGTCTGGCTCGCAGAGGTAGAGCTGCCGCCCGACGGCTCAAAGACTCAGAGCTGTGAGCCGACAGACTGGCGTCCAAAGGCATAGCTATGAGCTGGTGATGTGGGGAGAGGGAACGGGAAAAGGGTTTCTCGCAGAGACAGAGCTGCGGTATATTTTCAGTGTCGCTTCGCAGAGGTAGAATTACAGACCTGATGGCTTGTAGAGGGACAGATGCGAGCTGACGGACTGAGTCACAAAATGACTGCCAACAGTTTCAACAGGTCGCAGCCAATGAGCCACAAGCTTGTGCTCATAATGCCGTAACCAATCAGATGTCAGACTTCTCAAATATCGATATCTGTAAATTTTGATATTTATCAAAAACTACTGAACGGATTTACAACATTTAAACAAAAGCATGCTTTCTGGACCCGGATCTTTCTCCCTTCCAAATTTGGCGTAATTCCGTTCAGCAGTTTGACTTGTAGCCTTGTCTAAAGTTTCCTATGGCAATTGCATGGAGAAAACACGTTTTAAGACCTCCCTTTTTTCTCAGCCCCCTTGATGAATCACCCCTAAACTTTCATGATATGAGCTGATCTGAAAAAAATAATTTTGGGAAAATTTCGTAAAGATTTGCCAAAAGACGCCAAAGTTATAAGAAAATGAAAAAAATGCTTTTCCTATGGAAGCTTTGTCCTAACTATAACTACCTATTGGTGACCGCAGTAGGTAATATATATATATATATATATATATATATATATATATATATATATATATATATATATATATAAATACATTCCATACTGACGGTCGCCAGTAGGTAGTTATAGTTAGGACCTATTTTCCATAGGAAATCTGCAACATTCTATTTGGAATAACTTTGGCGCTGGTTGACGAATCTTCGCTAAATGATCAAAACTGGTGTGGCGCTTCGGTCCGCTCCCATCCTGAAAGTCTTGGGGTGATTCGTGAAGCAGGTGCTGAGAAAAAAAGGGGGTCCCAAAACGTGTTTTCCCCATGCAATTTTCCATAGGTACCGTTCATCACGGCTACAGCCCAAACGGCTGAATGGAATTACACCAAATTTGGCAAAGTTGTAGTCCTTGGTTCAGACTCGCGCCTTCTGCTTATATGGTGTAAATCTGTTCAGTTGTTCCTGACAAAATTACAATTAAAAGTACAT
The DNA here is from genome assembly GCF_964261635.1 of Lissotriton helveticus. Lineage (NCBI taxonomy): Eukaryota > Metazoa > Chordata > Amphibia > Caudata > Salamandridae > Lissotriton > Lissotriton helveticus. Next base: position 567,953,652 of record NC_136071.1, read on the forward strand.
ATGTATCTATTGCCTCGGTGGATGCGCAGATTATAAGCGCACCGTCCCAATCACGCACAGAATGCTGATTGGCTGTCAAGTGGTTGTCAACATTCGAAACCAGGAAGTGTTGGCAGCCATTTTGTGCCTCGGTAGAAGCGAGGATCTAGAAATTAGTGGAATAAGTGTTTAAAATGTATAAAGGGGGAAGGTAAGAACCCCTATTGCCCAAAAAGATTTTCTTATTATTTTGAAAAAATCGAGAAATGTGCGCTGAGTGCATGGATCCTCCGTAAAAAAAATAAAAACTAAGTGCGGGCTCCTGTGCTTGTTTAAAAATTAGCTACCTAGGAAGGACCAATCCTGTGGTCTAAAATATTGCATTTGAAGCGGGGGCAGAGAAAAAAGGGGGTCCCAAAACGTGTTTTCCCCATGCAATTTTCCATAAGAACCATTCATTGCGGCTACAGCCCAAACGGTTGAACGGAATTATACCAAATTTGGTAATGAGGTAGTCCTCTGGTCAGACTTGTGCCTTTTGCTTAAATGGTGTAAATACATTCAGTAGTTTCTGAGAAAAATACAAGTAAATGTACATATATATTTATGGCCTCGGTGGATGCGCGTATATTGCGTGCACACTAAGCGCACCGTCCCGATCAAATGCTGAATGCTAATTGGCTGTCAAGTGGTTGTCAACATTCGAAACCAGGAAGTGTTGGCAGCCATTTTGTGCATCAATAGAAGCGAGGGTCTAGAAATTAGTGGAACAAGTGTTCAAAATGTATAAAGGGGGCAGGTAAGAAACATTTTGACCCTCTAGACCTACTCAGTTAAAAAACTGAGAAATGTGCCCTGGGTGCATGGATCTGCCATAAAAAAAAAACGAAGCACAGGCTCCTGTGCTTGTTTAAAAATTAGCTACCTGGGATGGTCAAATCTCTGGGTCTAAAATATTACATTTGAGGGTGGTCCAGAGGGGCGGTAGTATGCTGCTCTGCCAGGATGTTTTTCCTTGAGAAAGTTGAATACTACAGGGGCCCTGTAGCCCGGGGACCGCCATTCCTCGGTGCTACAAATTAACTGGGTGAGGGAGCTCAAAGGTCCATCTAAGCCACGGGGATTACCACCCTCCGGGGCTTTTTATATTTTGGGAGGGGGGCCGCATGGTCTCCAATCTGCAGCAGTGGAAAGCCTTGGGGAACACCACCCCACAGGACCGGGACACTGCTGTTTTCTATGGCAGTGTGGGAGTTGAGGTTCTCACTGTGTCATAGCAAACTTGAGGGCATATTAACAAGTGCCATTTCGCTGCACTTTTTTGTAAAAAGCCAAAAATGCATTGTACTCCAGCCCTGACGCGTTTCAAGTGTCCTCTTTTTTAAAGGGTGATGCGGCCCAAAAGGACACTCAAAACACGTCTGTAGTTAAGGAAAGTAATTCCATACTAATGTATATATATCTTTCTTGGTGAGAGAGTGGTGGTTGACACAGCAGATGCAATACATTTGCAGGTCGATATTTCGACCATCATATATTGTCATAATGCTGTCTTTGGTAATTACCATAGGGAGCTGTCACATGATATGCAACAGTTCTGGATGCATTACAATTGCCTATGGCTGCCCATGTAAGAAAATTAACCTTGATTGAATTATCTAGCCAGCGTTTGCAAAGGAATGAACTACTCTTGTGAAATCTTTTTAAATCTGTGCTGGAGAGTTTTGTTACATTTATATTTTTGGCTTCTAAATAGGCTAATAACTGTTCATCCCTCAGCAGCGCACTCCTGTATTATAGTTAAAATATGTTTACCCAGTTGTCAGCAGTCAAAAAATCATGACTCAGCCAGTGATTTTAAAGTGTGCAGGAAATATTTTTGGGACTTAATGAAAATACTATAGACAGTGCATATTATTGCTTAATAAAGAACATGGTGATGGCTCACAATCGCAGGTTTATTTTTTCTACTTGTGAAACCAGTGTTTAGGAAGTCAAATATATTTGGTCTAATACTTCTCTGAACCACCTGTAGGCTTAATGGACAATGTTTTTAAAAGTGCAGTCACTTAGGGGCCTATTACAATGGCACCGCAACGGAGCATGGGACTGACCGGCCGCCATGCAAATTAGGATGCGCCTGCCACACTGGTGGGCGCATCCTCGAAATTAACATTGCAGCGGGCGGTGCTTTAAACAGCACTCACTGCAACGTTAATGCTCATGTTGTGCATTGCCATGCACAAAGTAACAGGCACTGCGCGATGCCTGACACCGGTTTCCGCAGCAACCACAGCACCGAGACCACCCTCATCGCCGCCACTGACGACATCAGAATCCTGATGGACAAGGGAGAAACAGCCGCCCTCATCCTCCTGGACCTATCAGCAGCCTTCGACACTGTCTGCCACCGCACCCTATCAACTCGCCTCCATGACGCCGGAATCCAAGAGAAGGCCCTGGCCTGGACCACTTCCTTCCTCTCCGGCAGAACCCAGAGCGTCCGCTTCCCTCCCTTCCGCTTGAAAACCACCAAGATCATTTGTGGCGTCCCACAGGGATCCTCCCTCAGCCTGACGCTGTTCAATATCTACATGACACCGCTCGCCCACGTCGCACGGCAACATAACCTCAACATCATCTCCTACGCCGATGACACCCAGCTGATCATATCCCTCACCGAAGACCCCCAAACCGCCAAAGCCAACCTCCACAGAGGAAGGAAGGCCATAGCCGACTGGATGAAGGACAGCAGACTGAAGCTGAATTCAGACAAGATGGAGGTCCTCATTCTCGGACCCACCCCATCAGCTTGGGACGACTCTTGGTGGCCCACATCGCTAGGCACAGCCCTGGAACCCACAGATCACACACGCAACCTGGGGGTCATCCTCGACTCCACCCTCTCCATGACCAGGCAAATCAATGCTGTCTGCGCGTCCTGCTTCAACACCCTCCGATCTGCAAATGGATCCCTCCCAACACGAAAAAAACCATCACCTATGCCCTCATCACCAGCAGACTGGACTATGGGAACGCCCTCTACTCAGGAACAACAACCAAGCTCCTGAGACGACTACAACGAATCTAGAACGCCTCAGCACGACTGATCCTCGACGTCCCCCGACGCAGCCACATCACACTCCACCTGAGAGGCCTGCACTGGCTCCCCGTCAACAAGAGGATCACCTTCAAGCTCCTCATCCACGCACACAAAGCGCTACACAACACCGGACCTACATACCTCAACAACCGTCTCAGCTTCCACACCCCCACCCGAAACCTCCGCTCAGCCAACCTCGCCCTCGCCACAGTCCCCCGCATCCGAAAAGCCACCGCCGGTGGCAGATCCTTCTCCTACCTTGCCGCCAAGACCTGTAACGCTCTCCCCACCAGCCTATGACAGACTCAGGACCTGCTGGCCTTCAGAAGACTTCTCAAGACCTGGCTCTTCGATCAATAGCACCCCCCCCCAGTGCCTTGAGACCCTCACGGGTATGTAGCGTTCTTTAGAAATGCTGTGATTGATTGATTGATTGTGCATGGCAATGATGGAGGGGTACCATGGGTACCCAATTGCAGCCACCCACACTCCCCGGGGGCCTGCAATGGTCCCCCTCGGAGATTTGCTGCATGCCTTTCCATGGCGGAGTCTCCGCCATGGAAAGGCATGCATCCTAATATGGATGGCGGTGTCTGTAAGGCACCGCCACCATATCGAACCCCTTTTCCGCCCGGCAGGCAATCCAACCGGCTGAAAAGCAGCGGATGGTCTTTCCGTCTGCTGCGGTGCCCCAGCCACACTAATATGGCAGGGTGAACCAGGGACATTTGGTGGGCGCATTGCCACAGCCGCCCGATATCCTAATGGGCCCCCAAGTCTTCTTATTATAAAAATAAGTATAAACAATCTCATAATTACGTTTCACTCATTTTACTCAATTACAAATCTGGATAGTCATTTTGTGAGAATGTATTCCTACAAAAAATGTTTACATACTTTAGTATTACATATAATTGTAATCAAATTTCATGAAGTGAAGCTCTTCAGTGTGAAATAGCTTTATTGGTTTGAAGATATACATGTTTAGCAAAAAAAAGTTTGCTTGAAACAAATGAAACAAAAATCAAGCATGATGTACAGGAGTGAAAATTATAGGGAAAAGTACTAGAAAGTTCTGTCTTGCTTCCGTCACGCTCCGTCACACTCTCGTTTCTTCCATAATTACTATTATAGTTACACAAACAGCAATTAATAATGTGTTGTAACTTTACAAAAGGTTTTTACAAAATGCACTATCTTCAAAACCAGTTGCATCATTTACAAAGTCATCATAAAGGGTAGGTACCCTTACGTACCTGACTGGCTAGCTCACTGTCTTTGTTGGTTCTAGGCAGCTAAGACATAGAATGGAGATGAAGAGATGCACACAAAAAAACAACAACAACAGTCCTTCACTATCTATGCACTTAGGATGTGGAATGATAGCCCCATATCCATCAGGAATGGCCCATCACTGCTCCAATTTAGAACACAGCTAAAGACACACGTCTCTAAAGAAGACAACATCATGATGTAGTAACAGCTCATAAACCAGCTGCACCCCTATCACAGTGCTTCTTCTTTGCTTTTGATCCTGTTTTGATCCTGTACACCACACACTGCTGCCTTTTGGCTACTTTCCCGCCACACAAACACTAGGCGGGCACAAATTTCTAGTATCAGTTTCAGTTTCAAAAGCTTTATTCGGTTTGTCGGATAACAACCATATAAGCATCTTATTAAAATACAGAACTATTATTGGCAAATCACATTAGGTTCTCAATTATTTGCTAAATAGCATGGGTAACTTTATATACAGCATAGGAGAATTATAATTGTGCAAGATCGCAAAAAAAGTGCCAAGTGCTAGCATTTTACGTTATGGGCAAATATCGCAAAAAAATACCAAGTGCAATTGATTTACATTTTATGCAGATTTTGCAAAAATGTCATGTGCTATCAAATTTACATTAAATGCAGTTCCCACACTAACATACCGTATACTATCAATTTACATTTTGTGCAAATTTGCAAAAGTGCAGTGTGCCACTGGCGCCAAGTTGCATATACAACTAATACATTATGTGGAAATCTCGCATTAAAATACCATATGTAATTAATTGGTTTACGTTTCATGCAGATTTTGAAAAAGTGCCAAGTGCTATCAGTTTTATGTTATGTGCAAAATATCGCAATAAAATACCATCTAGGACCTATTTACATTTCGTGCAAATTTTGCAAAAGGGTGCAATATACCGCTGCCACTAAATTAAATATACAGTTAGTACATAATAACACATGATAATCGCATAAGTTGTTAAATGTAACCCACATGTGCAAGACCTGTCACCAGACTAGCGCCAAGACGCCGCGGCATTCGAGCGCTTTATAAGTACTTCAGTCAGTCAGTCAGTCAGGAATTCCAGAAAAGTGCTTACATGCTATCTTGGTTAATTGAATCGTGGCATGTAGGTATACGTGCTCAGAGATTGATAGATTTCCTAACAGCTATACGTTTTAAAATGTAGGATGCAACATAAAAACAAATATCTGGACCTTCCAAAGAGAACATTAACTTCATAGCATTTGCAGTTGATCGTACATTATATATTAAAAAGATAGGTTTCAGATAAAACTTTCTTAAAAAGATGTAAAATTTACAGAACAGTAAAAAGTGGCAACAACTTTGATTGGATATATTATCACATGGGCATACAGAACTAGAACTTTTTTTCATTGTCGGGAAGGCCACAAGATGGTGAACAATCCCTAGCCTTAAGTGTGTCAGTACAAAAGCGATGGGAAATTCTAGTCACTTCAGTCAAATATACCTGAAAACCAGTTCTAAGGTTTGATTGCTGATAAGATACTAAAGTGGGTTGTTCCCCAATTGTTCTCCCACGAGCCTCTCTTTTATAAGCTAGAAAGGTTGTTTTCAGTTCCTTTTTTTTGATTGAGGCTGCATACTCGGGCTTACAAGTTTTCGCACATTAATAAATAATATAAAATTATTAATAAGCCGCTGGAGACCATTGGGGGTACGTGATAATAAAACGGCATCGTCTGTATATAATAAAATGGGTACCGCCTTTCCGTCTATCAATGGAGCATCCGCAGGAATCTGTTTTAATGTTGCGACTACCTGGTTAATAAATAATGAAAACAAAAGTGGGGCCAGGACGCAACCCTGTCGAATGCCTCTTTTTACATTAAAAAAGGGGGTACACTCGCCTGCGGAACCATATCGTACTCTGCTTGATTACCTCTCGTAAATTCTTGCTAAAAAATATACAATTTCCTTTGGGGCGCCAGAGTAAAGTATGGTGAACCACAGAATTGAGTGGTCCACAAGGTCAAAAGCGCTACTCAAGTCGGCAAAACATAAAATCATATTGCCCCCTTTAGCTAGTGTACATTTGCTGATGAGGAGATCAAGATTGACGCACTGTTCCAGGGTTCCTAAACCCTTTCTGAACCCGTACTGTGCTTGTGAAAGAATATTATTATCTGAGGCCCAGGTTTCAAGCCTCTTCAACAAATCCTGCTCATAACCTTGATAGACGAATCCAGCAAAGATATTGGACGATAATTACCTGCTTCAGATTTTGAACCTTTTTTAAAAAGTGGGATAATTAGTGACTGGCCCCAAGACAACGGGAATTGACCCATTGCGGCAGCATTAAAAATCTTGGCAAGAATCGGGGCCCATAGATTCATTTCATTTTTGTATAGGTCAACCGGCACCCCATCGGGGCCTGGTGCTTTTCCCCCTTTGCTATTGACTAACCCTTCGAGCACCTCCTCGACATTTATTAGCAAAGGTAAAATGGGCCATATGGAATCATTAGTTGCAGATGAATCTAAAACTACCCTATCTGGATTAAAAATGTTTGTAAAATGTTCGATCCACACATTGCAATTTACATACGAAGTTAATTCTGATACGCAGTTATCCTTTAAAAAAGGGCAATTTATTGTCTCCCAGAATAATTTGCTATTGTTGGTAGCTGCTACTAGATAAAGTTGGTTCCATGCATCAGCTTGGAGTTCTTTTTTTCGGGCTTTGAGAGTTAACTTATAGCTAAAACGCAGATATTGGATATATGCTGTATTTCGGGGTCTGGTACCAAGAGCCTGTTTCAGTCTGTGTAGGGCTTGGGTGCACTTCGGCCAAACTATCCAGCATGCTCCTGTTTTTTTGCTCCATCGCTCCTGGTGAGTAGATTTTCTATTATATTGTTTATCTTTAAAAAAACTAGAGGTCAATAAATTGGGATTAGCCTCATCACTAAGACAATAATCTATTTCCCTTCTGCATTTTGTTACCACATCCCTTTGTATCTTTTGCGGGTCAACGCCAGCCCATTTTATCCTCATACCATTTGGTCTTATAGGGGCAATATTGGGTATGCGATCATCATTATTAGGTGTTTTATGCCTCCAACATAACAGTGATAAAGAAATACTATTATGATCACTTACGGCTTGTTCTGTAATCCATAGATTTGAATAGTCAATGTTACATGAAATCAGTATGTGTTCGATATTGGTGTTGGCGTTCCTACTGGTAAAGGTTGGGCATTTGATATTTCCCCTGGTCATGGTACAGTTTAATAATTCAAGATCAAATTTTGCTATTAATGTATTTAAAGCTGTGCCATATTCACAGTGGGGGAAATGCATATGGTCATCATTATCATCGGCATTATGGCCCTTCCTAAATCCACATGTCTTAGTTTGGGCCAGTGGACAGGCCTGGATATTAAAGTCGCCGACCCAAAGGATAATGGCTACCTTACTGGACAATGCCAATGCCCTTCCGATTTCCTTGTCCAGTGTGAAGTCTACAGACCCCCGACTATTATCAAATATGTTGTTATAATAGTTAACTAAAACCAAGTATTTGCCCATAAAAAAATGTAGTCTCATCACCTGGCTATGCATATCTACTGCTGTATAACTTTTAATCTTGCATATGTTCAGCTTATTGGAGATGAGAATCAAAAGGCCACCCTTTGCTCTACCTTCCACAGAGTGAGTAGCATTTATCCAGTGTGAAGTATAACCCTCTACAAAGATCGGTTCTCTACACCAGGTTTCCTGCAGGCAAATTATATCATAATCTGAGGTGATGAAATCCCTACAAAATGGCGTGTCTTGTTTCTTGCTAAGGCCTGCGATGTTCCATGTTACAAGGGTATAGCCTTCATTTAGATTATCATTTATAGTCTTGCATAAGGGGGTGCCTAGGCTCTCCATAATGGGTGTAGCAGTTGTTTCCCCAGTTGGTATTATCAGTGTTTCTGTTGGCCCCCCTCGGGATATATATTTAATTTCACTTGTAGTAGTAGTGGCCAGATCTGGTTGGAATTTCATACAGTCTTGCGACAAAAAAGAAGCGGGTGGCTTAACATGTGAATAGTAAAAAGGGTAGTCTACCGCTAATCCATCAACATCCTTGTACAAAGTCCCTATTGGGTTATGTTTCTGGGATATCCCAGAGACTATCGGAAGTCAATCGTTATCCTGTAGGGAACTAAGTGCTTGAAATCTGTTATATTTTGGAATGTTTATGCAAGGTGGTGGTATTAGTGGTGGTAGCATGTTGTTAAAATTAGGGTTGTAGTTGGGACTATCATGATTATTAGTCACCAGCATGTGTCTGTAGAAATAACCCAGAGGCAGGAGGGTCGTGTTATACTCCCAGTGTGACGGAGGGGGAGCGTTCGCAAGGGTATTCCGTGCCCACCGATGAGTCCTAAAATTCATGATTATACAATCTCCCTCAAAAATGTTCTTGAGGGGACCAATCCATCCCACCCTTTGGGTTAGCAAAACCTGGTTTGCCCCAGCCATTGGAATGCCACAATTATTAGTCAGCCAATATATAGTTTTGTTCTTAAGTGTGTTGTGGTTTTCCATCTGGTCGTCCCGTAATTTGGGCACATTAACAAGGACCGCTACATAGGCACCACATTCAGGTGGTAATTTGATAGATGTTGGTGTCTTGTTTATAGTGGAAGACATTGGATCTGAAAAGCCTAATTTAGTTGCGTCTTTGGCTGGGCGTTTACTAGCCCCTGTGGTTGATTTCTCCCTTTGATTCAAGCCAGGGTTAAGATCAGTGGTTGGCATCCTTCTGGTTAACATAGAGTGCCCCGTTGATTTTTCCCTGGGGACTAAGATTTCTATAGATGATCTCTCCTTGTGATGGTTGTTAATTACGGGTGCAAGTAAAGTGCCATTACTATTGGTATTCAATTTAGTGGCCTCACTGTTTACCTCGCTATTCGTATCTGCCGTTGCTCTGCTTTGCTCCATCCTTTTTTTTTTTAAACTTTTTTTTGGGTTTTATTAACGATACATCACAAAGCTGCAGTCATATATACATGTTGCATCCAATAAACAACAGTATCTCCATTTAGTCAAACATCACATAGGGAAGCAATTGAGTATCACCATTATAACTCAATAAACAGTTAAGCTCATCTCTGATTCTCTTCACAGTCTTTCAACATCTTGAATTATCCGTAACGTCAGCATATACTTAATAGGAACATTCCTGACACTGCCAGGGTAAGATGAGGCAATTTAGATAAATATGATGTAGAGGGTTTGAAGCATGGAGAAAACAAGCTAAACAATGCATGTCATCGCAAACAGGTCAGTAGCGCCCAGCAGGTCATGCGAATGTGGTTACATACACTTTGGCATCCTAATCCCACCTCCCGTGACATGTCACTCTCGTGCACTTACATCGCTTCGTTGTGGAAGGGCTTACCGTTTATGTTGAATGTGGGGGCATTGCGTCAGAAGAGCCAGTTCTGTCTGGTAAGGAAACATTGCAATGGGGCCCAAATATCCGCCGGCCTTGAGGAGATCGGCAACAGCTCAGAATATGTGTTAATCTGGTCCTGACAGTATGTGAGATCGTGTAGCCAGTCCTTAAATTTAGGGGCCCTGCCCCTGCCCCATCTGCACGCAACTCTTCTCTTAGCCACAAGGAAAGCCAAGGCGATAAATTTGCGGTATATCGCCTGTATCTGTTCTACGTAACCCAAGAGAGCTAGGATGGGGGAGGGTTCTATCTCAGTATTGATCATCTTAGATATCGCCGCAAACACCTGCCGCCAGTAGGTCTGCACGCCATCGCAGTCCCATGCCAAGTGCAAGAAGTCAGCCCCTGAGGCACGACATCTGTCGCAGTTGTCATCGGCGCGAAGACGAAATCTGTGCATTCGCACCGGCGTATAGTATAATCTGTGTAGGAATTTGTAATGTATGATTCTAAATCTACTGCTCGATGAAACTCGCTCGGTGTGTTGTAGGCAAAACTCCCATTGCTTATCTGTAAGGGTAACTCCCAATTCCCGATCCCATTTTGATTTAGCCGCAAGCGGTGGTGTTTCCCTTCGTGTATGTACAGTGTTGTAGATTATCGACACCAGTTTTTTGGCTGTGTCATCCTGGAGAATGCATTGCAGTGGTGCGAAAGCCTGAGGCTCATGAGGAAAGGCCGGCGTAAGCGCCTTCAGTCCCTGGCGTAGTCTAATGTACAAGAAGGTGTCAAGGGGGAACAGTTGTATACCATCATATAGATGTTCTATAGTGCGGAAAGTCCCTGCATGGTATAAATCTCCTCATGTTGTAATATGTATGCATTCAAGCAGTTTGCGAAATAGTGTTTCCTGTAGTAATGGCATGTCCGGGTGGTAGACGAGGGGGAGTAAAGGCGAGTAAAGCATATCGGACTGTAATATTTTTGCCAGTTGATCTCAAGCATGGACCGTGCTCATTATTGTTGTGCGTGTTTTATCCCTACCTTCAGGAGGAGCATATAGTGCTCTTTCTATTGGGATAGGGTGAGCTAGCCAGTGTACCGCTGCCACCTGGGGCATATATCGAGGCTGTTTTACCCAAAAATAGGCAAAGTGGGCTTGAGCAGCATAATAATATATTTCAAAATCGGGAATTCCAAATCCACCCTTATTGTACGGTCTAATGAGTGTGTCCCACTGGAGTCGAGGCGTCTTGCCACCCCACACCAATCGAACAAGTTCCGACCTAAATTGTTTGAAAAAAAATCTACCAGGGTAAAAAGGGATATTCAAGAATAGATAAAGTAGCCGCGGCAATATCACCATTTTTATCAAAGACACTCTGCCTGCCATAGACAGGGGCAGGGTGATCCATCTCGTGATATAATCAATAATACGGGTCATGGTCGTGCCATAATTAGCCCGCAGTAGTTCATCTCTGTCTTTTGTTATCCAAATCCCCAAATATTTTAAATCTCCGTCACACCAGGCTATGGGGTAGTCCAGCGTAAATTTCTGTGTGGCCGCCGTAAGAGGGAATAAGCATGATTTACTCCAGTTTATCTGAAGGCCGGAGAGCCTACCAAAGTGGATAAACCCCCTTAGAATGGGGTTGAGATTATACCTGGGATCCCGCACATATAATGTGATATCATCTGCGTACATTGATATCAATATCTGTCTCTGGTTACACCTCAACGCCTTGTCGTTATGATGCTGTCGCAACTTCGCCGCCAGGGGTTCAGTAGCAATTGCGAACAGCAGTGGCGAGAGGGGCATCCCTGCCTTGTACCTCTTGTGATGGGAATTTCTGCGGACAACTTGCCGTTAATAGTTACTTTGGCTACAGGTGATTCATATAGTTGTTTAATCCAAGCTAGAAAGATCACTGGGAAGCCCATACGTTCCATCACCTGAAACACATAGTCCCACTCCAGTGAATCGAAGGCCTTGGTGGCATCAAGGAAAATAGCCGCCATTGGTAAGTCTTCATGGACTGTATTTAGTACGGAGAAGAATGTGCGCAGGTTATGCGTAGTCGCTCTACTAGGGACAAACCCCGATTGATCAGGCAGAATCAGGGTAGGTAGTAAAAGATTAATGCGCGTGGCAATTAATTTGGCAAGTATTTTTACGTCGCAATTAAGCAGGGATAGAGGTCTGTAGGAATCGCAATTGTTCGCAGGTTTCCCTGGTTTTAGCAGCGACGTAATGAGGGCAATGCGCATGGACGGGGGGAGATGGCCTACTTCTAGTGCATCCTCAAATACCTCCCGCAACACCGGGGCCATGAAGTCAATATAGGTTTTGTAAAACTCTATTGATATCCCATCCAAACCTGTGTCTTTGCCCGACTGCATAGACATGATAGCATCACGCACTTCGTCCAGTTCAAAAGGTGCGCTCAGAAACGCTCTCTGCGCGTCACTCAGCCAGCCTAGTGATATGTCCTCTAAATAGTCCTGTAGGTGAAGATGTCCAGTTCTAGTGGATGTGTAAAGTGCAGTGTAGTGCGTCACGAAAGCATTAAGAATCTGTGTAGTGTCTCTATACATCATTCCATCTGGTTCCCCAATTTCTAATATTACATTAGGTTGTCGCGTCATTTTAATCGTTGCAGCAAGGGCTTTGCCAGGTCGTTCGCCTTCGCCATAGTGGCGGGCTGTCCAGTGTTTACCTCTGAATTTGGATTCTCTAGTAGCTTTGTCAGTATATTCGGTCAATTTGTCTCGGATCTGAGAGAGAGTCGCGTCGTCGGGACTATCATCCAGGGATCTTTCAAGGAGTTTAAGCTCAGTTTCCAAGCTAGTAAGTCTTGATAATATGCTTTTCAGTACCCCCGACCCTTTGGCTATGCAGATGCCTCTTAGAGTTACCTTAAATGCATCCCAGATAGTTTCCACCTCTTTCACTGAGTCTTTGTTGCGTTTAAAAAAGTCTAAAGCCTCTTCCCGTAATTCTTCCTGAAATGCATTATCTAGAAGCATCGTGGGTTGTAGTCGCCAGGCAGTTCTCGGAGGGCCAAAATCTGTGTCCCTCAATGTAATCTTTACAGGTGAGTTGTCAGAATAAGTCCTAGGTAAGTGTTGTACCGTTACAAGCGCAGGGCAAAATTGTGGGGAAATAAATAAGTAATCGAGCCTCGCCCAGGAATTTGCCTGTGCAGTGAAGTGTGTACCTTCCTATGTGTCAATGTTAAGGTGCCTCCAGGCGTCCTCCAAATTATAATCTCTAGTCGTCGCAAGCATCGTTGCCCTCGTCTTGGTGTAATGGTGGGGGGCCTGTTGTGATCTGTCAATGAGTGGATCTAGCGTAAGGTTGAAATCTCCTCCCCAAAGTAGGTGTTGAGGTCCCGTGCTAACAATAGCTGCCCACAGTACCGTAAAGAACTGGGGGTCATCCGTATTTGGGCCGTAGCAGCACACCATGGTGACCGCTAAATGTCCCAGTCTTCCTCACATTATACAGTACCGTCCTTGGGTATCTAGTTTGGTTCCTCCTAGGGTGAATGGCGTGCCCTTTTTTATGAGAATCGCAGTACCCCTAGCGTATGTGGAATATGAGGAGAAGGCCGTATGTAGGGCCCGTCTGTTGGTGAAAGTGTGAGCAATTTGGGCCTTAAAATGTGTTTCCTAAAGGAAAGCTATGTGAATAGAGTGGCGATCCAAGTATGACAGCACCTGGCGCCGTTTCCGCGGATCTCCTAGGCCTCGCACATTCCATGTGAGAAGGCTTAAGTCAGTGATCGTCATGAGGAGTCTGTATTGTTGTGGTAGCCTGACGTGTTTTTCTGAAACAGCCAGGGATGCAATGTGAGCGTGTTGTCACAAGAGAACTCTGTTAACCTGGGAAAAGGAAGTGTATGTAGGGTCGGCTTCCAAGTGTCGCTTCTTTTGTAGCGATAGTATAGTCTCGAATACGTGCGTACTAAATGCACCTTGCGTCCAGTCCTCCTACTCTCACCCTCCTGCATCAATATCCAATCTGCATTCCAGAACCTTTCAATAGTCAACTTCAATATACAATTACCCAGTCGCACAGTTCTACGAATCCCACCCTCCTCCCACTGAAGCAACCCCAACTTGCCAGTAACCCTCATCCACCCCCCTCCCCTATCCCCAAACAAGAAACCAATCATACCCCAAGCAAAAAAGTACAATAGTGGGGAGTACCCATTGGAGGTCCTACCAGAGGGCCGCATCACCGCCGTCCTCCTCTCGAGCCTTCGCACCTAGTCGCCCCAACGGCTCCGCGCAGAGGAGGGTAGCGGGCCCCGAAATACATTACCACCGGACTACCATTAAGATCCTCTCGCCATGTGGTAGAGGTAGCGGATCCAGACTCGGTACACTTAGGAGTCAACACAGTTAATGTCAGCCAGTGAATTCGGCGGTACAATACAGCCAGCTCAAGTGTCACTCATTGGTCGTCTTCTTCAGCTGAAGCATCATCTCTCCGAGATCTGTCCCGGTCCGTGCCACCCTGGCGGGGTCTCCTAAGCGAGCGTAAATATTCCTCAACCTTGAGTGGATCAGTGAAGAAGCGTTGTTTACCCTGGTGTGTTACACGCAAGCGCGCCCGATAGAGTAATGCGTAGTCAATTTGCTCAGCTCTTAAGTTCTTTTTGACGTCGACGAATTTGCGTCTTTCCTCTTGTACTATTGGTGTAAAGTCCGGGTATATAGAAAATTGCACCCCTTTATAGGCTAGTTGTCGTTTAGTGCGTGCCGCTCGGAGGGCTGCATCACGATCCCAATAGTTCAGCAGGCGCGCAATAATGGGCCGCGGTGGCACTCCCGGCTTCGGCTTCGGCCCAAGGGATCGGTGTGCACTTTCCAAAATAAATTGCGCAGAGAAGGCTTCAGGCCCTATGGAATCTCTGAGTAGGTTTTCAACATAGTCCTCCATACGCTCCGTCAGTGGACTCCGGAATGCCCATAACGCGGATGAGGTTGCATCTACTGCGGGCCTCCAAGTCCTCATTCTTAGCAGCTATTACACGGAGGAGTTTGTCCATTCACGCTAACTGTGTGCCATGAGCAGCAGCGGTATCATCATTGTCTGAGATGCGACGTTCACCTTCCTTTAATCGTTCCTCGTGTTGGTCTACCTTGTGAACAATGGCGTCCATCCTGGAGGACATGCGATCCACTTTATCCACAATCGTAGCAAAGCCTTGCCTCATCCCTTGGAGGATTTGCTGCAAATCCAGGTCTGCGGAGGATTCAGTCGTGCTTGGCCTGGCAGTGTCCTTCGGCTCCAGGCTGGTGGGGTTCGTCTTGGGGCCTTTTTTTGCCACTTGGTCAAAGGAGAGTCTGGGCTGACGTGTGTCTGGCTTACCCATGGCGTCTGAAGGTGCAGGTCACACGTGTTGTGGAGACAAAGCTGAAGGTTGTATGCTATTTTGGCTGTCTCACTCAGTGAGGGCGATGAAGGTGCCAGTGGTGTTGATGAACTTCTTTAGCTTTTGGTGCAGGCGTTTATAAGAGGAGGGGGGGGGGGTTCGTCTTGCACTTTCAGGCAATTGTATGGAAAAAGATTCAACACCCAGAGGTCACTCCTGCGAACGTAATACTCCGTTGACTTAGATTTATGTGGGGCCAAGTCTGTTATGTCGGTCAGATCCACTGATTTTTTGCGAGCACACAGTGAGGTTCGCGCCAAGTGGTGCCAATGGGCGCTACCCCCAGCAGGGCTTGACGAGCGGTACAGCTATCCCAGCACTTCCCCAAGCCCCGCAGCAGGATGGAGCAACCCTTAGCAAGGGCTAGTGGCAGATCCCAGCCGTCCCTCGGTGCGACCTGGGCAAGGATAGAGGAGATCCAGGCGTTAGAACAGGACGTTTCGGTACCTGCAAGGGACGGGCGCTATTTTTCCGGGGAGCAATCACACAGGCAGGGCAAGTGGCGATAGCACACTTAGCAAAGGTAGTCACCGGAATGCCCAAGAGTGTGTCTTTTATGCACGTGCCAGTCCCGGAGCCGGCAATCTGCACTGTGCGGCGTCACACTCGCGCCGGGTCAAAATGTCCGCTTCCTCACCCGTTGTCCATAGTCAACACGGCAGGAGCGGAACAGGAGCGGCTCAGGAGCCTGCCGGTAAACGTCGCAGCGAGCGCTGCCGCTCCGGGTGTCAGCAGTCCTTCACGGAGCCCGGGGGCAGACAGCACTGCACATTGATACTATCAGAGCGTGGGGAGCGATGGGGCTCTTCCTGCCAGCCTACGTTGCAGCGCCCAGCCGCGCGGCTTCAGCACTCTCGATCGGGGCACATAAAAAGCTCAGAGCGGACAGCCCGCCTGGGGAATTGCGCCATTTAAGTTCACCTCTGCAGAAGTGCCTCATATACTGATAGTGGATATGGTGATGGCCGCATTGGTAAACGCTCTTACCGCACACCCCGGCTGGTGTCTTGTCGGGCCGATCGTGCTTCCAGGAGTCCGGACCACACTCCTCGTGGCAGACCATGGCCTTTCCTGCAGTTGGCCGCCGGTCACAGTGGGACCTGCAGTGCGAGCGCTGCTCCCGGTCAGATGTTCGCGGGCTCTGAGCTCAGGAATGTAATGTCCGATTTTCTCCCAACTTTCACCGAGTGTTGGGGTCACCTTTAGCACCAGTTCAGCACTGTAAATTGTGGTGGCAGACCAGTGTCTTCAGGATAAATGCCGGATCGGGATTTCGGGAAGCAGGAGCCTCACCAGTCGGCGGCCATTCTGCTAGCGCGCCCTCTAGCGCCCCCCCCCTGCTTTGCTCCATCCTTGCATTCATTTTTTCAAGGCTTCCACTTAGCTTATGGACTTACTTAGCTAGGTTGTCTATCCTGTTGTGTAGTGGCCTAAGTAGCTCAATTAATTTGTCTGAGATCGTTTCTAAGGTTAGTGTGCCTTGGGCAACATCTGTGCCTTGTTTAATGCTTGTCAATCAATAACAACCACAGGGGCTGTCCATAAACCCCGAACCCGGGACAATCAGTTATGACATCAAACAATAGGTTCAGGGAAGGAAACCTAAAATTATGCGTGATCTGTTAAAAGGTAAGGAAATATAATCAAAAAAAGGAGAAAAATGGAGGAAGCCCAAAGAACTGTTTTGTCAGTATCAAAAGGAATATAATTTATTATAAATGTAGCACAAAATCATTAAAAAAGCTTGGCTCAAGACAAATAATGCTGGTGTACATAGGCAGAACATATAACAAAGACCAGACATGTGGCAAACAAAACCACTACATGTTAAAGAAAGAACAACATATACATGAATGTAGTGCCACAGAAAAAGCGTTGACGGCGTTTCGACCGCTGGTTATTTAGGCAGTCATCTTCAGGACAGAGAAATGGCTTGAGCGTTGTATATTAGGGAACCGTGTTGGAAACACTACGAGAATCGGAGTGTTTTGAAATCTGTTGCAGTGGCATTCAATCTTCAGCCAACTGTAAGCCCAATATTTTGGCAGCTGTGAAAGATCGCAGCGTCTGGGTCACCACGCGTGTTTATTTCCGACGGCTTTTTGTTTAATGCTTGTGGTTGGTGAACCCCCCGTGTCATAATTCTTTTATCTTTCTTTGCCTTTGAGTTTCCTTGACCTGCTATTTTCTTTATATATTCCTTGGTTTTGATTGGGGAGGCGGGGGAAGAGTGGATGGAGGTGGCCAGTATTGATAATGTGAGTGTGTTTAAAATACAAGAGTGGTCATCATTAGTGTTGTTTGTGCCAACGGTTGTACCAATTATAACTTCAGGGGTGGTGGCACCTACCATAGAGATGCTCGGTCTGTCTTCGCTGGCCAAAATATGGTCTTCGCTAAACTGGTCTCCACATGCAAAGCTAGACCCCCTAGATAGGCGCCTCTCAGTGCGATCTATTTCCTCAGATAAGGCGCTGACTGCTTTTACTAGATATGTATCTAGGGAAACATCCTTTACAATGCAACTTTTACCACGCAGTGCCTTTACGACGCAACTTTTACAACGCAAACCAGTACAACGCACTGCACTGGGGGGCGGTCTAGGATAGGGAATAGGTTTAATTTACTGTCCAACACCTTCCCTACTATCCACGGGGACTGGAGTTGGTATAGTAAATTAAACTATTCACTATCCAGCGCCCCAAAGCACTATGCGTTGTAATGGTATGCGTTGTAAAAACCGCGTTGTAAAAGCATGCGATGTAAAAGCATGCGTTGTAATGTCATACATCCATGTATCTATAGTAGTGCGCGTTTTTTCCATTAGGGTTTTGTGGCTCGTCTTCTGGCCATGTGAAAAAAAATTTAAGAAGGGGTGGGCGGTACTAAAGCCTTAAACCTATAGCCCAACATGGTACAGGCCTAAATCAACAATAATACATGTTGGTAGCCTTTTCCCAATAATACAATTTCAGTACCTTTTTGAGTGCCCAGTCTGATTTTGTTTCAGGGTTAGAGAGGGGGCCCGGCCTCCTCCGGCCTCTGACGGCCTAAGACGGTCCTGCCCTTGTCCCGGGCTTCTCCCGGCGCTGCTCGTGCGCTTCCCGTGCTGCGTGGGGCGGGAGCGCTCAAGTCCTGGGAGAGGCGTTGCTGTGCTGGCGTCAACCGATCTGCACCAGGCAGAGAATTGTGGGGGATGGAGTTCCTTCAATGGGCCGTTCCCCTCATGGTGGTGTTTCTTAGCAGGTAAGTGAAGGGTGAAAGCTGTTCCCCTCATAGCGCACCCTAGAAAAGCAGCAAGTCGTTCCCCTTGCAGCGGAAACAGATGAATGATAATTTCCAGAAGCGCATCCCGTGTTGCGTGGGGTGGGAGCGCTTAAGTCCTGGGAGAGGCGTCGCTGTGCAGGCGTCACAGGTCCGCACCAGGCAGAGGATTGTGGGGGATGGAGTTCCTTTAATCGGCTGTTCCCCTCACGGCGGTGTTCCTTAGCAGGTAAGTGA
Source organism: Lissotriton helveticus (assembly GCF_964261635.1). Lineage (NCBI taxonomy): Eukaryota > Metazoa > Chordata > Amphibia > Caudata > Salamandridae > Lissotriton > Lissotriton helveticus. The sequence continues at coordinate 567,972,397 of NC_136071.1, forward strand.
AGGGTAAAAACCGTTCCCCTCACGGCGCACCCTAGAAAAGCAGCAAGTTGTTCCCCTTGCAGCGGAAACAGATTTATGATAATTTCCAGAAGCGCGTCCCGCGTTGCATGGGGCGGGAGGCCTTAAGTCCTGGGAGAGCCGTTGCTGTGCTGGCATCACCGGTCCGCACCAGGCAGAGGATTGTGGGGGATGGAGTTCCTTTAATCGGCCGTTCCCCTCACGGCAGTGTTCCTTAGCAGGTAAGTGAAGGGTGAAAGCCGTTTCCCTCACGGCGCACCCTAGAAAAGCAGCAAGTCGTTCCTCTTGCAGCGGAAAGAGATGAATGATAATTTCCAGAAGCGCACAAATTTCCATTATGCTGGCATTAATGATGTCATTTCATGTCATACTTGCCATACTACATTACTAATTGAGCTATTATAGCACTTTATGTGATTACACACCATGTGTGGTATATATTTACGGTGAATGTGCCAGTAGTTGTACATATTTTTTTTTTTTTAACCAAATGTTATTGATTTTCATACAGAAAACAAAGTGAACCAAAAACCAAGCAGTGCACTAAATCCACAACCAGTGTGTGTTGACATTCCTGCATGCAATCAACCAATCATGCATTGGGATCCATAATAATCTCACCATTTCTCTCACATCTTATTACGCTTATGAGGGCACCCACATGCAATATAAATTGGCTCCTCCAGTTTCACACACCAGTCCATGGTTGCATGCTATACCACAATCGAGGGTAGGGTCGCTGAATTCAACAATCGAGCTATATCCCTTTTAACAACCAGTGTCCACAGACCGACTAGCAGATGGTTCACACCTGGGCCCCACCAGATCTTCCACCAGACCAAGGACAACAATGTGGAGAGTAAAGTAAGTTCAGCAGTGCAGTATTAGGGCTCGTGTTTGGAAGACAGTGGATCAATATCTCCTGATCACCGGACATGAGCAGGTCATGTGGAAGAAGTCTGCTGCATCGTGTTGCACTGAGATCAAGTGAATGTTTGCCATCAGCCTGCCCCCCAGAGCTTCAACTGAATCAGATATGTGGTATGTAAACAATTCAACTAAATCAGGCAGAAACTAGACGATATTGCCTACAGGTAAATACTTACCATGAAGGCAGAGGAAAAACGTAAACAAGAGAACATGATTCGTTTTTCACTATTTTATTTAGCACAGAATGCATTCTAACATCCAAAGGATGCATTTTGTGCTAAAATACAGTGCCACATCCCAGTTTTGCATTTCACATAATATGCATAATTTCACATAATTATTCAAATATGTTGTGTAACCATGCAAATGCAAATTGCATGAATATCTGACTCTTAACAAATGCCACATGCAAACATAAATATACACATACAATGTATTTTCTGCACAGAGTCCATCGCAACTTCACATTTAAAAATGTGATCTGGCCATACCTTCTGGACTTGTCCATTGATAGGCATCAGATACCCTCGTGAGGTGCTTTTATTCACACTTCAGGTAAAACGAGATGGGCTGGGAGGTGGGAGTAGATGACTGGGCGTGCATTTACCTACTTCACTCTCAGTTTTAAAATCACAGCCCTCAGATTTGATGATGGTCCCAGGCTCGGCAGCCAATGTTTTCCTTCCAAAACTTTAGTGATTAGTTGAATTCGGGAGGTCGGGTAGGAGAGGAGGTGGAGATCCCATTTCGGGCTTTCTTCTACATTCCATCACAACCACACATACGAAATCAGGAAGAGAATACGGAGGCGAAATGACTGCCACTGCTCCAAGAGTCACTTGACTCGCTGTGCCTACTCTTCAGCCCTCAGGTGTTTAAAGACAGGAGTGAGGTAGGGAAAAAAGGCCGCTCAGACACTCTGACCATTACTCCCACTATCCTTACGATTCTTTCTGTGTCATGGAAAGAGGTAACACAAAGCTCTAAAAAGACCCATTAAGCCTATTTGCCAAACATCTCACTGGGGCTTCCAACTAAACAAGAGAAATGGTTACACATGCACCACGATCTATCAGCCTCAAATATTCTTGGCTCAAATAAATACTGATAAATGTGACTTGACATACAACACACCAAACGCTTCAGCGTATCCCCTACTACTCAACATAATTACAATCTACATTCAGTGTATTAAAACAGCTAGTGTCTAGCACTCACATTAAAAACATTTAACTTGCATATCGATCTTTGCACTATATGCATGAAGCTATATCTTACATCAATTAAAGGGGACATCAAACATATGATGAATGCTTTTCACTAGAAATGACTGATCCTTTTCCCCCTGCAACACACCCTGAACAAGAATTGAGAATTTCTCAAGATTCAGGGGTTTGAGGGGCTCTAATCGACCAAGAATCATACAGAAACTACTCATATTCCACCCACCGGGCCAACAACAAAAAATATCTAATTCTCCTCAACCTTTAAGCAGGCACAATAATGTTAGTCATGACAAAGGACCTGATTTAGAGCTTGGTGGCCCAAATTGGGTGCCTTATCTGCCTATTGACTTCATATTACCAAAGCAGAGCAGTCTCAAGACCAGCCAGGGTATTGACGCAGCAAGGACGTAAAAGTGACTCCGTGAAATCATGTAGATTTCACTGCGTCACCTTTATGAGGCGTTCTTGCAGCGGAACGTCCACCCTGCGCTAGAACGCCCACATGAACCCCAACGCAGGTTTCTTGTGGCGCAGGGCTTTACAATGTGATGCATCTCCCTAGATGCATCACGTTGTAAATAAGGTGCAGCGAGGCGCATGGTTCACACCGCTGCTGCGTCACAGAAGTGACGCAACAGCAGCGTAAATGTGGCGCCAGGGGCTTGTAAATCTGCCTCCTAGTACTTAGATTTGTCATCAACTCAGAAATAAGGATTATAACCCCTAGTCTGCCTGTCCTCAACCATTTTTTAGAGTGATTTTTCACCCTTACCATTGGTAGATATACAGTTTTAGTGTGCTTCCTCACTTTTCACCCCCCTCATTTTTATCACGCATGTAGCACTGCTAGCAATAAGACTAATTTGTCATGAGTAGGGACAGTGTACGCTCACACTACATATTATGCATAGAATACTGTGTTTCTCTTCTTGTCACCTTTGATTCCCGTTTATCTCCTTCTTGTTTTGTGTTTTCCTTGTGTTACAGCCTTAAAACAGCCCTTTGGGTGCGAGCATCTATGGCGGTTAGAATTATGGTTACTAGTCAACTGCGCTGTGAGCCCCGGTCAAGTAGCAACCACAGTCCTAGTCAGGGTAAGATAGAAGCAAAACCCAAATTAACCTGTGCTCACTCACCTGGTAGCTTAACACAGAACAGTCAGGCTTAACTTATAGGCTATATTAAATAAAAAAAATTTGCAACACTTTAACCCCTCCCATGCTCATGACGGGGCCGCTCCATCATGAGCATCGGTTGAGCTGTGCTCATGACGGAGCGGTTCCGTCATGGCCCGCTCGGCGCGCCTGCGCGGTGCGAATTCCGCGGCTGCGCTGGACATTCCATTGAGCGGGCGGGGCCATGACAGAACCGCTCCGTCATGAGCACAGCTCAACCGCGGCTCGTGACGGAGCGGCTCCGTCATGAGCATGTGAGCGCCCCTCGGCCCCCCGCCCCCCTAGCGCTGCGGCGGAATTGCCGCCGCAGCGAAGGGGTTAAACAGTAAAACAGTGAAAACACTACATGAAAAGATCCCACACAAGATAAGAAAAATGGAGATTAACTTAATAGGTAAAACAAGACCAAAACGTCAAAAGTCCAATCAGTAGAAACAGAGTTATGAATTTTTAAAAAATAAACAGAAATCTGGAACCGTGGCTGGCTGGTTACCCTGGACCCGGTCAAAGTCAAACGTTCAGCCAGACCGCGTTGTAGCACAGGTGAGATAAAGTCCCAGATTAGTTTCACTGATGTTTTACCTTCTCAAGTTTTGTGCCAATAGTCTCATTTGCATGGGTGAGGGACGTAAAGAGCATGTAGGGCGTCACAAGCGGAGGTTGACATGGCACTAAGAACAGGCAGGCATCACAAACAGAGGGTCGCGATGATGTTTGGTGCCAACTGTGTAGTTCTGGTGGAAATGCTTGATTTCAATGGCCTTTGAGACACAGCAATACTCCAGCACCTGTAAGGCACCACTTGGGGCTAAGGAATTTGCTGAAGAAGGGTCCAGGGGCTGTTGGGGGGCCTTCTATGCCTCTGAGGTTCATCTCAGGCTCAGATTAGGAGGCCAGCAGACTAGCCCTTTGAGTCACTCTGGGGTCTGGGTTTAAGATGAAATTGCAGGCCAGTGCTTAATTTGAGCCGGTGGTTTCCAGTGCTCAGCATCGGCACTGAATTGTAGACACCAGCACTTAATTGTTGACACCGGTACTTATGACAGTGGTGGTGCTGTTTTTCTAATTTAGAGATGAGCAGGCCAGCAATTATTTATTAATTCAGTATGCCTTAAAAAGCAACTAATACTTGCCTGCCAAGCTATTTGTATAGCTTTGGGGTCCTGGAATAGTCTGCATTGTCACACTTGTAGCAGTGTGCTGGTTAGTAGGTGCGTGGATACTGTCATTTGTAAGGCTGGCAGTGGCAGTGGAAGCTGCAGAGGCCCCCCGCTAGAACCCTGGCACTTATTTTTCTTTCAAATTATGCACTGTTGCAGGCCCAGTTCTTCTTCCCCAGGAAAGAGGGCAACAGGTCAGCAGAGCATGGCAGCTGACTGGCAGTCGTGGTAGCAGCACAAACGTCCTTCCTTCTGGAAGAGTATCCATAGGTCCAGATGTGTGCTGAAGAGTTAGAGTCTGAGGCCCTTCTGTTATACAATGTTGTGCTTTTGAAGTGAGGAGAAGCTTCTGAACGCATGTCTTTGAAGTGCACAGATGCCCTGCCACCCCCTCCCTGGCTCCAGACCTAATACAAATACAGGAGATATGCAGGCCTCTGCGTGGGGATAGGACACTGGCTGTTTAAGTGTAAGTTGGGCTTCTCCCTCTCATCCTGCCAGTTATGGCCCATCCAGTCACACTTAGCTCCCACATTGTGTATCTGTCTATGAGGAATACACAAAGCCCAACTGTCACCCAAACCCAGTCATGAGCCACGGACAGACAACAGGCACCAGATGGCTAAGGCAAAAAAAATGCCACCTTTCTTAAAGTGACATTTTCGCAATTGTGATTGTATTTATGCTTCTGTAAATATATGATATGAAACATTCATCGCTGAAAGCATGTGTGAGTGAAATTTTTATGGTCTTTGGAACTGAATAAATTTATTTTGAATTGAATTAAACTTAAAATCCGACTTCACAATAAGTTAATATTTTTAATTATGATTCTAGAGACTCCAAAGGTGAACTGATTATCTCTTCCCATTCGGAAATGACACTTATGAAATGCAATAAGTAATCACAAATGTTGTCATATAGGAAAGATAGGCCTTGCAGTAGCAAAAAATTAATTAAAGCGTTTTGCACTACCCGGACATGTAAAACTTAAAATTACATGTCCAAAGTTTAAAATACACTGCATCCTGCCCTTGAGGATGTCCAGGGACTACCTTAGGAGTGCCTTATATGTCATAAAAATGAAGTTTTGGGTCTGCCAAAGGGTTCATTTTCGCCAGGTCGGATTCGCAGTTTACGATTACACACAAAAGCTCTGCAATGGCACCCCTGGGAAATGTTTAAATGCATATTAAGGGGATGACTCAACAAGTACTGCATGCCCACAACTAGTAGTTAATTTACAGGCCCTGGGCACATGTAGTGCCACTTTACTAGGGACGTACAAGTAAATTAAGTGTGCAATTTTATTATAAGCGCATGATACTATATTTTAGGGAAAGAGCACAAGCACCTTAGCACTGGTTACCAGTTGTAAGGTGAACCATAATAAGAAGGTAACCCCCTAGTAAAGTACTGTTAGGTCTAGGTGCAGAAGGGAAACAAATAAGAAAGAAGAGAAAAGAGCACCCACTAGACCTGTATTTCTTCAACTAAGCTAATTTATGCTGTTGGTTCTGTCCCATTATTAATCAAATTTAAACATGTGGATAGTTTTTCATAGGATCAATTTTATTAGATCTTCTAGATTCACTAGATCAATGTAAATTAGTTGGTAAACAACATATTTGTTGGAACAGTCTCCTATACATTTCAATGCTTTTTTCTATGTATTGTGACATAACCATTATTTCCAAATAAACAACACATGTTCTTTTTATTCAATAAAAACAAACTATACTCATGGCCAATCATCTCCTTCTCACAGACATTCAAACCACAACACTCAAAATTGTGTCTTATATGTATGTAATTTTCATGAATACTGATTACATAGGTGCCCTTTTAGGTGTTTACAAACACCAGTGACACAAACAGTAATCATTACAAATTCACAACTACATAATTCTATTGTGGTGGCAGCATAGTCAAGATCCATGCTACAGTTCATTGTTCGTAGTTTATTTCCGACTGAGTTCATATAACCCCGATTGGAGGGCCTCTTACACCCTCACGTGTCAATTGCTTAGTGACTCTTGCAGCTGCAGTCCCTAAACAAAAACTCTACTTCCTTCAACAAACACCACAACGAAATAGGAGCAATTCAAGAACATTAGGTCAGTTTATTCGCTGACATATGATAAGGTTATAACTTACTCCATCATGATTTTGCACCTGTTCTGTCAAAACTCACTACTTAAATAAATGATCATCTACAATTGGAAACCTGTGTTTCAATATATGTTGTATCCAAGTAGTTTATGTTACCTTCCATCTACATCCAATAGTTACATAGGCATACTCTACATAATGTCCCCACCAGAAACCCAGAAAGGCAATTAACATCTTACTTACCTCATATACCTTTGCTACTGGTGGTATAGCTCCTGTCACCCTCACCCAAACTAATGCCTTTATTCTTACCATACCATTTCTTTCATATAAACAAGGCCTCCTCCGCAGATGGTATGTTCTTTTAAGGAAAGAGGAGCGCTCACTAAGTAAACAGTTTGTTGCTGGGAAGGCACAGCACTATACATGGAAACTCATATATATATGGATGCTAATTACGGGTAACAGCTGCCAACCCTAGTCTGCCCTTTTGGTACCTAAAGCACGACCCGTGATGACCAGAAAGTGAAAAGCCCTCTGTGAGGCACATTACAAAATAGTGGTAAAACTTGCCCAGTATATTCCCCTTGAAGTTACTAATACCAGTGTATTAACAACTCAAGAATGGAAAGGATGCTATAGAACCGTAAATCGATTCCTGGAGGTCTACTGAGCAAAGGGAAATTAAGATGGCATCAGGAATACTGCCACCAATTCCTGCTATTATTCCCCAATTGCTCCCAAAGTTTCACCTACACATTGTGGCTGCTTTCAGCGACCAAAGTATTCAGGGTAAAAACAACAGACATGAAGCATTACAGCAGTACTCCTAATTGTTAAAGGACATTTGTACTGAGGCCATAATAGACCTGCTTACTCTCTAGTTAGAGGCCATGGAGAATTAAACTTTGGAATAAGGGGTCAAACCTTTAATCTCATGGTGAGTCAAATGGTCTGATTTACAAATGAAACTTTGTAGAATGTTTGTAGTACTATAGTAGTACTAAAAACCTACTGCAAAGTGCTATTCACAAACTGCACTTTTATAGTAACTTACACTTTTGAGTAAGTTTACTACTTTCTGGTATTCACAAACTGCACTTTTGTAGTAACTTATACTTTTGTAGTAACTTACATGTTTGCAGTAAGTCCCTACCCCTATTATTTTCTATGGGATGGTTTTGCAGTTGGACAGTTGGACTTACTACAAAAATTTTATTTCCATCAAGAGTCCAGTGTTCGAAAATGTAAATTACCTTTGTTAAAAAGTGCATTTGTTATATTTTCAGACACCCTGGCATTTTGGTGACTCAACGTCCACGCAAGTGAACCTGAAATGTAGATGAACTGACTCTTTAAATTTCTTTAGTAAAATCTGAAATGATTTGATGTGAAGTGGATACCATAGTTTCAAATACAAAATGAAAAATCAAACCCTGCACATGTAACAGTAATCAGCCTCAATTCTGCTTCCAGTTGACCATTTAGTGTGCATATTTTTTAGATATAAATTGTGTTTTTCTGTCTGTCTTAATTTTAGAATGCAATGCCTAATTATGTTGAGTGACTGCTATTGTAATTATATTAATAAGTAATAATTTTGTACAACATAATGCAAGCTCAAATTAGGTTGTGTTTTTGGTTTGTGAAAATGTAACATTCTAATCAAATGTGATAACATAAATCTGTAATTAATGAATGAATCTGTCATTTGCAAGCCAGTTTCTGAATGCTCAATAAACCATCAGATGCAAAATATTCCCTATCAAAAGCAGAGCGTGAATTATTTCCTTCATTTGTATGTAAGAAAAGCATCACCTCTTGAACTAAAATCATTGCAGGTCTAGTCTTTTAAGAAGTACACAATAGAGCATTACACCTAATACAAAAAGACAGAGTAGAAAGCAGATTGTTTTTCTTTCTTCAACTTAGCTCTATGAAAATAAAAGAAAAAGTCGATGCTCTACCATGAATATTTGAGTTTAGTAGTATTGAAAGAATATTTATAGTACACTATCACCCATACACGTTTTATGCCCAGGCGAAATTTTAGTTAAACCAGCATATTTCTCCTAGCTTTGAGAATTTTGCAGTATGTTTGTTAGATGAATTTCACAGAATTACGCCATTACTCCATGATGGGTAATTACGTGGCACAATAAGAATGCAGGAACAGTAAAAATAACCACAACAAAGTAATTTGCAATATTTATGGGGTTATGCGATTAGCGTGAAATTTGTTCTTGGGAAAATATAGTGGGTAAATTCTAGATTTGCTTTCTTGCTGGATTTAAATTTTCAGAACATTTTGTGTAATTAAGGGAAAGCAAATTACTTGAATTTCGCACACCACTAACACAACCCCTCACTCTTATCTAGCTTCAATGATAATGTTTATCAGAGAATATGCTAATTTTAAAATACGTAAGCGATACCTGGTTAAACCTCATATAAAAATAGAAGCATCTCCATTGAGTAAAAATCAGCAAGAAGAAACTCACGGACGTAGCATTGGTGGGGGGAGGTTTGAAATGTTACACCCACCTTATAAATGTACAGGAGGAGCTTTCAATTGAGTATTGTAAGGTGTCTGTCGTATTTCACCTTAGATTTTTAAATACTTACTGTGACAAAAACAGAGATGCACACAGGTATTTTACCAAATACTGTGTTTTAGGTACCTCTCACAATCCACAATCCTCTCTCTTTCCATTGGCCCATCTCATATAATAATTAGCATGATATCTCAGTGTGATTGTCTGAAAATCCGAAGCTCACCGCCCAGTCTTACTGACCAAGCTACTCCCCTGAAGAAAGTCCAGAATTTCATGGCCTTGTTAAGAGTTTGGTGGAACTGGCAGCCAAAAAAGCTTCTGCCATGCCAGCAGAAGCCATGATTCCATGTTTTAAAGTGTGGTCTTTACAATAGCTATTACTCCCTTGAAAATGGCTGCTGCATGTCATGCAAGAACTGCTCAAAGAAGGACCATGGCAGCAGGTCCTCCATGCCATGACAGTGTAGCAGACCTGATATTATGTACATGCTTTCTTGAGAGAGAGATGCAAAGTGAAGGTCAATTTCCAGAACAATAGGACAAAGTAAAGATGTGCTAAGAGCGTTTCTAAAAGCCCCAGTAAATGTAATGTTGGTATTCTGTTTATAGTGTTGTTCTGGTAAACAGGGGCGATAGATTTTTCAGCCTTGTTACTCTTTGTGTTTACTGAATACTTTAGTGACATACAATTCCTTTATTATGTATGGTAGGAAGCACTCCATATTTTAGAGTGACTAAAGGTAAACTTTTTGAGGAAGGTTTCTATATGGGATACTACTTGGTTTCATCATCTCCCTCAAAGGCACGAGTATAAAAAGAAGCTGCCCGCACACTAAGCACTTCAAATGAGCAAGAGGCATAAGGTGAAAATATAAACTGGAGTATTTGCAATAAGCAGAAAGATCAGTACTGGAAAATAGTTGGTGACAATAGCCTTTTCAGTAAAGTTTCCGGACCAGACCATATGGATATAACAATCCTTCACACTGGACCTTGTTATTTTAGTATCCGTACTCGGCTGATGCCACTACCTGTCCAGGGAGCTGCTGGTATCCCATTCTGCCCCTCTTTCATATGCTCATCAGTTCATTCTTTGAGCCACAGGTTTCCTCCAGCACTAGAGTCATTATTTTTCATCACTTTAATATGTGCCCCTGTTTAGTGTTTTGTATTGTCGCCTCATTTCTTTTGCTGAACTTTTATTGCAGGTTTTTGGTACAGTGGGCACTGCTGTTCAGTGACCAATGTATGTGCTCTGACCACTAATACAAATAGAAATCAGATAATATATGATTAGCATCTTTAATTCTCCTATAAAGCCATATTATGTCAAATATAAGCTAAACCCACGGCATGGAAAGTTAAAGGTTACCCATGGCCTGCAGCACTTATTGTGCAATCCACTAGTGTGACAAGAGAAACATGACATCAGGCCTACCAGTATAGCCCAACTGCTGCAGTTTATTCCTGCAGCCCATATCTTCATTTTTTAGCATTAAGCCACTACTATGTAGCCCTTGTAGTCTATAAGGCAGGGTGCATGGTATTTATAAATGGAACATGTAGAAATGTAGGGCCTCATTTACAAAGTTTTGTCGCAGGGCAGTGCTGCAAGGAATCTTGCTGCACCGCCCTGCATCAAAAGAAAAGGGCAGAAATGTGTCGTATCTATGAGATATGGTGCATTCCTGTCCTTTTCCCCTCCGCTGGCTCACAATGGACTGCCATGCGCTAATGCACACACCATTGTGCCATGGTGAAAGGGTGTCTGCGTTGTAGGGGTGAGTGTTTTTGTGCGGGAAGGGACACCTTCCTGCTCAGGAACAATCATGTGAGGTGTATTGCTCTTTCTATGTGTGCTGCAGAATGCAGCACTTATAGTCAGAGGAAAACATGAGGAGTAATAAGGATATTACTCCTTGTTGTGCCTCCCTAATGCTAAACCTTTGATGGTGTTAGAAGCTGACGCATTCCAAGGTTTACAATTCCTCATAAATCTGGAAATGCTTCAGATTCCATGGATTGCATGGGAACGCACACAGCAACACCCGTGGAATGCCCCTTTCACACAGTTTTTTGCATGAAAGTGGCACATATTTACAAGGCCATGAAAAGCCATATAAAATGGCTTTACATGACATTGTCAATATGCTGTGGTACATTGAATGAAAAAAGTGACGCTCCGGCAGCGCAAAGGTGCTGCTAAGGGCCTCATAAATGTCTTAACATGTAGTGTAGTTCCTATCTTCCCAATAGGCTCTGCGCATTGGAATAATACCTACAGCAGTAAAGGCCTAGGCCAGACGTTAACTAGGTCTACTACTGTCGATACTAGACTTAAGTTTTGGGTTTGCCAGCGTAGCTCAGAGTTCGCTAGAAACTTTCTCGAATGTTCAAGGAGGAATTAACTTCCCTGATTAGACAAGAAGGGATTTAGTTTCTGACAACCATAGAACATGACAACTTTGCTCTCCCCTAATCAAGAGTCAATCTCGAGAGTCGTGTGAACAAAAGGCAAATTATTTTACTCAGTCAGTACGTGCATTCTTAGTCTCATCAGAATGTAGAGAAAAGGAAGAGACGGGCGTGTTCAATAAAAAGGTGTTATTTATTGATCAGTCTCTTTTCTCATACAAGAGAAATGGATCGATATTATTGCAATACTTATAGTTAAGTAAAGTGCATACATTAAAAGCAATAGTATAAAGTAATACTGTAAAAACATTGATATGGTTTCTAAGCCATATGATGTTTTAAAATGAATAAAATATATTACATACACATATACATTTGACTAAACGTACTCAACTGGTGTTTCTAGATACGCCTACCCCGTGTACCTGACCTAAGTCTAATACGTGGGCGGGAATAGAAAGTTACAGTTTAAGTTAAGTTTGTTTTTGCCAAGTGAATAACTAAAGAATTCTCTGTGAAGGGTTATTCAGTTCTGTACCTGGAAGTTAGGATGAATGAGGAATGGTATCTCTCTCTCTGGTCTCGATATTCCAGGCGGCCTGCGAGGGCTGCCCAGAAACGCCGGTGCTGGATTCTCGGCAGGAGAAAGCAGCGCGTCTCTCAGCGCGTCAGAAAGGCGGGGCTGCTGCCAGCGGGGTCTGCTCCGTCTCGTCACCACGCGTGTGTTTGCATATGGCAAGATCGGTAATATTTATACCTTTAAGGTGCCGAGATTGACGTAAGGATGGACATAGATACGTCAATAAAGATGTCATACGATTTGCTCGTTAGCACATTCTTTACTAAAGTTCTCGGTGAAATCAAAACAATGGCCGTAGGGTTTTGCCCAGGTTGTCATAGGTTTGATTTGTTATGAGAACTCCGTATGCCTTATCAGGGGCTGGAGGAATATCGCTTGTCTAATTAGATCGCAAGCGTTATGACCTAATCAGATAACACGTTCCTGTGCCGTAGTGTGACTGCGTCAGATAACGGTATCTGCATCATGGGGAATTTCTGCCTCATGGGCTGACTGCTAGTTAACTTGTTGGTTTGTTTAACTAGAATAGGGTCAGGAATAGGGGGATCGATTCAGAACCGATAGGAATACATGACAAACACGTCCCTGCAGTGACAAGCCCTCAAAAGCTACTTTCACTGTGGAAGACCCTTGCTGTAATATGAGTAAATAGAGTGCACATTTTAATATTAATTCTGCTATCTCAAGCTTGAGACCTACCAAGAAAATGATTCAGTCATTCCTTTGAATATGTATTAAAAGACCAATTCAATGTTGAAGTTGGATTTTTATAAAATATAAAATATTTGGAAAATCTTTTAGAAAGTTCTCTTTTCCCTGCCTAGCACTCGTTGAGAGTAATCTACATTAACTCTTCAGTAGCCGTTAATCAAGTGCTTGACCTAAATGAAGTTTGAAATTCCTCCCAGGAGTTACATAATAGACAGGTTTGAGTGTCTTACCTGAATGGTTAGTGGTGACTCATCTGAGCTCCACAGAATAATTAGGATAGAAGATGTTGCCATCCTGTTGGGTCAACAGTGCCAAATTCTGTCTGACATGTCTGTCTGAGACAGAAGTAAAACATGTGTGCATTTGGAAGGGATGAAACAAGATCAAAACACAATTCCTGTGTATCCATTGTCTGTTTGCTGAAGAATTTTGCTATTGTTCTACCACTGTCTCCTGTTTTATTGTAGGTCCATGGCCTGCTTTCACATGGATTTTAGTGTTAGATGTGGGAGGAGACTGATGATTTATTGAATAGCATCCCATACACCCCCCCATCTCTCATAGCCCTAGGGTGGCTGAAGACTTTGGTCATATTGGTATTTGACTGGCATATGGCATTTTGGACCTGTTTGAAGTAAAGCAGACAAAATTGACTGAAAAAGTGGGTAGAATCACTCCCGGGGACTTTTTTCCCCATTGATTGGGGAGGAGCCATGAGTCACCAGCATCTTCCAGCTGGTCAATCAATCAATCAATCAATCAATCAATCATTTGTAGAGTGCACTAATCACCCTTGAGGGTCTCAAGGAACTGAGCAGGGTGGAGGAGCAGCTACTGCTCGAACCGCCAAGTCTTGAGGAGTCTCCTGAAGGTCAGCAGGTCAGCAGGTCTGTCACAGCTGTGTGGGAAGGGTGTTCCATGTCTTGGCCGCGAGGTACGAGAAGGATCTGCCACCGGTGGAGGTTCTGTGAATGCGTGGGACGGTGGAGAGGTCGGCGGATCGCAGCTGGCGGTTCGGGGTGTAGAAGATGAGATGCTTGTTGAGGTATGCTGGTCCGCTGTTGTGTAGTGCTTTGTGGGCGTAGGTAAGGAGCTTGAAGGTGATCCTCTTCCTGACTGGGAGCCAGTTTAGGTCTTTCAGGTGGGCAGTTATGTGGGTGTGGCAGGGTATTGCGAGGATGAGGAGTGCAGAGGCATTCTGTATGCGTTGGAGTCTCTTCTGGAATTTTGGCCGTGGTTCCTGCATAGAGGGCGTTACCCGAGTCCAGCATGCTGCTGACGAGGGCCTGTGTAACTGTCCTTCTGGTTTAGGTGGGGATCCATCTGTAGATCTTGCGTAGCATGTGAAGGGTGTTGAAGCAGGAGGAGGAGACGGCCTTCACTTGCTGGGTCATTGAGAGCAATGACCCTCCCTAAGAACATTGTCTGGACCCATGGAAGAACAGAAGAAGGACTGCACGTGTTGTTCAAGACCTTTGGGGAGACATGAAAGGCTGAACCTGCTCTCAGGTGTACCCAGGATAGAGACATATATTCCAAGTCGCAGATGGCTGAGATCCTCTGTTGTTAGGTACATAACAAGCAGCAAGAGACCTTTTTCCTAAAGTACCCAGCTGACTAGGGGCAACTAGACCTGGAGTGAACTCTGCTGTTGGCCACTGCCTAACACCCTGAGAGTCTATAAGTGACTCATCTGAAGTCCAGGAGGCCCTACACATGTACTCCTGTGGTTGTTTGGGCACCAGAAGAAAGTTTTGAAACTTTTGAAAACGTTTCCTCCAGCAGCACCCGTAGGGAAAGGTACTTTAATGGCAGTTTAATCCAGTGCAATGAACTGTGAACTTCTGAACAAAGGACCAATTCATTCTTGTCAATTTTAATACACAAGCTCTCCACCTTTAAATCAAAACAATGTTTTACATGTATATTTCAATGCTTTTCAGGACAGATTTCTCTCTTTAGAGGAATGAAAAATATCGGAAAAACATTCAAATCAAAGGAAAATTAGAATTAGACACCATGTTAACAAATCAGAACTTGGATCAAACATTTCCTTTTTGTTCTGTGTTACAGGTACCTGTTCACAACTCTGCTTCTTTTCTGACGGTGCTTCGGCTACCAGATAACAAGCTGTGTTCTGATTCATAAGCAGATTAACCAAGTTGACCACCCCTTGTCCTGACAAGTAAGTGTGTGTCACAGTCAATTGATTCATCTGACTCTGCAATAGTATACCTATAATTTTAAATCATGCAATACCCTTTCTCAGTAAATGATATATCTGACAAATAACAAAACAAAAAGTACACAGTATCAAGTTTGATGAGTATTTTTCTGCTGTCCATGGTGATTGCAGCCAGAAAGTTCTCTTTACACTTCACATTGTAGTTTGATCAAAGATTTACCAATGATATTGTTTGTTGCTTGGTGTCAGAAATTGGGTTGTTGGTGGACTGGGGTATTAACCCTGGTCAAGCAACAGCCACAATCCCTGGAGAGTGAGCTACATAAAGCCCCTAAATTAACTTGTGCTAAACCCTGGGTAGCTTGGCACAAAAAACAATCTGGCTTAACTTAGAGGTGTGTAAAGTGTTTTCTGCAGCACGCAAACAATAATAAAGTGAATACACAATGCAAGAAAAATTACACAACACTTCAGAAAAATAGAGTAAGTTTTAATCAATTATATGACACCAAAATAACAAAAAGCCAATCACTAGATTCAGAGTTCTAAATTTTGTGAAAACTAGCACCTAAAGGCACCATCCGCGGACATCTAGTTGCGAGAGTTCAGTCAAAGTTGATACATTTGGCTGACTGTGATGGATACAAGAAGTGGATTAAGCCTGGTCGGCGCTTTCCTTCGGATTTAGACTTTTTTTTAAAGAACATGTTCTGAGAAAGTAAAGTTCCGCGGGGGAAGGCTACATGTGGTGTCCAAGAATGGAGTCTTGTCATCAGGGAGCCACTGGAAAAGACACAGTGAAGATGTTTATGTTCGGACGGACTTAGTCACTTTTATGGAAGTTGAAAATATCCAGTGGAACGGAGCTGGAGACTGTAGTCGATGAGAGTTCCAGGAGTCCAGATACTCCTTTAGCGAAGGACTGCTGAACAGGATTTGATGTTGCAGAGAAGAACGTAGTGGAAGAAGCCGTGAAGTCATGCTGACTGGCGATTCACCTTGGGCGAATAGACAAGCAGGTTGGTCCCGGTCTTCCCTCGTTTCCTAGAGCAGTTAGTTACCTGGACACATTTAACATCACCACCAAGGGTCCAGGTCTGGAGAGGCACCACTTGAGGGGTTAGGACTCAGTCATGCTGGGTCCAGGTGTGGGTTCAAGATGGAGGGAGACTGTTATGTCCCTTTGTCTCTGAACAGGAAGCTGGCAAACTAGACATTGGAGTCGCTCTGTGAGTCCCAGGTGCAGGTGGAGAAATAGTGCTCAAGCAGCAGGGCATGTTTCTGATCGTTCAACACAGGGTCCAGGCAGCACAGCAGTCCTTCCAGGTGCATGAAAGCAGTCTTTTAGAGTACACAGCAGGCCACAGCAGGAGACAGTCTTCAGTGAGTCCTTCCTCATGGCCAAGAAGTGAACTGAATAGTGGGTCTGATAGTCCTACATTTATATGAGGTACCTTTTTTGATGTGGAAGAAGTTTCTAGAGGTTTCTCTTTGAGGTGCTTGCAATTTCCTGACTCCCCTGCCCTGGCTTTAAGCTGGATGCAGAGACAAAGCACTGGTGTCAAACCCTTTGTGTGAAGTCAAAGCACAGCCGATTCAGTTGCAAGTGGGACTGTACTCAGGTCTCTCTCCGTCCTACCAGTAGATGGCCCATTCAGGCACACCTAATACCTCTTTTTGTGTGACTGGGAGGAATTCACAAAGTCCTGCCAGAAAACGCGACTCAGTCATGTGACCCATGGGAGGCTGCAGGCACTAAATTGCAAAGGGCAGGAAAAAAACAAGTAAGGGTGGGCGGAATTTGCATAGTCGCACTGCACAAAGTACCACGAAACAGTAAAAAATGTAAGGCGAGCACGCGGAAATTGCGCGAACACACAGAATTGCTCGTCCCGCCTGTTCGCAATGTGTTTTTGCGTGCTCGCTGGAAATATCTCTCGAACTTGCCCATGCGGTCGCTAAAGGGCGTGGCCATCTTTTTTTTCACCTGTCCCGCCTGTTTGCGGTGCCTATTTCCTGTTCCGGGTTGTGTATTGAGTACTCCCTCCCGTTCTCGATGAGTATTTCCTATTCAGGAACGCATATTACAGGTTTGCGACGCTTTTTGCGTGCTCACGGGGGAAATATCGTGCAAAATTGCCCATGCGGTCGCAATGGGTGTGGCCATCTTGTTTTTCATTCTATTGCTATGGTTCTGGGCCTGCTTTTTTATCATCCCTCTCCCTTTGCAATCCTTTGTTTCTGTACACTTTTTTTTTTGGTCTTTTTTATTTAGTATCTATCTCTCTATTTTCCTGACTCTATATTTTGACTTTTTTTCTACTTTTAGTGACTTTTTTACTACTTGTTCACTCTTTTTCTATAACTTCCTTTTTTCATTTCCTTTACTTACTTTTCAAATTCCTCCCTTTTCTCCCTCCGAGTCCAGGAACCATGGCAAAGGGTGTGGGCAAGTCCAAGGGCAAGGGCAAGGCTGTTTGTGCACGCAGCCGCGACCACCTTCCCTGCGGAAGGCGGCACCCACATGGGTTGCAGGCACAGGCCTTATTTAGTGAGGTGGAGGTGGCCGCACTTGTTTCTTTTGTACAGTGCCAGCTCCCCATAACCCTGTCAGCAGGCAGCAGGCCTGGGTCCGGGTACGAGCTCCAGGAGCTTCAGCAGCTATGGGGAAAGGTGCGCCGGGCAGTGTTTTGCTGCTCTGGGGTCCGGCGCAACCCTAACCAGCCGATATCCTGGACCAGGAGCAGGACCTGCTGGACCTGCTAGGAGTGGAGGTCCCGGGGCGTGGTGAGTAGCTATTTAAAATTACTACTTTGTGTTCTTCTGCTCTGTGTTATATATTGCGAATATATTATTTTCAAGAACAACAAGAATGCTTCTGTTTACATTGCAGGTAAAATCACGTTTAAAAATCTTCTGTGATTGTTATTTGTTATGACATAGGTGCCCGGCGCTAATAATCTTACTTGTTTGCAACTTTGTGCTCGCATGGCATAATTATGTAAAAGTTTACTTTAGAGAACTTAAGTTAGGTAATGCTAGAGAGACTTCCTTTGTCCTCCTGCCACAACGAAGAGATAGTGGTGGATTGATAGGTTTAGTTACTTATTAGTAGGTAATTTTTTAGTGGTCTGCGTGATGTATCCTCTTTCATGTCACGTGTTGCTGAGTGCTGTTTACCCCAGTCCTTAGTAGAAAATGTTGTAGTTTGTTTAGGGAGTGATAATAGTAGGCTTATCACTAGCAGAACATCAGCAGCAACCAACCAACAATTTGGTGTATGCTAAAATGTGTGCATGTGTCCTCCATCTATGCATTTTTGAGGACTAAAATAACTGGAAATGCAGACTTAGTGAAAAATTGGCCCGTCTGGAACAGGTGGGCTAGGTCAGGTGGTACTTAGGGTTAGTTAGTATTCTGGAATCAGAATGGAACCTGGATTAGTGTTAATAAATAATAACAAGACGGACCGTTAATCCCGCAATACTAGTCAACCAGATTAGATAGGTCAATTTTATTGCAATTGTTGTTTCCATAAATGTTTTTTGAGCGTTTAAAATATTTTATTTGTTTCACTTTCAAACCAATCATCCATGTTTGTCTCTTTCTTTCATACATCTTTTATGACCAGCACCCAGGGGCAAGAAGGTGGGGTCGGAGTTGGCGGGAGCTGGAGAAGATGCCTCCCAGGGCCAGGGACGCTCCTCTACCGAGGGCTATGTTGCTGGCCCCAGTAAGTCCTCCTGTTGTTAATATTAATAATGATACTTCCCTAACTTATACTGCACCTTTTTTTTCCAAACTAATATTTCGATTTCGTAATTCTATTTTTTACAAAATCTTCTTTGATATGGAAAATCTGTTTCTAAATTCTTGTTATCCCTGCATCTAACTGCCTCTGCTATGACTCTCTGTACTACCACTATTAGTCTGTCTGTAGCTAAGCTTGCCCAGGTGGCCACTCTTTATGTAAAAGGTTTTAAATAACACTAAGATTCACCAATTGCTCTAGCCACTGAGTCCAGTCCTTTGGGTTGTCCACTTCTGTTCTTCTTAATCTTGAGGTATTTTGACAATTTCCACCAACAAAATGCCCAACAAGATATTTACTATTTTTGATAGGATACATAGGATATACTACTACTGTTGTTGGGATTATGCACCTACAGAACTATGCACAAGAAAATAAGACATTGGTGTTAGGAGGTTGGAGCTTCCTCACACCGTCCTCACCCAAAATCCCCTAACCGACTTGCTATAGTGTCTCATTAGCTCCCGGAACCCCCAAAGATGCCTAAAGATTAGACAACGTGTTAGACCTGGCACCTTGGCGTGAGTCTCCCTTCCTCTTTTTGCTGATGTGCCTCCGATGTTTTGCTGGTGTTCGACGCTCAGGGCACTGCGCCACGGCCAACCCGTGCCGCAGTGCAAGTGCTCCCAATGTAAGGTGTATGTACAATTGATTTCCACGATTGGCTTATTTGGTTTACTATCAGTCTCCAGTAACGTGCACGAGGAGTGCCGGGGCTTGTAGATACAAATGCTGCTGGTGGGCTTGCAGCGCTGGCTGCGCCACCCGCGGAAGCGGCCTTGTAAGATGTGTCTCGGGTCTGCCATCGCTGACCCAGCGTACAGTCTCGTACTGCACGCTGATTGCGCCAGTGCCCACACTGGCCAGTCCCTGAACCTTCCTTAACCTCCATATCAGTCATCCCTCTGGTAGGCCTACGGGCAGGGTGCGTTGCGAGCGTAAGGTAGAACAAGCCTAGAGTGTGGCATGTCCTAGTAGTGAATTACCGCCCTTGTGGTTCTTCACTATTGAAGGGCTACCGGTTCTCTTAGGCCAGACGAGCTGTCGGAGCTATTACACGCTATAGTCCCGGCAGGCTCTGGGAACCCGGTAGCAGGTCAAGTTTAGTATGCCTGAACTCAGAATAATAAAATACTTCCTTCAGTAAGGTTTATTTTATTATCCTGTGTTTGCAAACGCTACTTTTAGAAAGTTAGCCTTTGCTCGCCTAACTGTTCAACCGCCTCTGCCAGGATGTGTATCTACTGTCTGGGTTTGTGTGAGTGACAGGGCTGGGAGATTCCTGGGGATAGTCGGGTGCTCCAGGTGGTGAATAGAGTGCTTACACCAGGATGGGTGGGCGGAGTAGTCCTTGACTCTGAATAGGGTTGTGCTCCTCCACCACAATGCTGGCTCCACCGCCCGCAGAGCGTCTGATGTCTCTGCCCTGAACCCTGAAAGAAGATGGCAGCGTCCTGTCAACAAAGTACTCCAGAACTGGGTTGAACCAGGCTCAGGCCCCCTGGCCTGCAAAGACAAAAGAATCGCAGTATAAATATAGGAGCTCCGCTCCTTACAAATCAGATCCAGTTTTGACCACGACGAACCTCTGCCTGACTAGAAGGACCAAGAGAAGCTGAAGGACGGAAACCAGTCTGTATCCTGTTAGACTGGCCTGCAGTGGTGCCTTGCTGAGAACGGAGAGGAAAGGACCAGAAAGGACTTTGAAGACTTGTGCCTGAAACGATCTCCAAGGGCTTGATCGAGAGCTTGCCCCCTGAACGGAACCCCAGGACCATTGGGTTCTATCTGCTTGTGCCCGTCTGCTGTTGGGCCTTAGTTCTTATTCCCTCGCCAGAGTTGTGACTCGGGTGCCTTCGCCCCCTCCCAGGTCGTGACAGCTCAAGGCCTGGTCGCCCCGCCGTAGAGAGCCCCGCTCATCCCTGAGTCGCTGTCCGCTTCAGTGCCGGGCCGCCTGCTCTCCTGTCACCTCGCCGCTAACGGAGCGCGATTGTGTACCTCTCATCTCCTCAGCCGGAATCTGCACGGAGAACATTTCCATAGCCTCGGATGGTCCATACGTTGCAACGTACCCGACTGTCTCGCTTTGTCCTCCTGCATACCAAGGCGTGTGCCGCACCTCAAGAAAGGCCTCCCCGTACAGTGGTACCGGAAGCCTGGTGCTGCACCTGTCTGCCCGAGAACGTGACGCCCCTCGCAGATCCACGAGTACGACCCGGCGTGCTAAGAAGTAGTACGTCCCGCAGGCCTGAACGGCGCCTCGCCCCATGAGCTGCATCGATCCCGGATCGCCGCAACCCTCCACAGTCTAGCTCCCCCGCCTCGCTCCTCGAGGGGGATCGAGCCGGAGAGATCCTCTGGAGAACCGTCGGCCTCGTTCGGGGTCAGCCCTCACCAGCCGCGCCTGAAACGCCTCGGACTTCCACAGCAAGGTACACTTGAACTCCGTCCCGAGTTCATATCGGATCCAGGGTCCGCAACGTTCTTATTTCCCTGTCTCCGTACCTTGCCGAACAACGAACATTGAACGACTAAGTTTGCCTATTGTAATCTGGTGGCCCCCATTCACTAAACGTTATTATTGGTCTTGTGATAATCCTGCCTGAATATATCTTTTATATAAAGTATACGTATTTTTGATACAACCATTTGACTGGTGTCCATTTGTGGTGGGTCAGTGGGTTTACTGTGTGTGGTCATAAATGCTTAACTTACTATCGCCCTGAAGATTAGCCTTGTCTGCTCGCGCCACGTTGCCTAGAGGGTGAGCAGGGGTTATCCAAAGGAGTAGTTCCCTTGCCCTGACATTGGGTCTCAGGGTCCCTGCTTGTCACAAGTACCTACCTGTGCCAACCAGAGACCTTCGGGTTCCAACACCACCCACAACATAACACTACACTCCCGACCTCTCACACTCTTTCGTTCACTCACTCATTTAAGTCCACAGAAAATACCACAGAGTCTATGTAAGTTCAAAAGGTTTATTTTCAAGTAACATGCTCTGTACATTATTCGTTAAAGCAATATATGAGCCAGCACCAACAGAAAAATGCATAAGATTAAAACAATAAACATTGTAACAACTACAAGTCCATGGAAGGCTAAAGGGAAAATCAATCATGATGATAACTGAACAATGGTGGAAGAACCACCTTCCCTTCTTAGGAATATAGTTTATATAAAATTATAAATGAAGATCTCTGAGCCAATTCTAGGGGACCCCTCACCTTAGAAGATCCTAGAAGTACTGGTTACATCATGAACTCTACAAAGCTGTGGTTCGTAGAAGGGAATCTTCTGTCTGTTATGAGAAAAATGTTGCACGTTAGTATATTGCAAGCATTTCTCAGTCGTGCCAAAAGTAAAAAAGCAATACGGACTGACCGCCAGAACTCCATAACAAAGTGGCATTTTTTGCGACCTTGTACACAGCGCTCAGACAGTAGCAGTACTATAAGCTCATGTGGGCTCAAAGGCGTTTTACACAAAAAGCTGCAAGGTAACATTTACAGAAATAAAAAACACAAAGCTAAAATGGTTGCATGGCTCAAGCTAACTTAGCAAAGACTAGAATGACCCTTGGGACCATATAACACTTCTAGTGTCTACTCTACTACCTGATTTGTACTATTGACATATGTTGTATATTTATGTATTAACTTTTTTCAATTTTACTAATGAAAAAGAAGAAATAGGGGGATGTGTATATGGCATCTAAAAAATGTGTAATGTTTATTCTAGGCGTACTAGCGACCACCAGTGCTGGGGCCAGCGACGATCGCAAAGCGTCCACAGAGGGAGCAGGAGGAGAAGGTGATGCAGCAGTTGCAGGAGCTGCAGGAGGTGAGCCAGCAGCAGTGGCAGGCGGCGGTAAGTAATACTCCTTACTTATTGACATTACACTCGCTGCAAGGGTGTACACTGTACTGTTGAGACTTAGTAAGTAAGAAGTTCTTGTGAACGGTTGGAGAAGACACTCTTTACTTAGCATTAGCAGCGGGAGTGCTGAGTAACCAATGGCCTCTTCTATCTGACTTCAACTCAGCTGTGAAAGTTTTATGAAGAAGACTAAAAGTCCGATCAGATGACCTTGATGAATGAGTTGAATGGAAAGGTAAAGAAGGGTGAAAGGAGGAAGGACGTGTGAGATGTAATAATTATGACTGGCAGAGAAGAAAAGGATACAAGCTTCTCCACCTGCAGACAGTAGTAAATAAAACTAACATGAGTGTGAGTCATGACTCGAGTGTGTTTGTCTTGGGCGCAAGCTGACTGAGCTGGCATGCCGGCTACAACAAGGTTACGGAATTTTGCTAAACAAGAGAGAAGAAGAAGATTGGTGTAGTGTGTACTTGAGTCCATAGTGCTAGTATAATGCCTGAAACTCCAACACATGTTGGAGGCTGAGGAAGTGGAAGGATAGATACATACCACAAATGTTATGTGCTGTGCTTGCTAGAGCTACTGTGCCACTATGTGTTGAATGAATTTAGTGTTACTGTTTTAATAGGGATATTGGTTACAACAATAGTATTTTTTTCTTTCTTGATATAGCTGCTCCTTCCCAAGCCAAACCAACCAGGAAGGAGTTGGCAGCCATGGCCCGGCGCAGGAAGCAGGAGGATATCTGCAAAGAATACCGGCAGCTGGTGGTTCTGGCGGAGGAGGAGGCGGCAGCAGCTGCCGCCTCCTTCAATGCCCGGGCCCCAGCCAGGCTCCTCCAGCGTTACAGCGCGCCGTCTGGCACTTATCCGCTGCCGCACTTCTATATCATCTAGCACTGCTGCCCACCCTGTGAATGCAATTGTCGTGCCTTGAAGCACCGCATAGCCCGTCTAGAGAAGAGAATTAAGGTCCAGGAGAGGTGAGACCGCCAATGACTTGTGACCCTGTTATATTGCCCCTTTTTTATTGTTTCTTTTGATGGGTGGGAATTGGGCATTGGGGTTTATATAATGGACATGGACAATTGGTTGGACTTTGGTTGGGGTTAGGGAGAGGGGTGGGCCAGGTGATGTTTTAGGGATTTTTTTACATAGTTGTTTTTGTTAGGGGTTTAAATTATGTTTATACTTTGCATACTATGTTGTTAATCTTTTGTGGGTGGGGTTACAGTTTTACATCACACTGTTTCCTTGCTGCTGCAGGGCCACAGCCAGTGTTTGATTTAAATAATCGGCTGACATTGTAAGACACAAACAGATAGATGCAGTAGCCCTCACTGAGTGACTTGTCCTACTAGTACTGTCAGTCTCTCCTCCTAGTCGGTGCATTCTGCAACTGGACTCAAGGGGAGTCTGAAGTTGAACTAATGAAAACATTTCCATTATTAAATATGCTACCCCCAAACTTCTTCTCTTACCTGTGCTTGATGTTTAACTTAGGCACAGGAATGGCTGCACGGCGATGATGATGGTTTGGTTACCCAACATACCATGGTTGTAGTGGTAGTAGTAGACACTGGCAGTAGCATTTGCAAAAAAAGAAAATGAGACAGTCAGTCACCTGAGAGAGACTGTGGGAGGAGTAGTAGAACGAAGTACAGTACAGAAATTACTGCCAAACAATAATATGCTAAAATAAAATAAAACATAATGGTGGGCCCCCGAAGAGAAGGCGAGGTGGGGGGTGCGGTACCCCCCAGCATTTGCATACACAATGCGGCAGGCACCGCGCGGTGCCTGCCGCTTTGTGAATGCAAATGCATACATGCATTTTTAGCATTGTGCCAGGCGGTGCTGAGAGCACCGCCCACCACAATGTTAAAAATGCAGTATGCGCCCCACACTGTGGCGTTCGCATCCTAATACCCCACACGGGACCCCCACCCTTATGGCGGGCGGTCCCGAATTCCAATAGGATGGCGGGCGGACTTAGTCCTAATGACCCCCCAAGTATTCCAGAATGGACTCCAACTGGAAAAAAAGATGCCCTTAGAATGGAAACAAAACATCTCTTTCAAAATCGAAGATTTAGAAACCAGCTCTCAACAGAATAATTTGTGAATAATCAACATTCTCAAATCCACAAACATGGGCAAGATGGAAGAGTTTGTTGAGTGCTTGCTGTCTATACTATTTGGGCTGGAATCTTTCTCCAAGAAACTCATTGCGGAGCATACGTATTGTGCTCTGGCTTCCCACCCGCTGCCTGGCACCCCGGCAAGGCCCATTATCGCTAGAATGTTAAACTACCAAGATAGAGATACGGCCTTCCACTTAACATGGGGAAAATGTACATTGCAATTCGAGGGCAACACAGTGGCACTCTTTCCAGATTTCATAATTGCAGGGCAGGAAGCCTGTAAGACGTTTGCACCAAATAAATAAAAACTGAGATCTGCTAATATTCTGTATGCAATTCTCTACCCTGCCCATCTACACATCACTTACCAGGGTAAAGACCAAATCTTCACCACCCAGTGACACGCTAGTGATTTCCTGTGCCGCAGTACTGAACCCCCCGCTGCTCACCCATTATCAACATCCAGACAATCCATGCCGTTGTCAGACCCAGAGTGACACTACACTTGATGACATTCCACGGACAAAATGCTTTAATTTCCATCTAAAAAGAACCACCTACTGCACTGTGGCCTCCTAGTGAATGAGACGGACGCCACATCGAGACTGGCTGACATGATACACCTAGTAACACTTATCTTGATTTTACTGGCCCACTCTGGGCATCTATCTTGCCTCACAGTGACTCTCAAACATGCAATAGAGAATGAAGGAACAGCACTTGCCCTCCTGAACACCCTTGTATGTACGAAGCAGACCCACCTGACTCTCTGATTGACCTCCTACAGGACACCTCTCTACTAATCTTCTGCATACGTATTGTTCTAGCTGTTTCACTATTTCCTTACTTTTGGTCAATATTTCTTGAGTAACTAACAGCTGACCATTTCTCCCTCTCATCGCTGTTGCTTAATTTCTTTTTTTTCACATTTCTTTCTCACTGTTTTTGCTCTGACTGGTTGCTACTTATGGCACATTTGTGTTAAACCAGCTATACTATTTCAGTGATTTCTGTTACATTGGTTTACATTGGTTTGATTGATTGGACGGTCATGCATCCTTGGCTGGATTAGGCCGCCGGAGTGGGAGGAGGAAGGGTTGTAATTGTTTTTTGAATGCATTGTGCTCATCCTGTTATGCTGCTTTCACCAGATGTCTCCACTATTCTGTAGTTCTCTATAATACTATGGCCTGGTTCACTCGGAGCTTGACTCCCCTCACAAGATGACAGATGCTAGGCTGACACACCACAATACAAGACAGGTCTGATTCAACTGCCTTACATTGAACGTTAGGGGCCTGGGAGACCCCCTCAAGAGGAGGCATAGATTGGCCTATCTAGACAGGCATGATATACACATAGCCCTTTTATGGGAGTTCCATCTGGTTGTATACACCAGTACTTCCTTTGCTGCTCGATGGGCTTCATATTTATAATTTTCCATCTACTCATCATGCTCGTGGGACACAGTTACCCTTATCTACAATAGCATTGAGTACATCCCGCAGGGTTCACTGAATTATCCCCAAAGACGATATATATTGATATGGAGGAGGTTGGCCCTCATCCCAGTCATTATAGTAAACTACTATGGGCCTACTACGGATTAGAATACTTTCTTTGATAGGCTATGGAAAGAAAATAGTGCACATTGGATACATTCATGTACTTAGGGGAGGAGATTTTAATGTGTCCTTGGATGTTAGCCTCAACAGATACCATTCACTAACTAAGCATCACTCCAGCGCTGCATGGCATATTGTTGATATCATGGGGGAACATTTATTGATAGATGTATGCAGTACACATCATCCTATGGTACGGGAGGGCACATATTATTCTGGAGTACACAATAGTTTGTCTAGATTAGACTATTGGTTGCTATCTAGAGGGATCGGGAAATGGGTGCATAGGATCAACCATTTATAATGCAGAGCTCCGCCCCTGGATCACCCCAATTTATATATCAAATGGCGTTTATCTCCTACAATTTAGCCAGACACCCCTTTACAAGAGGACCTGCGACAGGAGATAGTGCTACAGCCTGAGTCCCTTCCTTGTCTTAGGGGTTATGATTGAGCTATGCCCTTTCCGGAGTGTTTGGGGATTATGTATTGTTTCTTGCTGTTAACTTACTTTTGGGTTTTCTGTTTCTTTTCCTGCCCTTCTCATGATGGGTGTCTTTCTGTTTGGTTTCCCTCCTAGGACTTGTATTACGCGCAACCACGGTGGTGTTCCATGGGCGGTAACAGCGAGTATTTAGGAGCCGCCTATCTGATACTCGGTGCTTGCTTTTATCTCCAGTTCCTGCCCCAGAAGGATTCTTGCTGTTAGCGTTCTGCTGTCACAACGTGGATTTTCCTTGCCTGGATCTCCTCAGATTATTTTGTACCAGTCACGGACTACTCTTTCGTTCCTTTTTTTGTGTTGGCATTTTCTGGAACTATTTCATCCTTCCTAAGGACTCAAACTTTCCAAAATGGCTGCCCGCCCTTCTTTTGTTTTTTATATTATTTTTGGTGCGCTGTTTTCGTTTTTGATTCCATGCCAAACAACAAGAACTATTGTTGTTTTGTTAGTTTTGAATGCAGGCTTGTTGCCTCATCGGCTTTTTCCCACTTTTCTTTGTATTGCGGCATTAAAAGACTGCTGCCCCATATTGAAGGACTTGTCTTCTCTCTCTCTCTCTCTTCTGAAATGACAACTTTGTGGATTACAAACTTTGAAGTTCATTTTGAGCCCCTAAATGGATGTACGAGGGTGAGCCAGTCCTATGTAGTATTTAAGGCCTGTTTGTTTTATTTTCCTTAAGACTAGTTAATGGCCTTTCTACTTATTTTCTTTTCTTTGTGCTAATCTTTATCTTTTCTGTATTTTCTTTTTGAAGATGCTGTGGCTTGCCTGCTTCCACAATATCCTGGAAAGAGATTCTCAAGTGTTTAACTTCACCTTCCCTTGTCTCCTTGTTTACCTGCCTTCCCCAGGTGCCTTTCCCTCCTATTGTCTGTTTACTTTCTGGGCATGAAGGGACAAAGCACAGGGTGAGTGATTGGACGTTGTTCCGTCCTTTAGTAGCTTGTTTTCAGGTGAGTGGGGTTGGAAAAGAAAAGCAAGAACACAAAATGTGTGCTTTCCTGAACGAAGATGTATCCTGAGGTTTCTTTCTCCTTATCCGCGGCGGTGGGGGTGGGACCTATTTTGCAGGACCTAGCTATAGCTCTTTCTACTATTCAGACCGAGGTACAGGATTTGAGACAGGAGAATCAGGCCTTAGTTCTAGAACTGAACACCTATAAAGCCAGAAGAAATCCCTGTGGGAGGGGCGCTGGGACCTTACCGAACACACATGTGCCTCTTGTACAAACTGCAACATTTCATTATGATAGGACTTCTAGCACTGGTGGTAGTACACCAGTTGCCTTTACCGTTACGACACCAGTATCGGTGCCTTTGGCCATTCCAGAAAGGTTGTCTGGAGACAGCAATAAAATTAGTATTTTTATGAACTAATATCATCTGCACTTTATGTATAGACCAATGGCTTTTCCGGAAGATTCTGTCAAGGTAGCGTTTGTAATCTCATACCTAGCCGGTACAGCAGCAATGTGGTCCATTCCTGTAGTGGACAATGACAATCCCTTTCTCTATATTTTCCCTGCATTTAAGGGCAAATGTGTTGCTTGTTTGCTAAGCATGCATTTATGCAGGCTAGTGACGCGGAGTTACTGAAACTTAGACAGGGAAAACAGGGCTTGTTGGTGTATATTTCTACCTTTAACCGGCTGGTCTCGAAGACTCTTTGGCCCACAGAGAAGAAGACCTCCCTATTATATCAGGGCCTCTGTGGGGGACTAAAAGATGTCCTGTCACGTCACAGGTGGTGAATCCCCCTGAGGATTGTATAGAGTTCATAGACTTGGTTGTTAAACTAAATCACAGGTTGGCAGAGAGCAGGGGTAAACAAAGTGAGATGCTAACTCCTCGGCTATATATAGGACGAGGAGATCAAAAGGAGGAAGTAGGAGCTAAATCACTACCTGAACCTACTCAGATAGGTGGGGTGCGGGGGCCTTTGTCTAAGAAAGAAAAGATAGGAGACGGGCTCACAAATCTTTGTCTGCTTTGTGGGAAAAGCGGACATTATGCCCATGAATGTCCAGATAAAACTTCAGTCATACCAGCTAGAAAATTGGTGGCCTTTATTGAGCATGGAGGTACATCTATGTACCAGCAAACAGCTGTTAACATTAAGCCCTATGATGTTGCTAGTTCCGTTTCAAGGGTCCCACATCACTTTACTACAACTGTAACTTTGGCAATTACCAATAGTAAGAGAACCACATTTCCCATTTTGTTCGATTTCGGAGCAATAGGAATCCAATTAGCGTTGAAACAAGACATCTCTCGTATATACAAAAAACAACCTGAACCAGTGGGGGCAATTGATGGTACCGACAATTCAACAGGGTTGATTACGAAGCAAACCAAACATCTCACATTAATTTGTGATAACTGTCATTCAGAAACTGTTCATTTTGATTTGATAGACCCTCCTATTTTTGGCATCAGTCTTGGGGTACCATGGATGCAATTACATAACCCCAAGATAGACTGGGCCAGACGTACCGCTATACTGGACTCAAAAATATTCTATACAACACTGTTATCAGGAGGCCACTGATTGGGTTTCCCCTGGTTTGTGTCTCAGGTGTCTTTCCCGAGACCACCTGTGTTCTTCCCTAGTATATTGAGCACTCTGATTTTTTTGAAACAGTCGAAGCCAATGTTTTACCGCCACATCATGATTTTCATTGCCGTATTGATCTGGTTCCTAATGCTACTTTGACCTGTAGCTGGATCTACGCTCTTTCTGAAACAGAAACGCAGCATCTACGGGTCTATTTGGACGAGATGCAATCTTCTGGTTTTATCAGACAGTCCTCTTCTCTGGTGTCATCTCTCCTCTTCTTGGTACCTGAGAAGGGGGTGGGTCTTTGCACTTGCATAGATTACACAACCCCTTAATAAGGTAACAATTAAAAACAAGTACCCACTGCCTTTAATACTGGTGTTGCTGGATCAGTTGCAACATGCCACAGTGTTCACTAAATTGGATCTGCGTGGGGCATATCATCTCATCCGTGTCTGTGAGGGAGATGAATGGAAGACCGCTTTTCGGACTAAGTTCGGCTTGTTTGAGTATTGTGTGATGCCCTTCGGTCTTTGTAATGGCCCAAGCCTTTTCAGTTCTTTATCAATGAAGTGCTACAGGAGTTTATTGACTTAAGTGTTATTATGTATATTAATGACAAATTGATATTCTCTAAGACTGACATAGACCATGAAGTTCACGTCAAGTAGGTTTTGCAGAAGTTACATGAGAGCCATCTGTTTGTAAAACTGAAAAAGTGTATGTTCAAGGTTACCCAAGTAGAGTTTTTGGGTTTCATCATTTCCTCGGAGGGAATCCAAATGGATCTGAAAAAGACTGAGGCAAACACCACTTGGCCAATTCCAATTTGTGTTAGGGATGTACAGTTCTTATTGGGTTACCAATTTTTATCGATGTTTTGTATCCCTTTTCTCAGACATCATTACTCCCATTACTGCTTTGTTAACAAACAAGGTTTCCTTTCTGTGGACTACATCTGCTAAACTTGCTTTAGAAACCCTGGTGTAGAAATGTACAACTGCTCCCGTCCTAAAATATCCGGAGCCAGCACTTCCGTTTTATATGGAGGCAGATACAGTATAATGTGGGTGGTGTTTTGTCACAGCAGGACATTGAGTCAGGCCATATGCACCCTATTCTTTTCTAAAATGATTTTACCCGCTGAGCTGAAGTATATGGTGGCAGAGAGAGAGTTGTTGGCAATCAAGTTGGCTTTTTAGGAGTGGAGGCATCATTTAAGGGGTGCAGGACATTCTGTCACGATTTACGCCAACCATAGAAACCTGTAGTTTTTCTGCTCTGCTCGGGCTTTCACTCTACGGCAGATGAGATGGGTATTGTTTTTTAACTAATATGATTTCACAATCATGTATAGATTCACTACCCAACAAGTGAAATCTGATGCCCTGTCGGTATACAAGTGACCCCCTTCTGTGATGCGACCCCTTCTTTAAAGACAACTATGATATCCAAGGAGAGGATCATTGGATGTTGATCCTTTGATGAGTTTCTTGTGGAAGTCAAGAAACATCCAGCATCCATAGATTTGACTCCTTGGTTTACTAACACTATATTCCAGCTGAGGGATGGGGTATTATATCATGGCACCCAGTTGTTCATTCCCCCTGGGCTTAGGGACAAGGTGTTGACATGGTCTCATTCTTCCTCACTGATAGATCATCCCGGGTTAACTAAGACTAGGGAGATATGCCTTCGCTGGTTCTGGTGGGACACGATGTGTCATGATCTACAGGTGTTTGCATCATCATGTCCAGTGTGTACTATTAACAAAGCTCCACATACCCTTCCAGCAGGTCTTTTACATCCTCTACATGTTCCCTCTTCTCCCTGGCATACTATTAGTATGGATTTTGTTACGGATCTACCAAAGGCAGCAGGGTACATCGCTATTCTTCTGGATATCGATCTGTTTACAAAAGTGCCCTTTGCCCAAACTACCCACAGCTAGGGAATTAGCAGATGTCTTTATAACACATGTGTTACGATTACATGGCATGCCCTGTCGGTATACATGTGACCCCCTTCTGTGATGGGACCCCTTCTTTAAAGACAACTATGATATCCAAGGAGAGGATCATTGGATGTTGATCCTTTGATGAGTTTCTTGTGGAAATCAAGAAACATCCAGCATCCATAGATTTGACTCCTTGGTTTACTAACACTATATTCCAGCTGAGGGATGGGGTATTATATCATGGCACCCAGTTGTTCATTCCCCCTGGGCTTAGGGACAAGGTGTTGACATGGTCTCATTCTTCCTCACTGATAGATCATCCCGGGTTAACTAAGACTAGGGAGATATGCCTTCGCTGGTTCTGGTGGGACACGATGTGTCATGATCTACGGGTGTTTGCATCATCATGTCCAGTGTGTACTATTAACAAAGCTCCACATACCCTTCCAGCAGGTCTTTTACATCCTCTACATGTTCCCTCTTCTCCCTGGCATACTATTAGTATGGATTTTGTTACGGATCTACCAAAGGCAGCAGGGTACATCGCTATTCTTCTGGATATCGATCTGTTTACAAAAGTGCCCTTTGCCCAAACTACCCACAGCTAGGGAATTAGCAGATGTCTTTATAACACATGTGTTACGATTACATGGCATGCCCTGTCGGTATACATGTGACCCCCTTCTGTGATGGGACCCCTTCTTTAAAGACAACTATGATATCCAAGGAGAGGATCATTGGATGTTGATCCTTTGATGAGTTTCTTGTGGAAGTCAAGAAACATCCAGCATCCATAGATTTGACTCCTTGGTTTACTAACACTATATTCCAGCTGAGGGATGGGGTATTATATCATGGCACCCAGTTGTTCATTCCCCCTGGGCTTAGGGACAAGGTGTTGACATGGTCTCATTCTTCCTCACTGATAGATCATCCCGGGTTAACTAAGACTAGGGAGATATGCCTTCGCTGGTTCTGGTGGGACACGATGTGTCATGATCTACAGGTGTTTGCATCATCATGTCCAGTGTGTACTATTAACAAAGCTCCACATACCCTTCCAGCAGGTCTTTTACATCCTCTACATGTTCCCTCTTCTCCCTGGCATACTATTAGTATGGATTTTGTTACGGATCTACCAAAGGCAGCAGGGTACATCGCTATTCTTCTGGATATCGATCTGTTTACAAAAGTGCCCTTTGCCCAAACTACCCACAGCTAGGGAATTAGCAGATGTCTTTATAACACATGTGTTACGATTACATGGCATGCCCTGTCGGTATACATGTGACCCCCTTCTGTGATGGGACCCCTTCTTTAAAGACAACTATGATATCCAAGGAGAGGATCATTGGATGTTGATCCTTTGATGAGTTTCTTGTGGAAATCAAGAAACATCCAGCATCCATAGATTTGACTCCTTGGTTTACTAACACTATATTCCAGCTGAGGGATGGGGTATTATATCATGGCACCCAGTTGTTCATTCCCCCTGGGCTTAGGGACAAGGTGTTGACATGGTCTCATTCTTCCTCACTGATAGATCATCCCGGGTTAACTAAGACTAGGGAGATATGCCTTCGCTGGTTCTGGTGGGACACGATGTGTCATGATCTACGGGTGTTTGCATCATCATGTCCAGTGTGTACTATTAACAAAGCTCCACATACCCTTCCAGCAGGTCTTTTACATCCTCTACATGTTCCCTCTTCTCCCTGGCATACTATTAGTATGGATTTTGTTACGGATCTACCAAAGGCAGCAGGGTACATCGCTATTCTTCTGGATATCGATCTGTTTACAAAAGTGCCCTTTGCCCAAACTACCCACAGCTAGGGAATTAGCAGATGTCTTTATAACACATGTGTTACGATTACATGGCATGCCCTGTCGGTATACATGTGACCCCCTTCTGTGATGGGACCCCTTCTTTAAAGACAACTATGATATCCAAGGAGAGGATCATTGGATGTTGATCCTTTGATGAGTTTCTTGTGGAAGTCAAGAAACATCCAGCATCCATAGATTTGACTCCTTGGTTTACTAACACTATATTCCAGCTGAGGGATGGGGTATTATATCATGGCACCCAGTTGTTCATTCCCCCTGGGCTTAGGGACAAGGTGTTGACATGGTCTCATTCTTCCTCACTGATAGATCATCCCGGGTTAACTAAGACTAGGGAGATATGCCTTCGCTGGTTCTGGTGGGACACGATGTGTCATGATCTACAGGTGTTTGCATCATCATGTCCAGTGTGTACTATTAACAAAGCTCCACATACCCTTCCAGCAGGTCTTTTACATCCTCTACATGTTCCCTCTTCTCCCTGGCATACTATTAGTATGGATTTTGTTACGGATCTACCCAAGGCAGCAGGGTACATCGCTATTCTTCTGGATATCGATCTGTTTACAAAAGTGCCCTTTGCCCAAACTACCCACAGCTAGGGAATTAGCAGATGTCTTTATAACACATGTGTTATGATTACATGGCATTCCAGTGGCCATTGTTACTGATCGGGAAGCGCAGTTCATTTCCCAGTTTAGGAAGGAATTATGTTCTTCCTTGCAGATGGAGCTCCGGTTGTCCTCGGCCTACCATCCTCAGATGGATGGACAAACAGAATGGACCATTCAAACCATGGAACCGTATATTTGTTTTTTCCTAACCTCACTTACTGGTAGCTGGGTAAAAGCACTTCCCATAGCTGAGTTTGCCTATAATAATAGTTTTCACTCAGCTTTAGGTATGTCTCTTTTTGTTTGTTCTATGGGTTTTCATCCTAGGGCCATTCCATTCAACCTTCCTGTAGAGTGCCAGCATTAGACTCTTTGAGTTTTGCCCTGATTGAGATTTGGAGAAAGGCTCAGGACCATTTGCTAGCAACTAAGAAGAGTATGAGAGAAAAGGCAGACAGACTTCCCTATCCAGCTCCTTCTTATGTTCCAAGTGATATGGCTTGGTTGGCATTGAAACACCTTCACCTGGGGGGACTCAGAAAGTTGCGGCCTGCTTAGTTGGACCTTTTAGGATTCATCAGGTGATAAATCTGGTTGCTATGAAGCTGGAGTTACCTCATAAATACTGTATACATCCCGTGTTTCACACCTATTTACTTAAACTCCATACTGCCACGTCTCAGGCCTTGTCCCCGTCCCTGCCCTGCCATTACTGGTTGACGAGCATGAGGAGTTTGAGGTTAATGCCATTCTTGACTTTAGGAGGCATCTGGGCAGACTGTATTATTTGGTGGATTGGAAGGGTTATCCTCCTGATAATCGTACCTGGGAACCCGCCAGTTTCATTCATCCTCCCCACCTCGTTCGGAAAAATTCTTTCTGTTAGTGCTGTTAGTGTTCTGCTGACACAATGTGGATTTTCCTTGCCCAGACCTCTTCAGATATCTCTGTACCACTTACGGACTACTCTAACTTTCCTTTTTTTGTGTTGGCATTTTCTGGAGTTATTTCATCTATCCTAAGTACTCAGACTCTCTATAATTTCCAAGTTTTGATTTACCTGTCCTTCCCTTTTTTATATTGTTTTCAGTGCACTGTTTTTGTTTTTGATTCCCTACCCAATAACAAGAACTATTGTTGTTTTGTCAGTTTTGAATGCAGGTTTTTTGCCTCATTGGCTTTTTCCCCCTTTTCTTTCTATCGTGTCAATAAAGGACTCCTGCCCTATTTTGAAGGACTTGGATTATCTCTCTCTTCTGGAATGACACCTTTGTGGATTACAAACTTTGGATTTCATTTTGAGTCCCTAAATGGATGTATGAGGGTGAGCCAGTACTAAGTAGTATTTATGCCTTTTTTGTTTTATTTTCCTTATGACTAGTTGATGGTCTTTCTACTTATTTTTGTTCTATGTGGTAATCTTTATCTTTTCAGTATTTTCTTTGTGAAGAAGCTGTGGCTTGTCCTGCTTCCACGATATCCTGGAGAGGGATTTTCAAGTGTTGACCTTCACTTGTCTCCTTGTTCACCTGCCTTTCCCCGGTGTCTTTTCCGCTCATGTCTGTTTACTTTCTGGGCATGAAGGGACAAAGCACAGAGTGAGTGATTGAACATTCTTCGTTCCTGCAGTACCTGGTTTTCAGGTGAGTGGGGTTGCAACTGATGGTAGATTTCTTGGATAGGAATAAGGACGGTCCCGGATGTGAGTACTGTTTGGGAGAGTTTTAATTCTTCAATGTGAGGTGTTTGCATTGCCAAGGGTAGAGGTGTGTTACACTCTATTAGAGACCAACTGCATAAACTAGAGCGGGAGATTAAATCTCTGGAGGCCCAATTGGGCCCATTGGACAATCGGGAGGTATCTAGGCAGATTAGAATAGCGTTGAAGGAATTCCAGGAAATGGCCGAAAGTGAATGCTTATACCATGCCAAATATGCCAAATCAAGGACATATAGGGAGGGGGAATGCCCTGAGCACACACTGGCTACAATGAAGCGCAAGATGTGAGATGGTGACGGCAATATTATTAGAGACAATCTGGACATTTTACATACCTTTTCCAAGTTTGATGAAGACTTATAAACCTTGCGCAGACCATGAGGTGTAGATATTCACTAATATCTAAAAGGTGGGGCACTGGGATGGTTAAGCAATACCCAAAGAGAACTTAGGGACACAGATATTGAAGACAAGCAATTAGGCAATTACAATCTGGAAAAGCCCCATGGCCTGATGGCCTGCCCGCAGACTTTTATAAGACATATATCTGCAGGATTATGTTGATTTTCAAATATGTCTTTCTTGAAGAGAAGGATTTTGGTGAACTCCCCCATCCATGGAGAAGCCAAGATAATTGCCCTCCTCAAACCGGGGACACCCTCTGACAACTGTGAGTCCTACTGGCCCTTGTCACTTATTGATGGTGACATCAAAATACTTGCCAAGTTATTAGCCCATCGTCTTAGTCTTTTGATTAACTTCCTGGTCCGGCCAGAGGTTGTATGATGTTACAACACATACTTTAACAAGGTATGCCTTTACAACGCATTTTTCACATCGCAACATCCTTTACAACGCATTGCATTACATCGCATGACACAACATCGCTTTTTAAGAAACTGCATTTACAACGCATTCCATTACATCGCATACTACCTTTCATCGCTTACCATTACATTGCATTTATGGTAAGTATTGGATAGTATAGGGGTAAAAATTACTATTCTAACTCCAGGGGGTGCAACAGTAGGGTACGTGTTGGATAGTGTAGGGGTAAAATTTACTATTCTAACTCCAGGGGGTGCAACAGTAGGGTAAGTGTTGGATAGTGTAAGAGTACTATGCATTGTAATGGTATGCATTGTAATGTTAAGAGTTGTAATGACTGCGATGTAATGACATGCGTTGTAATGGCATGCGTTGTAGTGACATGCGATGTAATGGTTGCGTTGTAATGGCATGCGATGCAAGGATGTTGCGATGTAATGACTGCTTTGTAATGGTAGTGCGATGTAAAAGTTGCGTTGTAAAGGTTGTTTCCCCTGGCCAGACCAGTCGGGCTTGTCTCCAGGCAGTCTACCTCATGCAATCTACGCTCCTTATTTGCGGCCCTAAATGATATAGACCCAGACATTGCAGTGGCATTTTTAGACGCAACCAAAGCATTTGACTCACTGGAATGAGATTACTTGATGACTGTCCTGTGACCTGCCATGTCCTGGGATGTATGGGGTTCCCCATGTCCATTCTGGAGAGGATTGCACTTCTTCATTATAGGCCAGCGGCTAGAGTGCAGATTAATGGTGCTGTTTCAGCAAAGTTTCTAATAACCAGAGGTATGCAACAGAGGTGTCCTTTGTCGCCATTGCTTTTTGCTCTGGCAGTGGGGCATCTGGTGGGCAAACTAAGGCAACATCATTGCAAATATGAGCTCAGATGTCCAACTATGCACTTATTAGTATCTCTGTACGCAGATGATATTACACTCTACTTGCAGGACCCACAAGGTAGATTAAATGGATTACTGAGGGAATTCTTTAATTTTGGAGGACTGTTAGGTGTTAAAATTGACTGGGGAAAATCCAATGTGTTCCCTCTTACCCTTATCACTTTGGAATTCCCATTTGACATTAACATGGTGTGATATGGAACTCTGCTACTTGGGGATAGTAGTGTCACTTGATAAGGAAGAAAACATTAAAGTCATTATGGCCTAACACTATAACGGATGGCATTACTCGCTGGGTATTGCTTCCCCTTTCCTTGGAGGGACGTCTCTCCCTCATGAAAATGGCCATTTTCCAATATTCCCTACCTAACGGGCACTATTTCTTTAAGGCACTACAAACACAATTGATGCGACTGGCTTGGGCAGGAGGGCAACTCCGGTGGAGCATACTTATGCAGACTTTTTCAAACGGGGACTTTGAAGCACCGGACAAGGAGCTCTACTATCTGTGTGCCCAATCACACTATGGTGCTCAATGGTATAGACCTGTTCCTTTTGTTCCACACCTGGTGTAGAAAAGGGTTATATGGCCCCAATACCTCCAATTTTTTTTTCCTGAGGTCATGGACATCATACCCCGACTCAGCGGTTGCATGTACCACCGAAGCAAGGATCCGATGGCTTGCTACCTTGCCAAACCCCTGCTATACTCTCCATTGATTACTATAGATTATCACCCTTCCTTCCAGGTAACACACAAATATGCCTGCAAAAAATGCTTCATGAAGCCAGGGTATCCACCTACGGTGATATCTATGCTGATTGCACATTTATCACTAGTAGACAATTATTCAAACAGCGGCCACCATACCCACTAGATGTGTTCTTATACACTAAACAACACCACTGAGAGAGTCGCTACTTCTGATTTCCCAAAAACACTGCCTACCATGGACACCTTACATGCTCTGCTCTTGTCTTCTACACAGAAACACCTGGTTTCCATCTTATACCATACAGCCTAACACAAGAAGCTGGGAATTGGAACTGGGAATGCCCTTCACAGTGGCAGGATTGGTGTCTGAAAACTGGATGCATTACATCTAGCAGCAGACTTGGCATCATACACTACAGATTCCTTCATAGATTGTGTTACATGCCTGTCAGATTACATCAATACAATCTTCACCAGAATGACTGTTGCACCCGCTATGGCATAGAGGGAGTGAACTTCCTCCATCTTGCATGGGCATATGGCCCAATACAGGCCTATTGGCAGGAGGTTTCCACTGCAGTCTTACACATGCTTCACTATACAATCAATTGATTTAACCCCGCTGATGGCACTATTGAGACAATTAGCAGATGTAGAACTTGGCTTCAGGAATTATGTAGCACTCTGCCTGCTATTGGCTAAAAGGTGAATTGCATGCAGATAGTGGAGAGAAGGGCACCGAAATATAAGTAATGACTCAAGGATCTGATTTACTGCTAAAAAGAATTGACCACATATGCTGCATTGCTTCCTCGTAACTCTCGACCTAAAGATATATGGGAAGGTACCTTGTCGCTCAAATGATTACCCCACTATGAACTCTTCTCCCAACCATTGAACTGGGGTACATGTGCTATAATGTGCTTCACCTTTTTTCTGCATTAAGTGGATCACCTCCCAAAGGAAACAGGTCTCCTATATATGTAAAAATCTTTGTAGTATAGTTATTGATTGGTTTTGTCTACAGTGGGACATATACCGGGGAAGTACACAAATGGAAACTAATATTATGATGATGCACTTTTGTGTTTATGTCTTGGACATTTAATTTTGTCCACACAGGCCATTTATATTGTGAAAATCAAAACGGAAAGTTATCAACAAAAACAAAGATTTTATTTTCATATTTAGCTAGTGCAGTATGATTAGTTTCAGGGCTTTAAAGATAAGATTGGCAGATCTGACTATGCAACTCGATTGCATATGGGAGCTGTATAAGCTGGATCAGTGAGTTGTGATTACATTTTTTAGTGTTTCTGACCAGTCTGGCTGCTGTATTGAGGAAAGCTCTTAAGGGGCTTTCCTGATAGCTGGTTAGGCCACTGAGTTGTGCTCTAGAAATGCCATAAGGGCCGTTGGTATTTTGGTATTGTATTGTGCTCAGAGAAACATTTTATTGGGGAAATTCATTTTCCATTTTTTTACATCTTTCTCTTTTAACTCATATATGTTTTATCCATATCAAATGTACTCAAAAATGTGATTTAATGTATATCATAATGAATTGTGTTGTGACTCTTTTATGGCATCTTTTAAGCCGAAATAAAGAATTTGAATTTGAAATACATAACATGTTTTGGCTTTGTCCTGGGACACTGGTGATGCTGCTGTTCATACATGGAGAAGCAGTCATGGGCGCATGTGCACTCTCCATCTAGCATGTGGTGCCACAACCTGTGTGGAGCTTTGATCTTTTAACCCTGTATTGACCTGGCCCTCCCACTGCACAAACCTCCACCCTGCTACCCGAGGCTATTTGCAGCAGTATCTAGCCACAGCAAGATTGAGAGGGGTACAACAAAAGGAACAGTGAGCCCCTGGATAAGGTCAGCCCTGTGGCATGAGTAGTCAGGCAGCAGGAAGATCCTCACTTTAGTTATTTCAACTGAGTCTACTTTTTGATTATTGCTGCTGGGAGGTTGTGTGGGAAGGGGAAGTTTTGAGGCTGGGTAATGGGTCATGGTAGGGCTAGTTGCCCTCCAATTGAGAGGTGACTGCTCCTATCACAAAAAAGTGCTTGGGCAGTCCTGTGCATGGTGAGCTTGTAGTGCATAATGTGTCCTAATGTGATATTTCCTGAGCCTTACTAAGTAAAATCCATGGCTCGACCACGTTTAACTATAAAATTACAAATAAGGTATATGTCAAGCTTTAAATATTAGAGGATTACCTAATGTATTACATGTTCAACTTTCGTTGATATTATACCACTTTGTTCCCCTCCACCTACAACTCTTGCATTGCCAGTAGGGGTAGACAACTCCAAGTGGAAAAACCCTGACATGGCTAATTTCATCTTGAGCCCGGTACCAGCTATATAAGACACCTTACAGCTACAGTCTGAAGAACAGGTAATGGATTATATCCTCTTAAATGTAGATATTGATTCCCCAAAAAAAATTATAATGCCAGATTCGATATTGTGACAACAAAGAGCATCCATGACACTCC
This sequence comes from Lissotriton helveticus, assembly GCF_964261635.1. Taxonomy (NCBI): domain Eukaryota; kingdom Metazoa; phylum Chordata; class Amphibia; order Caudata; family Salamandridae; genus Lissotriton; species Lissotriton helveticus. Next base: position 568,013,083 of record NC_136071.1, read on the forward strand.
TCTCCCATGGGAGACACTGACCTTTTTCAAATTCAGTTTGCTAATCCTGGATGACCTGTCTAAACTCCAAAGCTCCCTGTTAAAGTCAGCACTCAATAACCCAAAGAGACTGTAGTTTATCATCTGAAGTCCTCCTAGTTGTACAGGGTATACTGGATTCAATGTTAAAAAGTTTGAGGAATCCACTTCAAATTTGGATCATATTCTGGATTCTCTATTGGTCAATCTCTGAACATTAACCCAGAATGAAGATGAAGTGGGATCTTTAAAATAATTTCACCAAGATTCTTCATCCCTAGTAACATAATCAATTCCACTTGAATATGAAAAGGCCACTACAATGATAAAGGAAGTAACAACACAGGTGGGTGATCTCAGTGCAGAAGAAAATAGTTAACGAGGAAAAGAAACAACACAATGTTGTATATGTTCTATGGAACCTATTTCATTCATGTCAAAGATAAAAAATTGAGGAGTCTAATAGGGTTCAAAGTTCACCAATCGGTCTCAAAGAGAAGGTGTCCATGACTATATTCCCCATTTTTATAAAAAAAGAGACTTTGACCAAGCAGAAAATCCAATTGAAGCAAAAGAAATAAATAATGAGGCATCTGCCTCCTCAACTAAGGCAAGACCAATAAGAAACAGGTGATTCCCAAAAAAGGCAAATGGAAAATAAGGTTCAGTGAACAACTTCTAAGCACTCTCTCAGGAATCAGTGAAGAAGCTGCCGAAGAATCACAGGCTCAAGTCAACACTGTTAATTCCTCACGCATTATGAAAGACGCAACTTCAGCAGCAGCTAGAGCTCAAGTAACCACCAAAATATGCGGAGCTGAAGAGGTTATTGCTCAGAGCTCTTGAGCTCTTGTAACCATTTCTCCTGTTAAAAAGACGAGAGAAATAGAGGCATGGCCGTATCTCATGTGTAAATTATAAATAGGGCTCCTGGTTTTATGGTATTTATTTTTTGGACAGTTCTGTCTGTATTTATCCATATTTATTTTTTGCTCATTTAATCTGTATTTATCCATATATATTTTGGGTTTCGTGAAAAAATGAATCTGAAATTAGCATATTTCTACATTAATTTGACTGATAAATATGCACTCATGTCAGAATGACTAGCAGGTTTCAGGGATATAAACACACTCAGATGATAAAATATGCTCTCATAAGAAAACATGCACATTTTATTTTCAATGTTGTGCATATCAATTGCTGTTTAAGGCTCTTTACTAAAATTCCTTTATTATGTTAACACCCTTACCTTTCGATCGACAGAGCTCTTGGCCTGGAAGTCATTGGTTGCCAGCATTTAGAATCACTCAAATAAACAACCCAATTTTCCATTTTTATCCACATTTACAAATAAATACAGAATGGAAAATAAATGGTTTTCTGTCTGTATCTATCTGTAAAAATTAGTAAAATCGGGAAGCAGGGAACCCTAATTATAAATCAAGCAAGTTCATACAGTAAAAAACATTTTCAGAGAGAATTAAGACTGACAGGAGATTTTCTTTTGACTGTTTTGCTTTCGATTTTCAGCCACTCTGAGCTCCACAATTACATTTCTACTAACCCTGGGCGAAGAACTACGCTCCGTTCGCGGAGCTTGCGGAGTTTTGGCAACTCCGCGTTCTACGGAGAACGCGAAGCTGTCGATTACTCCGCGATCCGGTGCGTAGCGTAGTTCTCGCGCGCTGAATAACATTATCGCGTGCGCCGGGGGTAAGTTTGCGCGATATTTGACGCGATCACGCACTTTGGAAATAAGGGAACGCAAGCGGGCGGGACAAACCTCTTGAGTAACTTAGCGCGCTAGCTATCTCGAGCATGCAGGCAGCGCCCCGAACACGCGCACCGCGCCCCCGAAGACGAAAAACGGCGCGCGAACGGGTCTAGCAAGCTACTACGCATGTCCGCGGAGCTACGCGAAGGTCGCGGAGTGCAACTGCGTCTTCGCGTTGCTCCGCGGAGTGCGGCTCCGCGAACTACGCCCAGGGTTAATTTCTACATTAATATGCAACAAAAAAATTCTAAGATATCTGAAATTCAATAGGCAAATGAGAATAAGTTGTTAAAACCTCAACTGACCGCTAATAGATTTTAGCTCTTTGTTTGATATACTGTTTTATTCCTAAGATGTTTTAATTGCAATGTTTTTTGTTAATCAAGCAAGAAAGAATTGACCTACCTAACTCTTTGTTTGTAGGCGAAGAAGCACCATTAAACAGTGAGAAGATTCTAAATACACTATATCTGTTTACTCCACTGAAATCTTTCTCATTAGCTGAAATAATAACTGTAACATGTCCAGACAAGAATAAACACTAACAGAGTGAAGTTCCATTCTGGCTCCAGATATTATCCTTCCAAAGGCTGATTTTTCTGTGAAGAATGTATACAATATTTATATTGCATCTTACCAAAAGTGCTTTGACGTGGGGGAAGATGATATGATCTAGTATAGATCATATCATCTTCCCCCACGTCAAAGCGCTTTTGGTAAGATACAACTGGAAGATCTATAAGAACACAAAAGAAATAACTGCCTAACCAGTATACAAAAAAGAAACATCATGTGAATGACTTTCAGTAGCACTGAGCAGTAATAATACAGTTGCCTTGAATTCCTGATTTGTTTAGCAGGAATATTATTCTTATTCTGTTGTGGAATGTGGCAGGAATTGATGAAAGGTAAATAAATTATCTAAAATCCCAGAACCATGCTCTAATTTGTCTTCAAGAAATGTGGCTAACATTAGCTTTAACTTATTAGTATGTGTTGAAATACCCTGATGTGCCAACAATCTGAGGTCATCCTGAAAGGGGCCTGAAAATACTAGTCTCTATTAAGTTTGACTTGAAAACTCAATTTTTTTTCAAAAATAACACTTTCCTCCAATGTTTAAAGATTTTACTCTCAAATTTGTCACAACCTTCCGGAAATTCTTTTTTAGTCTTTAATGTCTATGTGCTACTAGCCAGTCACAATAATTGCATTTTCAAAGATTTTTTTCGATGATAAAGGAAATAAGATAAGAAAAAACTCTTGCAGGAGATTTTAATGCAAAAATCCCTACTACTTCGTTGGATTTCTATCCGCATTCTGATCTCGAGGAGAACTAGAATATATTGGAGTGTTCTTTTCCAAAACTTATAAGAATCAATAGACGACATGCTCTCCTTCAGGAAAACAAGAACCGACTGGGAATGACCCCTTTAAATGGATGAAAAGATCCTGACATTACAGTTAAGGTAACCAAACATCACCCTCTTAGGTCTTCTAATATTGACTATACACTTACATCTTATGTGATCTTTTATCTAATATCACACATCTCTTTAACAGATACACCATACAGTGATCATGCGCTCCTTTTAAATTAGCTCCCAAAGTATAATTGACTGGTAAACGGATGTGAATACTGGTATTGAGGAGATTCAATGAAATAGTAGGAAATTACATTAGAATCCTCGTAACGTAGCTATGTTAAATGAAATGGCCTCTCAACTACTCAGAGTGAGATGTAACGGGTAAACTGATTTCGAACTTATGAACATATAATGTCTGACGTGATTAAGTACATAAAAAATCAGGATAAAAATAGATCGCAAAATGGATGAATACCAAAGGATAACATTGAAATTCAGTTATCAATAGAAGTGAACAAGCTAATTCGCAGACAATACATAGCTTTCTCTCCAGTTCGTAAATAGGCAAAAAAATCTTTAAAAGAGAAAAGGAAACACCACAGAAGGTCTCAAACACATAGACAGACAGATACGAACTCCTGAGGCGGAAGCCGGGAGCAACGAGTGTTTTTAAAATTATATTTCTTGTGTTTTTATCTTCTACCTGATCCTTGCACTTTGCCACATTCTCGCCAGCACATCTCCCCACGCAGCCGATTTGGACGCTGTCGCGGGTCACTCTAAAGATCGACGCCATTCTGGGGAAGCCCCCCTGGTCAGGCCACGCCCCCTCTACGCTAGGCCATGCCCCCGCCCTTTATAGTGCGCTCAAACCAACACGCAGCCAGACAGATACGAACTCCTGAGGCGGAAGTCGGGAGCAACGAGTGTTTTTAAAATTGTATTTCTTGTGTTTTTATCTTCTACCTGATCTTTGCACTTTGCCACATTCTTGCCAGCACATCTCCCCGCGCAGCCGATTTGGACGCTGTCGCGGGTCGCTCTAAAGATCGACGCCATTCTGGGGAAGCCCCCCATGTCAGGCCACGCCCCCTCTACGCTAGGCCACGCCCTCCACCCTTTATAGTGCGCTCAAACCAACGCGCAGCTAGACAGATACAAACTCCTGAGGCGGAAGCCGGGAGCAACAAGTGTTTTTAAAATTGTATTTCTTGTGTTTTTATCTTCTACCTGATCCTTGCACTTTGCCACATTCTCGCCAGCACATCTCCCCGCGCAGCCGATTTGGACGCTGTCGCGGGTCGCTCTAAAGATCGACGCCATTCTGGGGAAGCCCCCCTGGTCAGGCCATGCCCCCTCTATGCTAGGCCCCGCCCCGCCCTTTATAGCGTGCTCAAACCATCACGCAGCCTGACAGATACAAACTCCTGAGGCGGAAGCCGGGAGCAACAAGTGTTTTTAAAATTGTATTTCTTGTGTTTTTATCTTCTACCTGATCCTTGCACTTTGCCACATTCTCGCCAGCACATCTCCCCGCGCAGCTGATTTGGACGCTGTCGCCGGTCGCTCTAAAGATCGACGCCATTCTGGGGAAGCCCCCCTGGTCAGGCCACACCCCCTCTACGCTAGGCCACGCTCCTTCCCTTTCCCCATTTAATCATGTGTCTTTCCCAGCCGCGCAGCAGACGGGCGCAGCGGGCTCGCCGGCGGCGCACCGAAGGCACGCCAAAGGCAAGCCCGTCTGCGCCCGTCCGCGCCAGGCTGGGCCCCGGGGCCCTACACCCTGTTGGTCCTCTCTCCTACCTGCCCAACCAACTCATAGCATACCGGGACGACTCGCCTATTAGCCCTTCAACTCAAACCCGTATTGTCTCATTTGAAATCACCCGTAAAGATTACCCTGACCCTGCACACTGTTATTCTAGCCCTTACAAGGAATTACCTTGTTCAGCCTTCTCCTTTGGCTGCCCCAAACCTATAACCGACCTTCCTTCCATAGCCTCAGTCGCCCTTCCCAACACCCGGTCCGCAGTCAAACATCAACTGGAACTTTTTGACCTCCTTGATACTCTTAAACCTGAGATTTTATGTCTCACTGAAACCTGGTATACGGCTGCCTCCATGCCTGATATCCTTACCTCCCTTCCTGATGCTTATTACATCCTCCGCGGCGACCGTCCGGAAGGCAAGACCGGCTGTGGAGTAGCAATAATGTTACGCTCAAATCTTCAATTTCAAATTCTTCCCCACCATCCCATTATTTCAACTGATTTCTTAGTGGCTTGCTCCACGAATTTAGTCTCCCCTCTCACTATTGTGCTTTTCTACCGTCCTCCTCAACCCATGCCACACTTCATCCCAGCTATACAGGATCTGCTGGCCACCCTGATAGTCAACAACTCTGCCGTTCTCCTGTTAGGTGACTTTAATTTTTGGCCAGGTGACCCATATGAGAACACCATGTCCAAGGATTTTTCCGATACCCTTCATTCCCTTAATTTCATGCCACATATAACTGTCCGCACCCATACTCACGGACATACCCTCGACCAGGTCTGGTCAGCCAATCTGTCAATTTCCACTCCCATTGTATCCGCCTGCGCTTGGTCTGATCACTCTTTAATCACATTCTTGGCCCCTTTGAAGGAGACCAACATACCCCTTCGTTCCAAAAATATTTATGCCCGCAACTGGAACAAGGTCGACCTGGCTGAACTAGGTCATTCCTTAGCTTCCTCTGCCCCTACCCTCACAGACCTACCCCCTAATAGGCAGGTTGAAGCTCTGGATAACTGGCTCTCCGAGGCCTGCAACCCTGTCGCCCCACTTAGACTAATTAGAACGCGTCGCCCTCATGACGCAAATAGGTGGTTTACCAATGCCCTGAAAAACCAGAAGTTGGCATTGCGACAGGCTAAGCGCCATATGCGCCGTAGATACTGCCCTGACCGCAAGAAGCACTATTTGAGCCTCTTACGGGCTTACAAAAAAGAGATACTCACCGCCAAGCTAGAGTATTTCTCACAGAAAATCAATCAGGCAGCAAACCAAAACAAATCTAAAGAGATTTTCTCAATAGTACATGAACTAGCTGATTCTAATAGAGTGGTGCCCAGACCCATTCCCTCCCAATCCCTCTGTAACACTCTCAATGATTATTTCATTGAGAAAATCATTATCATAAAACAAAATATTCCTTCAGCACCTCCCCTGTTTGTTTGTCCTCCACTCCCCCCGCCCCTTCCTCTCTTGACCAATTTCCGCTAATCTCAGAAGAAGCGTTCCGCATCCTCCTTGGCAAAGTTAAGACGGGCTCTCCTGCTGACTTCTGCCCTGCACATGTTTTGAGGGAGCTCTTCTCTTGCTGTCCAATTCCTCCCATTACTTTTCTTAACACTTCTATCATTTCAGGAATTGTACCTGATGCTTTCAAATCAGCCACGGTCATCCCCATCATAAAGAAACCTGGTGCCGACCCTACTGTTTCTTCCAACTTCCGTCCTATCTCCCTCCTTCCTCTTTTGAGCAAGATTTAAGAAAGTCACATCACTTCCTTGCTCTCTACCTATGTTGAAGCTCATCACCTTCTGGCTGACCACCAGGCTGGCTTCCGTCCCGTACACTCGACGGAAACGGTGGTCCTCTCAGTGATTGATGAGCTCAGACATGGGGATGACACCAACTACCCCCAGGCCTTAGTTTTACTCGATCTATCAGCGGCCTTTGACACGGTCGATCACTCCATCTTACTCAACCGTGTCAGGGGTGCCGGCCTACGGGGAACAGCCTTGTCCTGGCTCACCTCCTTTTTAACAGGCCGAACTCAGGCTGTTAGGTTGGAGGACTTTCTTGCACCTACCCGCCCTGTCACCTGTGGGATACCCCAAGGTTCGTCCCTTTCCCATCTTTTTTTTAACCTTTACATATACCCCCTGATTGTTGCTTTACAGGACATGGAGGTCACGGCGTTTAATCACGCCGATGACCTCCAACTCATTTTGAAACTTTCCCCCTTGTCTGATTCAGTTCTTAGGGTCCATTCCACTCTCACTTTCATCGATGATTGGATGAACCTCAATCATTTTAAATTGAACCCCGATAAAACGGAGCTGGTTCTTATCGGTGGTTCCCCCAACCCTTGGTCCCCTGTTTTTTGGCCCTCCATCCTTGGTTCCCCCCCGTCTCCCTCCACTTCGGTCAGAACCCTCGGCATTAAGGTTAGCCAGGACCTCTTGCTACGCCCCCAGATAAGCGCAGTAGTTTCCTCTTGCTTCCTTTCCCTCAGAATTATCCGGAAAGTCTCACGCTACTTTTCAGCTGATGCCCTCAAACTTGTGATCTCGGCAATGATTCTTTCCCGACTAGACTATGGCAATGCCCTATATGTAGGCATCCCAGCCTATGAATGTCGCCGGCTGCAGCTTATACAAAATCAGGCAGCGCGTCTCATTTTTAGGCTCCCCAAATCTAGTCACACCACCCCTCTACTCAAAACTCTCCATTGGCTCCCTATAAATGAGCGCTCACTCTTCAAGTTGGGTTGTCTGACCTACATGTCATTAGCTGGCACTGCTCCTGCTTTATTAGATCAAAGATCACTGCATATGTCCCGGCTAGACATCTGCGGTCTTCCACACAGCTTCTTCTTTCAGTCCCCCGATTTTGCAAGAAGAAATCGGGTGGCTCCACATTTTTGACACTTGCCCCTCTCTTTTGGAACTCACTTCCCCTGACACTCAGATCTATTTCTTCTTACCTGGATTTTCGGTCTGCTTTGAAAACCCATCTCTTTTCCTCTGCTTACACTCCTTAATTCCTATTCCCCTTTTTCCTCAGTTTCTCAGTTTTTAGTTTCTGTCTTCAGCGCCAAGAACCGTTTTGGTAGTAGAGCGCTATATAAATTCTTTCCAACTTCAACTTCATAGACAGCGGGCCCTGCTTAAGGCTTCCTTACACCAAGTGACTCCAGAGAAAAATGTACAGGCTTTTTGGTGCATCATTGCCCTGAACTACGGCCTCAAAAAGGGCCCAACAGCAAATGTGATACTACTGGAAACCTGGTCTGACTATATCCCAATATCTGAATCTGTTCAGCCTCCCTCCCATGACCAGATAATAGGGTATATTAAAAGAGCTGGATCATCTCCTGCAATAGGCCCAGAGATAAAGTTCAAATCTTGGTGTTAAAAACAATCCCAAGCTGTGGGACAGATTGCTGGAACCCTTATTTAGATTTTGTTTTTCCACCGATGAGTTACCAAAATCCTGGAGAAGGATCATCATTGTCCCTCTTCACAAGATAGGAAGTAGACAAGTTTATCATCAATTTGTACCACTTGAGTGGTAGCGAAAATCTTTGCTATGAGCATATCAGGTCATTTGCGTGACTGGGCGCAGGATGCAAGCATCAGTCCTCTTATACAATCTTGCTTCAGAGCAAAATGGTCAATTTCAGATAACCTGAGTTTTCTTTTTAACCCCTTCCATTCTCATGACGAGCTCAGCTCGTCATGAGCCATGGTTCCTGTGTGCTCATGACGAGCTGAGCTCGTCACGCCCGTTAGAACGCTCACACGCAGGGATAATTCCCCTGCTGTGCTGAACTTTCTATGAAAATGAGTGTGGCAGTGACGAGCTCAGCTCATCATGAGCACACGAGAACCGTGGCTCATGACGAGCTGAGCTCGTCATGAGCACCGGGGCGCTGTGCGCGCCCCCCGCTCCCAAGCACAGCAGGGGAATCTGCCCCGCAGTGAAGGGGTTAAAGGGTAAGTTATGCAAGACTCCATATCTGACTCAGTCAAGAGAATTTTTAATGTAGCCTTGGAGTATTTTGAATGTAATATGGGATTGCTAAGTGGATGGTTGCCAAGAAATCTTCGACTCTTTCTTAGAGTCTCAGTCTTTGCACCTTAAATATACTCTGGACATGGGTTACTCTGCTCCCTTGAAAATCAATAATACACTATGTACTGATATTTCCTTTTGCCTGGCTCATCCACATCTCTTCTTTAAAATCCTCACAGTCTCAGGTGTTTTATCATGTTCCTTCGTATGGCAAATGTTCCACTAAATGGTCCTCTAAATAGTGTAAAGGCGAGACGGAATACTAATCTCAAAAACTTTTCCATTTGTGACCTTTGTCTTAAATCTGCATGTATACCCAGCACTAAAGGGAGCTAGATTAAAATAATTCCTTCCTATTATAAAGATATACAATACAAACACACACACAGCTTTGAAGAACCTGCTGAAAAATCCACCAAATGAACAAATGATTCAAACAGTGCACATATTTTAATTCACTTCATGAATTTGGCAGCAGATTTTAAGTACCAGAATAGTTCAAAACATTGGCTGGCATTTTGGAAGAACTTTGTGAATGAGAATTTCATAAATTAGGTCTTAAGATACTCATGATGATTTCTGTCACATCTTAAGAAAACACGGAAATAACTTTTAAAAAATGTGTGCAAAACTCAAGCAGCCAAAATGGCTTTTGTAATGAAGTTTCTGATGGGGCTCAGAGCTGAGAGTACAGCAATCACAGATGTATGACTTAGCAAGACATTCTGTACAATACATTTCACTTTAGTAGGTATTGAGGTTTAAAATTACCAAATAGAAATCAGGCACTATAAGGTTTATCGTGGCTATTGGAAGTTGTGGGCATGGTATATGAAGGACACTTGTTCATCTTGGTCTATTTTCTTTTGTAATTTTTTTAAGGAGCAAATAATGTGTGTGTGTGATTATTACATACACCATGTAATGAATGATACATATAAAAATTGTTATCCATTAAGCATAATACAAATATTTATGAACACATATTGTTGTACTTTACGCCATTGTTTGTTTTGTATAAATCTTGTCCACTGTCTTGACTCTCTTCACGTTTTATTGTTTCTAGATGTATTCTTTGCCTCTTATTAACCTATTTTATCCCTCCAAAAGTGTGTTTAATACTAGGCACTGTTCTCCTGATCTATCTCATTTTCTCTTGGACTACAGCAGCACTAAACTCCTATGTTAATCCTTTCATATCTTTTTTAATTCTCTGACTCTGGACCACAGGGTTCACTGTTCCATCCCCGGCACCAGAGGCAGGTTAGCCTAGCACCATGTGACTCTGAGCAATAGATCGCTTAATCTGCCCGGCGGCTCCCTGCACCAGGACACCTCTCTAGAGGTAGCAGTGCACTTTACAAATGCTGATATTATTATTATTATTGCATTCTTTTAGTTATAAGAACACAGTTCAAATTGGGACACCTTTTGTGCTCTGCAGTGTTACTCCAGGGCGAGGGAATCTTAGTTTAGTCACTGTTACACAGTCTTGCTATTCCTCGTCTTGATCTGATTCTACCGCTCTTGCTCACGAGCTACTTAGGTAGGAGCAATAGGAGAATGCAAATCATTTCAATTTCGGTTATGACCACTGATTAGTCTGTATTTTGTACCACCAAACCAGGTACATCTTTACCTGTTTTACAAAGTCAGCTCTTTAAATTTTTGAAAAGCAACATGTTGTTGTGAATTTACAGTACATTGCATCGTCCTCTATGGTACTTAATCACAAGATATTTCAAGTGTTTCGAAAGCTTACAGAACAGGTTAGTTAGTGGTAGGGTCACACATTTGCTAAATGTATTTTGCATCAGAAGAAATTTGAAAGGTTGTTTATTATCGCCATTGATTTCAAAATGTATGACTAAGGAATCCAGTTGGGCCATTGTGAAATTAACCACAAATATCAAATGTTTATTTTGGTGCTGACTTGATAGTATTTGTGCAATTTATAAAAGCGTGAACAGCTCCTTGGTAAGATGTGTCCCGCTGCTGGATAAACGGGGAGAGATCCTTTGGTGGACTCCCAGAATGCCTACCTAAAAATAGTAATACCAGCAATATGTTACAGTCTATATGGAAAAGGAATGTTGTAATCAATTTACTAAAATGAAGCTGGTTGGGTTGTGATCTAATGCTCAGAGGTAGAGTACTCTACATTTTTGCAGTCGCCACTGAAACTCGGAGGCCTCCTTGTCTCACTTTCCTGAAACTTGGATGAATGCAATGTATTTCGACATGAGTTCCTGGTGGGGTATACCATGCAAAGATAGATTTGGTGCTGGTAGTTTGTGTGTTGTTATATATTGTTTTGTAACAAAGACAGAGGGCTTTAAAAAGGCCTATTTTATAGATGTGTTATTATTCTCTTTGGGCTGAGATTAGAGTGCTCTTTTCAATCCCCAAGTCAGACTTGCACTTGCATTCTATATTAGTTGAAAAAGCTGAATAAGTTATTTTGGTGTACCCAGTACAGTTGTGTTGCAACAGTCTAATCGTGATATGATGAGAGATTGTACCAAGTCCTTTCTCAAAGAGCAACCAAACCCTTATAGCACGTGCTTTTTAAAACGTGCCTCTATATTAAGATCTTTATCAATGATAATCCCAAGGTCCCAGGCATGGACTACTGGACCGGCAGTGGTCCTATCTTTTCCAGCCATGCTGTATCCGGACCAAACAGAATCACCTCCATTTTGCCTCGATTAGGGTGAAAGAGCTGGAATCCATCCACCTAGCTACTTCTTATAAGTAATTTCTTAGGTTAAAGGTAGCTTTCACTGGGTAAAAAAAGAAATGTGAAAGGATTCAATCAACTTTGCCATAGGGGCTATACAAGTGGAACACGTAAAAGGTTAAGACTGGTCCTCCGGGTACCACCCTAGTGATAGCCTTAGGAGTAGAATAATAGCCTGCAGTCTCATTCTTTGGGAGCAGTCCTGGAGAAATGAGCCGACCAGTTGAAAACTGTCCTGCTGTCCCAGATTTCTTTAACTCACTGAGCAGGATAGAGTGCAAAATGGTATCAAATGTGACTGACAAATCAAGCAAAATCATAGCACACTCTTACCTTTATCTCTTGTTTGTCTTATAACCTCTATCACTTTGATTAAAAATAATTTGCATACTGAATCTTTTTTGCATTTTTCAGTGACTTTGAAAGTTTTTAAAGTGCTAATTCCTAACTATAACATCCTTGTAACCTTAGGTTTTTTCAGTTAATTTCTATGTTTTTTTAAGTAGTAGTTGCAGTAGTAGTTGTGTTTTTTTAATTTCTTAACTATAACGTCCCTCTAACCTTTGGTTTTTCCAGTGAATTTCTAAGGTTTTTTAAACAGTTTTATTAATTAAACAATTTCTGTAACCATTATTTGTGTAATTTTTTGTAAGAGTTTCAATGTCTTTTTAAAATATATATAAAATAGCTGATTACATATTGGTAGGGTTATTTTATTTGAATAATTTCAATTTTTAGAAAATATAAATATTGCTCTATCATTTATAATTTTGTAGAGTATGTTATTATATGAGGGAATTAAGCTTAGAAATAGAATGTTTGTATTTAATATTTTGGAGTTATATTATGTACTATTTTTTCTAAATTAAATTTTATATGATCACTTTTAACAGTATAAAAGATGCTTAGTTGTCTAATTTTTAAAAATATCTTCTTAAAAAAGCCTTGCGCACTGGTCGCACATCTAAGTGCTCGGTTCACAAATCCGTTATACCAATGTAAGTGTAAATTACATATTTACACTGAAATATTATATGTTTTCACGAAGAGGTTTATTAGTGAATTAAAAAAATTACTAACGAAGCTATAAAAATGTTTGTAGCTTTTGAACCGATTTTTATGGGTGCAGCGGCATCGCTCACCGGTCGTGGATCTATGCGTTCGGTGCACGAATCCATTATAAGAATGTAAGTGTAAAATACATATTTAAACTGAATCAATATATATTTTTAACAAAGAGGTTTATTACTGAATATAAAAAAATAGTTTTAGTGTAGATGTAAAATATTTTTAAGAGGTCTAGAATGGATTTTTATGTACGCAGCACCATCGTGCACTGGTTGTGTAGGGGTCGCAACTTCTCAAATTGTTATCACTGTTCAAGGCAGTTAAAGTAATTTTTAGAAACACTAAAGTTAGGGTAAATTACACCTTGAGTAGTAAAATATAATTGAAGATATTTTAAAGTTAATTTAAAATGGAATTTTTAAATATGTTATTGAACCGCGATACTGTTGTACACCCTGCTGGCATGTATTTCCCGGATCGCGTAAGGGTCGCAACTCTGGCGTAATTTAAAAAAGTTTTAAACATCACTGTTCAAAGTTTGAATGTGTGTTTTGCTTAAAGACTTTTCAGTAAAATACTTTAAAAACAATTTACTAATAGTAATTTATACTTTTAAATGAAATGTAGCACATTTTACAGATCAGCGTCATATACGCATTGGTGACGGGACTCCGTTGCGATGTCATGTCACATGGAAAGAAAGCTTTTGATTGGTTACAAAGGTTTTCATTCCCTTAGAGGGAGGATCCAACACCTATTCCTTTCTTTTTGTTGTGGGTGTGTCTGCATTTGTGTATACCTTTTTTGTAGTCTCTACGCAATTGTTTATATTTTTGGGTGTTTTGACCAACAAATTTGGAAAATGGCCTCTTCACATCCAGAAGAAGAAAAGCTTGAGGAGGTTGATGATATTGAAGGGCCTGTCAAGAAATGCATAAAGAGCATTGTTTGGCCCTATTTCACCGTGAAAAAGTTCGATGCCAGGAAGGCCACCTGCTCCTTATGCCAGAAAGTTATCTCCAGAAGATCGGAGAAAAAATATTCATGTGGGACTTCCTCCATAAATATGTATCTGGAGACCATGCACCCAACTCGTCTTGCGAGAGAAGTTATAGCTCGGGAGAAAAGTGAGCAAGCTGCGCAGGGCAAACTCAATCAGCCTTCAACATCTGGTGCCCTGTTCTTTCGACACCTCAACCCCAGATCTTCCCTGATTTAGAAGATTGCTGGGGTGCACTGCAGGAAGTGCCAAACCATTCTCTGTGTAGGTGAACAGTCAATTGATGCTGTCATCAATCATATTAAGGAACACAAGTGTTCATTTTTTTGTTGGCTCTGCAGCCTCATGTTTCATTGTTTTTTAGAAACACTACATTTGCACCATTAAACTTTACTTCTTTTCTTAAAAATGTCAAAAACATTCCAAAAAATAAAATAAATAAGGAAATAAAAAAAAACTCAAAATAGTTCCTAAAAAAAGATTTTTACTGAACCACCTATTCTGGTTAAAAATAGAAACATTGTATGTTGTGAAACTGATTGGATGGATAAATGAGTGTGTGGGTGATTTGTATGAAAGTGTATGTATATATGATGAGTGTATGATTGGTGTGTGAAATTTTAGTTGACTGGATGAATAGTGTGTTACTGTCTGTATGAGTACATAAGTACTGTCTCTGTGACTGAAGGACTGTTTAAGTAGTGTGTGAGTAATTGTAAGAATGTTTGAGTAGTGCCTCAATGATTCGATGAGTATGTGAGTGTAATGCCTGAGTCATAGAATGAGTGAACAGGTAGTGGCTTGGTGATTGGGTGAATGCACAGATAAATGGGTAGAGCCCGCATGATTGCATGAGTGTCTGGGTAGTACCTGGATGATTAAATGAGTGCATGGGTAGTGCCTTAATGAATGATTGAGTAGAAGGGTAGTGCTAGGGCGATTGCATGAGTGGATGTGTAGTGCCTTAGTGAACGCATGAGTGAAACTGTCGTGCGTAGGTGATTGGATAAGTACATGGGTAGTGGCTGAGTGAATGGATGAGTGCATAGATAGTGCCTGAGTAATTGGGTGAGTGTATGGGTAGTATGTAAGTGAATGGATGAGTGCGTGGGTAGTGCATGAGAGAATAGATGAGTATAAGGTTAGAGTCTATGTGCATATTGGAAGTGCCTATGTGAATGGATGAGTGTAAGGGTAGTGGCTGAGTGAATAGATGAGAGTAAGGGTAGCATCTCATTGAAAGAATGAGTGTAAGGGTATCACCTAGGTGATTGGGTCAGTGCATGGGCAGTGCCTGAGTGAATGGATGAGTGAATGGATAGTCCCTGGGTAATTTTATGAGTGCATGGGTAGAGCCTGAGTGAATGCATAAGTGCATGGATAGGGCCTGTGTGACAGGGTGACTGCATGGATCGTACCTGGGTAATTCACTGAGTGCATGGCCAGTGCCTGGGTAACTGGATAAGTGCAAGAGTAGCACCTGGGTGATTGGATGAGTGCATGGGTAGCATCTCATTGAATGAATGAGTCCAAGGGTAATGTCTGAGTGATTGGATGAGTCCATTGGTGGTGCTAAGTGAATGCAGGAGTACATGGATAGTGCCTGGGTGATTGGGTGAGTGCTTGGGTAGTATGAAAGTGAAAGGGTGAGTGCATGGGTAATGCATGAGTGAATAGATAAGTGCAATGTTATTGTCTTAGTGTTTGGATGAGTGCAGTGGTAGTGCCTGTGTGAATGAATGAGTGCATGGGTAGTGCCTGAGTCAATGGATGAGTGCATGAGTACTGCCTGAGTCAATGGATGGGTGCAAGGGTATTGACTGAGTGATTGCATGTATGCATGCCAGTGCCTGGGTACATGAATGAGTGCAACAGTAGTAGCTGAGTGAATATATTAGTGCATAAGTAGAGGCTGATTGAATGGATGAGTGCAAGGTTAGTGTCTTAGTGAATGGATGAGTGCATGGGTAGTGATTACATGAAAGGATGAGTACATGGGTTAAGACTAAGTAAATGAATGAAAGTATGGTTAGCGCTTCATTGGAAGAATGAGTTTAAGGGTAGCGCCTAGCTGATTGGGACAGTGCATGTGTAGTGCCTGGATAAATGAATGAGGGCATGAATAGTGCCTTGGTGATTGGATCAGTGCATAGGTAGTGTCAGAGTGAATTCATGAGTGCATGGATAGTACCTGAGTGATTGGCTGACTGCATGAATAGTACCTGGATGATTGGATGAGTGCATGGGTTGTGCCTGGGTGACTGTATAAGTGCAAGAGTAGCACCTGGGTAATTGTATGTGTGCATGGGTAGCGTCTCATTGAATGTATAAGTGCATGGATAGTGCCTCGATTTATTGGGTGAGTGCATGAGTAGTATGTAAGTAAATGGATGACCAAGGGGTAAGACTGAAGTGGAGCAAAATAAACCCCTCCAAATTTTAGGAGTGTATTGTTAAAGCTAACTAAGCTCCATCCTGAAATGTCTAGATCATGATTCTCCCCCAGATATGGTAATACACGGATTCAAGGGAATTTACCGGGACGTACACATAAACCTGACAAATTCAACAGGTAAAAGGGAAACTCAGGATACCCAGACAGGGTCTGAGACTGATTAACAGTTGAGGTGTTCCCCGATTCATGTTCCTTACTTTGAGGGGGCGAGGGGATCGGTGGGTTGTGTGGTGGGGGAGACGGGTATGGTTGTGGTGTTGTAAATGTGTTATCCAGGATATCCAATGAGTGCCTAGAAACATCGCTAATAGCCCAGGAATAAGACTTCCCCAGAATTGGAGCAAATCGGTCCCTTTGCTGTTGTATGCAGACAATACGGTTGTAATGGTTTTAACTGCAAATAGTTTACAGAAGTCTTTGAATGTTTTTTATGATTTTATGTTAGCTTTGGACCTAAAAGTTAATTTTACCAAATCTTACATTATGGTATGTGGCCCAAGCTAAGCTAAATCCAGAAAATATACTGTAAAGGGCAAAACCATTGACAAGGTCTTTAATTTTATTTACTTGGGGAATGTTTTCAATAATAAACTGACTTGGGACCATCTTTTTACATCTGGGGTTAAGAGTATGAGCCGTGCAGTGGAAGGACTTTTTCTGCTTCATATGTAAGTTGGGCCACAAGCTTGTAGCGGAATTGATCACTCTATATAAAACAAAATGTTTGTCTGTTGCCACCTATGAGGCAGGAGTATGGGGATATTACAAAAGCACACAACTACAAACACCAGAAAATAAGTTTATAAAAAGATTGTTGATGATCCCAAAAAGTGCTCCTACAGCGTTCTGCCACTCTGAGGTAGGAATGGATATTATTGTGGATTGAATCAACATTGCCCCGCTGATCCTTTGGGCTAAAGATTGGTTGTCAGAAGATCTGAAACTCACAAGGAAAACTATCAAAGACTGTATGACTCTGGATAATGCTGAGGCTATACCATAGCTCTGTTTTGTTAAAGGAAAACTCAATGAAATAGGCCTAGGCGTTATTATGATAACCCTGCTAGCATCCACATAAATATGAAACTGATTATAAGAGATGCATATTTTGCTGAGTTAGACAATCGCCAGCGGCAATCAGGGCTACAACCTCATTTAGATTGGTCCCTTTTATACCAACAATTTTACTTGTCTTTTACCATGAATGTACAGTCCCAATTCCTTTTGACTAGGTTCCGTCTTTGCACATTGCACTTTCTAGTAGGCATTCCCAAACAGGCTGGATGGTGCAATAACCTTATCCCTTGTCCCTGCAATAATTCAGCACAACAAAGCACCTTGCACTTTATTTTATTTTGCACACTTTACAAGGAGCCAAGGGCAAGGTTTCTTATTCCTTTCTTAAGAGAAATTTGCCTCGTAGCCATCAGGAGGGTTTTGATCTCTTACGCTCCCTGTCCACTGAAGTTATTTGTATTTCAGTATCAACTTTTATTAGAATTGCATTTTTAATAAGGAAACAGTATGAAAAGTAAATGGGATTGGCGATTTCCTTTTAGAACTTACATTTTTTTTATATTTGTGGAGTACCTGTGTCATGAGTCATATTTTTGTACAAATTTGACATGTACATTGTATCCATTCTGCTTGTATGTTATAGTTTTATGGCCCAATTGAACCGAATAAAGTTTTTTTGACGATGACGACGAATGGATGAGTGCATGAGTAGTGCATGAGTGAATAGATGAGTGCAAGGTTAGGGTCTGGCTAAATGGAAGTGTGCAGCAGTAGTGCCTGGGTGAGTGCATGAGTGCATTGGTTGTGCCTGAGTTAATGCATGAGTATTGCCTAAGGGAATGAATGAGTCCATGAATAGTGTGCAAATGAATGCATGAGTGTATGGATAGTACCTGGGTGATTGGTTGAGTGCATGGGTAGTACCTGAGTGACTGGATAAGTACAAGGGTAGCACCTGGGTGATTGGATGAGTACATGGATAGAGTCTTAACCGCATGCGCGCTAGCGGTTTTCCCGCTGTGCGCTGCGTTTTTGCAAATACCGCGTTACATGACGAGCTCAGCTCATCATCAGCGTACGACAGGCGTACCTCATGACGAGCTGAGCTCGTCATCAGCATCGAAGGGGTTATTGAATGTGTTGCTCAAACACAGAACTATGCATAGGACTAAAGGTCCTTGGTGTATAGGTACTGGGGCATCCTACCATCTTAGTACCCACGAGCCCAGGACCAACTAGCTATAGTGTCTCACATGCTCCCCTACTCCCTCATAGAAAAACAAATGATTAAACACCCCAAAACACAACACTCCTAGAACTCTCAGGAATCACAATAACAAGACAAACCATTTCGCTCTCACTCTTATACTTGTTCACATAAAGATCTGGCAGAGACACAAAATAGTTTAAAATATTTATTTCAACTACCATACCCTAACATGTAGTATACATGCCACAACAATCAGGAAAATGCATAGCACAAATACAGTCAGCGTAGCGTAGCAGCTAGTCCATATATCATGAAGGCAGATGTCATCATAAAAACACAATAGAGCCTAACCTCCCTCCCCTTGCTAAGATGCAGTATTATTATATATTAGAAGAACACTGGCCTTTTTTCATCAGACCCCATTCCTTTTAGATCTACGTCATAGGTGCTGTATCGCTCTTCTCCGCAGAAAGATCACTATCCAAAGGTGTGCTACCTATTCATGCATTCCAATAAAACCAAAGTACGTCTGTCCAAACAACAGCTGCATTGGCATGTTTTGTCTTCGTGCTAAGGCCTGTCCAGAACAAAATAACTAGGGGCATTATTGTTCAACCTTGCACACAATGTTCCGTCAAAATCCCAGGAACATGCAGAAAGTAAATACAGCGATGAGTCCTCATGTGAAAATAGCCATAGAACTTATTGCAAGACGTGGAGTAACGTGTGCGCTGCAGGGTGCTCATGCTAACTTAGTGAAGACGACGATGTCCCTATGTGCCACGTGACACCCTCCCCTTGGCCAGGGCGTTAGCACTATGCGAAAACAAAAATCAGAGATCAGCAGAGGCAAAGCGTCTCAGTGATAACCTAATTGGGATGTTCGTGAAGTAAACATTTTTTGTAAATTTATGAAAAAATATCCAATTGGGTATCCAAAAACACATCCATTCATAGCGAATCTTCATATTCAGAAATGTTGTGAGAAAATCGGAATGCCATAAGCTCCAATATGCTGTCTTAACCTTCCATAGGAAAAAAGGTTTGCCATCCAATTGAGTAAGTCAAATGAACACACATGCTCCTCATATCCAGAGGCCGTTAGGAGCATGTCAGGGCAACCTGCGTTAACTTTGATGACACTCCGATCTCTGAGGCACTGTGCACGAGCACAGGTACTCAAATTACGTTGGTCCAAGTAGAGGATACCCATGGAATATTCCTGGTCATGGGCCTTTAACAGACCCATTAACAGATAGTAATCAAGGGCAGCATGGGTTGTATTGGAGAGGCAGACATCCAGGGCCCATTGAAAAGGACACCAGAGACAGTGGAACACAGGTTAAAGTCCACATTTGTAAAACGCACAATCACCCGTAAGGGTCTCTAGGCGCTGGGGGCCGTCGGGAAGATTAAGCGAGCTATTGCCCAGAGTCACATGGTGCTGGGCTAACCTGCCGCCGGAGCCGGGGATCGAACCGTGGTCCCCAGATTCCAGCGTCAGTCGCCCTGGCCGCGGCGCCACACCTCTCCCAGGTTGCACGCAGGTGAAGTAGGTATAATGGAAAGTCAGCCAGTAGCCGATGTCAAGAGCTTTCAATGGCATTGCACCAAAAAGTTGGAGCATCCGCTCACCATACAGCTGCAACTGGACCAGGTTTGGCAGCTCCACTGATCGAGCAGCCATTGTGGATCAGCAATAGAAGTACAAGTATGCAGCAAATGAGCAAGTGCATCAGGGGATACCCTCCAAAGGCGCTGGAAAAAATAGAAAGAGCAAATGCTGGGATGACTCTAAAAATAGTCTGAAAGGAGGTGACAAGTTGGAACCCACAAGTTTAAAAAAGTGCACTAGGCCTTCAGTTTCAGATGTATTAAACATTTGGTGTATTGGTGTATTAATTCTCCAAAATGTAGTGGGAGATTCGTGTTTAGCAGTGAGTGAATCTCGCTTGCAGTTCTCGCCACCTGCAATTCGAAGGTCTCACAAGCTGATGTGAGACACACTTCTTTTTGAAACAATAGCACTTTGAATCTGCTTACCTTATTGAAATCTACTTAGCTTATTGAAATCTGCTTTCAAAGTTGGAATGGCTTGCCAAAGCGAACTATCTACAATCCCATGCAGGGGTGGAAACAGGACATTGCTGCAACATGTAACACGTTTAGAAACTTTACTATATACGGGATGCCTGCCCGTACGCCACAGCAGTCATTGTTATTCAGAATAAGATAACTTCTGTTAGAAAGCAAAGTTTGTTCTGAAATATTAGCTAGGAAAGGGGTACCTTTTAAAAAACAAGCTAGATTAGGGACCAAAACGTTGCAGGCTCTGTGAAGTTTAACTTGTTTATAGACTAGGGAGTGTCCTCCTGTGGAATTACAATCCTCCTCTGTATGAAAAACTTCCTTATCCACTTATTGACACCTAAAGGTGAAAGGCAATGACCATAATTCATGAATATAGCTTCTGCTGAGGGGTTCAAATCTACCAACTGGAAAATATTTCATGCAAGCTGTAAACTGAAAAAGTGAAATAAGCATTAAAATAACCCCATGTATTAACCATACAGCTAAATCAGCCTCTGCCACAGAAAATGGTAGCTGTTCTAATTGTTCAATATGTAACAAGGTATATGTTGGATCTTTCATGGACATTCATTTCTGTTTGTCAGTGAAATTAAATGGCAAAACAGTGCTGAAGCATTCAAATAATCCCATTGAACTTTTCCACTTTTGAGTGTTTGAAAGGCCCAAGCAAACTGTATCACAGAACATTACTGTTTTCGACCATAATAAAAACCAGACACTTTATTTTAAACAATGTCAATGACTGATGATACAATATTATCCAAAGATATATACGGGTATACAGTGTATTAATGCTTTTATTGACTACTGCAAGAACATTTTCTAAATTAGCTTGGCAATTTGGTGCAGGCACACCGCTGCTTCCATTTGTGATAGCTTTTATTTGCGATAGCTTTCAAAGTTCTTTATATGCTGCATAAACAAATTGTTTTACTCGAGTGGACTTTGGACCTAAAAGAAAATCAGCAAGATCAATGTTATGCGACAAGAGAGAAAGGTGTTGTTTAACAGATGACAATGTGGCATATTCCAACCATTGCTGACATAGTTTACCCACAGAATATGTGGTAACAGTATGGGAATGTGGGATACGAGGGTGAGGCCTACTTTGTGTAAACCCTTTTGTGGTATTTAAAAAGCGTAATTGACATGCATTTGATCTCGCTGGCCACAATACCCTTCCCAAGGGGTCAATATTGGAAGAGTTAATGAGCCATTCTGAAACATGACAGCTAAGTTATCAATTGTATAGTTGGTATGTGTTTGCCATGTTTCATACTGAGCCAATACTGGAATGGAAAGAATATTCAGATTTTTGGCCGTGGCTAAACCAAAACAAGTAGTCTGTTGGACCGTCTCATTTAAAAATATGAGCTTAGACGGTATCAGACATGCGCGATGCAATGACTCAGTGGCCTGTGCCTGCCAATTTTTGGTACCCCAAATGGATTTTAAATCAGCCGTGTCATTCCAGTAATCAAAACCTTCATGGAAAAATTAGTTATGAAGGACAAGGAGTAGACCAGTTTTGAATGGGTCAACATAAATCTGGTTTGGGTGGGTATGTTCAATTTATAAAAATAGGACAAAAGGGCAGAAAGATTGTAACTGGTGAAATACACAAATTTACTATGTTGGGTTTGTGAGCTCCCCGGCAACGGGGTTGGACAATGTTCCCACTGGGTAAAATTGGTCTTTGAGTATAAGTTTTGTGCAAAAAGTGACGGCCATAGTGTTGGAAATAGAATAAATCAGCGTGATTTGCAGAATTCAAATACAAATCTTCAGTGTCAAAAGCAGTATATTATTTCAAATACGAGAAAAATGAATCAACAGCGTGAACATCCCAGTCAGAGTGTATACCAGGCAAAACCATATCTCCCAATGAAATGCTGAACACATATGGAATGTTCAACATTTCGATCAGGGCATGGATATTGAATGGTACTTTATCCCACACAATGCCATCAACAACTGGGAATACTGAGATGTTAACTAGGGCTTGATCACATTTCATTTTAAGAGATGAGGTGAGAGGGACCAGAACTCCATCAACCAAGTTCACAGGAGAGCCTTCAGGAAGGTAATGGCCAATAATAAAAAGAAAAAACACAGACACAAACCCAATCCACGTGAAGAGGAACTCCATCATCAGCACCATCCAGACTTATGTCGAGAGCGGGACTAGGTAGGCCTTTTTGAACCTGGGATGAAAAGACTGGTATGTATAGGGGGCTCTGCCACATACAATGACAAGGAAGATGTATCAGAAGAAAGCTAATATGGTCTATGTAGTAACCACTGGATCCCAGCTGATAAAACGGGAGTTGTTTTTTCATTTGAAGGTGAATCAATCGTACTTTCAGGAATATCAATTATAACATCAATTGGCGGAGAAGAATACTCACCTACTGTTGTTGATGTAGAAGGTAAAACGGGCAACAAATCAATTGAAGACTCCATATCCCCCATCATTATTTGGGCACCAGTCGAAGAAACAGAAGCCATCGGATTCAATGAAAGATCTTGGCGTGGAATACTTGGACGCTTACAATTCAGTATTGGCCATATGGTGTAGCTTGATATGTTTGATGGAAATGTAACAATTCACCTTACGACCAGTTAGTGGAGAAAGGATCACAGTACGGGTGCCTTTTAAACCAAGGACTCTGACCGGTGCACGATATGAAACACCCAATTATTTTTTGTTCTCCACCTTCTCCTGGACCAGATGTCCAACTTTAGGAAGCCAGCCACAAACCGGAATCAGCACCACTGCATCCGTAGAAGAGGGCAAATGGGCTTTTGTAGATCCTGTAACATAGCAGAATGGTTATCCACGTCTATGGTTGCGGAAGCCGCCACAACGTCTAGACCATCAAGATCTGGAACAAACATTTTAATGCCAAAGAGCATTTCGTATGGGTTCCGTCTACCCAGAAATCTTCTTGAGAGATTGCTAAGTGCACGTTGAACTCCATATAGATTAGTCAACCAGCTCCTGCCAGTACCTATTACTCTCACTGTTAAAGATTCCTTTAAGTCACGGTTTATACGCTCCACAACAGAATTGCCCTCACGCCAATATGGAGACAAAAATTGCACCTGCACCCCCAGAGACTTCACCGCCTCCCGGTAAGCCTTACAGGCAAAAGCAGGACCTAGGTCAGAATGGAAGGTGCCACAGGCAAACGTCACTACAAAGACATGCAAATCTTTTGTAACAGTTTGAGCATCAGCACTACGTTGCGACCAAACCCAAAGTAGTCTAGTGCATGAATACACTGCAAATAAGATATACTTAAAAGCATCATCAGATGTCAAAAGACCGCAGTGATCAAGATAATGCAACCAAACAGTTGATTTGAAATGTGCAGTTGAGTGTGGGGCGGACGTAAAACAGTTGCAGGCTTAATCTGTTTAAACATGTCACAGGAAAGTATATAGTTATGTGCCTGTTGTTGTAAACCAAGCCACCAAAAACATTTATATAAAAGGGAAATAGTTGCTGTCTATCTGGCATGTGCAGAAGCAATGCCTTCATGCGCTGCTATGATGAAAGAAAATCTGCGGTCCTCATTGGGAATCAAATGATCCCCAACGGAAGGAATAGTTGCAAATGGGGTTAGTTTAGAAGGCAAGTGATATGTGTAACATGAAGTGAAAAGCCAAAATATCATCATCAATTTTAGTCATAGACCTAGTGACTGCTGCTACTGAATAAATGGCTATTGCGGATTTGGCTGCCTCCTCAGTCATCAAATTACCAACAGCGTGCGCTCCCACACATTGATGGCCAAATTACAAATAACATGTGTGAGTGGCAAAGGTTTCTTAAGAGCGGCCACTTGGACCCAAAGCATTTTATGCAAAATTGCGCTACCTTTGGAATCACAAAAATAATTTTGAGTCCAGAAGAACAAATTGTCATTGAAGGATTATACACAGTAAAAATAATCGCACACTACAAGTGTAGGAACATCTGGATCAGCAAATTCAGGAGCCAAAACCAAAGCATTTAGACCCGCCAATTGTGCCATGCAATCTCCAAGAGATTGTGTGTGCACCAAGGATGATATAAAATCACCATCAACAATCAAACCTGCCACAATTGCACAGGCTGCAGAATAAGTGTGTTTAGAACCAATGGCTGGCTGCACAGAGCCATCAGTGTATCTATACTGATCAAGAGGGAGTAATGATAAAGGAGGAGGATGAAAATGTTCATATTGTAAAAACTCCTGTGTTTGCAAAGAAGGATCAAAGATAAAGTTGTCATCAGCAAATGTCAAAGAGCTAGCCCATTGTATCCATCGATGATGCAAGAATTTGGAATTCGGTACACTAGCCTTTGTGACTGCTTCTAAAGCATCTACTGGCAAAACCATGAAAATTGGTTTTCCTTGAGCCTGAGAGGGTTCCTTACGAATAGCCATCTGCTCAGCGGTCAAAATCTTTTCTGAAGAAGAGAAATGCATCTCAGCTGGAGTACACAAATGCGATTTATAAGCAATGGGAACAGTGTCCTCTTCATTGAACGTCAAGTAAGTAAACCCCAACACCCCTGGTACAATACTTATGACCAAATTAGTAGTATTATCTTTCATTAACAAGAACTAAGTCACAAGCAAATCAGACTAGAAAGACCAAAGAATTGCTGTGTGTTCCAGAAGCCAACTGGAAGAAAGGAAAGAAGGTTGTATCAATGCATAAAGCAGTATGATACGCTGGGCATATTCTGGAATGTATGTCCTCCTGAAACTTAAAAAAAACAGCAAAGTCCGTAATTTTTGAAGTGTAGATAGAGGTTCAACTGAACACATTCCTCCAGAAAGTGGGGGGCCAACCCCCTACCTTCATTATTGAGCTTGTAACCAAGAACAAGTACTGCCAAGAAGGCGATGTGAGACTTAGTAAAATTGAACTTGTAACAAAAGTTCACAAAATGTGTGATAATGTGGTCAACATGTAAGAGATATGGCCGCAGTTCATCATCCATCAAGTATATGTCATTGACGTACAAGAAGGCATTGGGGTCAATCTCATACAAAATTGAAACAATGCCTTCTGCAAACACAACAGGGTTATTCTTATATCCCATAGGCAATCTTGCATATCAGCGCTGATTGCCCAACACACTGAATGCAGTCAAATTGCGGCTCTCAGGAGCCAAAGAGTGGCTGAAGAAGCTCTTAAAAATATCCAAAGTTGTTTTATATTTTTTGCGATGTAGAACGCTAAGGAATTTAACAAAAGGGAGTCCCTCTCTTTAGGAGCAGCTTAAGATTGCTGTAAGAAAAAATCATAAAAGGGGTTTCTTACGGAGGGTACAGTACGGGGCAAACGCAGCAGAGAGCCAAACGAAGTGAGCATTTAAACAATACAATGTAATGGAATGATAAGTATCAACAAAGAGATAAAAGTCAATTCAAAATTTATTTGGACCTCCCAGATGGGTTACAATCTTAAAAATTAAAAACAACTAAGACAACCTTTACATAAAATGATTGCAATTATAAATTAAAACAAACAAATGCAATAAGCAAAACAAGTCGACGCGGCGTTTCGGTGGCTTTCAATCTTTGCACCTTCATCAGGACAAACATAAAATTTCTCACAGAATCTAAAAGTCAAATAACAGGAATTTAGTACTATGTCATCTACTATACTCATAACAATACAGTTGGCTTACTCTCTTTTACTTATTCAACAAAGTTCTACCCCCTTCACATTCTCATTCCCTTTTTTTTGTCAAGGTATCTTGATGTTATCTAAACTGTATACTCCAACCCCACTCTTATCTTTCAAGGAGAAAGTTACATCATATATCTATTACTTATAGACAATCTGGTACCTGCAGTATACTCCAGATTCAACTTTGATGGTTATGTGTCAATTTCACTCTCAGCATAGACTGGTAATTTGACGATATGGGTCACGCTGGAAAGCTATAAGAATGTCGATAATTTATTATAGCTCAGTATTCCTCAGGCATTAAAATTTTGTGCTATATGTGCCTCAATTAATTTAAATACTATACTAATAGTATTTAAATTAATTGAGGCACTATTACTATTACTATACTAATAGTATTTAAATTAATTGAGGCACATATAGCACAAAATTTTAATGCCTGAGGAATACTGAGCTATAATAAATTATCGACATTCTTATAGCTTTCCAGCGTGACCCATATCGTCAAATTACCAGTCTATGCTGAGAGTGAAATTGACACATAACCATCAAAGTTGAATCTGGAGTATACTGCAGGTACCAGATTGTCTATAAGTAATAGATATATGATGTAACTTTCTCCTTGAAAGATAAGAGTGGGGTTGGAGTATACAGTTTAGATAACATCAAGATACCTTGACAAAAAAAAGGGAATGAGAATGTGAAGGGGGTAGAACTTTGTTGAATAAGTAAAAGAGAGTAAGCCAACTGTATTGTTATGAGTATAGTAGATGACATAGTACTAAATTCCTGTTATTTGACTTTTAGATTCTGTGAGAAATTTTATGTTTGTCCTGATGAAGGTGCAAAGATTGAAAGCCACCGAAACGCCGCGTCGACTTGTTTTGCTTATTGCATTTGTTTGTTTTAATTTATAATTGCAATCATTTTATGTAAAGGTTGTCTTAGTTGTTTTTAATTTTTAAGATTGTAACCCATCTGGGAGGTCCAAATAAATTTTGAATTGACTTTTATCTCTTTGTTGATACTTATCATTCCATTACATTGTATTGTTTAAATGCTCACTTCGTTTGGCTCTCTGCTGCGTTTGCCCCGTACTGTACCCTCCGTAAGAAACCCCTTTTATGATTTTTTCTTACAGCAATCTTAAGCTGCTCCTAAAGAGAGGGACTCCCTTTTGTTAAATTTAGCTCCCCCTCCCTGACATCCGTTAGTAGGGGATCCTCCATTTGTTTGATAACTTAAGAACGCTAAGGAATCACATGAACTGGGAAATACTTGTGATATAACGCCAGAGCCAATGACGATAAAGTCCATTCAGAGGCATAAGCCATTTTGTCATCACAGGAACATATTGTGAAAAACTGGGTAGAATAAAATCTTCCCCTCTGGAGGAAGCTAGGACAAAAGGGGAGCCCAGTCAACCTCCGCCAACAAAATATCATAAGAGGAATTTTGATTTTCCCAAAACACTGATTTTACTGGATGTTTAATATCGCCTTCAATTTGGAGGATTACTTCATAAAGCCTATCAGCAGGTGCAACTTGTGTATCAGCTGTCTCTACTGTAATAAAAGTATCAGTTGCTTTCGCCTCCAGGCACTGGTGGGGTGTCTGCCATACTATGGCAACCTCTGCTGCGCTGTTGAGGAGGGTTACTGCCCAACTCCTGTTGATGAGCAGGGTTCTCACCATCTAAGGCATACTTTGCAGTCAAAGCTGCAACCTTTTTCTTCAGAAATAGGGCATGATATTGAGGTGGTTTATCCTGCTATATGAAACTGGCACAGCGGGTCATGTTTTGCTTATGCAGGCTCGCCTTGTCTGTGAACCTGGTGCCTTCCTCCGCTGAATTGTTGATCCGATGATTCCTGAAAGGAACAAGAAAAATGAGGATTAAGAACCTGGAACCTCTCAGATGTCTTAATTTTAGAGCAGTCACATAAATCAGATCTACGTTCAGAAGCGTCAGGTCGAGGCGAACCTATCGCTGCAGATCCACTTCTGCCACCACCGCTAGGCATTGACGTACATGTAAGCAAACGCTTCTCCTTTAATATTGGCCAGATTCATACCAGAGACAATAGGGAACATTCCCACTAACCTCATCCCCAAATCCAGGGCTGGACCATCCCTGTGTTCATCCCGTACCTTTTTCAGAATGTTTGGTAGAAAGCTCATGGAGGGAGTGTCAACGCACAGTGTATATACTGAAGCAAATACCACCCCCCAGGTGGTGCAGTAAGCTAAAGCGGGAATCAGACCACTCGGCAAACTCATTGTAAGGAGCCTTTGTTTTTCAACAGGAGTTGTGTGTGGAAAAACAGCCTTGAGTTGCTCAAATATTTGTGCAAGCTAAAGTGGGAGGTCAGCACGATTTTGAGGATGTTTGCCCATCACTGAGTAAATCATGACAGGACTGATCACCAGTCCACTGCCATGTCCTGGAGGTGGAGGAATAGCTCTAACTGAGCCGCTTGAAGTGCACATGACATAAACTGTATGACACTACTGTGTATGTGACTCAATGATGTATGTAGCTGATGTAGCTCTGTGAGTGTAAGATTAAAATAATTCGGAGGTGGTCTAAAACCAGCCACCACAGGCCAAGTTGCCCCATCAATAGATATGGGGCCCATGCGAACAGGAGTAACAGGGTGAAGAAGGGCACCATTAAACCAAATGGTATGCTCCCAGGCCCTCAATGGCACTTCAAGTAAAGCTGATAAGCCGCCGGAACAGCACCCCTCGTATATTCATGAAACAAGTTATCATTCCCATCCATGGCGGGGATTGTAACCCAAGAATAAAATACCTCGAAGCGAAAACCAGGGTCTGCTTCGACAACAAAAATATTGTTAGCCTCTGCAATTGGGACTCCGCTTTTAGTCAAGAAATCTGTAACCGATGTGCGGTTATGTGCCGCAATAGCGACCAGATGTGCCATAGTAGAAATGGAAAAGGGAAACTAAGAAAATGGTAGCGCAAAGAAGGGTAAATAACCACCTTTTAAACATCAAGCTTGAAAAACCTATAAATCAACCAATATAGGAGGCTAAGTCCACCTACCACAGGTGTCTCCGGTAACCAGTGAGAGGGTATTGTGGACAAGCACATGCACTACCCAGGGGTCTTGTGAATAAGTACCAGACCAAACAATTGTGGCACCATGTTGAAGGGATTCTGCACAAACACAGAACTATCTGCAGGATTAAAGGACCTTGGTATGTAGGGACTGGATCATCCTACCACCTTAGTACCCACAATCCCAGGACACACTAGCTATAGTGTCTCACATGCTCTCCTAATCACTCACAGAGAAACAAATGATTAGACACCCCAGAACACAACAGTCCCAGATCTCTCAGGAATTGCAGTAAGAAGACACAACCTTTCGCTCTAACGTGTAGTATATGTGCCACAACAACCAGCAGGAAAATACAGATACAAATGCAGTCAGCATAGCAGCTAGTGAATATATATCAAGAAGGGAGATGTCATCATGGAAAAACAATAGACCCTAACATCCCTTCCCTTGCTAAGAAGCAGTATTATTATATATTAGATGATCTCTGGGCTTCGTCAGCAGATCCCATACCTTAGCCTATAGATGGTAGATCTACGTCATAGGTGCTGTCTCGCTCTTCTCTACAGAAAGGTCCCTCTCCAAGGGTGTGCTACCTATTCATGCATTTCAATAAAACCAAAGTGTGTCTGTCCAAACAACAGCTGCATCAGCATGTTTTGTCTAAGGGCTAAGACCTGGCCAGAACAAAATAACATGGGGCATTGTTGTTTGACCTTGCACACAATGTTCAGTCAAAATCCTAGGAACATGCAGAAAGGGAACACAGCGATGAGATCTCATGTGAAAACAGCCATAGAAATGATTGCAAAAAAATAAAGACCTGTAGTAACGTGCGCAAAGCAGCAGGCTGGCTGCAGCCTGCTCATGCTAACTTAGTGAAGATGACAATGTCCCTAAGGGCCATGTGACATGGATGAGTCGAAGGGTAGTGTCTTTGTGATTGGATGAGTTTATGGGTAGTGCCTGGGTGATTGGGTAAGTGCATGGATATTGTCAGGGTGATTGCATGAGTGCATAGGTAATGCCTGGGTAAATAGATGACTGCAAGGGTAGTACCTGGCTGAATGGATAACTGCACTTGATGTGCATGAATGAATAGATGAGTATATGGGAAGTCCCTAATTGACTCTGTGGGTGCACAGGTAGTGCCTGGGTCATTGAATGAGTGCACGGGTGGTATCTGAGTGAATGTATCACACATGAGTGGGGTCTGGTGAATAGATGAGTATACAGGCAGTAAATGCATGATTGGATGAGTCCATGAGCAGAGCGTGAATGAATGGATGAGTGCACAGGTAGTGCCTGAGTAAAGGCATGAGTAGTAGCTGGCTGAACTGATGAGCGCAATGGAAGTGCATGAGTGAATGGATGAGAAAATGGGTAATGCCTGGATGATTGCATGGGTGCATAAGTAGTGCCTGCGTCATTGGTGAGTGCATGACTCGTGTCTGAGTAAATGTATCACTCATGAGTAGTACCTGGGTGAATAGATGAGTGAACGGGTAGTGACAGCATGATTGAATGAGTATGTAGTTTGTTGCTGAGTGAATGGATGAGTGCAAGGTAAGTGACTGAATGAATAGAAGATTGCAAAGGTAGTGCCTGTCTGAAAGGATGACTCTGGCGGTAGTTCATGAGTGAATCAATGAGTGCATGAGTAGTTCCTGAGTTATTTATGAGTCATTGGATAGTGCGTTGATGATAACAGCATTACTATTGCGTGTTTGATTCTATGTGTGCATTGCTAGTGCCTTTGGAATTCATGAGTGTATAAGTAGTGTCTGGATGAATGGATGAGTGCATGGGTTGTGCCATATGTAGTAGATTGTATGGTTCTAAACTTAGGCCTAGTAGCTCCATAATATATGCTAAACTACATGTTCAAATGCGAAGATACGTCACACTTGGAAACTGTCAAATTTTCAAATGTAACAAAATGCATTTTCAGTTTCAAGTATAGCTATCAGTATCTATGTAGTACTTCAAGTATAACTATGTGGAGAGTTATATGGGCTAGCCTAGAGATAAATACAGTTTCCAAAATGTTTTAAAAGTCACATAACTATACTTGTTTCTTGAAGCAGAAGCAGTTTGCAATAGAAGGTTTAACTCAAAGTAAATGGCCAACTATTAATATAACACTTTTATTGGTGTCAGCATTTTCACAGAAAGTGAGTGTGTGACTGCTTCTCAGGAGTAGGATGATTGTTTTCAAGTAGTCTATAAGTAGTAGATATTCTGTGTTACACACAAATGACATATTCATACATTTTAAACACTTGTCCAGTTTATCATGAATATTGCTTTATGTATTCTTACCTTTGAAGTAATATAAATACATCATTCAGTAAATCTGTTTTAGAGTCAATCAATCAATTAATCAAGCATTTGCAGAGCGCACTACTCACCCATGAGGGTCTCAAGGCACTGAGGGGTAGAGGGGGTGGCAGCGACCGGTCGAACAGCCAGGTCTTGAGAAGTCTCCTGAGGGTCAGCAGGTCCTGGGTCTGACGCAGGTGGGTGGGGAGGGTGTTCCAAGTCTTTGCGGCGAGGTGGGAGATTGATCTTCTGCCTGTGGTCATTCAGCGGATGCATGGGATGGTGGGAAGTGTGAGGTCGGCAGAGCGAAGCTGGCGGTTCAGGGTATAGAAAGACAGTCGTTCGTTGAGGTATGCTGGAGAGCTTTGTGAGCGTGGCTGAGGAGTTTGAAGGTGATCCTCTTGTTGACTGGGAGCCAGTGCAGATCTCTAATATGGATGCTGATGTGGCTGTGGCTGTGTCAAGGGAGTCCGAGGATGAGGCGTGCAGAGGCATTTTGTATGTGTTGGAGTCTCTTCTGGAGTATAGCCGGGGTTCCTGCATAGAGGGTGTTGCTGTAGTCCAGCCTGCTGCTGACGAGTGCTTGGGTAACCGTTCTCCTTGTTTTGGTGGGGATCCATCTGTAGATCTTGCGGAGCATGTGGAGGGTGTTGAAGCAGGAGGAGGAGACTGTGTTGACTTGTTGAGTCCAGGATGAACCCCAGATTGGGTGCGTGGTTAGTGGGTGCGGGGGCAGCTCCCAGTGTGTTCAGCCACCAGGAGTCATCCCATATGGAGGGGGTGGAGCTGAGGATGAGGACCTGCATCTTGTCTGAGTTCAGTTTCAGGCGGCTGGTCTTCATCCAATCTGCGACTGGGAGTAGTATTGTCCTAAACAGTATTAAACCTCTTTTCAATGTTGAACAGTACATGCAGTTAAGAAGAATAAGTAAAACTATTATATAACCATATTATATAAGAGACATTTAAAAAAAAATTATTTGAAATATGTTCTCTTTTCAAGTGTACATAGGCAAGCATTACATTTGATTGTTGTATTGTACGATTGAAAGTTGTATTGTTTTCAGTTCTCTTGAGACTTCATAACAAGCTTCTTCTGATAGCTTTTGATATTGCAATTTATTATCATGTTCAGTAGGTAGCATAAGTAATCGATGTAAAGTAATACCTTTAAAGTTGTGTGATGCTAATCCAGTTGGAGCTGTTAAGACATAAGAGAAATGTGATTCTGTAGTTTTGTGTAGATAACTGTTCAAAACTTTATTTAAGAAATGTTTTCCTGTTCCAACTTGACAACTAATTTACACTGGAACAGGTTGAAATGATGAACATTCTTTTTTTCCTGTTGTTGTTTGACTTGCAGATATACTTCTTTTTGCCCAATATTTAGTTGTTCCTCTAACTTTTCAAACTGAATAATATCCTGTTGTGCTTGTTTACTTGCAGTTTCAACCCTATTCATGGTTATTGCTGCTTCATTTTCAATAATTGATTATCCCATTGGATCTTCAGTCATTGTTCCTGAAGCGTGACTGCTTTGTGAACTTTCTCTAACAATTTCAGTTGCAATAGCTTCTTCTTGTTCAAGCTCATCATATAAGATATTTAAGATTTGTAAGTAAGTTGAAAGAATCATACACTGAATGCTGTCTTTAGTTGCATTAAAAAACAAATTCATAGCAGTCAAAACCTCCAAGTAAGTCTGTTTCACTGCGCCAAGGCTAGAGCAGTTACAGAAGTGTTAAATAGAAAAATTCTCTGTTATCTGCAGTTTCACAAATCAGTTTTTTTGTGGTTAATAAGATTCCTTTTGACATGTTTCACTGAACATTCCTCACGTCCAATTACTGCATATTTTTCTTCTTTTATATTTTCTCTTACATTCTTTTCAAACCTATGATGTCAAAGTATTTCCTAAAGACATAGATTTTCAAGATGTGGACCCTTTTTGGGATAGTATATATCCAACATATTAGTTTTCACAATATCAGTACGTTCTGTCTCATACTGTGCTAAGTATTAGATTTCTGGCAAAGATTTCCTCACTCTACTTTATCTGGAGGCTAGACCTAGACTTATCCAAATGATTCCTCTTTACTTTTAATGCAAACTGGCTGAGCTCAAGTGATCCAAACGTTCGTAGGATCCTATCTCTCCATTGAAAATCTTTGTCAAGCTGAAGCTGTACAATTTCTTGCTAAGACTCTTTTCTGCAGAAATGTCTTCACACCTTTCTTTCATCTCTGGCTTTTCAGATGTTGTACTATATGATGTGACATAACGAGCAACAAACTGAATATCCATGTTTGCATTCCACATCCTTTAAATGACTGGATTATTGTCATTAATGTACTTTTAAGCTCATGTTCTTCTTCAGTTGTATGTATTCTTGGGAGACTTATGAGTTATTGCATGTCTTACTGCTGAGAAAAAACTATTTTTTCTTTCTCTAGAAATTGTAGGGAGTGGGAATCCAAAATGACATTTTGTGTAAAATTCACCTTTAGATTTATATTTCCGTCTGCAGTATTTTTCACATCAATGACTTTGAAATCGTAAAACTTGTTGTCTATTTTCTACTCCTCCTCTTGGGATGGCACATGTAACATACTGTTCAATGAAAGACAAAGCAGCTTTGTCACTATATGTTACTGTCGTGGATCCAAAAATTCCACGGGAGCGAAGATGAATGATCCACACCCTTCTGGAAAATAGTACTTGGAGGACCGATACTAAGACATGCTCACTAGTAATTATTCCCCAAAAGTGTGGGGAAAAACCAAAGAGTATCCAACACTCTTCCCCAGATGATGTACTTGTGTTTTTTTCTGACATGAACTGGTCAGGAAGGTCTTGTACTGGCGGAAAAAAGGGGTACCATAACATGTATTACGTAGACTATAGAGACTTCTAAGCACACTGATATTAATCACACTGATATTAATCGAAATAGGGTCTCACTCACCTCCTCAATCCGCAAGGCGTGCTCTAAATTGAACCTTCTCCTGTAGCACCCCCAACACGCAGGGGATCCAACCATGAATGAAGGCAGAGGAATATATATAGCGAGGCAGAGTTCATTCAGAATGTGAAGGGTGGAAAAATGAATTTCGGGTATGAAGACAGACAAAAAACACATAAGGTATTCATGAGCGTGAATTATGAGGTAGGAGGGTACTACGCTCGGGGACTTAACAATGCGACCCAAACAGTGTGCAGGAAAGCAGTAATTCTGTCCGGCTCTGAGGGCACGAGAGCGGAACAGTGGAGACGTGTTGTCCGGCTTCCAAGCTCGAGCGGAACAACCACGTACTCTTGAGGGTAAAAGTAACCAATGGAACTGTCTGGCTTTGGGGGGGGGGCGAGAAAGCGGAACAGTAGAGAAGTGTTGTCTGGCTCCCAGGCTCGAGCAGAACAACCACGTACTCCTCAAGGAAGAATATAACCAATAAAACTGTCTGGCTTTGGGGGTGAGAAAGCGGAACAGTGGAGACGTGTTGTCCGGCTTTCAGGCTCGAGCGGAACAACCACGTACTCCTCAGGAAAAAATAACCAGACTCTCGGGCAGCAACGGCTGACCAAGGGCGCGCTCGCCAAGAGCGAACCAGAACAAATGCCGCGGACGCGGCGAGTCACTCCGCAGTCAGCATGAGCGAACCACAAATAGAACACGTACCAGGAAATGATAGCTGCACTGGAAAACCGGATGATGGGCCCGTAATGGGAACAAGGCAGGACCCTCCAATCGCCAGAATAGGAACAGGAAATGTTTGTTGAAAGGGGGGAGCGTGGTCTTCACTAAGGGATCAAACCAAGCAAAGACATCATGGTGTAGGCAGGTTTTTTAAGGATTCTAAGGGAGCGTCGCCAAATTACTACATGGGAAAGGTCTAATGGACATAAGGGAATGTCTCAGAATTATGGGGTAAATGAGAAAGAGGCGACGCCATTTTGCAATATCAGGGCTAGTCCCTATGACACTAAGGGGCCGATTAGGATGGCGGATTTCCCGCATCCTCCGGGCCAGCGGAAGCCACCGCCGGCCCGGAGGATGCGGGAAATCCGCCGCGGATACCTAAAAGACCCACCGCCAAATTAGGATGGCGGTGGGTCTCAAAATCCGTCCACTGCTTTTCCGCCGCAGTCGCCTTCCGACCGCAGCGGAAAAGCCCTAACATGGCTGGCGGTGTCTGTCAGACACCGCCAGGCATATTAGGATAGCGGAAAACATATGCTTTTCCACGGCGGCTTTTCCGCCGTGGTAAAGCATACGGAGATTGCCTTCGGGGGCCCATTGCGGGCCCCCTTGGTGACGGGGGGTGGGGGGTGCACATGGGGGGTACCTATGGTACCCCCCTGCATTTGCGTGGACAAAGCGACGGGCACCACGCGGTGCCTGCTGCTTTGTGCACGCAAATGCCGTGCATGCTTTTTTTAACATTGCGGCGGGTGCAGCTTGTAGCTGCACCTGCCGCAATGTTAAAGATTGAGGATGTGACCGCCACCCTGGCGGTCACATCCTAATCTGCACGGAGGGACCTCTGCAGCCCCTGCAGACGGTCCCTCCTACTCTATGGTGGCGGATGGACTCAGGTCCGTCCGCCATCATAATCGGCCCCTAAATCTGTGTCCTAACAGTTACACATTTTGGTGCATTCTTTTTCCATAATAGCAAGTGTATATAAAGAGCATCCCTGGCTTGGTACTCTTTTCGCCAAAAGAAATCAGTTACCGCTCAAAGCTGTGTAATGCTTTTATTGAAGAAAAATGACATCATAGCTTAAACCCTATAGTTAAAATATCTGCAGACATTCACAGAATCCAAACAACAGACTTCGGCAGCTGTTTATAATTCAATGTTTTTTAAATTTGAATTTTCTACTCAAAGGTATTCAAGTAAATGATCCCATGCATATTCAGCACAGCTATGTGTTAGAAACCATGTGGGTGTACCTGGATTTCTTAAAATGAATTTAATTTCAACATGATGTTGATAACAATATTCGTTGGTGCCACATTGGCACGCCATCAAATTGATTAACTGATATTCTAAATTTTCATCTCGTTCTTCAACTTTGTCCATGATCTCTTTTGCAGAAACGTTTTGAAGAATACTTTCAACTCTTGTTTTTATCTTAAGGTTTACTGCATATGAAAGTGCAGACAAATCATTCTCATACAGAAGATGAAATATATATGGAATGCACTGCCAAAATCTTGGATCTTCACAATACAATCTTGTTGATCGGTATTCTGATGCTGGAATCCATACAGCTCGCTCATCAAATCGACCACCTTCTGCAGTCGGGAATAGCTGTGGAAAACGAGCTTCTAAAAAATTGTACTCATTCACTCATGGGAGCTCCCTTTACTTCTTTCATTTGAATTAATTCACTTCTGTTTACTATGATTTCTTTTGAATGTAGAGGATGCATTGTATAATGTTCATAAATCTCTTCACTCCTGGATTTGTCCACTGTTTTAATTTGACCAGGCAAAAACAAAAACAATGCAGCAGAATAGATACAGCAACAGTTATTTATATGGCTAATTGAAACTTACATTAATCCATCAATGAGAAATTATTTTCTAACCAACCAATTGTCTTAATTCAAAGACACACTCACACTAGGTTGTAGGTCTGATGTATATCATTATACATCCAGTTGTTCCATATATATATGTGTTTCTTCATCACATGAACAATAAACATTTACTTACAAAACATAAAAATGTACATATAAACAATATACTTATGTATCTCAAAATGGAAAATAGAATCCTTGGAGCCCTAATAATAGTTGTGCTGCGAAGCATACCTACAAGCACCAAAAATACAATTTGCAGTTCACTTTAATGAAGATCGCCCTCATATCAACACCTCTTAGGTTACATGTCATTGCACCCTATTGCACTAATACCTGGTGTTCCTTTTACACACAAATTTAAATGGTACAAGGCTTCTTTCTATATCAGGTCGACGTGTTTCAGCCCATTTAGTTTGGCCTCATCAGGACTGTGGGCCAAAGGAAATCTGAAACACAAGTAAAAACACCTTCTCATATATACTTATATACATGTATTGAAATATTTACAATTTATATATATGTGGGGATCAACCACACCATGATCGCCCAAGAGCATCACCAATTTAGTAAATTCCAGCTGTGGACAACAGTAGAGCTAGAAAAAGATGGAAAAGTTCGCTTTTCAAAAGATGGAAAAGTACGCTTCTCAAAAGTATCAGGACAACGTAAGCATAACTCTATTAAAAGAAAGTACCTCAAAAGACAGTGCTTAGTGAGAGATACAAGAATATCCGTAAATATAGAACAAAACAAAACCAAAGTAATCCCAAAAGCTTGAGGATGCCGCAGGGTGTGCTCAAATACCTCTATAAAATGTCTAATATTAAAGGAGACGTCTCTCTGCATATATACCTTGCCAAAAGGCCTACTTGAAGGCCTGAGTGGAAAAAATCTCCAACCTCGGCCAAGACTATCACAACAGGATTTTTACTCCACGTCTCTGTATGGAGACAAATACAATATACTTGGGGCACATTTCAATAACTCACAAGAGAATATCATTTCGAATAAAATGATCTATGCGCAGCTCCTAAAAATAATATAAATATATATATATATATGTATATTGTTTCAGCAAATGCGCACCTGCGCTTCTCAACAGGCACACGCAGCACTCCTTGGCCATCCAGCCTGCATGCCTCTCATGTCCTGGAGCTCACCTTTTCTCCTTACTTATTTCACATGTGCCCGACGCGTTTCGAGGCTGGCCGCCTCTTCTTCATGGGGCTTATTTCAAAAAAGCAGGCAAAGCTCTCAACTTGTTTAGCACCGGCTTTATTTCACTGGCACAAAGAACGCCCTAAGTGGGCGTGGCTGAGTCGTCTCGTCACCATCAGGGATGATGGTTGTTGTAGTCCTGGCTGGATGGCCAAGGAGTGCTGCGTGTGCCTGTTGAGAAGCGCAGGTGCGCATTTGCTGAAACAAAATTTCCTCACGGCTGCCCCTGGCCGTCCAACAGAGCACCACCACCGGCTGCAGTTCATTACTGGTATACAGCGCGGAGAGGCCGTTCCTAGCACAAAGCAAGGTTCCTGGTGCAGCGCTTCAACAGAGAACAATTGCCCTGGATTTCGCCAGTTCTCCCCCTACTCAAGGGTTTACAAACTATGGCAAATAACTTTTCAAAATTTCAGGCCACCTAATGAAGGTATTTTACGTGAACTCTCACTCAGGACAACAACAACCATCATCCCTGATGGTGACGAGACGACTCAGCCACGCCCACTTAGGGCGTTCTTTGTGCCAGTGAAATAAAGCCGGTGCTAAACAAGTTGAGAGCTTTGCCTGCTTTTTTGAAATAAGCCCCATGAAGAAGAGGCGGCCAGCCTCGAAACGCGTCGGGCACATGTGAAATAAGTAAGGAGAAAAGGTGAGCTCCAGGACATGAGAGGCATGCAGGCTGGATGGCCAAGGAGTGCTGCGTGTGCCTGTTGAGAAGCGCAGGTGCGCATTTGCTGAAACAATATATATGTATATATATATATATATATATATATATATATATATATATGTATATATTTATATATATATTCACTGAAAAAACCATAGGTTATAGACCATATATAGTTAGGAATTAGCATTTACAAAACCTTATTTTACTCACACAAAACCATTGAAATTCCATATATAGTTAGTTGCACTAACTATATATCGCGCATCCGCAATCCACTGCTGATGATGTCACATATTACATCATTCATGACATGGTCAGTGACATCACTGATGACATCACTGATGACATCTCAAATGACATCACTGATGACAACATCCAGTGACTGTATGTTTCTGTAAAGTTAAAATATGTTTTACATATTGAAGAATGAGTAGATGTATAAGTGTCTGAATGAAGGTTTTAGTAGGTGCGTGGTTGACTGTATGAGTGAGTGATTAAATGCGTCCTACTGAATGCATAGGTTAGTGACTAAACTGTGTGAAAGTTTGCATCAGTATGTCTGTTGTTGTGCAAGCTGCTGCATGTGTTGATCAGTAGCTATATGAGTGGCTATATGGGTTATTGATTGGTTGGCCAAGTATTTGTATGGGAGACTGAGTGTGTGTGTGGCTGGTTGGGAGGTGTGTGACTCTGTGCAGATCAATGTGTACTTGTATCAGTGATTGTATAAGAGAGTAAGTATGTGTTAGTATATGTTTGAAAATGTAAGGTGCTCTATGTTTAACTGTATAGATTAGAAAATGGAGGTGTGATTGATTCTTTGCATGACTGACTAGGTGTGTGAGTAACTCCATGGATGAGCAACAGAGTGTAAATGTCTGTATAGGTGTATGAGTGCATATGATAGTGTTGTAAAGATGAGTGATTGTATGTATGAATGATTGTATGGATGAATGAGTGAATGTGTGTGTAGACGTAGGAATCAGTGAGTGCGTATGTAGTAACTAGTATTGGTGTGTCAATGGTTTCAAAAATTATACTCTGTATTTAACACTGGTTGTAACAGAGGTTATATTAAAATGTGAGGAGATGCATTGTATTGTCACATGAATGATATCATCAGTGATGTGGTCATTGATGTCAAATGAGATGTCATCAGTGATGTCATTTGAGATGTCATCAGTGATGTCATCAGTGATGTCACTGACCATGTCATGAATGATGTAATATGTGACATCATCAGCAGTGGATTGCGGATGCGCGATATATAGTTAGTGCAACTAACTATATATGGAATTTCAATGGTTTTGTGTGAGTAAAATAAGGTTTTGTAAATGCTAATTCCTAACTATATATGGTCTATAACCTATGGTTTTTTCAGTGAATTTTCAAGGTTTTGTAAATGCTAATTCCTAACTATATATGGTCTATAACCTATGGTTTTTTCAGTGAATTTCATTGGTTTTTTAACAGCTAATATCTGTAGCTGTAAAATGTATTCTTCTTTAAATCCAAAAATATATTTTATATGTTTATGAATAATTTTTTTTTTAAATATTTTTTTTTCTTCGTTCCCGCTTCGCGAATCGGGAAGCTTCCCGTTAGCTGACCTTGATGCCGCGAAATAGACCGCGAGCCGGTAAACGTTTCTTTACCGCAAGTGCCGCGTTAGAAAACAACATCGTGACGCCTCCCGTCCGCATGACGTTTCACGTTGTCGCGTGATACGTCATATGACGTGCTACGTTAGCGAACTGGTACGCGAAGCGAGTCGCAAAGCGCAGGTTTCTGGAAGCAAACCGGGAGGCCCTGCAAAGCGCTTAACGTAAACACAGCAGGTCATGTGACTTGGTAATAACACTTTTCATTGGTTCATTTCACTTTTGGTTTCCTAATGATGTAAGACTAGGTCATATAATCTAAAATGAACACTTTTCATTGGTTGAGAACTCTTGTTTTTCCCAAATGATGAAAATCCCTCCTTCTTTCCTCACTCTGACTTTCATCATTGTGAGAGAAAGACCCTTTGTGATCACTGAGCAATGGCTTCTTTAGTAGCTTCAGCTGGTGCTTCCCCACCACCTCCACCACATCCAAGGAAGAGTGGACCACCTGCTCAAGTTATAATTCAGCAAGAAGAGGAAGAAGAGGAAGACGAGGAAGAGCAGGAAGAGAGGCAGTTTTTGCCTGAGGAGCCCAGGACGTCTCACCGGAAAGAAAACTTCATTTGGCAATTTTTTAAAATTCCCAAAGGTCAGAAAAAAGTAAATGCAAGATACGTAACTTGCCTTATATGTCAAGATAGACTGTCCAGAGGAACCGAGAAAAAATACAGTTTCGGAAATTACACAATGCATCGCCATATGACTAGGTGGCATCCTAACAACTACAGCGCTGCACAGTTTCGGAACGACCTAGATAATCTCCCTATTATGGCCAGAAGATCTGTTGTACCGGAAGTAACGGGACCAGAGGGCAGGGAGATGGTGCCAAATATACAAATGAGATTTGGTGAAGTAAAACACATCTGCGTATTTTGCGATGGATTCATTTGCTACGGAGAAAGAAGCATCACTCTGATCAACAGAGCTATTGACTATCATATGCAAGTTTGTACGAAACGCCCAAAATAATAAATACTTTTTTTTTGTTTTGTTGCTCCTGTTGAGCCCTTTACAATGAATCGTTTTCATTGCCCCCTCCAAGAAAAACCCAAAAAAATATAAAACTGTTCAGAAAAATTCAAAAAAAGTAAAAAAAGTTCCGAAAAATAATAAAAAAAATATAAAACAACAAAAACAATAAAAAAAAAGTTCTTTTCAGAACTACCTCCCCGTTTTTAAAAAATTGGTACAATATTTGGAACTGTGCCAACCTCTATTTCTCTTAGTTCGCTTCCCAGTTCGCTCGCCGGTACGCGAACTGGAAGCGAACCAAAAACAGTAAGTATAAGGGAAGGAAACAGACACTTATGTTAAAAGAAAGACAGCTATAGGGGAGTAAACTAGAGATACTATTACCCGTAATCCACTGCTGATGATGTCACATATTACATCATTCATGACATGCTCAGTGACATCATCAGCAGAGGATTGCGGGTTTTTTGGCAACGTGCCTTATCCACGGTTTAATAACGCTGCCTTTTGCTTTATATAAGTTTTCAAATTGTATGAAATATATACCAATAGGTTGTTATGAACCTTTAGGTAGTGCTTTTCTTCATGAGGTCTGGTCGCTTCCATACACATACAGATGTTTCAAAGATGATCAAGAAGTTTATCTGAATGGAGAGGAATGCACTGAGACGCCAGATCATTCACTAATGTGTAGGCACATACAGTTACACGGTTCATGCAACAAACACCGACCAAATATGGCTTGCGTGTTGCAAGGCACGCCAGTTCCTGCTATCATCCCCACGTTCAAATTGTTGGAAAATGGTAGTTATTTGATGCTCAATAATGAAGATTGTTCTGGGTTAATTAAAA
This sequence comes from Lissotriton helveticus, assembly GCF_964261635.1. Lineage (NCBI taxonomy): Eukaryota > Metazoa > Chordata > Amphibia > Caudata > Salamandridae > Lissotriton > Lissotriton helveticus. Next base: position 568,055,744 of record NC_136071.1, read on the forward strand.
GTATTCCTTTTATCGTAACAGTAAGTGAACGGGTTATTTGCTGCAGAAATGTTCTATTTCCTCCCACACATGAACATAGGGAGTTTTCAATCTGGCCACAAATACCAACCTTGGGAGCAGATTTCAATGGCATGGCAAGAATAAGAGCTCTTTTGTCTCAGAGAGAGGTGGCCTTGAGTTCGGCCCGTGAAACTTTCGTGCTTCACATAGCGAACACCCGTACAGAGGTGCAGACCCTTTTCAATTCAGATTTGCCTTTCAATTTCAGCAAGATGGTTCGGACTATCTTTAACGCATCCTCCACAAAGGCCCTGGCGCACTTTTTTAAAGTTGTTACCAGTGGTCTCGTGACTTCATTTGAGAAAATCTTTGGAGTCATCCCTGCTTTCTTTCATTCTATTTTCTCCACTCTGCTTCGTGGATTGCCATTTTTACTTGCATTACCAGCGGACGCTCTTGTGCTTTTTTACATTTTTAAATATAGATGTCCCTCCTATGCAACCTCCCGCCCTGCAGCTGCTGACACTGTTCCGCAATCGCATGCTAGAATATTATGGCACAATGCCGTTGGCGATATTAAGCACGGCATATGGATTATCTTTTCGATTCTCCTACTTCACCTGTGTCCAGCCTGTATTTCACTGCCTGACCTGTGATTTCGATTGGGCCATTGATTTGTGTCTCTGCGGACCGGTTTCTCCTGACGTCGACTTTAATCAGCTGATGACTCCTATCATTACTCACGAGTTGGTTTGTCCTGGCGAATGGATTATGGCTGTGGCATTGATGCATGGACTAATTGGTCCCTGGAATTTACTGGCGGCAGCACAGTCTTTCTTGGAACAGAGCTTTGTTGAAAACCCACCGAGCTGTCCTCTGATGGTCATAGAGGATCCGGTGCTGGGAGAGCACGTATGTTCTTTTCCGCTTCTAAATTGGATGGCTGAACTGTTTTCGGATGAAGACGGTGACTTCCTATTGGAGGCTGTTGCAGCTTATTTTGCATACACAGTTATGTCATAGACCTTTTTCATGTTTGATATGCTGAGTACTAGCATTTCATTGACAATTCATTGACTTATTTGTCAAGTTTTTATTATTTACCTTGCCTATTGGCTTAAGACTCGATAAAGTACTTGGCTGTTTTATTTTTCTTTAGCATTAAATTTTCCTAGTTTTTAATGCTTTACCTTGCGGACCGTCCACATATAAACTTGCAATCTGCTCTCATGAGATGGCACTTCTATTATCTTATTCAGTTCGTTTCCGGATCATGGGGAGGTGTCATCTAGGTCCTGGATATCTTTACACCGTGTTAAGTTAGCATGGGCTCATTACCGGTTTAAACGCCATTTTTCCTTTTTTGCAACTTCTGCACACGACACTTAGTTGTTGCTTTAGCTTTCAACCTAGTAGTTCATCGTGGTTTACATGAGAATAATATGTTATTGCTCTACTATCTGCTTTGCTTGTTAAACTATATCTGTACAGCGAGTGCTAAAGTTTCAAGAACAACACGATACAGAATTGTTATGAGGTCTGATCTCCACGACTTCATACTCATAACATAAGTGCAACTTCTGCCAATCCTGGGCATGAGGCGGGTTTTATATTACTTTGCCGAACACACATACACAACACTTGATGCGGTTCACATGAAGAGAGAGCTGGTGTATGCTGATGTGATTCCTTCAAATCTAAGACACTAAAGTATGGGCACGCCCTAAACCAACACAAAGAGACCTTCTTAGCAAATAATATAATATGTGTATTAGGGAGGGTGAGATATAAGCAGCCGCGGGCCCACTCCACCCTGCCCCTCCCCCTCCCCGCCTCCCTGCCCCACCGTAACTCCCTCCACGGCCCGCGGCTGCTTATAAGTGTTGCTAACTCTTATTCATTTACAGCATGTTAACATACTATCACCATTCGCTTTTTATGTACTAGTAACTATGCTGGTAATTTTGCTACTGATAATATGTGTACTTGTATTCTCCACCCTGCTTCTCCCCCTCCCCACCTCCCTGCCTCACCGTAACTCCCTCCACGGCCCGCGGCTGCTTATAAGTGTTGCTAACTCTTATTCATTTACAGCATGTTAACATACTATCACCATTCGCTTTTTATGTACTAGAAACTATGCTGGTAATTTTGCTACTGATAATATGTGTACTTGTATTATCTAAGATACTACGCCTGAGAAGACGGCATTAGTAAATAAACATTTCAAATACACATGTGTTCTTCTTAACTCCATGTTCTGGTTTCTAAGAAATATATAACGACCGACTGTTCATGAGTTCCACGTATCCTGAGGTACTATAAGTTCATATTCTGGATTGTCTAAACATTGAGAGTTTGTTATATCCAATGTGACACTGTACCTAGCTTGCTAAGGGGTTTTTGATTACTAACGTGAGTTTTGGGACACCCTAATTCGCCGAGGTTCCAATCCTCTGTCCACAGTTCTGTGTGAGAACAGAAACCCTGCGACAGGGGCACCCCCGACCCTTGCTGGAGCTTCATCACACTTGCGATACAACTCCAGCAATGCGCCACCTTTACGGCACAGATACATCACGCATCTGTGCTGTTTTTGCCCCATGATGCGCCGCATTGTAAATGCAGCACACCATAGGTGACGGAACAGCGGCACAGAATGACTAACACATCCCTGGTGATGCGCCAGTCATCATAAATCTATCCCTATGCTTCTTATCTTGTTAGAGATGAACCGCCATATGTATCATCAAAGTTTTTTGCATTTCCTAAATAGCGAACTTTAAGGAATAAATAGCGATTCTTTACCATTCCTAGTTTGCGATTAGCTATTTGCTAATTACAAATTACCCATTCATTTCCTTCATTTCCATAGGGCGGTTGGACTCACTTTTAGCTCGAACGGCTGAATGGATTTCCACGAAACTTGGCAAAATTGTAGGGACTGGTAGCCCGATGTGCCTTTGCTATGTCTCAAGATATATGCTCCAGTGGTTTTTACGAAAATTAACTTTGAAAAATATATATTGGGCTACATTGGCCTATATATATGTTGGAGCCCAAATGTAGCCCAATGTAGCCCAATGAAGCCCAATGTAGCCCAATGTAGCCCAAAGATGGCCGCCAGAGACAAAAAAAACAAATGTAGCCCAAATATCAGCCAGATGTAGCCCAACTATAGCCCAGTGACAGAATGACCAATCAGCTTCGCAAACCTCCGTTACGCGAAGCGGAGCGCTGTTACAGATATATATCTTTTTTTGAACGTTAATTTCTCAAAATCCACTGGAGCACATATATTGAGACCTAGCAAAGGCACATCGGGCTACCAGTCCCTAATATTTTGCCAAGTTTCGTACAAATCCATTCAGCCGTTCGATTATTATTATTATTTTTTTTTTTTGCCCCGCGGGGCCCTTTTAAAACCTCCACATCAAACCTAGGGGGTCAGCGAGGATCTACTATGCCCCCTTATAGTTATTTCCCCCTTTGTTTTGGCCTCCTCTTGTCTCTCGATCCTACCGAGAGACAAGATGGCGGCCGCTACGGACTTTTTGGAATGTTGACAGACGCCAGAGAACCAATCAGCTTCGCTTCACAAAGCTCCGTTGCGCGAAAAGTACGCGTCCTGGGACGCTGCCAGGTCCGCTGTTACAGATATATATCTTTTTTTAAACGTTAATTTCTCAAAATCCACTGGAGCACATATATTGAGACCTACAAAAGGCACATCGGGCTACCAGTCCCTACAATTTTGCCAAGTTTCGTGCAAATCCATTCAGCCGTTCGGGCTAAAAGTGAGGCCAACCGCCCTATGGAAAACTCAATGTTAAAAACACGTTTTGGGACCCCCCTTTTTTCTCGGCCCCCCCTTGACAAACCCCCCCCAAATTTTCAAGGGCTGCTCAGAAACGAAATGTGCCATTTTCCTGAAAATTTCAGCCAATTCCGTCCACAAACGCCAAAGTTATTAGACATAGAATTTTCAAAAATCCCATAGAGAAAAAATCCTAACTATATATACCTACTGGCGACCGCCAGTAGGTAATATATTTTTATATATATATATATATATCTACACTCGACACCCACCTTAATGGGGAAAAAAAAAAAATTTGATAAATGTTATGATACAATAAGCGTCATCCCTGAAATTTTCTATGAAATGTACAGAAATGTATTACTTGATTGATTATGTTGACACATCCATAGAGAGATAAGAGACTGTATTGACCCCAATGTCAGAACTACAAACACTCGTTTTTTTAATGTAAAAACTACAACTCCCAAGCTACTTCCTGTTGTTGGACAGGAAGTGAGATCATACTGATGGGTCTCAGGCCGTTTTTTTGAAAAATATAAGAAAGAACAGCAACATTGTATCCTTACCGTGATCAAGCAACAGTACGTTGCGAAACGCGTTGGTACTATGCGAGGAATGCTGCCTTTTTGAACAATAAAAGGAAAATTTGGGAAATATATCCTTTGTTTGAGTGCTGACTTATGCTATCATTGATAGCTCTTTGGAGAATAGACGAAAGCGGGGCTCTGCTTTGAAGTCAGCACCGGTGACAAGAGCGCCATTGGACTACGAGTTTGGAGCCTAATCTGTGGATATATATATATATATATATATCTCACAAGACAGCCAAGAGCAGTCTGTTGAATGTCAGCTAAGTACGCCGCACAGAAAGTGAATACATCAAACTCGTAACTTACGAAGTTAACAAAGGGTGATTCAAAAGCCGCCAGTCTTCGCTCAAGTGGTTCAAATTAATCAGTTAACACACTTCTCTCTGGTAAATACTCCTGGGCAGTCAGTCTGAGGAATAAAGAGCCTACTTCAGTATCCTATATTTAAAAGCAATTTAAGCTCAGTATGTATATGAACTAGCTGCAAACAACGGCTTACCTCTTAGAAGATCCTTCCGTTCTCGGGATCTCTTTCTCTGTGAAGTCAGGATGCCGAGCAATGAGCTCGTAGCGTTACTACGTGAAAAAAAACCTTAAGCCTGCGGTGGACACTGAAGAAGGACTACTAGGACCTCTTCTTCGATCTCCAGCATACATAATATGCTGGAGACACTCGGACACTCACTAACTCATGTGCCATGCCACTAAGCTGGGGGGCAAAATAATTCTCGAACGACATGTGACAGCAATAATGTTTATTTCAATGGAAAAAAGAAAAATAACTCAAGTGCTCTATTGAAATTAAGGAGAACCATCACCAAGGAAGAAAGTATATATATATCTAGCAAATCTTTCTATATCACAACACCCATTATTGTGACCACTTTCTGCTGTCCCTCACCATACATATATTAAACAATGTCAATTTGACACCACTATTGAACATGGAGGAGTACACCATAAAATAGATGCCTCTTGGAAGCATACAAGATGTATACGACAAAAACATATATTAGATCATCACCTTGAATCATCTAGATTCATCTTAATAGTCAAACATACTGTAGTTCCCTATAACATAGTCAATCATAGAGGAAAATGGCTTAACAACCCATATACCCAATGTCTGGATAAACACATGGTGTAATAGTGTATATCTCTCTCAGGTTCTCGGTACAGATTGGATTAAGAATTATTGTATCAAAGCCCAAATGTTGTCTCTGTCGTTGAGTCCAGTGGCCGCTGTGTGCTATTTCTCAATCAGTCTAGCCTGTAGTCTGTTTAGCTTAGTCTGTATATTTTCTTGAGGGTTGTTTTGAAATGCGATCAATACTGTCCAACTGATATTAATTTCGCTATGGCCATGACTCGGATTGTGCTCTACTAAGGGGGCTCCAGTGGTTTTGCACTTAATCCGAGATTTGTGTTGTAAAATGCGATTCTTTATTGGTTGTGTAGTTTGACCAATATAGTGCACATTGTTTAAATTTGGCCAGTTGAGATTAGTGTTTCATCGTGTAAGCATATTACTTGTTCATCAATATTTACATTCTTTAATAAATGCTATGATGTACCAGGTATAATTGCCCGATTTTTCTAGTCTTTGTTGGTACACCATTTACTAGAATAACTACTGACTCATTTTACTCACTCTCCACACCAACAGATTTAATGTTTTTTTTTAATCTAAAGGTAAGTACAGGACTCTTCCTTTGAGACCTTGTTGTAAATATGTTGGTGGTAGTGTACCTGTTGTAGGCTACATACGAACTATAGCCTGACATAGGTGTATAGATTGAATAAGAATAGACTCATATATATTTCAATCTACCAGTTCCTGAGGAATGAGTACCGACTCTAAGTTGTTATGTACTGCTCTAGCTGGCATTTTGTTTTCCTATAATTTGTTGTAAAAGTTCTTACAAATAACTTGAACACTGGGTGACTCAGACTGTCCTTCTACAACAAATAAAGAGCAAATTGCTGCCATTAATTATTGTTTTCTTTTTCACTTTTAAAATATAAATCAACATTCCTAGTTTGACTTATATAGTGAGTATATCGACAAAAAATACAAACATGGGGCCGATTAGGATGTCGGTAAATCCGCATCCTCTGGGCCGGCGGAAGCCACCGCCGGCCTGGAGAATGTGGATTCACCGCCGCGGCCACAGAAAACACCCACTGCCAGAATAAGATGGCGGTGGGATTGCGGTGGGACCAGCGGCGGACGGCAGGTCCATCCGCCGCTGATCCGCGGGTTGTGGAGGGCTATTTGATGGCGGTGTCTGCAAGACACCGTCAGCCAAATTACGATGTGCATAGAAACATGCTTTTCCACAGCGGCTTTTCTGCCGTGGAAAAGCATGTGGTCTGTGGTGTTTGAGGGCCCGTTGCGGGCCCCCAGGGTGTCGGGGGTGGGGGGTGCACATGGGGGGTACCTATGGTACCCCCCAGCATGTACATGCACAAAGCGGCAGGCACCGCGCGGTGCCTGCCGCTTTGTGCATGTAAACGTAAAACATGCATTGTTAACCTTGCGGCGGGTGCTGCGTCAAGCAGTACCCACCGCAAGGTTAAAGATAGGGGATGTGACCGCCAGGATGGCGGTCACATCCTAATTGCACCGGAGGGACTGCTGCTGCCCCTGCGGACGGTCCCTCCACCTCGGGGGTAGCGGATGGACGCAGGTCCGTCCGCCATCCTAATAGGCCCCATAGTTTGGTTTTTTAGCGGAAACTGTGTTAAACTTTGTAATTTCTTCTGCAAAATCATCAATAATAATCTCTTTCTCCTCTTCTTCAATACCTACATTTATCAAACTCTCAGTTTCTCTACACTTCTCTTCAGAACCAAAAAAACAAAACTGTACAACATCATAAACTTACTGTACATGTTATGCAGAACAATGCAAAAGAACTGTATTCATTTCACAGTTTTTACATAGTAAATTCCCTTTACTAACTTCTGCATTTCAGAGTGGTGTACAGCTAACATTCTTAAATGATGGAAAGTACTTTGGCACACGTTTATTGAAAAACAAGCCAGAGAATGACCCTGAAACTTAGTATATTTTCTTATTTTACATGGATCTAGTCCTTGTAACATCTTTATCTTCTGTTTAACACTTTTATTTGCATATTCACATAAACAAATTAGTAATATGTCAATAGATTCATGTTGAATACTGCAAATACTGCTACAATACCACTTATATACAGGAGCTTGTATATGCCTCCATTGAACTTCTTCAGCTATTACTTCTTCTACCCTCCTATGAACCATCTTTTCCTTTGGAATGGGAGAGCAATCTTTCACCTCATAACATCGACTATTGATATCAACTGCAATTTCTAATGTGTTCTCTTGAAAGTAGCTTTCTTCATTAAAGGAAGGCTCAGTACTAGAAGTGTGCTTCCATTCACCAGTAAAAGTTTTACAAAAGTTACTTTTATTTACAAGTCTTTTTATTTTGATTTTCTCCTTCATAAACACCATTGTTTTATCCAATGTTCTCATTCTCTTTAATATTAATATAAATAATTTTCGTTTCAATTCAAAAGCTCTATCTATTACACTTTCAATCTGTTGCTTTTTCTTATATGCTGCTAATCTTCTTTTATATTTAACTAAAAAAGTTAATGCATTTTGAATTACTCTACTTCTAAACATTTTTCTTCTTATATCCTTACACTCTTTCTGCCTTCTTGTGAGATGCGTTGTTTTCCTATAATTTGAGGTTATTTCAGCATGCCAAATTCTGTTTTGTTTCAGATTACATTTTTCCTTTTCCACATTTTTCAATCTTCATAAAAGTGTTTTAATAAACTGTTTAGTTCTCTCACCAGAAGATTTATTTTCCTGTATAGCCTTGTGTGTATCATATAATTTCTTATTTTTACTCTTCTTTAAGTAGTACTGTTTTCTTTGTTCTCTTTTCTTTTAATCTTTTCCTGCAATCTTCATTTCTTTTAAAATAAAGTAAACATCTAAAAAACAAAAACAGTTTCAATAAATATGTTACATTAATTAATCATTTTAGTTTAATTGCATGTTCATAATAATCGAAAAGCAGTTATTTGCAATTATATTGCCATTGTCTCCATTATGAATAAATATGTAGGCTATCTAACTATGCACATTAGGAAAGCTGTAAATGGTTGAAATTTTGGCAGAAAACATTTAAAAATTACTGCACCCTTTTGTTTTCTATATTTGTGTATAAGAAGATGTATGCATTATTGTTTGCCTATTAAACAGGGCATGCAGGTTATTAACTCTGTATTCCAGTACTTCTGTGATGCCTACCTAGGTGAAGGATCTAGGCTGCAGGGACTGAATGCTATAATAGGACTGGCAACATTTGTCCAGCTATATAGTGTTTAAGTTAAGGTTATCAGCTGCATAGCTCAGTCATGATAGCAAGCAGATATTCAAACTTCACAGAGTACGCTTTCCATTTGAAGGAGACACCTACATCTATACAGTCAACTTCAAGTGTACCTTTGAAGAGACTTGTATGGACTAGGAAATAGTTCAAGTTCAAGTTCTGTATTTCAATTTTTTTCAATCATAAAAGACACAGTGATAAAAAGACAATTTTATAAAAAATGTCATCAGCAGTCCAACAGTTAAAAAATGAGTAAAAGATAAATACATGTTTTTAAAAATATTGAAACATTAAAAGCATCTAGTTATTCTATACAGATCTTTAGGTAGTTGATTACAAGAAACTAGCTGTAGCCTATAGATTTTTCCCTTCCAATGTCCCACATCCAGCTTAAAAACTTTGCCATTGCTACCACTATATCTTCACGAGTATCAGTTTTCAATATGCGAAGTGCTGTATTACAAGATCTTGTTCCAAGATTGCAACAGATCGGTTTAAGCCATTTCTGTCTTGGTCGATCATATGTGGGGCACGAGAACATTATGTGCAAGATTGTCTCATCTATAAATGGACACAAGCAACAGTTAGTTCCAGTAATATACGCCAGTGTGATGTAAACATCTTTATAGGGAGAGACCCAACTCTGAATTGGTGGTACAGTTTCTGGTCGCAAGGTCTTGTGATAGTATCCCAATAAGCTTCAAATCTTGTGTTGAGCTTATGCTCCAAGAAGCTACTTGTCAGCGAGGGGTTCTTTGCCATTGAGATAGAATTGAGGGTAACCTTGTTCCAGTAAATTGTCTTATATTCTAATTGTGAAGGAAAAGAGTTCCCTACTGGGTCCTCCCACAGATGACTAAGCCTTGTGGTAGTGAGTGAGCACTTGATCTTTTGCAGCCATTTAATTTTGCATGATGTATCTACTTCTTTTATGTGTTTTAGAGCATTTGCATATGGAAGAAGTTGCGGAATGGTCCAGAGCCTTTTCCAGTATGCAAGGGGTCTAAAGGGAGCAATCTCCTCAAATGTTTTACATCCCAGATCTAAAAGTAGTGGTATTATAGGGGTCGATTGGGGTAAACCAATTAGAGATCTCAGGAATTTATTTTGAGCTAGGACTAAGGAAGATTGATTTTCAAAGCCCCATAGCTCTGCGCCATATATTATTAACGCCCTGACCTTCCCATTATATATTGATAACGCTGGGCCTACTGGTTTTGAGTAGGAACGACAATGCTCTTTTAGTAGTGCATCTGTAAGTTGGTTATTTCCGATTGTCAATAGGTCGAGCTGGGATTTCCATTTTAACCTCTTACTCATGGTTACCCCCCAAATAAGTAAAGGTGTCAGTTTGTTTCAATGGTACCCCGTTCACACTCACTCTCCCATTCACTAATTTGTGCTTGTGTAAAATCATGAACTTTGTTTTCTCAACATTAATCGCTAGATCGTGGTCTTTGCAGAAAACTGTAAATCTGTCTAGAGCTCATTGTAGCTCTGATTGTGTCTTAGACAGGAATCATTGACAGAATATCGATAGTCAAAATATCAAGATGACAAAATATCGAGGTAAAAATATAGACTGCAAAAATATCGACTTCCTATCTTCAAACAGGTAAGTACAAAAATATCGACTCCAAAATATGGAGTGTAAAAAATATGGACTGTCAAAATATCAAATTTTTT